>NC_091022.1:28937716-29620632 GCF_041296385.1 Aphelocoma coerulescens | reverse complement strand
CTTTTAACCTTTTGGTTTATCAAGTTTACTCGTTTGGTTTGGTTTTTTCTTTTTTTTTCCCTTTAAACTTGAAATGCAGAAGTGCCAGGAAAGCAAAGCAAACAGCTGCTAGAATGCTCTTTGTTCTCCAATTCTGTTTGTAGTCACTAAAAGAGAACAATCCTGCAAGCTTGATGCTTTTTCCATATATTGTGTAGGCTACCAGAGCTTTATTTTTCTGGTGTGATGTTTGTATCTCAGAACCCTTGGATGAAAAACTATTTTCTCTGTAATAGTCCATGTAAGCTATTTTACAGCCATCCAGATTCTCTCTGGTGAATATCTTTGTTTTTCCAGATCTTGGGAGCACTTGAAAGCGTGCAGGATGATCACAAAATGTGGTGATGGTAGAGGTGACAGGATGACTTTCCTGTCAGTAGTACAGGGTGTTTTCTTTAGGTTTCCAGTCCATATTGCAGAGTGTGGGTTAAACACTCACAGGAAGGACTGATATTAACAATTGGTATTTATTTCTAGATCTCCTGAAACACCCCATAAATACAGTTTTTCCATAATACCTGTATTGGTGATCATTCTAACAATTCTCTTGGACATATTGGAGCTCAGGAAGATGGAGATTGTAGCCAAGCTCCACAGAAACTCAATACAGAAATCTGGAGCTGGATCTTTGGCATTCTGAGCCATTCCTTAACTTACACTGTAATGTTTATGCGTGACCAAACCAGAGTCCTAACAGCAAATTGAAGTGATGAGCTTTGGGTGATGTCTGCATTTCTGAGTTTGTTTCCTTTCAATGTCTCTCTGCAGAGGTTGGAGGTGTCTCTGTGCATACTCCACTATGTTACAGTTACTTTTTCTTGATGTGGTTATTTCTTAGCTACTTTCTCTTCTGCATAAACTGGTTGTTGTTTGCTCACTGCCCATCATCACTAAGGAGCTGATGCCTACATCTGTTGACATGCTGGTTATTTAATCTCAAAAAAAAGTCGAGTCTCAAGTTTGTAGTTCCACCACAAAATCAGGGTTTGCTGTGTATTTATTGTCACATTACCTGTCAGATAAAGCCACGTAAAAGTTGGCTGCAATTCCTCCCTTTCCATGGCCCAGCCCCACCTTTTCCTAGTGCTGCAGGTCTCTGCTGGAAACAGCAAGGGCTGCTGAGAGAGAAATCAGGATAAGCAGAGGGGGCTCTTCACTGAGTCGAAGAGGAGATGGGGCTGGATGTTGTGCCTCTGATAACTTTATTGCTGGGGCTGACAATTGTTGGCAGGTCTGTAAAGAGAACTGACTGAGTGTCTCTGGTGTCGCTCGCTGCTGCCTACACACATTGCAGCCATGCAGTAAATGTGCTCTTTGATCTGCCGGAGCCCGAGGCTGTGTGCCAAACCCAGGCCTAGCAGATTCCTGGCTCCCTTGTTCTGGCTGTGCTGGTACAAACCTGCTGCTCTTGGTACAAACCAGGGGCTCTTACCCTGATTTATGGACATACACAGAGAATTGTTATCTCCAGCACATAAATTCATTATAACTATTAAACTAAGCTGAAATTGAACCTGTTGACCTGGAAGTGAATGGCTCCATAACATTTCATTAATCCTTCGAGATGTTTAATTCCTGCTAATTTGATATTTCAGATACGATCTTCTCTACAGATATAATGGCTTAATTAGTATACATTACATGATGTCTCTTCACAGTACAGCGTGTACAGTATTTATCCACTAGAAAAGTAATTCAGTAGAGCTCAATTATAATACACTGACTAGAGCATAGAAGTTGAAAAGAATATGTGCAGTAGTCATTATATTTTAAGCATAAACATTTTTCAAAGAGTCTTCTGTTTGTTGATATCTATTGCCTTCTAAAAATGATGGTCCTAAACATTTTGTTACAGCTTACTAAAATATTGACCGACAGCACTTTTTGGTCATAACACCAAAATCCATTCTGTAGAAATCTATTTTGTAGCATTCAGCTTGCAAATGTTTTTACTGAAGTCCCCTGTTTCAGAGCACACAGCTCCGTGTGACAGTTCAGGACAGTGGTGCCAGTTGGGAGTGCAGGGAACAAGTAAAGGGAAAGGTAGTGGATCTTTGGAATGTGGTCATTTTGCTGCCGCCTTCCTGTGGAAAGTCAGTGGAGGCACAGATGTGAGGAAACTGAGTAGTACCTGAATTTAAATGGCTCCTGCCCCAACCCAGCCACTCCCCCTCCGACCACTCTCTGCAATCTAAGACTTGAGCTAACTAAATTCATCTTTTTTAAATCCTTCTAACAACATTGATATATGTTGTATATTTGAACTCTAGAGAATCAGAGCTCCTTATTCCTACCTGGGATACGTTGTCAGATTTATTCCATTCGTATCTGGGATAAGTAACGAAGGAGTAAATGCTGAGGGAATAACGCAGTGTGAGTTTTCAGTCACCAGGTGGCGGCTGGGCTGCCCGAGCCGGGCTCAGGCCGATGAATGCAACACCTGAGCATTCAGTCCGGATTCAGTAAATTATCCAGGCGATTTTTCCCTCAGTGTTAACCGCAGTGACTCCTCCCTAGAGTGAACTCGAAACATCAAGAGGAGAAAATGAACGTATTAGGATAGGATGTTCTTATTTTGTTCTCTAGATTTCTCTTTTTAGAGGATGAAGGATAATGGAGAGAATAAGAGGTCAGCCAGATCTACTTGTTCAGGAGGGATGAAATGGGAGGACTCCAGTTTTGTTCTCTGGTCTCAGTGCTTGGTGTTCTCTCTCTTCTCCCTCCCCCCCATTCCATGTGAGGTATTTCTTAAACTAGGAGGCTAAAGGGCAGTAATTGATCTTGGTGTTTTGAGGAGCTGAACATGTGTGTCTTAGATTTCAGAGACCGCCACGTATATGAAGAGCCTCTTCAAATTCTGAGCCTGGAGAAGGTTTCTGTGTTTTCTTTAAGCACATGAGCAAAATGGCAGACAATCCTCAAAGTGCTCAGGACCTCAGTTAACACCGTGTCTGGTGGGGTTTTGCCCTCTCCTTTGCTGTATCCTCAGCTGTATCACCTTCCCTTTACTTTGATCATACAGACGAGGCTACACTGCCCTGGGTTTCATCATCTTTTCATCCAAAAAGCTAGAAGGGAACAAAACCTTGAGAAGCAATAGGGTCTAATTTCCACTGTCTCAATAAGGTCTCTACTCTGTTCACATTGAAATCCATGGCAAAAGTCCCAGTAGTTAGATCTGGATTTCTCCCTCCTTAAAACAATATTCTTCCTTTTGTGCTTTATCCTCTGCTTGTCAGAATCAGCTGATTATGAGCTCCTGCACAGATGACATTTTATCTGCAGTCAGCAGGAAGGAGGCATGAATTAGGGCTTAGAAAAATCTTCAATAATTAGCCACAGAGGAAGGAAAACAGCAAAAAAAAAGTACACAGAAGGAATTGACTTATGTCGTTTGACTGGGCTGGAAAGTTCAGCTGTAATGATAGTGGTTAAATTAATTATGTTGATTTGGTGACAAGGAAACTAGCATGTCCCCAAATTATGTGTATTATTTTTGAACCCAGATGAAGTCATTGCACACTGTTGGTGATGTGCCAGAGTCACAGATATCAGGTATTGTTCATGTGGACTTGTCACCACATGCTCCTTCAGGATGTGATTCATGATGGCACAATTTGGTCACACACAGCCCTTAAGCCAGAATTTGGATAAATGCAAGGCTTTAGTGCTTTCTCTGAAATCTTTATTATTGTGAATAACTGTGATGGACGCAGTTTTGGATGCTGTAGTGAGTTGTGATCTCTGTCATGAAAAGACACATTCTGCTGTAGCTGAAGTGTGTCCTGGTGCTGTGGTGAGAGTGCTGCCCATCTTCAGCAGTGACTGCTGGCAGAAATGGTCCTGCATCATCACTGCCACACCTGTTACAGCTCTGTTCTGCCTCAGCTGCAGCTTCAGTGACCACAGGTGTTTGTGGGCGTAGCAAACATCACACACATCACACATGTCCCTTTATGGAATTTGAGAACTTCTCATGGCTGTCTTGGGGTGTAGAATTTAAACGTGCTCCAGCTTCAATTCCTCGTGGCTATTTGGTCTTTCCTCTTGTTCTGGCAAGCTGTTTTTGTAGTAACTAAACTGACATGCTGGCCTCTCTTTCTTTGTTGTCACCATTGTGGGAGTGAGGATCCACTGAAATAAATTTCCACGTGGCTGTGGAAGCCATCGAGACCTACAGACCTCTTGATGTTCTCTGTGAACATGTCCCAGTCTATCAGGCTATCTCTGAAGAAATCTCCATCTCTTAACTCTGTATTTCCAGTTCTGTCACTTTAATGTTTCATAGTGCCTGGGGGACATATGTGTCAAGAGGCATCACATCTTGGAGGAGGTTTCTGAATGGCCATCATTACCTGATCCATCTAGGACTTTAGAAGGAGGATCTGGAATTTGATAAGGGTAAAAGAGACAGCCAATAAAATCAGCACAGCATTAGCAGAGAGAAATATTCAGAAGGTTCTTATGCATTGATGCCTGATAACATTGATCATTTTCCTGAGCAATAATAGATTTGGGCATCTTTAAACTTCCCCTTTTTTGCCATTGAGATAGTCAGGCTGTAGCTCATTGCCAGCAGCAGTCAGGCATGGGTGTGAAGGGATGTGGGTGCTGATGAGCAGAAGGGTTACATCAAGATGCCATTATAAAAGCATAGTTATTTTTAAAAGAAAAAACCACAATATTTATACCAGTTTTTCTTTATTTTATTCCACTATTAACACATTTCTGCCATGTATAACTTTGTCTGCGTAGAAACACTCTGCTCTAATAGTTTACGAATTTTCATATGTCAAAAAAAAGTTCCTTACAGTCATTTGGACTTGGTTTCATTTTTATAGAGTGTGTACACAATTCTGCCCTGTGGAATAACACACATGTTTAATCCTTTACTGCAGGAGCCATAGGCACAGCTCTTTCTCTCTACCACTAGACAGAGCTGCTTTGTGATCTCTGCCTTCCTCTAAGGCTTCTTCCACCTAACCTTTCTTCTTATACCCTGCTTTTGTACTTTAAACTTGGCTGCTTGTGAAAACTGTAAGGATAAGTCCAGATTATTAGTCTGTCTGATACTCTGCTCTGCCTCTGTTTCCAAATAACAAGAAAAGCTTTGACAGCTGAGAGCCCAGGTGAGATGAGGTGACTTAACCCATGGCATGTGGCAGTGGCTGCAAGTAATGCACGGCATCTTGAACTCTGCCTGCAGAGACTTTCACCCCAGGTGCTGAGGCATCAGTGACTCTAAATGTGCAATCTATTAGCATGTTTCACTGTAACTGTCTAATGAGTTGCAGGAATCCAGCCTGGAGGTCAGGGATGAAAGGCCTGTGTTGGAGCTGCTTAGTGAACCTGATTCCCCCATCTTTAGAAGGTCAGAAAACTCCTCCACCAAGAGAACGACCCTTGCCAGGTGACAGGGACTGATGGGCAGCTTGACCTGTGCAAATCCCGATTCTGAAAACAGTCTTGGAAGCAGAGAGGAGGGATTTCATCTTTTCAGTGAGACAAGAATCTTCTGTATCTTTGTTAGTTTCCTAACACAGGAAATCATGCATCTTTTAAAATAGTATTTAATAATATGGAATAGAACATTCTCAGGTTAGTACTGATAGGTTTGGATTGCAATACTTCCTTTAATTCAATGGGATCATGTTTTTAATCTTCTCCAGTCCATCAGAGTGACCCAGTGAAAAGGGAATAGGAAAAATGCAACAAAGAAACTGTCAATACTGAGACAATTTAATTACAGTATTTTGCTTCTACAAGAATTGCCTACATCAAGAATACAAAAATAAAAATCAGCCCCCGAATCCTTGGCAAAATACAGCTTCCACAGGCTTCCTGAGGCTTCAGACATTCTGGAGCAAAGGTACCTCGGGAAGCTGCATGTGATTTATAGAAAGGAAAGAGTAAAAAATAAAAAAGAAAAAAAGAGTCTATATCTGTAACTGTCATTCTCACAGGTGGGCTTCAAAGACGCAAAACTAGTCACCTAGGAAACTTAAAATCTTGCAGACTTCTCTCCTTTAGTATAAACAATTTTTTAAAAACTCAGTATTGTGGTTAATTTTTTCAGTATAACGTGTGGATTTGTACACTGTCTGTGGAACACAAAGGTGAAGAGTCTGAGGTCTCTCCAAGTAGGAGGTTTGAGCTTTTTGCTCTTTCAAAGCCAATTAGATTTTGGCCAAAGCTTTGTGGTAGAAGCAGAAGCACCTTCTCCATCCCTCCTCTTCTCATTTCCCAGGTGCCATGTGGTTGGGGCTTTGTTCCCTCTACTTCCTTTGATTTACACTGTCATGTAGACAAATCAAAGCCTATCCTTTATTTATTGCAGCTAGCAAGAGTGTGCTATAGACTTAATTCAGGATATGGACTCAAATCCTTCCCTGGAGCAGAGTGGAGTACTTTGTCATTTGCAAACACTTGGAAGCACAGTGCTTCAGAGCTCCTGTAAACAAGAATAAATTCAAGGAAAATTTTGAATTACATGTGTAGTTTGAATGAATACACTGGAATCAGAGTAGCACACAGCAAGACGAATCTATCCATCATGGGCATTTAGTGTAGAGCCTGTATTTGCTTTTCTTTGCTATTCACACAGATTCGATCAACATCGCACTTCTGTCATTCGCTAAATACATGGGCTCTGCTTGGCGGGACAGCAGCTCATCAGTTACCCAGTGAGCAGCCTGTCACAAGGCCTGCACAGGCCATTTGTAACTGTCACATCCCCCCAGATCTGAATCTTCCCAGGGCCTGATCCATCCAGGCCTTGGAAACAGGCTCGCTGTACCTGACAGCAGCCTTGCTGCTGTGACCAGGGGTGCAAGATGTGCAGTTGGAAAGTCTGGCTCTCTCGAAGGTTGTTGGTAGGCACCAGCACGCAGCTCTAGTTTTTGTCTTGTTTTTCCATCAATATCCAAGAACACTGGCACTCACTTCAACTAACTGATTTTGGAATTCTCTCTCTAAAGTAGTGGTCTGCTGTGTTTTGTAGGAGAGCTGCAGGAAAGGCATAAAAATCATGTTACAAACTTGGGCTGATGTCTAGGCAAACCAGCTAAGAAAGCTGCAGTACCTGGAGTGAATCTCTGTCCCAAGGCCAGAGTTTTATCAAGCCCTTTCAGATGCCAAACAACCCTGTGAGTTATAGGGTACAGTTTTTTGTGGCTCATCTTTTTTTCTATGTTTCTGCCTTCTAGAAATCTATGGATTTATATCCTTTCCTCTGTCTCTTTTAGGCCTTCCGTTGCATTTTTTTTCTGTACCTTAGTAAGTTCCTTAAATACAGTCAGAATGATAATTTGCAACTATAACTGGTTTGGATCTGAAAGGGTTTGTTCTTTTTTTACTCCACAGTTCAGTGCTCTCATCTCCAGCTGTGTTTCCTTGTGCTTTTCTTCTTAGTTCTTTGCAGGGGAAACAAGGAGGTTCATAATGATGATACTGGACAGCAAAACACAGTGTTTACCATTATTTTACTCCCCTGTATCCTAAAAAACTGCTGTAGCATCGATCATGTATTTGATCCCTAATCTAGACTGAGTTCTCTTTCATGTCTTTTTAAGATTATGGTTTTTATTAAATGAGTGCCTGATACATTTAACTTCAACAGAGCAGGAATTGTGTAGTGGCTGCATGTAGTTCTAAGCCCAAATTTCCCAGTGATTTTGTAGTAAGGCTATAGACTAAGTGCTCTTTAGGGCCTGCTGAAACCAGCCTGGTTATTTGGATTACAGATTCCCTGAAGATTATTGACATTATAGGTTTGGTAGAATATAATAGTTCTTTGGGAGCATTTGTATTCTGTCACTGCAGTAATGAGTGTCAATAAAAGAATTAAGGTGACCTAGGACATTTCACTCCTGTATCTCTCCATTCTTCCCTTTTTTCACTATAGGAAACAGAGGGGAAATTTTAGTGCCCCTTCTTGTTCCTGGGAGACTGCTGATAAATCTCAGGTTCTTCTTCAAAAAAATTATAATAAAACATTTTTGTGTCTTGTACACCTGTTGCTCATTAATTCATTTAAGGTTTGTGATCATCTGAGGAATTGGTATCTGTCTATAAAATATAGCATTTTTGTTGCTATCACATATATGAAAACAGTGAGCTGTGGGTGCACTGCAGGGGAAGGATGATCATGCCTCTGGATCTACCTGCTTATGTCCTTTTTCCAGCTGGAGATTTTGCCTAGGCAGACCTTAACACCTCCAGATGTCTGGAGGACTGTCCAGAGCATCTCTCTCAGCATGGCTGCCAAAAAGGTCAAGTTTTTCTTACACTTCTTAGCCCTTAGGCAGCTGCAGGATGTGCTTCACAAGTGCATCAGCAGCACTGTTACTCTCAGCAGCACAGGAACAGGCAGTTCTGTATTAGGAATCCCAGCACTCCTAGCAGACATCCAGATGAAATCTGCTGTTTCCAAGGGAGACCCTGTCACAGCCCAGCAGATCCCGCTAATGCAGGACTGTTCTGGTAATCAGAGTGATAGTTCTTATCCTCAATTTTGTGCCATTACCCCTCGATAGCTCCCCTAAGGACTAAAACTTGCTTTTTGCTCTTGCATACCCCTCAGGTACTTGATGATGACACTGCATTTTCCCTTCCCCCTGCATGCCTGAATCCAGCCTTGATTCACACTGAATCCCAACACACCCATATCATTTATGTTTTCATATTTTAGTTTCCAGTGAGTTTGTAAATATCTTTCTTTGACAGTGCCAGGATACTCATAATTGTGTAGATTCTGTATCATGGAGTTGTTTCAGTGACATTTCCCACTTAGGAAGGAAATGCCAGACTTCCATGGTGTCTTTGCTTTTCACAGCTTAGGTCAAACCCTGCCTGCACACTAACATACTTGGCTGCATGTTAATTTTAGTTAATAGCTATTCAGTAAAACAATGCATCCAGCTCAAGATATATGGCACAAATTAAGCTGAATGCCCAAACAAATTCAGCAACAGACCCTGGCCTCAGCGGACTCTTTAAGTCCAGTGTAACATCCATTTACATTGTTTTATTTCTCTTTCAAACTGTAACTTGCTCCCTGTGGGGTTACATTGACTCAGTTTCATTTTCACATTGTACTGGCACCACGATAGTCTTGCATTTAAATAGTCTCATTTCATTTTGATATCATGATGTCACCTCCACAGAGGTGTTGTGAGGCTGCCTGGAGAATTCAGAGCTAATGCCTAGGCAGAGCCATCAGCTGACACATGGCTGTGCTGCACAGCAAGCTCAGCTTCCATTTCCCAGCCCAGCCTTTTCTCTGGGCTGATCACAAAATGGGTTTTTATATGCTTTGAGCCCAGTTCCCCCTGCCCCTGGCAGAAAGCGTATGTGTATGGAAACTATGGTCTCTGGGAAAGGTGATGGTCATGTGCAGGTCAGCAGTAGCTGGCACAGGACACAGGCAGGGCAGGTTCTTGTGTCACTGTTGCTCCATGGCTGGAGCCAGTGGAGAATTTGCTGGTGTGTCTTGTCTTGGTTAAAGCTACCTGCAAAAATCCCATTTTGCTGGGAAGGGTGAATCCATCCCCTAGATGCCATGGAATGTGGGTATCTCTGGTCTCCCACCTGGTTGTTCTGGAGGCAAGAACAATCAGACATTAGTGAGCAGATGCTCTGAGCCCTCTGAGAAACACACAGAGAGTTCCTGCAGTGCCCCATGTGCCCTGAATACCTCTGTAACACAAAGCACTTCCAGCTGTAAATGTCAACATCCCAGTGGCAATCCCTGTACATCTGTCTGCACTCAGCGTTTCACAAAACTCATAAACTGTGTCCTGCCACGTGGAAATCTGTGCTAGACCACCTTCTCCCAGCTCAGCCTGAGCCACTGGGGAAGGAGGGATCCAAGTTTCCACTGTCCATAGCCTGTCTCCAAGGCCAGGACACTGCTCTGTGACTTTATCCCACACCCTCAGCTCCAACAAGCCTCTTCATGGCAGCAGCAGAGCCTGTACTTTAGGTCAAGGGGTTTTTTATTTATAGAGCTGCCATTAAATCAGTCTAACACAGTCATGCAGTATTTATGGTAAGATTAGATACATGACTGCATCCAAGGCAAAGAGAGATTTTCACTTCTTGATAGAACATTCACTCTGAAAGGAAACCCTGGCTTTAATGTGCATTTCTTTCCCTACTGCCATAAGATTTCCAGGGAAAAATTCAATCAGGCTCTTTGACTCTAAAGGTGAAGTCTTTGTGGTTAGTGTTTTTCTTTTAATTATTTTGTTTAAAAATAAATGAGTTCTGCAGCTCTTGAGCTTGAGGGTTGGTGGCTTGGTTTTAATTCTCTCCAAAAGCAGTGAGACTACTTGGTGTGAACCTACAAAAGCAATTCTGTGAAGCTGCTGGGTTTAGGCATTTCTAGAATGATGCAAGAATAAGACCATTTGTTAGAGCTACCTCTGGGATCCAGGTGCCTATGTGCATTTGTCAAAGGACACAATATTGAATGCTTCATTTTCCAAACACTAGGCTAAGATAAATTGTATGTGGATGTTGAGCCTTCCTGATATAAATCAGTGGCATATCAATAATAGGATTCAGCTTTTAAAGTAAATGTGCTAGGATCCTAGTGGGAAATAGGCTGCATTTCATGGACTTTGTGCAAAGAGTATTTTCAGTGGAGCCTGCTTTTTATTCTGGCCCATGGACTAATGGGAAAGTAAGTGCAAAGAGACACAAACTAAAAGGGATTGGGATGATGCTTTGGAACAAGCCTGGCTGACTGATGAAGCACTGAGGGCATTTGGAAGCCCATGCAAGTGCTTTAAGATTAGAGATGAAGAAATGATGCTTTTGAAAGGTCACATGAGACTTGGAAGTTAAACCGAATGGGGAAGAAAGACAAACAATATAAAGGAGTGATTATTTGCTGTGCTGGTCTTTGACTTGAGAGGCCCAGGATCAAATCTTCTTCTAAGTCTTAAATTACAATTAGTTTGGTGGTTTGATTCCAGACTTCACTTTTCACATCAGGCCCTAGTGCAGTTCTGAAATCTGTTTGTTATGACTGACATTTTATATTGATTTTAAAGTACTTTTCTCGGTTATAAGGTCCTCAGTAACACTTTCATGGACTGTCTTTCAAGGCTGACTTTTCCCTCATGCTTTCTGAAGAGTATCTGCTAATTCTCTGTGACATTCGTATTCATCACAACCTGGAAATAGTAAAGGCTTGAGCTTCATGCCCTGTGGCTTTAAAAACATCATTCTCCTTAATGAGAGAATACCGAATTTGCTTCTTTTGCTCTTTGAATTAGAAAGCAAATTCTGCAGTGGTTGATATTCTCCTGGGACTCTAAAACACAATATACAAGTTATTTAGCTATGAGAGCCAGGAATTGCTCAGTTCCTCATTTATCCATGACTCAGAGACCCAGGATACAAAGAAGAGTGGCCTTATTTTACCCTCCATGTACACCACGCATCAGCAGCAGGTGCACAGTTTCTCCACTGGCTTGATGTAATAAACGTGCTAAAAGGGAGGACAACAAATAAAGGGAAGAAAAACGGCTGCACCCCAGATGGCAGAGGGAACGAGGATAAAAAGATTGATAAATGAGCAAGTGGAAACCAAAGAAAGAAGAATTTCAGCAAAGACTGGAAACATGGGACAGACGAACATGAGACCTGCAGTGGGCAAACCATCCACTAACACAAATGACCAAATAGCAAAACCTCATAAACCCATATACTGGGTTCCCTTTTTCTTCTTTCGAAGAAATAGATTTGCTTTCCCACCCTTTCACCCCAGAGAGTGGAAGCAGCTCCAGGACTATACCCAAGAGTTCTGAGTTAGTTTCATTGCTTTGTCACAAGCTTCCTACTGACAAACCCAGGCCATCGAGTTCCTGTGGTTGTGCTCCAGTACAGGGAGTGATGTCATTGCTTCTTTGCCTCCAAAGGATAGGAAAATCCATGTTTGACAGCTGATTGGAGTGGACAAGGACCACAGGGTGCTTGATTGCTATCATGATATTAGTCCCTATTTGCTTGCAACTTTATGTTCTTGTCAATCAAAAGAGAAGGTAGGAATATGCTGGGACATTTCATCTTGAAATACTGTTACAGGAACCTCCTCTCTTAACTCATACTTGCAAAGGCTTTTTTTTTTCCCCCTCCATCTGCTCCATGCAGATATTCAGACTGGACTCTGATTCCTAAACCCCCTGTTTCACTGTAAATTAATATTTTACCATGCCATGTAATGTGAATTAATGCTGGCCCTCCATGACTCTACTTTTATTTATGCTCTCCAGGGCTTAGTGGCTTATGGGATTATAGAGTTAAACTCAACTAAGTAAAGAAAAGGAGAGTGAGAAATCATACTTTTACTACTACTGAGAAATGTTTATACAGCTGCATGTTTCTGCTTCTTTCACAGTAAACATTGTTTTATTCATGCTTATTATAATATATTCCTGGGGGATAGTTCATACAATGGAAGGCATCTCCCCTCCCTTTTGTATTTAATTATATTTATATTATTTGTTTACTGATGCCAAATACTTTCATAGATGAAAGTAGATAAAAGGAATAGATGAATCAATCACAGAAGAAAGGAAAAACATGTATTAGCAAAATCTGCTGGCTTTTAAAAACTGGGACAAGCAAGACTGTGATACTTTCTGGTTACACTTACTACTGTCACTGTACAAGAATTCAGGACAGCAAACAGACCTTATCTTTGTCTCCAAAACTTTCTGTACAGAACAGACCTATTGGGTTTGTGCCACAAGGTCAGACTGGGAGAGCAAAGGCTACTTAGCCCTCTGCAAGGGTCAAAAATACAACCTGGAGTGCTTGGGTGGCCAAATATCCTTGGTTTGGGTCATCTCTAGAGCCAACCAACTTCCCAACAAATGTTGTGAATACAGTATTCACACCATCAGGAAGTTGATCTTTTTACAGATTCTTAAAATCTTGGCCACTGCAGCTTCTCTTTAATACTTGCACCCATTAAATCTAATGGTGGGGGGAAGAAATTCCTTTGATTACTGTTATTGATTGGTCCTTACTGGTGAATAATAACTTTCTTAAATAGAAACATTTAGAACATTCAGGGCAAAGTCTTCTTTCACTGACACCAATATGAATCCAGAGGCATTTGGATGGATTACAGATTTATACTGGTGTAACTGAAAGCAGAATTTTGCCTTCAGTCTTTAACAACTCATTAGGAATAAATAGCTTTTTAGCTAATGAAAATGTAGCATTTTTGTTAGCGGCTTCATAATGATATACACAAGTGCTACATTGCCTTGATAATTGGAAAATTTACTTGCCTTTTTTCCTTTGGTAAAACATGGACCCTATCATAGTTTTTCTATAGGAAAATAACTGAGCCATAAAATCCAGACACCCAAAACATGCTCATAGCATTTAAAAATAAGCAAAGTGCAACTATAAGCAACTAAGCTCTATTCAAAACTGGCTGAAAACAGAACCGTGAAAAATATGATAGTGTTGAGTTCCCAGGGCCAAATGGGGACATGGAATTGTGGAAGAGAAGCTTCAGAGTGATCTAACTGCAGCCTTCCAGTACCTGAAGGAGCCTACAAGACAGTCTGGCAGACCCATGATAAGGCCACTGCCAGGTGCTGGTACATTCCCTTAGGAAATGGTAAACCTGTCCCTTGTGGTTCAATAAATCTGTAAGAGTTTGAAACTATCAAATGTGGTTCACAAGCTGTACTTTGATTCCCCAAGTTGTCACAAACAGCACACAAAACTGGTGTGTGGGTCTGTTCCTGGCTGGAGCACATCATGTTGCCTTTGTGTTGCTTTGATTTCCCCACTGTTACTGTCTTTTTTTGCTTTGAAGTTCTTTGCTTTGGGGATTAATTCCTGCTCTGTATTTGGAACGCTCAGTCAAAAAACTGTACCTGAAAATGCTGGTGCTTCTGTACTATGAATCACAGTTGGATAGTATTTAGGAGAAAACAGAACTAATACATTTCTGCAGGGGAAAAGAGTTTCTGTTTGCTTTGATTTATTGGCAATTCCAATTAACTTCTTTAGGTTTGTATAGGTTGGAGAAACTGAGCTCCAGGATCCACAGTGGAGTCAACTCCGTGTTTGGCCTTTAGACCAAGGGCAATCATAGACCAGGAAAGTGTGGAAGACTTTGTACAACTATTTAAGGGATGTGGTGTTTAAAGGGAATGCATACATTTGTCTGTATATCCATAGACTGGGTGAGTGTGTGACATTGACTGCCTCAAAAGCAGTTTTTAACCAACTATTTAATGCTCACCTCTGGCAGCAGACCTGAGGTTCAAACATTGAAGATGCCTTGCACGTGTTTCTGTGGGGTTTCAGTCTTTGTGACTTTTGCTTTCCCTTTGTTGCTGCTTTATTAGGAATGGAGACAGACAACTCAAAAAGCAATGTTGTCCATTTCTCAAAATCTGCTTATTAGGTTTAAGTCAAACATTTCTGCTTCCTATCATATTTACAAAAGCAATATTAATAAATATTGACAAAGCTAAATAGTCTCTGGGAAGAAGCAGCCTTGAATTGCTGTGCAAACATGCTTTAAAAATTACCTACAGACAATACTGATGGATTAAAATAATAATCCAAATGAGACTACTTGCTTGAATACTACTTGTTTTGCTTCCCTTTGCATCCAGGAATAATGACGGATCTTGTACTAGTTTTGAATGAAAACATCAATTGGGGAGTGGATTTACATAATAAAATTAATAGAGCATAGAAAGCTTTCAGCATTGCTTTCTGCTTTTCCTCTGTGTGTCACAGAAGTTATATTTAAAAAGACAGATGATTGCAAGTTTGTTTAGGAAAACAAATCCTCTGGGCTGCATGTAGGAGATCTTTATATATGACAGCTGGCCCAGCTCACAGAACACTCAGGTTCCTTTTCTGTTCCTATAAAGAAAATCTGTAATTGTGCAGAGTGCCACATGTGGGGCAAAATGTCATCACTTATACATTTTTTCATATTTACTTGCCTGCTGCTCTCCATGTAGAGATGCCCTTCTTAGTTATTCTGTCTGAAGTGCACTCACCACAGAGGAGATGGAATCAGACATCTGTTATGCAGTCCAACCCAAAATTTTATTTCGTTGCACTTACAAAGGGAAGATTTTGCAGGAAAATAACTTCCCATCTTTACACCCTGACTAACCAGTGGTTAATCATTTTGTGGTTGTCTGTGTCTGAGCTTTCTGTTCCAGGAGAGTAACAGGAGAGAAACACCAGAGGAAAAGGGGAAGAGTGGTTTCAACATCTGAGCTGCTGATTCATCACACCCAGACCCCTTCATTTACTCACCCCTGAATCTCAGTCCTCCTGAAGAAAGCTCTAAAAGTGATGCCTGGTCCTGGAGCCGAAATCTGTCTTATATCCATGCCTGTGATGCTGCCAGTTTTGGGTTGGTGCTGAGCTGCTGTCCATGACCTGCTCCAGGCTCCCCAGATGGGGGTATGAGGGGAGCTTTCTGCACCCCTTGGAGACTGAGCCTCTCACACTGGCAGTCACTTCACTGGCTGCTTTGTGAACCCTTTTTTTAAGGCTTCTAAGAATTCAGTTGAAGCTAAGACCAAAGAGGAATTTACTAATTTTGAGGTAGGGACAAGTTTGCAGTTAGCTACTAATGGAAACTTCATGGTGCCCTAAAAGTGATGGATAAATGAAGGTTCAAGATAAAAAAATAAATGTTTCAGGGTCTTTAGAAGAGTGAAAAGTGGTTTCCCTGATCTCACTCTCCTTTGTGATAAATCAGGCTATTTTTGGTTGGCTTCATTGTTTTCAGTCATGTCAACAAGGACCTACTTAATACTCAAATCTGTTTTGTTATTTTTACATATAAATTCCATTTCATAACAGCAATAATACTTTCCAGGCAGCTCATTTGAGGATGATTGCTCTACTTCAGAGGTAGTAAAACTCTCTGTGTCTCATTATACAACTCAAGGTGTGTGAAGCAGACAATTGCCTATAAACATGCTGCCTGATGGGTGTTAATGCTGCATTATATTTACTGTTTTCTTTTCATGGCTTCAGGTAGCATGATAAACCTTTTCCCCAGGAATAAAATTTGGAAAATCTTTCCCTTTTTCTTGCCAGAGCATTCTTCCTAGCCTGGCAGTTAATGTGCCTCAGATATTCTCTAAAAATTGAAAAGAATATCCTCATCTTCCTACTTTGGCAAGAGGTTTTACAGCATAAGAAAAATGCCTGATTTGTTGTTTATGTGAGCAAGAGTGTCTTTGCAGAAATGTACAATTTATGCCAAAGTGTTTTAACTTGTGTGTTTAAATTAGACACCAAACTCTGGTTAATTTCCCAAATAATGTCCCAATTTACATCAGCACTTAAGTATGTGCTGAAGTGTTTTCCTGAAAAGACAAGTGATTTTTCAGTTATTCGGAAATAGGATGATTATTGGGGTTCTTTTGATCAGCCCCATAGAAACCAGAGATACTCAGCTGAAAAAAGAGTCCCCTGCTCGTGTGGCTGGATTTGGAATTAGATGCCTGCATTAAGACATTCATGGCTGAACATTTGGCCATCGTGTGCTTAACCAGTGACAGTCTTAATTATTATAATTATTACTACAAAAGCCCCAAATACTTCCCTGCTCCTTCCCACTCTGCAGTTGTCATCAGGAGGTTCAGTACATATTTGGAAATGGAAAGGGCTCTCTAGTAGGTGAAAATCAAAAACCTCACACATTTTATTCCTGTTTAGAGGGTCCATCTCATTCTGTCTGGCTATTGTAAACATATTATTAGTAAGAAGAATAAAAATACTGCTGGCCAGCTGTTTTGACCTTTTGCAACACAGAACATTTACACCAAGGATTTAAGCAAACTGAGGCAGATTGTTTCATGAGAAGTTCATGTAATGACAGATTTTCAGTGGTTCTGGCATTTTGTGGTTGGGGTCTTCCAGCCAGAATGCAGGTGCTGTCATACAGAACATTGTGTAACCCTGAGATATCCTCTGTTCATTTTTATGGGCAGGAACCTCAGGCCTTTACATCACTTGTGCTTTTATATCTCACACTTTCCTAACAGTAATATGATGATTGGTTTTAATGGAGTGCTTGGGAAAAGGGGGCTAGGAAAGATTTCTTGAGTTCCTGAGCCCTACCTGTTGCTGCCTTTGGCAAGCATGAGCTATAATCCCAAATATAATCACAAATACTTAGGTTGTCTTGCCTCCACTGGAGTTATTCCAGAATCTTGGTCTTCTCATGAAGAACTGAACTTCCTCATTTTGCTGGTGGCTGATTTATACCAGTAATTTTGGGGCTAATAATGCCCTTTTATTCCTTCTTGCTGCTAATGCCCTTTTGCTTCATGCTTTTTCTTTGAGGTATTTTGTCTTCCTGAGGTATTTAGGAAAAGCATTTCTATCCCTTTAACTATTTAATAAAGCACTTTTGGATCCATCCCCTTAGTGAATCTCTCCAGCTTGTCTCCCTCTTCTCCTCAGCTATGATCTATGGGTACCTGAGCTACCTCTTGCCCTTTCTTTTCATCTGCTTCTTTCCAGCAGAACTTTTCTGTGAGACGAATCATATAATCTAAACCTCATCTGGTCACTTGCTACTGAAACTTAAATAATTGAAATGTCAATAACATACTATTTCAAATCTATTCTACTTAATCTCCCAGAGTGGTGTGTTGGCAGATTGTGAATGTCACACTACTGATGAGCAAAGGACTTGGATAACTATGAGCTTCTAATCAAGAAATTAATCTAAAATTGTGTATCTGCGTAAGAAATGCTGGCACAGGAGGCTGAAGTGCTCACTAAAAGCAGTTGGATCTAAAGTGATTACTAGAGCAATTCAGGGCTTCAGGGACTCTACAGACTGGAGGTCTCTGCAGTGATTCAGCCCTTGTACATCTGTTTGGTCCTTCCCTGCTGCAGTGCTCCTTAACAGAGGCAGGGTTGCAGCATCCTCCTCTGGTTTGGACTCACTGAGCCTCAGGGAGACCCAGGAATTGCCCCACTGGCTGAAAATTGTCCCTTTGGATTGGGCTGGCAGTGCTGATGTCACAGTGCTCTCCTCGTGTGTGCCATTCCTCTTGATGAACCTGCCAAGGAACAAGTCTTGAAGCTGTGGATACTCACATCTCTCAGAACTGCTGTCTCAAGGTATCTGCAGATTCAGATGGACACCACCATAGCAGTTGCATTTAGAACAGATTATCAGGACTTCAAGTTGTAAAACATATTAGATTCCAGCCAGTCACTCAGTAATGCTATTCCAGGGCTTTACAGTTTATCCTAGTGATTTGAATAATAAGCAGAATAACAGTTTATTCTAACCATTTGAACTGCACATCAGCGAGGTAACTGGGAATTTATTAATAGTGCTTAGAGCTTACACATTGCATTTCAAAGAGACTCACAGACAGGAGGTAATTAATAACCTGGTGCCACTGATCTGTCTATACACTTAGTTTCTGTCACACACCTTAGTTCCTGTGAAGTGCAGTTATGATGGCTGAGATTAAAGAACAACTTTGCAGATCTCAGATGGCTCTGTGTGTAAACAGAGGATTTTGACTGTGGTCTTACAAGAGGTGAAGCAGAGCATCCAAGCTGCAAGTGATTACCTTCTCTCTGGCCAGCAAACAAAGGGAATATCCCATAGTGGTTTAGTCCTTGAGTGATGCCTGTCATCAGCAGTTTATTTCCCACTGACTGGAGAGGGAGAGTCTCCTACCACAGGGGCCTACAAAACCCACCATGGGATGCTGAAGTTTCTAATTGGCACCGAGTGTTTGAAAGCCCAAACACAAATGATGGATCTTCCCTCTGTGCTTTTCAGCACCTTCCACTCTCCCAGGTTGCTCCAAGCTCCAAACCCATCACTTCCAGGGATGGGGCAGCCACAGCTTCTCTGGGGCAGGCTGTGCCAGGGCCTCACCACTGGCACAGCCAAAATTTCTTCCTAAAATCCATCCTAATCCTGGCCTCTGTCAGTTTAAATATTTGAATAAGAGATCTCTCCTGACACTGTTACTGGCATCAATAGTTTGTAGTCAAAGGGTCAGAGATTCAGGCCTACTATTTTAATAGTTTATTATTTTCCCAGTTGTGTCAGGATTTCCATATCAGAGGTTAAATCCTATCAGTAGAGCTCATAGGCTTCCTGATGACCATCTGAATGTGGGTCATCCTTTCCATGATTAAAGATTCACCTTACCGGGCTGAATACTCTGTATAGTTACTTGGTGTAAATATTCATGTTTAGAGATAAGGGGAGTAATCTACCAAAGATCATACAGGACAATTGTGGAACAAGTGAGAAATGGTAACCTGGAGCCTTTGCTTGCCAGCAAGATTCAGTTTACCTGTTCCATAAAATAATATAAATAAGTAAACCAGTGTTAATGAAAAAGCATTCCAAACCATAGGTTAAATATGTAGTTTGAGGGTACCTTTGACTATCATAGATTACAAACATCTTCTAAAAATGTTAGGAAGTGGCTTTGCACAGTTAATTTCTTAAGTGCAGAAGGAAATGTCATTCTTGCAGCCTCTGCTTTTTCATCTGATTATTGCTAATGCAAATTACCAGTAGGGAATGCATAAATCTGCACTGCAGTGCTTGAAGTTTGTGCAAACAGCAATTTTTTTTTTGCAAAGATATCTATCAATTTCAGCCCTGTAATGCAGAATGCTGCTTTCTTACTGAAAGACTTTCCAGATCTTGGGTTGTCACAGATGGAAGATCAAAATTTTATTTCCTAAAAACTGTGCAACCATTTTGGATTTTGTTAGGCTCTCTCTGCATGTGTAGAACAACAACATTCGATCTATGTAGATGGTTTGAGAAGATGGAAGTTGTACTTGGAGGAAAAGTTTCACTCCTGATCAGAGAAGGTAAAGATCAAACACTCAGCAAAAACATTTAAAAATGGATCCTTTTCCTCCTCTCTTGTAACAGGAGACAATTAGAGAAGAACATAATGTGGGAAGAGTAAAAAGGAAACAAAGCTATAGAATTGCTGAGCAAATCCTCTCTTGCATTTCAGAGGGGGGATTAGAGAGAAGTTGACATTTTAATATTTTGTAAATTACTCTGCAACATATTTTCTGATGAATCTAATCTGGCACCTCTTCCAAACTGATATTTCGTCCAAGAATGTTCGGGCAAATATATTATTACGCCAGTAATTTAGTTTTAGCAAGTTTCATGTTTCAGTAAATATAAAAAAAAGGCAGCCTAATTTCCAGAGTTAAAGGAATTTGGCTCAT
This sequence comes from Aphelocoma coerulescens, assembly GCF_041296385.1. Classification (NCBI taxonomy): domain Eukaryota; kingdom Metazoa; phylum Chordata; class Aves; order Passeriformes; family Corvidae; genus Aphelocoma; species Aphelocoma coerulescens. The sequence continues at coordinate 29,600,325 of NC_091022.1, read as the reverse complement.
TATTCCCCATGAACAGAGGTAAATTGTTTAACTAGCAAAACTCTGGATTGATTTTCATCCTGCATCTCATATTGAACGTTGTTTACACTGAGAGACGCAAGAGGGAGACTGGTGCTCATGAGGCAGGAGAAAGATGAAAAGAAGTTTTTGATTGTGGGACTAACATTCCTACACTCCTGATACCTCCAGTGGTGACTCTTGGTTGTTTTCTGGGCCCTTTTGGGAAAACTCTTGATTGAACACAAGCGAATTGCCTAAATCCTTCTCATCTCTAGACTTCAGATGACTTTAATGAAGGGAAGAACCCTCTCCTTGAGAGTAACAATCAGGTGGCCTTCAACACCACCCATCTGGTTGCCTCTTGGTTGGTAGCATTTACAATATTTCTGATAGTGGCAGCACATTTTATAATCCTGAGGAGCCTGTTCAAGCCTGTAAAGCTGTACAGCTGCTGGGAAGGGTAAGAAAGTGGGGGAATTCTGTTCATCCTGGTCCTTTTGAAGTGTTGATGAATATCAATTCAAGCCATAATGAGTGCTGGAGTCTGTTGCTTTTGATTGAAATCTAAAATTAGCTGTGTCTTCTAGAATATCTACTGCCTTACTTTTGTGTAAATCAAAGTTTAATATTAATTTATAAACATCCATCTACATAACGCTGAGAAAATTTACTTATAAACAACAGAGAAAATTCATCATCATTACAGTCTCACCAGCTTTATCTGAAATTAAGTTTTGAATCTCAGCTTAAACTCAAGCAGATAATTTCTCTGCAGAAACAAGCTTTGCTACTTACAGTTAGCAACACTGCCTTTCAAGTGTTGGTGTTGATGCAGGAAATAGAAATATTCCTTTTCTTGTTCTTTTGTTTTCAAATTACTCAGCACTTGACAAACTGCTGTGACTTGGCTCTTTGGGACAGCTGCTGAAATAGCCAGGTGAGGAGGGAAGTGGGAATTATATTTTTGATATGCAGGGGATTTTTGGTAGACATTGTGTGCCATTGGCTGGTAGCTGAATGTAGGACTGTAAAAATTATAGACCACATAATATCTGATTTAGGGTTATCAACATGCTGGCTGTGTAGAGCCTTTTAGGGCTCATCAAGGGGAATTTGGAACCCATCAGCTGACAATAGGGAAGATGTATTAAAAATGGTGAAAGACTTAAAATCAGTCTGTTTTGCACTGGCTTGACTTGTGGCTAGAAAAGCTGTCCTCCTTTAATTACAGAGCAAGCTCAATTATTCTAAGGCCTGGCCATATAGTGTTTACTTAATTTCACCACTTTTGATGGAAAAAAGTTAGGAATTAGGCATTGACAAACAGAGTGGGCTGAAGGATTTTCTCCAGCATTGGACTGAGCTCAGTACATGACATCAGGTTTTGTGTACCCAGTCAAACACATTTACTATTACAAAGCAATCAGTCATTTAATTACTGATGAAAGCAAACAGAAAGCTCTCAAACATATCCAGGGCACATTTGTCTTTTCTTCTGTCTGTTCCCTCTTTTGTCTTTGAGCCAGACACCCTGTATGTCTTCTCTGCCTGGCACATACCCTTTATTTATATTGTAGTCCTAACACTGTTAATGTGCTCAATAATTTATAAGACAGCTGACCTCAACATTAGGTGAGCTATTGAACAAACATCAGGGAGTGTTACAGTCAGGTTAGGCACTGGAGGCTGAAAACCCCTCTGAGTCCACACACTCCAGAAAGTCCACAAAAGGCACAGAGGGAAGAGGCATCCCTGGGCTTCTGCACAGCCCTGGCTTCTGTCCTTAAACACTGAAATCACACACTCAGGTGGGTGGACCAATTTTTGTCCTATTGTCTCCTCTTTCACTTCTGTGGCTAAAGGTATAATCTTTGCACACAAACCCTGTTTAAGTACTCTGTTACTAAGGAAACAAACTTGTCAAGTATGGACCATGTGGGAATAATGGTGATTTATTTAGAAAAGGAAAGGTTTGTCATTTTAAGCTCACTACTACAAAATTGCTTTTTGATTACCTTCAAGCTTATTGCATTGTCTTGTCACAATAAACTATGGGAACAAGTGGAAAGGTTAATAATTGTGGGCTTTGTTCTTGTCAGTTATTCTGAAAAGATCTTCCAGGACCTGCACCTTTAGCTCAAACAGAACAAATTTCAGCAGGACTGGAGCAGGATCCCAGAGTCCCTTTTTTCTCTTGTTTTTATTATCCTTTTATTTCCTGTCTGCTTCCAAAGCCTGCCCAGCTGAGATGTGCAGATTTGTGGACTGTGACAAGGATGGACTCTGTGACACTGCTGAGGGGAGGGGAGGCTCTTTACACAGTTTTTCCAGAGTGGGGGAAGGAGAGGGATCTGAGCAGGAGAGGGGAAAGGGAAGGAGATTTGAGAGTGCTTTGTAAGGTCTGAACTTTAATACATCCTCTGAGCCCCATCACTGATGGTTCCTTGTTTATCAGCAAACATCAGGGGTTTATTTTATTTTACTTTATTTTCAGGAAGGCCATTTAGATCCTGATAATCGGATAAAAACCGTTCTAAAAAACTTGAATGTGCTTTGAGCTATGTCTAATGTTCTTTTTGTCAGGAAAAATTAATATTAAATCAAAAACTTTCCCCTGGAAAAGGGGCTCACTTTCCTGCCAGGGGTGTGTTCACCAGGGAGTTCTGTTGAGCCACTGTGAGCTGCCTAAAATTCTTTAGATTATTAGGGTAAAATTATTTGAGGAAGAATAGGGCAAGAGGCTCAAATGGTTGAGTTTAGGGGTTCTTAAAGGAATGATTTGCATTAACAACTCACACTAAATATTGTCAGAATAGGATAATAATTTAGTATGATGGAAAGTTTTTGAGTCGGCCGTTCATTAGAGCATAGTTGGGTTTAGGGTAAAGTTTTGAGGAGAAACACAAAACTGTTATGTACTTTTGAAAATGGATAGTTTTAGGTTTTTTTTAGTGTGAAACGATGACTCCTTTTGGAGCTTTTATCAAAGTAAGAATATTTGAAATCTAAATGAAATGTTTCCCAGGGCTGAGGGAATTTATTCTCTTATATAATTCACATCTTGGCTTTCTGTTGTTATCTGGATTGGGCAAACTAAAAATCCTTGAAGTATTTCCCAACTTACCAGCATACTTCTTGGAGATGTTGCCACTTTCTCTCAGTACCAGCAGTCTTTTCTGCTTTCCAGAAAACCCTGAAGGCTGATTGGAAAAGTTAAAAAATCCCAGCTAATATCTGTCTACTATCTTTTCCCATGTGCAATTACTTGCCTCACATTTTGCTAGAAAATTAATAATACAGTAGTAAAGGATGCAGCATAAAGTATTTATGGCAAATTAAAACTCATCTCCAGGACAATTTAGGTAATGGGGACATGGGCTACACCTGTTCTGCTCCTCACTGGAGTGAACTTGTGAGGAGTTAATTATCAGTGGAAATTATTTTTATTAGCCACACTATGAATGTAGAATAAATTAATCACACCAGAACAGGAGTTTTATGTGTCAATTATGACCAATTTGGTATTATTTACTTCATTAGAGTCAGGCTGGGTAGTGCTTGAGCTTAATGACTGGGTTCATGCCCCTGTGTTGTGGAATCTTCATGGAGGCATCAAGCTGAAGGTGTGGGATTGGGTGCACTGAGATTTATGCAGTTTTTTATGCAGTAGCAGTGGCAGACACAGGCACAGCTTTATTTGTACTTTGGGGAGGACTAGAAGTATTCAAGGATGTTCTGTAGTCAATCAGCTGCTCTGTTCTGCAGCCCTTTTTTATGTACTCTTCTGGATTCAGATTTCTAAAAAAGAGCTTCAAAATACGGTCATTTGACACAATCTTCTGAAATTTTGTATGTCTCTCTTCTGACACCAGACTCCAGGCCTGGGTGTTTGAGTGCATGGCCACTCAATTCCAAAGAAAGATATGTTTGCCTCATGTTCTATCTAGAGGTGACTGCATCTTCCAGAGAGGAATCCCTCCAGCCTTCAGCCATGTTCCACAGCCTAGGAAGAACAGCTCAGCTGCAGAGCTTCCTTTTAAGGGGAATTTCCAAGCAAAAGGCACTGTAGGTTTGTTAGAGGATACCAGTGAATTGTGGAGTAATTAATTGTTTCTTTGCTTGTTTATTCTAAATGCTTTAGAAAGTGTTTTTATTTTCGTGTTTGGATGTTAAACACACTGTGGTGATCAAATGCAAAATCTTGTAACTTTGCTTTAAAATGCACTGACAGAGGTGATGATCAAGGATAAAGAAGATTTCACTGTCATGCTTGTGAGCTGCACTATAAAAGCAGCTTGCTGCTATCAGTCTGCCTGCCCTTCAGCCTGCTCAATCAATACTTTTATAAATATCTGTTCCCAAGAGATGAACACAAGGCACTGCCCTGCTCACTGCTGGAAGCAGTGCCAGTGAGCCATGACAGCAGGGTGAGGACAGTGGCCTTCAGAAAAAGCCACCAAGGCAGAGAGTCTTGAACCATTTATACATTTTCACCAAAGAAATACCCCTTTGCACTTCCCCACAGCCCTGGTTACAAGCACAGCAGCCACTCATTGAAAGCCAGAGCACATTTCAATAAGAGAACACACTAAACAGGATTAATGTTACACGCTTTGATGGAGGAAGAATCTCCTATTTCTAATCTTCATTTAGTCATACAGCGATTGATTTCCTCCCTGTGCCGTGTGGGGCTGGCATTGCTCCCAAATCTGTCTGTGCTGCCTACAGCTCCTGCTGCTCTGATCTCTTCAGGTTACCTTGCAGCTTGATTAGGTCCTGCTGGGTGTGTGTCAGACCTCCTCAGCAGAGCTGCCACCTGGACATTTGATCACAGTTGAATTCCAGCTGTAAGAAACACCCAACAAAGCCATGTCACGTCACGCAGGGAACAGAGTTGTTTGGGTTCTTGTTGCTGTAGTTACCATGCCTAAAGGAAAAAAAAAGCCATGGGAAACCCTGGCTGGGGTTTAGCAGGATGTGACATTGCTTAAAAGAGACTTCATTGTAAGGATGAAAGTAGATCTGTGAGCCCCCAGTGATTCCATCAGTCCGAGAGGCACTGCTGAAAGGGGCAGGTGTCCAAAGCTGGGAATCCTGGAGTTTCCTGTATTGCATTTTCATTTCTACATTGAATTCATTATGCAGGAAAGAGCACAAGGAAAGGGCAACATTTTCTAATGAAAATATCCTGCATTATCATGGAATCACAGAATGGTTTGGGTGGGAATCAAAGATAACCTAGTTCCACCTCCCTGCCATGGGCAGGGACACCTTCCACTAAACCAGGTTGCTCCAAGCCCCATCCAACCTGGCCAAGCTTCTCTTTAGCCTGGGACCAAGGATGTGCTGTCTTCAGACTTTTCATTAAGGTCTTCTTCCACCTTTTTGGATTCCCTTGGGAGTTAGTGGATGGAAACAGGCATCTACACAGAACAACTCATCCCACTCATTTTAAGACTTGGAAGAGCTTTGGGGAGGCCCCTATTCTCTCTGTCCTAAACAGCCTTGGCAACCCATTTAGACTTGCTGCCCTAAACCATCAGGTGAGATACATCCCCACGAGGTGCCCTTGCCAGCTGGCCAGCCAACATTTCATCTGCAGGGGCCAAATCCTGCCCAGGCTGTTGGGTTCATGCCTTGCTCAGAGGGGCACTGTGGCTCCAGGAAGCTGCTTTTCAGTTTCTCTGACAGCAATAATGGTTCACGCTCCACCCATTCAGCTTAAATAGACAAGGATTAATTCTTCTTCTCTAATTTGACATTTAAGTTCCTTGTTCATGCAGTAAAGCTCTGTGCTAGAACCTTGTGCCTCTTTGGAGGCCGTTTCAACACTACATTGTGTGTAAAATCACAGGAAATATAGTTGAGAGCAATGTTTTTCCTGCCTCAAGACCAACTATACCTGGAATTAAACAGATGCTATCAGCATTAGAATATGATCACTGCTCAGAGTCCTGAATAACACAGCCAAACAAAGGCTTTGGGACTGAATCCCCGTGGGAGGCTGGCTGGGAGCTCAGCTGGGTGTGTAGGATTATAGCTTACCTTCTTTAAAAATATATGTTCTTTTCAAATTTCTCTGGTTTTCAGAGACATAAATTATTTTCAGGCCTTTGTAACATTAAAATTGTTACCTGAAGACCAGGAATGATTTACTGAAGAATAAAAAAAGTCCATCACCATGACATGAGCCTCTGTAAATATCTTAGATGTAATTCCATAAAGGTAGATGGCATCATTTCAATTTTTCTCTGCTCAAGTGGCAGTAGCCCAGCAGACTGAACACAAGGCAGGAGGCAGGATGTCTTAGAAATAAATCCAATTAAATTTCTGTGTGTGGATTGATTGTATTTTATTTACCCAGACATAAACCAGATTCTAGATAATCAAAGCTTTGGCTTGTTGCACTATATTTGATTTTTCCCAACCAGTTGTTTTGTGGGAGGCACAGTGTACACAAGCTGATTTTGTAACCCATTTTCCTTTCCTCCCAAGCCAAGCTGGAGCAAATAGAAAAAGTTTGGTCTTGCTGAAAGGTGTTCTGGTTGGATTATCTGTGCTGCAGCACTCCTCTGTTCCTGCTGTTCAGGGACACCAGGGTACCACCAACAGTAAGGTTCATGTTAGGGAGCCTCTAATTGGTTTCAATAATTGGTAGCTTTGATATCTAATATTTTTTAAAAGATGCAGCAAATGTTCTCAGGGGGTATGTGGGAAACACCAAGATGAAGTTCTGGGCTTTGCTGTTGCTTTTTCTTTCTGGTTTAATACTTTGCAGTAATGGACTTGCTTTGGGTAAGAGAGTCACATTGGAGCTGAAATCAGAACATTTTTTGTGGTGGGAGGAGGGGTGGAGGGCAGGGGTGAGGAGAGTTGGCAAAGCTGGAAATGCAGTTCTGGTATTCAGTTCTAAATCATATGTGATGGTCGGAATGGACAGATCATAAAGATCTTAATTTCCAGATGGGTTCGTAGGATGTCTTTTGTGATGACTCAGCTGATGAACAGGATCACATAGATTGACACCAATCTAACTGCTGTTTCATGAATAATTTTCCTGAGGTTTTTAACCCTATTTCTGCTGAAGGTCAGACTTGGTTTTAATGTAACTTTGCAAGAAATCTTGAAACAGCTGTTACCTGCTTCCTAAGCCTTATTTTCCTTATCTGTCCTCTGTCTCTCCTTGCCAAAAATATTCACCTTTTCTAAGTGGTACCATTTTTCTTGGAAAATACACAGGGCATTCTCATTTTGGAAATCAGCCCTTTGAATATTATTTTCATATCTTCTCTATATTTCTCCTCTTCGAGCAGGGAGCAAAAGTCCTTCACTGTTTTGTGACAAAGCAATGAGCTTTCCCTGGGTGCTGAGTGGAGTCAGCACATAAATAAACACAACAGGCTCATTAGTGGGGGTTGTCAGCTGTCAGTAATGGCTGAGAGTTGCAGCTTTGTATATAATAACCTGCTTTATTCAGCAAGGGTGAGTTAGGATGCAAGTGCTATTCCCTGGGCTGCTTAAAAAGTGCCAGGACATCTTTAGCTTCCAGCTGGAAGAACCACCAGAGAGTAGCAGGAGGAATCTTAGTTTAAACACCTCATTTGAAGGTCAGAACCTCTAACAGTGTAGCAGAAGTACATTGCAGTGTCAGCATTGGTTATGAGCCCAGGGCCTAATGTAGGGCTCAAAACCATGACCTTCTACACCAGAGGCAAGAATGTTACCGACTGAGCCCATCTGACATTAATTAAACCCTCATTAAAAAGGAGGGCTCTTTTCCTGGGTTGAAATGTGATTTCCTCCACAAGGTTTTGTCATGCATATTTTATTACGGATTTTAGCATGTGGACTATAGACCCTGTTCTGATCTTTTGGAATCACTGTAGATGGCATATGTTTCATGCAGATGGGAAACAAAAAAGGGAGAGAAATATCCATATTCATTTGTTCTAGTGTGCAGGATAGGTGGCTGTGCAATGACATTCAGGAGCAGCTCAAAGGGAGAAGTTTAGCCTATTACCACATCCTCATATGGGGAAATATTCCATGGGGCATGAACACACAAACTCTGCAAGATTTAGGTTACATGTGAGACCTCAGGATTATCCAGAGGTTGAATATCACCTGGAAGGAGAATCTGGGGAAAGTCCAAAGCCCATTCTGTTTATTCTTATGAGCTCCTCAGGGAAGCACAGTTACTCACAGGCCTGTTTTACCTGCAGTCTAACACCTTTTCTCCTCTAAACCAGCCAAGGATTACAGCAAGTACAGGAAAACAGCGAGGGAGAGTTCAGTGATGAGAGTGTCTTCATTTGTAACACTATCTGAATGATTTGTCAGAATTACTGAGGCTCTTTCCCATCTGGTGCTGCAGGGATTGGCTCTTTGGATGCTTTATTGGAGCTTGGATGCCTGGGCTCGTCTTAGTTTTGCCATTAATTCTGTATTTAATCCAATTTCTCCATCAGTAAGGAAGGGGGAAAGTCTTGAAACAAATCCACAGCCATGTAGTGCTTTAGAATTAATGTCCAGAATCGCAGTGCAGCCCAGTGGAGCACTCTTCCCTCCTGCCTTGGCTGCAGGTACAGGATTTCAAGCATTGACTCAGGAACTCTGACCCAGCTGAGCCACGGGAACTCCTTCCAGCAGAGGCCAGCACTTCTTCCAGCTCTGCTCAGCGTTTGCTGCTTAGCTGGGGGCAGGGTGTGAAGAAAGCTCTTATGGCTGTGATGTTTCAGTGTCTGAAGCACTTGTGTGAAGTACAGAAGCCCTGAATAAATACAAAATCAAATTTCACTGCCTCAGATAATAATCTCTTTGACAGCACTGACCTCATCAATCTGTCTTTTGCTCGAACTTTTTTTTGCATGTTGCTCCTCCTACTCACAGCTTTTCAGTTTCAGATACTTTTATATTTTCCTCCCTTTTAATAACACACTTTCAGCTCTTTCCTTCTAGTAGGTAATGGACAACCAAACCTCTGCTCCTGTCTCTTTTTTCTGAGAAGATGAGATTCATCACTCAGGATTTCTTGACCCTCTGAGGAAAGAAGCTGATCTTTCTTCTTTGCTCAGTGGGAATCCCTAATGCCAAGACACACTTCACTGGGAAATCAATATAAATAAAAAGCAGTGAAATGTCTTTGTTGTGAAGCAACCTCTTTGCATTGCTCGTGAGCTGGTGCAGAGGGCACATCCCAATCTCCAGCCTAACTGAGCAAGTAGCAACACCATTGATTCAGAGTCCATCTTACTTCCCATCCTCTCCTGCACATTGATTCAGCCCAATTTCCCCTCTCAGCTTGTCCCCTTTGGTCAATTGATTAATCATCAATATTACTCACCAAAGACAGCTACAATTAAACAGACATTAGATGACTTCCCCTCGCATTTAATAACACTGAGCTCAATCAGACACCCAACACTTTGTCTTCCTCAAAATATTTCAACCAATGTCTTCCTCAAAATATTGTCTTCCTCAAAATATTTTAACTGATATCCAGAAAATAAAATGCTGTAAATTCAGCACCTGCTGCAAACCTCCAAGAAGCTGAATGGTTGGGCACTTTGTTAAGCACTGAGTTTCCTCATCTTGCACCTTTGTGCTCTTGACAGTTCATGCGTGAGCTGCTGTGACTGAGATGTGTCTCTACCTCAGAGCAGCCCATAGGAATTGTCTCATAATGTAAAGGAGCTGGTTCATATAGAGACAGAAATGTGTTTTATTGATCAGAGCAAGGAGAATATCCATGGGAAAACTTAAAATCTGTGAGAGGGTTGGCTGTAAACCAGTGACATCAGCGCTGCAGCTGCTGTCTCTTGAATAGGGCAGCATTAGCTGGCTAAGACTCCTCAGATCACCTTGCTTCATTTGGTGGGCTTCCCCTGGTCCTGTCTTATGGTGCTTCTCAATTCTGAGCAAGATTTACTTGCCTTTCTTCCCCCAAACCCCTGAGTTTCCTCAGTGGGGTTCTGAGCAGTTCAGCCCCAGGGTGATATAGTGCTCTGTGAAGGGAGGTCCCATATTACATTTGCATAGAAATAAGTACAATATCTCAAGCCTTGCCTTTGCACTAATTCATGTGTCGCTTATAAAATGCCACTGAACTTTTACCTTCTGCCCACTGTCAAATTGAGGTATTTTACCTTCACCTGGGTGCAAACAGCTACAGCAGGTGAGGGCAGTGGAGGAGGAAACCTGTTTTGTTATTGGAGCGTGCCTGATGTTCCACAGACTCACGGGTGTTTCAGGGTAAAACAGTAAAACCAGTACTGCTCTATGGGTGCTGAAACTGAGCCTGTGTTACTGAAGAGAGAGTAGGATTTAGCTGTTAAACCCATGCCATCAATTGATACTAAAATTCTTGAATAAACTCAGAGAAATAGAAAGAAAAAAATTATAGATGGGAAGCAATAGAGAGACTTGTCATTATCGTAGTCTGCTGAAAGTTTCCTTTCTTGTATGCATTCATCATCCAAAGACTCACTGTTTTTATAAATTTCCTGCCTGGCAAGTTTTCCATCCCCAGGTTTCTAAGAGGGTTGAAGCCCTAGAACACATATTTAGTGCCTGCCGACAGGTCCCTAATTATGTTTTGATTAATCACAGCAGTGCCTGCACCTGTCTGTGCAAAACATCTTCATTTCTGCTTTGTGACCCGTGCAGGATCTGGGGATGAGTGTAGCTATGGCTGGGGAACACCCAGCTTGGTTTGCTTCCCTGCTGTCAGCTCTGCTCCTGCCCTGGCCACAAGGAATTCTTCCTCTTTTGTGGGAATAGGGGCTTCTTCCTTTGCTGGTGCTTCTGGAGAGGCTGGAAGCTTTTCTCAGGAGTCAAAAAGGGCTAAAACCTGCTGGCTTTAACAGCTGATTTTTGCTGATTGCCTTCCACAGCAATGGATTCCCACCAGCCCCAGTGCCATCGATGGGAATGTTCACAGGTTTTCCCCTGGATACGGACAAAATGCCTTTGTCTTTTGAAAGCCATTAAAAACACCAGGAAACCTCCTAGGTCTGGAATTCCTGCAGCCTTATAGGGATGTACAGAACTGTGACATTGATGGGTTTTCCTTTCTGAGGAAATGCAAGAGATTTTTTCCCTCTTGCTTTATTTTGGAAAATCCTTCAGGAACTGTTAAGGACAAACCAGGCTCTTTTCTAGGATGCAGATCAGGGTAGTTTGCACAGGATTCAGCTCAATGCCCTGAATGAGGAGAAGGAATTCATATGGCACTTGAGGGGAATGTGAAACTCCTACTGGGAAATACAAAGAGCACAGAGAATCCAGTGGACTGACTGTGTTGGGAAGGGACTCAAAGGAGAGGTTATAGAATAATTTTCTGTAGAGCATCCTTTTTTTTTCATTTTTCAGAGAAAGACTGAAAAATGAGACACACTTGGAAGGGATCCAGACAGAACTGAGAAAAAAATCTTTTTTATGCCACTGAGATGAAAAGGCCCAGCTGAAACTGCTGTTAGGAATGGGAGCAAAACACATCAGCTTTCACCTAATAGTTGAGGATTTGCTGTTCAATTTTCTAACCAAAATCTGGAGGGAACAAACTTGGTGTAGATCAAACCAAAGCAGATCTTACGCTTTTCACCCTGGAAAGAAAACCAGGAATTCATTTAATCCAGTACAGAACATTCTGTCTAACCTTGGAATGAAATGTTTTCTGTTCAGAATCTTGTAAAAACAGTGAAAGAAATGAAAGGTTTGATTGACCAAACAGGAGGAGCTGTGGCATCTCCCTTTTATCCTACATTTTTGAGACCCAGTCTCTTCCTGCTCCAAGGAATAAATGTCATTCTGCATACTTTGCCTCATGCTGCAATCTGCTCTTGGAAGGGCTGTCTAGTGTGGCCTTTATTGATGCTGACACTCCTAGGAATGGTTCTGGAGCCCTTCTTTTGACTCGGGTGCACCCTAAATATTTCCTCTCCTGTCTCCCATTCAAAAGTGCCATGACCAAACCAGCCTGTTTAAACACAAATTCAAATATACGTGGAATTACGCAGACCAGCTCTACAGCTGGAAAAGTCTCAGTGCATCATCACCTTCATTTTGCAGGAATGAAGAACAATTCTTCCAATAAAACTCACCTCCTAGCATTGCATTTGCTTCCAAACAACGTGGGCTCTCATACTTCAGGAAAGTGTTTCTGGAGAGAGCAAATAGCTCCATCCAACCCACCACTTCAAAAATAAAACAAAACTTCTTTTGTTGTGGGTTTCCTATTTTGGCCAGACAAAGGCACATTGTCATTTGGAATTCGTGAAGGACAGAGGATGTGTTCTGAGGCAGGGGTGACAGGATTGCCCCAGCTGGGTTGGTTGAACTGAAACAAAGGGTCAAATATCATAGGGAAGAGTGTTCACTAAATCTTTTCAGCTTGTATGCGAGAAGGAGGTGGCAGAAGAATAAAAGGTAGTGCTGACAGCGCTGGCCTGGGAGAAAGGGAGGGAGCAGGGAGGGAGGAGAAATTAAGAAAATAATGGAAAAAGATAGGAAGGGGGAGGGTAGAGGATATAAGAAATCAAGTGCTTGGTTTTGTCCAAGTTGCCCTTGAGCTGGCAGGAGGGTTACTCTGGATGATGTGTAGAGAGATTATGTGTGTGGGGTAGGCTGGGGAAGGCAGATTTGTGAGTCAGCACAGAGGTGATTTGGAACAGCAAGAGAGAGCCATGAGCCAAAGGAAGAGAAACGAGCCCAGGCCCTGGGAGATGTCCAAAGAGGAGGAAGGAGCAACATCACCAGAAGAATCAGCAGACAGCAGGGTGTTCTCCAGGAAACAAACAGCAAGAGGAGTTTGGTGCGTGGAGGGAGCATGAGAATTTAGAAGTGAATTTGGGGGAAATGCAGTGTTGTGGCTGTTACTGATTGGTTTTGTGTGGTATGGATGTGGGGAGGAGCTGGAATTCATGGGTTGGTGTCTAGGCTGAAGTATGCCTGAGGAAATGTGCCTGGAGCCAAACAGGCCACAAGGGAGGGAGGGCAGAGAGAGTGTGAATAAAACACAGGAGAAGACAGACTAAGGCATCTCCATTCTTGGGGAGACTTTCAGCTCTGCTGCCTGAGTGGCACTGCTGGGGCCATCCCCTTTTCATCCTCCTGCTCCCAAGGGAGCAGCGCAGGCAACCAGGAAAGGAGTGGAGGAGAGAGGGCTCCCAGGACCTAACCACAGCTTGTTCCCAGGCACAGGGCTTACCCTGACTTGTTTGTCTTTTGCTGTGTTGCAGACAAGCTCTGAGAAGGTTTAAGAGCTCAGTCTGTGAGGATGTCATCCTGCTTGTGGAATCCTGTGTAAACTCAAGCATCATTCCACAGCACAGTTATAAAATGTTCAGATCTGCACCCTGAAGATCATTTGCAAATGGCAACTGTAATTTGTGAATGCCAGATAATGTTACTGCTCTGATTCACTTCCTGCTACATAAAAATGGGTAGAAATAGATGTTTTAATACATCTTTTAATCTTTTGGCACAACGTAGCACCCATCTTTTGAAGAGAAAGATTTTAAGTGCCCCACTTGCATGACTGAGAGAAGATGGTTTTCAAGACAAGTCAGGGAGTTAAAAGACAAGCTTTCAGGAGCATTTTATCCTTCACAGCTTCCACCAGGAAAGGTATACCCATTTATTTTGTGGAAAGTGAAAGCTGGGGAAGGCAGCTTTTGGGGAATCTCATTGAGAAGTCCTGATTTTAGGAGGTGCTGAGTGATGCAGCTGCTCCCTGTGGTGTCAGAACAATGCATGGAAATGGTGTAAGTGGGGACTGGATGTCCAGGAAGAGAGACAAATCCCTGGAGGCACCTCTCCATATCTTTAGGTACCTAAATACCTTTAACCATCTGGCCTGTGTCAGTATGGTCCAATGAAATATTAGGCAGGTGTAGTAGGTAGGTAATTTGATTTCAGTTAGTGTCAGAAATCACAGACAATCTGATTTCAGATCGTGTATTTTTTAGCTATTTTCAGCAGATCTTTTTTATTTGACTTTTATTTTGAAGCTCCTGATTTTAGGCTGTTATTTTAAACTTCTCTCAGCTGGTGACTCTGATTGCTTTTCAAACCTTCTATTTTCCAACCTTTGTACTCTTATGCATGAATCCAGGCCAAGTTCCCTCCTTCTGTTCGCTTTCCAGTGTCTTTGAGCTTTAAAGTAAGCAAAATGCAGTTTGGGGCTGCTGGGGCTGGGAACCTTGGAAGACACCAAGATGGGTTTCTTTTGCTAATTTTTTTAATTGGCTTTTCTACATTGGATGAGCCACCATCCATGTGGTTTGTTCCCTACACCTATACCTTGTTTAGCTGAGCACAATTAAAATAAAATGTGCCCGGGATTTTTGCCTGTGAAGCAAAGGTGGATGCTGTCACATAACAACAAGAAATTAAGAAGGGAGCAAATTTTACAGCTCTCCTGTGATCATTGTTCAAAGGAGAATTCTCATGCAATGAGAATGAAAATCTAATTGATGGCCTGATTCTCCATGGCTGTGCAGCCACCCTTCCCTTCTCTGCTTCTAATAAATGCTCTCTGCCTTCACCCCCACACAAGCCAGAAAAATCCATGTGACCAGAGAGGGAGACCTTTAAGAAAAGACCAATATTTGCATATCTATTATGGCTTTACTCAGTGTTATACTTGTTTCATTAAAATTTCTATTTGGATAATATGTAAGGTCAATACTGTCACTGTTCTGGAAAATTCATTTATTTTAAAATTAAAGCTAAGCACAAGTACGATTCTCCCCATGCCTCCACCTGAATAAATCCACTGAGCTTGACAGGGTCAGTAAGTGAAAGCAGAATTGGGCCCAATGTGTTTAGAGACGGGGGTCTGTGGGGGAGAAAAACAGGCTAATTACATGGATCCCAATTTTCAAGGTAAATCACTCGTTATAGGAGCTCTGTGTTCCTGCTTTTTGATATTCAAGGGATGGTTATTATTTCAGCTGGGTGCCTACTGAGGTCCATTAGCTTTTACACACCAGTTAAGGTTGTCAGTTGCTGGGATTGAAGCTACACAAAGAAATACCTGGGATTACTTAAAAATACGGTGCTTCCCTGAGGTTTCCAGCTTTCAAGCAGCCATTTTCACATGAATCTGTCTGTCGAGAAGGGTAGAGATGGGAATTCTTATCCCAGAAGAGGAAGGGGATCACTGCTCTTGGAGTCAGGTGTCAGTGGGTTTTCTGGTCTGGTTTTGGGTCATTAACATTTTTTTAGGGCCTCTGCCTTGTCTGGTTTTAAGATTTCCAGAGCTTGAGCTCTTTTGTGTGGTCAGTTGCTGTTTACAACTACTGTTTAACAATCCTTAAAATGGCATCTGGTTCAGTCCTCTGAAATCAGGGAAGTAGAAGAAATGATCTAGGACAGCTACTATGGAAGTCACCTTCAAAGTCTCACAATAATATATTAAAAGCAAAACCTATTTTCAACGTGCACCAAGGGAAATCGTGTATTAAGGTGGACCTGTTTTAATTTTAACATCTCTGGTGTAAAATCGAAGCTTTTTAAAGGCTTCATTTTGTATACAGGAAACTTCTATGTATCTATTCAATCCTACTGAAATCACAAATCTGTTTGTTAAATGATCATGTTTATTACATATCCATAAACTGGTTACCTTCTCTTTCACCCTTAAGGCTGGAAAGCATCAGATGGTGTCTGTTACCCTTTTCCAAGGTGTTAGTGGTCTCTTATATGTCAGATGAGCTCAGTGGCTTTAATCCCTGTCCCAGATGTGCACAGCACAAAGAGCAGGATCTCAAGCAATAATCTCTATGTCAGTCTCCACAGACACAGACAGGACTACACTCACCCAGGGGAGAAGGAGCCTTTCTTGTCAGCAAAGGTTTTTCCTCCAGCAGAAGAGGAATATTTGCATTAGTGCTTACAGTGCATGGTTCTTTCTCCAGGTCTATTTCTGAAAATTAATTTCATTTGTAGATGAGGACCTGGGTGAAGTGAAAGTCTACAGTAAAGAAATGTCTAAAGCCACCTTTTTCATTCAGCTCCAGATGCTGTGCAGTGTGCTGGTAGTAGGATAAAATAACTGTTTTATGGGAGACCGGATCCCAAAGGTGGGATTCATCCCACAGAATTTAGGCATCTAGAAGTTAGCTGGAGGTACCCTTCAGAGTTATGAGAAAGAACTGGTTTCTCCAGAGGGTCAATCAGTGGCAGAGGAATTTTCTTTCAGAGTCTGTGGCAACTTTAACTTTTAGACACCCAGAGTTAGGCCATGGGAATCCCACATTGCCTGACAGAAACCTTGACTGAGGGGAAAGCAGGAACTGAAGAATCCCAAATCCACAGCTCGATTGCTGGGCTGTCTTCCCTTATTAAATCCCTGATCTATTAATGAAACATAGATGTGCAAGTAGCTTCATGCGTGATGTTATCTTGGAGATCCTGGGAATGCAGAAGGTCTAGAATGGGTAACCCATGGTGGCTTTGGCTGCTACACTCAGAAAAGCCACCAGGGCAGTGCACAGCACCTCAGGTATGTTCTGCAAAGAAGCCCAAAGCAGCAGAAACTTGCACCCTGCCAGTTTTTTCTGTGCTTTAGGAATCAGAGACTGGTCTTCTTTACATGAGGTTGTGCTGGAGATGAGCCTAAGGTCATCATTGTGAGGCGAGAGGACTTGTGAAAATTCAGATCTCTGCTCAGATCTTGTAATCAGACCTCAATAGTTGTGAAACTCAAGGCCAGAAATGACTGCTTCAATTGTGTTTCAAATGTTACAATTTTAATGCTAAATACTGGCTGAATGTAGCCAGCAAAAGTACAGAAAATCAAACGTTTGCTACTCATCCAGAATTAGACAAAGTTCCTATTAGGGATGTGGAATTATTGCTATCAGAAAAAAGATTAAATTGGACACCATTTCAGCAATCACCGGTGTATATATGTGTTTATCATCTCATTAGAAATGATTAAAGTGGGGGGTTTTTAGCTTAGTAAATGCCAAGATCTAAGAGAAGCCTGAATGATGGTAAAATGAAACCATCACTTGAACATCAGTGAGCAGGAGTTGTTAAAATTGTCATTTCTTTCCAGTGCTTCACCCATAAGGTGATAAATCCAATCTTATCATTGTAGCAACCAGTGTTATCACAGGGGAATAGAAAAGAACATCTGGACGCAGAAAATCCATGGCATTGACCTGGGGAGGCCAAACTGTGATACTGGCCAGGACTGGGAGAGAGGGGTGAACGAGGCTCGAGGCCAGATTTGAATCCTGATAGGGTAAATCAAGCTCAGAGCAGGACTGAGGGAGTCATGAGGATTCCTAACCCTGGCAGCAAAGGGATTCTGTAAGCTGCACCTTGATTGTTCTCTGGGCTGGGAGACAAAGACTTTGCTGATTAGGATATAGGGGCAACAGAACTGCAAAAAGTTCCAGAGGATTGTAAGACTGAGCCTTGCTGCAGGGAAAACGTGTGGCAATATTCATTGGAAAAGGAGAGGTGGAAGAAGTGAGGTGTCAGTCCACAAGCAGAGTGGTGGGGAAGGTGCATGGCAAGAGGTGCCTGGGGTGTGAGAGAGAGAACCCTGCAAACAGAAGCACACACTGGAAAGAGGGAGCCCCTGCTGTTTTGAAAGAAGAGTATTAGTCAAATAAATGCAACTTTCTGCCTGGCACTAATGAAGCAGATTAATAAGGCTACTGGAGCCCATATGGCCATGGAGATTCCCTTAGCCTAAATATTGCTAATGAATGTTTTCAGAAAGTGGTGTTTACACTCAGACATTTTTCACCCTCAGAGTGGCCTCGTACGTGAGGTAACTGCAGTGTTCATCCTCATGCACTGGATGCATCATCCCTCTGTGAAACAAGTGCTGTTCCCACTTCACAGATAGGAAAAGTGGACCAGAAGAGAAAAGACCAACATTTGCAAAATTCACCTCTTATATCAGGCTTTGATTTTTAATAATCTCAGAGATTATTACAAAAAGCCAAATTTTAAACTAGAATGAGGCTACAAAAAGGGTCAAGAGTAGCAAAGGGGTTAGAGTGCAGTGTCCTGGTGTCAGTTCTTTGTGCCACCGTGGGTGTTGCTGAAGAGGTTATTTGGCTACTGCTTATTAGAGTCAGTTCTGCTGCAGGCTGGGACTGCCCAACAGCTGGTGACAGTCCCCACAGCAGCAGAGGCCCTCCCCCTAAACATCCATCTGCAAACAAATAACTCCTAACCTTACCCCAAATGGTTCAGTGGCAGGACTCCAGCACAGGCCGTGGAAGTCGCACATCTGTTTAACTCTGTGAGCTGGATGGGTTTGACCTCCTGACACACTGGCTGCTTTTCTTGCCCAGTGCTGCTGATGTCCTAAAGGGAGGCCAGTCACATTTAAGTTCAAAATTATAGCCTGGGCTTCTCAGGTTCAGGCAGTCAGGTGCAAAACCAGACTGGTTTCTCTAAAGGAGCTTCAGTCAGCTGCTTGTTTGCTGCATTAACATATCCACAACCACAACAGGATCGCCAGCTCCAGGCAGCACAAGGAGCCCTTGTTCTCCTTTCTCCTCTCACAGGTTTCTCAGCTCTCTGTCTCCACATTCTTCGCTGTCATTTTGATCTCTGTCTCCTTACATAGCCCTGACCAGACAAGATAATTTTTTTCATTTGTTCTCTAGAAATGGCAAATATTAAGCTCTAAATGCCTCTGAAAATAACTCGGTTGTAATTTTTCCTTAAAGATTCCTAAAAGATCTTGTCTTCAGCTGTGCAGTTTAGATTGAGCATGTGCTGCATATTCAGTCTATTTCCTGTGAGCTGACTTCCCATGTAATGCTGTTTTGTTGGATTTTCCATAGGGTGGGCTATTGGCTGGACCCAATTCCCTGCCACAGCATTAGTGTCCAAGTGGTGAAGTGGCTGTAAACACAAACACTCTTCTGTTGTGTTTGTGAGTGTAAATGCATGTTTAAGGACAAGTTACTTTTGAAAACCTCAAAGTACACATTTATCCTGAAATATTAAGGACAATTGAGTTCAACACCAGCACATAAGTATCTGTGTGTTAATGCTTCCATGTGCATGTGCACATGTGTGTCCTGTGCTGGAATAATTCAGAAATACACCTAAAATCATACACCATCGAGGTGAAGGGCAAGGTGAGAGCAAAACCAGATTAATCCCCTGTCTCCAATGCAGATACTCTGTGGAAGGAGGCAGACTAGCCCAGCAGGTAGCCAATGTCTTTTTCCAGGGCATGGAAGTGACTGGTGTGTAGGCAGGCATGAAGGAAAAGCCCTGCATTACTTTTATTGTCAGTCTGCCTGTCAGACTCCCTCGTTAGGCAGGACCAGGAGGATGGAAAATAGACCAATATTTAGCTCCTTTTTGTGCCTATGTGTGAAGGCAGCAATTCATTTTTGACAAAAATATACTTGGTTGTGTCCAAAGTTAAATGCACAAGGCTAAGATGACCCTACACAGGGCAGTACAAAGGGGAAAGAGAGAGTTATCCCTTCTTAACCCCGAGCTGAGCGATCTGTTCCTTCCAGTCTCAGCTGTGTTTGAGCCCTTCCATGGGGCTGCCTTAGTTATTCCTGGAGGGGAATGTCCTCAATGCTCGGCTCCTTGCTGCACTCTGTGCTCTTGGTGCAGGGCAGCTGAAAGTGAAAGAACATTAAAGTAACAGGCAGGAGAGAAGAGAACGAGAGCAGATGTTGTCTGTGGATTTCCCATCCACTTTCACATTGTTAAAGGACACAAGAGAGATAGGAAAGGGAAATCCTCCAGCTGAAACAGCTGCTGGACAAAGACCACTTGCTTTTCCCTGATGCTCATGAATGTCACTTCTCTTTCACATCAATCTAATGTTCCCCTTGAGCAGGGTGACAAGGACAACAGCACCCACATCATGGGATGATTGCCCAGGAAGCACAAGCTCCTGGATGGGAAGTGATGCTGTGGTGGTTTTGCTGATGTGTGTGTATGGCCCCTCAGCTGATCCAGGGTTGTGAGAGTCTCCCCAAGCCCCATGGAAAGGCTGAGAAATAAAACATTTTATCATTAAATGATATATAACAGAGATGGGTTGAATTATCATCCCCTAGTGGATGAGAGCTCTAGGATAGGAATGGACATCACTCCTCAGCTGCTCATTATTGCAAAGGGTCCTCCCCGTGTCTGTCACACAGCTGAGGCTGGACATTGGTAGTTCCAGTCACTGGCAGTGTTTCCACAGCAGATTTAATTCTTCACATGGTTCCCACTTAGGGCAGTTCTTGGACCTTTGGTGCTTTTGGTTTTCTGTGGTGAATGGTGAATGCATTTTTCTAAGAAGCTTTTCTTTTAATGATGGACAGTAAAGCAAAATAAAAAGCCTTTTACATCACTTATACACAGTGGATAAAGCATTTCTGCCAATTTTATATATATATATATATAAATATATATATATATAAATAGCAGAGTTCTCTTTTATCAATTTCCCCTGTATCTTAAAAAATTTATATCAATTTGTATCTTTCAGGCAGGGTTGCCTGAACAGTAGGTTTGTTTACATTTAGTATTTCACTGTTGGCAAGAAGTGGTTTCACGTTAAGCATTTGACCATTTGACCAGCAGATTTTGCTGCCATCATTTAAAAAGAGGTGAACATCATTAAAACACCCTCCCAGGTTTAAAATGGGCAATAAATATAGGTAAGAGCTTGCACAGGGGAATCAGGCTGCCCAGTGCACATGTACTCAGCTGGGTGCCCTGGTCACAGGTACTGGGTTTGTATCTGGATCCCCAGTGTGCTGTGGAATTTGAATTTTTCCCTTCACACAGCATGGACAAGCTCTCACACTCGTTTTACTTCAGGCTCTTTTGCAAAGGAAAATGGCCCTGCTGGAAACTAATCAACATAATTTTTTACTCTTCACAGAGGCCTATTAGCAATCATTGCTGCAGTCTTGGGCTATAAATGGGGACAAGCATATTCCTAAATTCAAACCAAGGAATGTTTTGTGTTTTGTATTTTGTATAAAATATCCTTGCCTGGGCTTGTGTCTGGACAGCCTCTTTTGGGGCTTTTTGTGCTTCCTCTTTTCCCTAGATGCTGTAGCTGGCTGTCAGATGGGGAGATGCTGCTGAGAATACTGAAAAAGCTCAAATGAGAATGAATAGGAAAACACAAATTCTAATGCCACTGCTCTTACAGAAACCCTGCACAGCCTCTTCCTATAGATGTGCACAGCAAACAAATATTAGTTTATTAAATGAGACACAGATAGTTTTTATGCTGCCTGCCAATGGAGAAGACAATAATTGTTTTCACCATACAAAGACAGCCACAGATTTTATGGTGTAAAATCCCACTGGAGACAAAGTGCTGCAGATTGATCATGACTAAGCTAAGCAAAGCTGTTCTTAGTGCAGACTTTACCTAGTTCTAGCTCTATAGAAATTTGGTTGTCCCAAAGGTTACAACTAAAGGACTAGTTTGTGTTAAGGGTAAACAAGCAACTCATTTATAGTGTAAGAGTGCAACCTCAGTGACTTACCAAATGTGAGGGAATTCTGTGGAGTAAGGGTGTGTGGTGTTACATTCCCAGGTGACTGCAGAAACCACTGCTCAAGTTTCTATTTTCTGTTGAGTATTTCTGTTGAGAGCTGTTTACTTAATTGATAAACACAAATTTGGCTAAAATTTCTCTGGGTCTCAAAGGGAAGCCATTTGATTTCCATCCCTTGCCCTGGTTTCTCCGAGAGCCTGGGGATGGAAGCTGTGGTGTCTCCCATGCCTGCAGTCAAACTGCATCACTGCCCGTTTGGGTAGGATTTAAACCTAAAATGAGTGTGAAAAATTTAAATTCTCATGTATTACAAGAGCTTGCCCATTTATCGGAACAAAAATTATAAGGACCATTAATTTGTGCATATGTAAATTAGTGGAGAGCGGAGAGTGGAGAGGCTTTGCTGATCACCAGCAGTAGCATGGGATGTGCTCCATGGCAGCCATGCCAAGGATGAAATGTGTTGATTGCCTCCGGGGTTAACCCTGCAGCTTTCATGCGGTGCACAAGCAGCTTGTTCTGCTCACCAAGTGGCTCTGGAGCACAGGCAGCAAAGGTCACACGAGCAATCAAGATCAGCAGATCCCTCCTCAGGTAGGGACCCCCGTGGCTGCAGGATTAGCTGCTGAGTCTGAGATAACTTGGAATACACATTTGCTTTTCAATGTCCTGACTGTGTTAGAGATGTTTTTGGATTCATTAATCCGTGTCCATATTTCCATGAACATGGACAATGCTTGCTGTTTCTTGTTGTTTGTCTGGGTTTCGTCCTTGCTGGGTTTTTTGAGAAATGGAAACAGGAGGAATTAAAAGGTTAGATTGTTTTGATAACGTGTCTCCCTGCTGACAGGCTGCTTTGAGAGCTTTGCTGATGGCATGACTTCAGGAAGAATTCTCTGAGAAAACTAACAGTAAGCATCTGCAATTATCTGATTTTTTTTTTTAAATATAGCTGAAGATTTCTAAAATATTTGGTGGTTTAGAGGCACGAGTTTGTTTGCAGTTTAGAGGACCTGAACATCTTACTCACTTCCATTATATCTGGAATTTTGTACACGAATTTCAAGTTGAAACTTAGAGACCAGACAAATTTTTCTCTCTCTTTTTGTCTTTACTGTTCCCATAGCAAAGCACATTTGCTTTAGGAGCCTTTGCAACCCCTCAGCACCTGCCCTGCCCAGCCCTGGAACAAGGGGCAGCAGTGCATCCCTGTAGTGCCGTCTCCGAGGCAGAGATTTGTCAGGAGAAGCCACTGACCTCCTTGTTTCCTTAGCCCTGCAGATCCTTGCCCTCTCATTGCTGAGTCTCCCCAGGGAGGTGGGGATGCTGCTGCCTGGGGGAAGGAGAGCATTTAATCTCATCATCTGTCCCAGCTGCCATCCCTGCTGAGGCTGGAGAGGAGCTCTGGGAGCTATCCCCAGACAGCAGTGCACAACATGTTCATTCCAGAGCATCCTCTAAATGAATCCTCAACATTTTCATTAGAGACACTCCTGCTGGACAATCATGGATTGTGACTCTTCCACGTTTTTCCACAGGCAGCGAGCCTGTGTAAAAACTGACTGACATTTAAAAATGCCAGCAATCTTATTAATTCCTCAGTTCAAAAAGTGTTTTTTGGGGCTTTTTGTGTACCAGTTGGAGGGCAGGAGGGTGATGCAGCACACTGCCAGAACCAAGCTCTTTACACAAATACTGGACTCCTTTAAAATTGTGCTTACCATGGCACTTGTGACTAACTGGGGAATGCACCTGTGAAGGTTAAGGCAGCTGGTGAGAGCTACAGCTGTTTGTGCTCTGTCCCATGCCTGACCTCTTCCTGCCTGGAGAAGAGCCCCTTCTGCAGGAACTGAGAGTTCTGTGTCTGCCAGCACAGAGGTGTGCTGCTGCCCTTCCTCAGAAGCAGAGCACTCTAATGCAGGCTGCTGTCCACCAGTAATCCACCTGCAATTGCTAATGCCTGCCCTTGTTCCAGGATCACACTAAATTCAGACCAGAGGACCACGCATGCCAGGGCTTCTCCCTACTGCAGGGTTGCCTGCTCCTTGTCACTGCTTTCTCTCTGGGAGGAGAGCTTGATGGGGACTCACACCACTGGATTTCCCATTTAAATGACTGGGATTAGGTATGTTTGCTCTGTATCACATCTACATTTATTTTGAGGTCAAATTTGCTGTTCTGGATTGGAAATCCTTCTCAGTGGTTGGTACAGATGTTGTTTTGTTGGATGTAAATCTACCCATGGGCTGCACAAAGTGAATCAGAGCCAAGGTTACTTCACTTTTAAATCTCCAGTGACCACCCAGTAAATAACAGCTCTTGAAATCCTGAGTCTATTAGCAGAAAATACAACTATAGGTCACTCCAAAAGGAATGACTCATTGCAGTGAGGTTAGCAGCAAAGAGGGAAGAGGGTTCTGCAGTCGGTTGATTTGGTTTATTAATGCAACAGCTACTTCTGCATTAGCAATTCTATTTAGTGTGTAGTGACTGAGAAAATCAGATGCCTTCCCGTTCCTGCCATTGGCATGGAGCTGCTTTTTGCTGAAAATGGGAAGGATATATAAAATGGTCCCTGGGTAGGAGGTTATTCATGCATTAAGGTGACAGCCATGGGTGCTGGCCACTAATTGTGAAGCCACCGTGGGTTAGAGCAAGGTCTTAAATCCTGCTGTTGAGAGCTTTTATTCTTTGACCTGACTTGCTGCAGGGGAATGGGTTTCAATTTGGAATAAATTTTGACCCAAATAATTGAAAATTAATCTCACTTCATTTTACATAATGCTTTATGATAATGCAATTGTAGCATGTTTAGTGTGGGGCACAGAGGGCAGCAGTCTACAGAAGCTGACATTTTGCATAAAGAAACAAAAAGAGGTCCTGAGTTTATCTAATCAAACTGATAGCAGCAGTTGAGAAGATTAACCTTTCTCATAATGACTTCCCCTCTTTTATGTATTTTGTGGGGGTGGTCACTTGCAGGTATCAGTTTGTGACACTCAACAATTACATTCTGTGCAGTGTGGTAAATGTGAGCTGAACAGTTTCCTGGGTCAAGCAAAAGCAGAAGAGATCAGACCAAACAGGGTGAAAAAATGAACTCTAACAGAATAAGTGTATTGCAGGTCAAGTGCTGCTTGAATGAAGCAATGCTCAGTGAAAGTTGCTGGATACAAAATACTTTCCTTCTTGGGGAGTTATCAGAAAATATGCACTCAGTGAACCAGAAAACTGTGAAATTATTTAATAAAATTAATCCTCGGCTGTGAATAGGAAAAATGTCAGATTTATTTTGCATCTAGATTCCCATCCCAGCAAATATAAATTTATCCTTGGATTCTTTCGTCCCGATTTTAACATTTGCTCTGTTCTATTGAATATAGTCCTATACCTAGTCCATGTTTTCATAGTAAGTGTCGAGTTACCATAAAAAAATAAGGAAACAATATGTTTTCAAGTAGGATTTAAAACCACAGTATTCGTGTTTAGCTTACTTTCGGGTGTAAGCCAAATAATTGCATTACATATCCTTATACATCTGATATTTGTTTTCTTTTATTTGTCAGCACAATCTCATGTTCCTTGATCTGGAAGATATAGACATTAATTTTGCACATCCCTACCAAGGTTTCCTAAAGGAGTATTCTCTCTAACTCGTATTGGAAAGTGGAACTTTTCACACCAGCTGATGCTGTTTTGCCCAACTCTGTCCGTCCATCTCCATCTTCTGCTTCCCTGTCAGCCCCGGCATTTTTTACTCTTATCATACCCCTCCCAGAATGAAGGATTCAATGGACTGGCCTGCTTTTATCTCCACACTCTGTGTCTTGGCCTCCCCAAGCCACCACCTGTTAGAAAGCAGCTTCCTGCTCCCTTTGGCAGCACATCCAAAGGGTGAGGGAGTTTTTCCCTGCAGCTTGTTCTTCTGCAGTATTTTCCTTGCCAGCAGCCAGAGCAGTTGCAGTGAGGAGCACGTGGACAGACCTTGCCCCCCCAGTGACAGAAAGTGGCACTTGTGATGCTTTGCCCCTCCTGGGTCAGTTGAGCTGCTCTTGTCAAGCAGCGTCACCCCCTCAACGAGCCGCGCACGGCCGGCGTGGCCTCCCCGCCAGTGCTGTGTGTGCTGGATCCGAGGGGACACTCTTGCTTTGGGGTCAGGCAGGACTGAAGGACTGACAGCTTCCAGCCCCATTAACTCCTCTCAGAGCCCTGTTCTGAGCTGAACTGGGCTGTGTGCATGGCTGGAATCGGAACTCCAGAGGAGCTGCCATGGTCAGCGTTGCCTCTGATCCGATGCTGGAGCAGCCAATTTGAATGGTCGTGTTCTCTGTCCCAGCTCAAACAGCTCCTGTTAAAATCCTCCTTTGAGCTCCCCTCTGCTTCATTTTCTCTGGGTTTCAGTCAATGTCAAAACATCCCTTGAATGAACAGAATTAGGACAGAATGGGGAGGGCACGATTTCTCTGCCTGCATAGGAGTAGTTTGGGACTGAAATCATCAGTGCTCTTTGAAAGCTGAGTTATTTCCATGAGGGTGCCTTAGGAGTGCAAAATGTTATTAGAATATGCATTATTATTTTGAATTTCACCTGTTAGTACTGACATCAGTGACAGGAAAGGGCACTACACTGGAAATATGATCTGTTCACCTTTCCCCAACATGATGCAGCACAAAGACAGGTGATTGTTACACTCTGCTTTTACTTGGTAGCTCAGTCCCAAAGGATATTGTATTGCTGGATGACATTGTGCTGCAGTGTCTGTGCCTGATTTTATTTTGAGTAAGTCATACCTCTTTTTACATAGATAATGAACCCGCCGTGCACCTGGCACAGGCTGAGCAGTGTTATTTAAAACAGGAAAGTCTGAGCATGCCTGAAAGTGAAGTTCTCTCATAAGTATAAGCTGCAAACCCTTATTCAACATTAAATCAAATCAATGTTAATTTGTGAACTAATTAGCATTTCAGGCTTGGAGTTTTTTTTCAGCAGTGTGGTGATTTTGTATATAATGCTATGTGATTGTACCGAAGTACATAATTATGGAGCTGAATACATTGTCTCCTGCTGACATATTGCAAAAGGAGTTTCTTTCAGCAAAGGATGCTCGCTACATCTGAATTAAAATACAGACCCACAGCCAAACCCCATGCACGGACCCACAGCTGAGGCAATATCAGAATTTAGGGGTCTTGTCGAAAAAACAGGCTGAGAATATATTAACTGAATTTACTCATTCCCATTTCTACTATACTTTCATGAGGGAATGGCAAGATATCCTTTGGTGTGAGACAGATGATGAGACAGGTATTCTGAGTGGGGAATATGCATCAAAGAAAACTGAGTGGTTTAAGTAGATTTTTTTTTTAACTCTGAAGTCTGACTGCCGGAGAACAGGAACTGTCAGTACTTGCTCAGCTCTGTGTTCATTTTCACCCAGAATCCTCTCCCTGGCAGCAGCCAGCACCAGGCAGCCAGAGATTGTGTCAGGAATTTTGTAATGGCTGTCTCTCTTAAGGAAAAACTGATGGAAGTCTCCTGTACATTTACCTATATTTACACAGCAACAAGCACTTTAATTTAAATACTATTACCCATGCTCTAGTTTGCCTTAAACCAGTTTTAATAATATTTATGCCCTTTGTGATCCTTGATGACACTGATTTTGTTTAAGTAACATGGTTAAGATAAAAGCCTCTTTCTCACCAGAGTGCAGAACACACAATCTGCCCTGGGAACAGGGGAACACTGCACCCATCTAATGTAAATATATGAGATAGTAACACAACATCTCTTATGGCTACAGCTTGTAACCCTGTTTGGAAAAAAAACCCAACAAAACCGCACATAAATTGTAAAAGGTTTTGTAAAATTGAAGTCAAGCATGTGCACATAACTCCCTGTAGGATCTCTGAGTCAATCAGCAAAATTTCACATCCCCAGAAAACTTTTGTCCAGGTGAGAACTCCTGCTCAGCTGCTCACAGGAGCCAAACTATGACTGATTGTTGTGCTGGGACTCACTGGTCTCCTCCTCCTGGCTTTGCCTTGATGGGGGGGAGTGTGGGGCTGTCAGAGGCTATTTTGGATGTTTGCCCTTTTGGACTAACAGGTTATTCTTGCCTGAATTGCACAGAACCACGATTCACACCCTTCTTTATTAATTGAAGAATTAAAACTCAGATGTGCTGGAATTTAAATGGTCACGTTCAGCTGTCTGGGTTTGACTCTGGATGAGCTGACAGTGACATGTCATCCTCCCAAGCTGTTGTTTTGGCTCTCTTTGTAGGTTGTTTTTATCTGGAGTCTGCTTCCTGCCTAGAGCTGGGGATGGTTGCAATTGGAAAGGCTGCAGACTTAAATTTTCAGTCTGGTGTTCCAGGAAAGTGAGGCATTTTAGATCTCTCTGTATACTTAACCTCTTGGTCATTCTTTTGAAGGCCTCAGCTAATTTCAGCCAAATCTTAAAGGCCATTAAGTTCTCTCAGATCTCATACAGGTAACAGGCTAAATTGATTCTCAGACCTGAGAAATAGTTATAGACTGAGATTCCAAAGGTCCTGACTGACTCATCTGAGAGGTGCTGGAAGTCCTGTGTCTGGATATTAACTTTCTTCAAGTCTTGCCTGTGAGATTGAGTTGCCTAAGGAATCAAACAAAGTAGCTGTGACAGTACAGCCAACTCATTCTCTTCTGCTCTTCAGTCCAGAAAATCTTATAACTTCACGTGATTCAGCTGCACCCACCAAATCCAGTAACATCGGCCTTATGGTAAGATAAACACCAAATATATTTATTTATTAAACCTGCCCTTCCCCTAAATCACTCAATGAATTCTCTCTATTACAATTTAATGAAATCTTGTGAATCTCAGCCCACCTTTTACAAGCAGTCATGTTACTTCTGAAAATCTGCGTTACTAGATGCAAACCAGATGAGAGGAGAATTTTCAGTTTTTTCATGACTTTCTTATATTTATATGTTTTCAGGCCTTTAAAGGGTTTAATATTTCTCCCAGTAGCATCTTATGATTGACTCTACACAGTACAAACACCCAAACATGCCCATATTTTCAATGCAAACAGCAGAAATTTGGACTATTTAGAAAAACACAATTGAGTCCAAGAACCACAATAATTATATCCCTGGTTATTTTGAGGCAGAGAAAATACTTCAATCCACACTCTGTGTTTATATGCTAAAAATGTTTCTTCTTGTCTGAAGTAGCAAATTTACCTCAGGGAGCTTTATTTTTGGTTACACACTTAATGCAGAACATTATTTGCATCACAGAAAGATCACATCTTCCCCTTGCCTATATGAGCTTCTCCATACCAAACCTCAGGCTTTCCTATTATTTGTAAAATTGCTTTTGTTTCCAGTTGGGATCAGATGTAGAAATGGGAAGATCAGGACATATTAGAATTTGTAGCTAGGGGAGAATTCTGCTCCAAGTGCTGGGTGTTAAACTGTGGAGGGGAGGAGGGGATGCACAAGACAAAGGAAAGGGTTTAGAACAGGTTTTTGGAAATCTGATTGATATTACCCTGCAAAAGAACAAGAGATGAGCACAGGAGGAGTGAGGTATTTAAGCAAGGAAAGCAAAATACATTCATAATCATACTGCTCATGATTTTATACCTCCTAAATTTTGAGGTGAGTGATGTTGCCTATTTGGGAAGAAAGGTGGCACAGGCTTATCAATCAATTAGGAACCCTCAGGACGTATTCCAGGGAGAAGGTGCAGAGAAAATGTTCACTTTTAGATATTTGTGGAGAAATTGCAAGAATGTTTCAGCTTGTGCGGCCAACACCAATCTGCTTAGGCATTTCCCTGGCATCTCCCTGTTTGCAGTGAATTTATAAATGAATTATTAAATGGATTCTACTGTTATTAGGAGTGTATTTTAAAAAAAAAAATTAGGCAAACATTACAAGATCAGAGCAACTCTAGAGATAAGGTCTGTTCTAATTTCTAGCAGCAGCTGCAATATCAAAGGGGTTAATTTAGATCATCAAGGTTTCATCTCCTTGCCCTCTAAGGTCTGATTCATAAAGCTGAAGAGATGAATTCAGAAATTTCCAGAGACAAATGGGGGAGAAAATCAAGATATATGAAAAAGGAGGGTGGAAAATTAAGTTTTGTCTCAGTGTATGTGGTTACCAAGCAGGGCTTGAAATTCACTTACATTCTTGTGCAGATAAGGTGGTGAGATGTTCCCCTCATATCCTGGGCCAATTCTCAATATTGAAACAGATCAATGATCCATTTAGCCTCCCTCACTGAGTAATGCTGGGGAGAAATGCAGAAATCCTTGATGATGCATTTAACAGCTTAAAACTAGAGATGAGATTGTTGCCAGCCAGTCTTTGTCTTCTGCTCCTAAAACACAAACACTAATCAGTCACTATTGTACTACTGGTTTAGCTCATGTATTTGTGCATGAAGTCAACACTAAACTTCTTGCTGATCTTTTCTAAGTACCCTGCTCTGCTCTCAGTATCCCACAGGTTCCAATTCAGCAGGTTAATTGAACACTGTTTAACTACCACTGTCTTTAGCTGAACCCCATCTTTCTATTAACCTTAATTTAGTTTTGCTCTAAACAAGCATTTGAATCTTTTAGAACACACACAAAAAAAACCCAGCTCAGGATTGGTGTAATTCTAAACCATCCAGCTCAGAAAGTAGAAGGTGTGATAGACAGTTATACTTAAATCCTCTTCTAAACAGATGTGCCACATTGTGGACATCACTGGATACAGCTCTGGAGACCGATGGAGTCTAGGAGGAGATTTTCAAAACATTAATTTTAAGGAGAGCCATGATAAGTCACTGCTGCAGAGAGAAAGAAAATCATCTGTTCCCTGTGTCCCTGGTGGGAAGGATGTGGGGAATGGTGCTGGGCTTAAATATCCATTGTCTGGATAGAAGTTCCATATAAACCAAGAAGATAATCAAGAAACCAATACTTAGCAGGGATTTCTGTATTTAGGGGCAGAAGAAGAGGTGATCAAAGAAGGAGAGGATTGGACTGATGCTCTTTGATGTGTTTTTATTTGAAATATGAAGGTAGGAGGAGAAAAAGAACATGGTGTTGATTTGAATCAGTTATGAGAAAAGACCAAGCCTTTGCACAACAGCCTCATGCACCTTGGTTTATGTCTCAAAAATGTGACATAGGCTCTGAGAAAGGACAAATTTGAAGAGCAAACGGTGGGTATTCTTTAAATGCAAAATAGGCTCCTAACTGAGCAACCAAAGCCTGGCTATATTGTGTCTGGATTAAATTTCCAGTGGTACTAGCAGAGAGATAACCCTCTTTCCTTTGCAAACAGCAGACAGCTTGAAACCCAGTGAGAGCCCTGCCTTTTTAATTTTCTTCTGTAAATGCTGATTTCAGTCCTATCTGCTTTATATAACAATTGCAAGTTTAGACACAAACTCAGAAAATGCCAGTGGTCTTTTTTTTTCCTTGATTATGCATGGAAAAAGTCCAGGCTGTTTCTTCCTGCTTGCTTTTTCCAACACAAAGGACAGCAACGAGCTAAATTTCTGCCTAGAGAATTCTCAGCACAGGTGTGCAGGCAGAGGGATAAGTCCCCTGAGCAGTGCAGAGGGGAGAAGTCATTACCCAGTTAGAAACGTCGGGGTTTGTTTATTCTCACATTACTGATATGCCTTAAGTCATCAGCTCAGTTTGGTTTATTAGTAGAAAGAAATTCTCTTATTCTGATCTGGAAACTGTACATTCCCTCAAATTATAGGCATAACTATGGAGATGGGTGGATACCTCTCTAAAAAGCTGATGAACAGGAATGATAAACTGCAGCAGTGTGTGAGGGAAGTCTCTTTCCTTCAGCTGTACCTTGACAGGTACCTTCAGGAGCCAGGAGTGTCTGGCTCTGTCCAGCAGCACAACCAAGCTGCAGAGTGGTGTGGACTCCAGCTGTTGCCTATGGAAATGATGGTCAATAATTATATTTCTTCTCCAGCTAACATA
Organism: Aphelocoma coerulescens; assembly: GCF_041296385.1. Lineage (NCBI taxonomy): Eukaryota > Metazoa > Chordata > Aves > Passeriformes > Corvidae > Aphelocoma > Aphelocoma coerulescens. Next base: position 29,568,806 of record NC_091022.1, on the reverse strand, counting down.
GGGATGCTTCTTATTCTCTGAGACACCTCTGTAGGAACCCCCAGGTGCAGGGATCTAAATGACCTTCTTCCCATTCTATTTCTTAGATCTTGATGAAATAAAATCAGAATAGTGGTCTGTAATGTATTGAGGGAGGAATGCAGACACAGAGAAACCAGGATTAAGTTCTGATAGCATCAAAGTCTGTTATCTTTTTGCATTTTCTTTTTTATTGTGTGTCTGTGAATCCACATGGTTTCGTAAATTTTCCCTTCCTGATGCCTATCTCTTTGTTCCTTGAGAAAAAACCAGTTGAGGATGTCTGTATTGTTGAATTGACCTCATCAAATTCAGCCCACAGCCTTTAGGAACTTAAAACAGAAAGTCGTGGAGCACCTGCACAGATCCTTGTTTACCTCAGAAAATCTTATAGCTTTAATAACAAATGCTCTCCTGGTTTATTTCTGAGCTTTCTGAAACCATCCTTGCAGAGGGAAGACCGCTCAATGTGCTACATTTTGAATTAACAAGTTAATCTATAGCTTCTTGCTGAAAGTCAGGGGAAGCAATTACGGCCATGTATTAGATCACTTTAATTTCAGGTATATGTTCAGATATATCTTCATTGGCCCAAAGAAGGACTGGGGTTTGGACAGAGAGAGGCAACAGTGATTAGCCAAAGCAGCCCATGTTCCTTTTCCTCATGAAGTTTAATCAGTCACTCGCTTACATGACATTTTTCAAAAGCCCTTCATTACTCTTCAAAGATGCCTGGTTCTGTGACAGTGCTGTCTGTGTTGTCTATTGTTGCTGCTTCACAGGCAGGACCATTGATGTGTCATGTCCAAGAAGGTGCCATTAACAGAAGTCCCAGATTTGATAGTTTGATGCCAATATGAGAATGATTGATGATATAAAACAGTTAAAAAGAGTTTTCTAATTATTCTCTGGCACAGGTGACCTGCCACAACCAACTACAGAGCCCCTCTTACACAGAGCAGCATTGTCATTTGCTTTTTTCTCAAATTTCTTCCTGGCAAAAATGTTTCTTGCTCAGAGTTGTTATAAATTGGGTGCTCTGGATTGCTGGGATTTGCCTCACTTGTGGGGTGAAAATTTGTCAGGGTAGGGCAGAGGCTCCCTCCTATCCCTGGAAAAGCAGAGCAGACTGCTGTAGCTGCATATCCCTTCTGCCTCTCCTCTGTGGTGTCTGCAGAATTTCTCAGTGCTGCAGGGCATTTTCAGCTTCATGTCTGAGTGCTGCTGGAGTTGCCACCTCATTTGCCAGACTGGTGACCAGACCTGCATCCTATTATCCTTCCTGGTCCCTTCCCTCATAGCATCCTCAGAGCTCTGCACTTTCTAATGACCTCCTACTTCTGTCCTCCTTTTTGGTCCCAAGGTAAAGTGAGGACAAAGAGAAATTAATGCAGATGAAAATCATTCAAAAAAAAATTTAGAAACTGCTAATGTATGTGGTAGAATAATGCAGTGTGAATTTTTAGGCATTACAATCAGGGAGGGCAATTTGTTTTACCTTATTCTACTGTTTTTGCAGAGCCATGGTCTACACTGGGTGCAGGGTGTTCCTTGTGGTAACCTGGTGCTCTCTTAGCACGTGTCCCCCTCCTCAGACCTCATCATCAGCTGTAATTTATCTCACTGGGCCACCCCATTCCTGTAACCCACTTACTTGAGGCTGAATTTAGCCATTAATCTGTAAATTTCTGGATTTTTCTGGCTGAGTGAAGAGTCTGTCATAAGAAAATATGAATTATTTAGAAATAGTTTTTCAAAACGGAGCAGGTAGAAAGCACCTGTGACTGGGAGAAGACAACAGCCTTCTCCAGCTGCAGTCATTCCTCAGTGTTTTAGATTTCTCCAGCACACATGAATCATTGGTTGCACTGTGGCACGAGTCATTTTGAGGCGAGCACCCCAGCTGAGGGGTGTGTGGAGGTGCCTCAGGACGGGAGCAGGAGTGTTGCATGTCATGGTTATACCTACATATAAGATTGGAGTGAATCTTAGTGGTTCTTTGGCCATGGAGCGTCCTTTTCCTGCACACCCAGGAGTTAGTGATGCAGAAATGCAGCAAAGGCATTTGGGGAATAGTGGAGCTGCTGCAGAGGCAGACACTGGAAATACCTGGAGGAAAGCAAAGCAGGTATAGAAGCAACAGCCTACTTGGAAACACTCTGCCTGCTAATGAAAGGGAAAACAGTGATGAGGGAGTGTGAAGGGGGATTATTACTGAACCATTCACACCTTTTGCAGAGCTCCCGATTCTCTATTCAGACTATTTGACGATACACTGACTCATGGAATTTGCAGAGTTACTGCATGGTATGAAATGAGCAGGTGTGGGGATTCTTCCTTTTCTTTTTTAACCAGCCATTTCCAAAGTTCGGCTTTCTCTCCCTGTAGTAAACACCCTAGTTTTAAATTCAGTAGTGTAAGGCATCCATCTCCATCTTTTCCCCCTGCCTGCACTGAACAGGGAGCTTTTGGATGCTGAAAGAGATATCTCACAGATTGCAGCTCGCAGTTGGGAATGAGGAGGAGTGATCGGCACCGTGCTATTCTCACATCCCAGTGTGCTTTCTGTAATGTGAGAGGATTATTACTGATGCTCTGCTGGCTCTATTCATTGTTGTGAATGAATTATGCTTTTAAGCTGGGCATTAGCCTAAAAATACCTCCAGTAACTTAAGTGGGGATTATTATTACTGGTTGTGTTTCAGAGCCCCACAAGAAGGGAGCCCATTGTGCCAAGCACTGTGAGATGCTCCCTGCCACAGTCAGGGTCTGTCAAAACCCATATATTTTGGGTGAGGTTGAGGATAAAGCACCCAAATGGGGATTACACACAGCAGAGACTTTTCTGCCAAAGAATGTGAGAAAGACTGACATCTTCTTCCTCCTGATACTCTGGTTTGTCTGAGGAAAGGACAGCATCTGTCCCCTGCCCTGGTCTGGATTTGTGTGATGCGGGCAAGAGTCCTCCAACCAAGTATTTTAATGCTTGTCTTTATCTGCTCCTACTGGCTGCAGCTTTGTTTGCTCTCTGTGGACTTCCCTGGGATGTCACAGGATTGTGGGGTGAGGGATGGTGGGGCAGCAAAGGCAGTGAGTGCCAAGCACCATCCCAGTCCAGCTCTGTGTTTTTCTCTTCAATTTTGTCACCGACCTTTAATGCTGAATTATTGAGCAATTGAATCTGGAAATGCATTTCACCATAAAGAGCATTTTAAAGAAGAAAGCAAGGAGTCAGGTTACTCAAGGCATTGCCTTTGGAAGGCTTATGGGGAAAGCTGTTGGGAGGCAACAACGCAGACGAGTCCATGTGCTTTCTCATTCGCAAAGATTCAGTTGCTGTCTTATTTCTCCCATCATAATTGTCTCTCTGAATTTTCCAGGTGGATGCATCACAGGGGCTGGAATGTAGCCTGACAGGTAGAAATCAAAAGCAGCATGTCTTAGTGATGCTTTGTCAGCTGTGAATAACAAGAAACATTCGGGGGTTTGTTCTGGAAATCCAGATGCCATCCACTGTCAGCTCTCAGCTGCTGCTGCTCTGGGCAAACCTTGTAATATGTCACAGGCAGAACATTTGCTGTGCCCTGGATTTTGCTCCCACGGACATTTGCCTAATCTGTCTGTGTGGCAGCTCTAAATCAGGTGTCAACTTCTGTCTGAACTGAAATTTCTATTGCCCCTGCAACCCCGAGTCCAGAGGACAATACTGAACATGTTCTGGGGATGATTTGTGCTTAATTCTTAACAACTTAGGTGACTAATTGCATGAAGTCAGAAAGCAAACACAAACTCTCCAGAGCATTATGTTTTTGCATAGTGATGCTGATAAATAACCCAACAGTGGAGAGGATGAGACCTGCACCAGCCAGTCAGAGCTTGGGAGTGACCTCCTTACCTCATATATAAGGGATAACTGGTCCCATTTCCGGTCACACATCCATTTCCAGCACAGTCTGTGAGCAGAGGTCCAAACACGTTACTATATTTGTGTGTGCAGGTTTCTATATATATTCTGAAGTGACTTAGCCTGAATATTTTAGGATGTCTGATATAGTGATAGACGTGAGAATACAGAGATCTATTAATTGGAAGAACAGTATTTAGAGGTTTGTGTGCTGCATGCTGCCAACCACACTTGTATCACTGGGTATTAAACTGGGTATTTTGTTTGACAGCACACTTCATAATGCATTATAGGAGTAATATTTTATCAAGAGCTCAAGTACCAAAAGGAGTGCATTCCCCACAGGACTCTCTTCTCTTAATGTGCTTAAGGTTGTATTCAATATTCAGGAAGCTCCTTGTATTCTAAATCCAAAAGGTACCTCTTCAGAGATGTAACAAAACACATTTTTCTTCCTCATAAATTCCATATCAACAAGCCAGTAGTAAAAAGTTAATTAGAGCACCCTTTCAAACTCCAGGCTTCAGCTGCTAAAAATAGGAGAAAAAACAATGAAATGCTTGATAGTGCTGTGTAATTTCTTCAAATAAAGATCACTAAAGTTCCTGACAAGGCTTTGATGCTGAAGCACTGCCTTGCTCGTAGCAAACACCCAACTAAAGCAAATCCTCGACCTGTGTGACAGGCCCTGAACGCCTCCATTAGCATGGCGTCATTCTAATGCATTTAGCGTGTGTGTTTAATGCTAAATGCATTAGCACTTAATGTCAGGAGCTCCAGACCCGCTTGAGTCAAGGGGTTAACGCAAATTAAGAATTGCAAGAGAGATTTGTCACTCTTTATAGCTCTGTGTTAGGAGTCCTAATTTCATTACTGCAGGCTACTCTGTAAAGAAAGAGTATTATTTTTGTGTTAGGCTCTTTTTCTTTCTTTGGAAAATAAAGAGCAATTGCCCTGCTAGCACTGGGTTCCACAGTAACACCTCCTGAGCAGGCCCACTGTAACATCATGTAGATACATGCAGTAAGAGAGTAAAACCTGCAGAATACATTACCCAAGAAAATTTAACCACCCAGTTTAACTATCAGGCTAACATTATAAAATCAAGTTGGGAATGGACACCCATGGCTAAAGGTGGGCTTTGTTTTGTTTATTCTGTCTAAACCCAGACCATTTTGGACTTCAGTTGCATGAGGGACAGAGGTTAAACGATGAAATACAGCACCTCAGGCCACAGCTCCAGGGAGCTTTCCCTCAGCACCAGGTGAGGGTTGAGCAGCCCTTAACCTTCCCACCTGACCTTGCCCCTGTTGGTGTTTGCACAGACAGTGGCACAGCTGTGCAGTGATTCTCACTGGGATCAGCCCAGGTGAAAAACAACATGGGAGGGGGATCTGGATCTACAGAGGAGTTGGGTGAAGGGCTGGAATGAGCACAGAGGGATGGGCATCAGTTTTGCCATATTGCTGGTGCCTGCTTAACTGCACAGAGCTCATTTTATTATTCAGTGTGCAGTGAGGAGGATGCACCTGGTCTCTTTTCCAGCACTGCAAAGCAACAGGGATTCATTGCCTGAATAGGAATTTCTCCTACCAGTAGTGTTAAAGTCAATGGGACCACAAACAGAGCGTAGAGAATATGCCAGTCTCGGTAGGGTCAGGATCAAGAGCTGTTATGTTGATTGACCTCAGGAAAAGATTATTTTGAAGGGGTTTTTAAATGATTTTAATTAAAGCGTGTATTTAGATGAGTGGAGTTTATGCTAATTACACTTGCATGTCACCATCGTTCTTGAAAAAGTTTTAGAAATCTTAAAAACTTGAGCTTCTCCCAGTGCTTCAGTGAGACGGTGCTGAAGCCATCCCCACAGCAAGGCAGTGGGGGAAACGTCTGCTCGGCCATCGCCGGCGTGTCAGGGCCCAAGGGCACCAACAGGTCCTGACTGCCCTGACCAGCGGCCTCCCTGCAGGAACCTGGAGCCCAGGGCTCCATTCCAGCTTGTCCCTGGTCCTTGCTGAGCCGTGTCACAGGGTAATGTGGCAGGAATTAAGGTGTTGTCTCCCACTTGGTCCCTGTTCAGAGACCTTTGCTCTGTTTTCCTTGAGGACAAGTTCTTGTGCTTCGTACTTTGCTACACTTGGAATGTCTTCCTCCTGACAGTAACTAGATGTGGAGGTAACCTTTGTGTAGCAAATCTGGCCTTGTGGTTTGTGGGCCAGGTCCAGCCTGAGCAATATTTCTGTGTGATTTGCAACCTTTCCTCCAAGGAAGGTGTAAGTACTGCTGTAAGAGCACCCTCCCTCTGCCTTCAGCAGCTCCTGCTGAGATCCAGATGTCACTCACTCTGTGAAGGGTTGCCTCAAGATCCCAATAATTTGTCCTCTCCTGTCACTACCTCACTCCTCTGCCCCAGTGCCTCCCAGCTGCAGCCTTGGTTCACACAAGGACCAGTGACACTGTTGGGCCTTCAGAGAGGTCCAAGCACTCATCTCCCTAACTCAAAGCCTAACCCGTGTATTTCCCTTCCCTTTCCAGGCAGGCTGGGATCTTTAACCTTTCAAAGTGCTCTTAACATCCTTCCCTTCTCCATAACTTGCCTTGTTGCTAACATGCCAGCACATTCCTGGGATTATGGCTACAAGAATGAGCTGCTACACGGAGAGATGGAGCAGAGCTGTACCCCAAGGGAAGAGCCGGCTGTGGAGCAGCTCATTCCCTGTCCTGCTGCACTGCCTCAGCCTGAAGCAGTTTGTTCATGTAGCCATAGCCCAGCACCAGCCTCATTAACCCTGCCATGGCCCCGGAGCACGTTGCTATCAGATGAGACAGTCCAACATTTTCTGTGTGTGCAAGAGCTTGAAGTGGTTTTCTTAGTCTGAAAACCAGCCACTTGATCAGCTGTAAGTTACATGCTTGACAGCAGTGATAAAACACTTATAAAATAAGATGTATCAATAATAGAGTCTAAATTGACTATAGGAGGTATGTGGCATTGAGCATACCTCCGCTGATCTTAAATTGATTGCAAGGTATCATTTTAAATTGAGGGGAAAATCCAGTTAAAAATGTATTCAGGGGAGGAAATCAGCACAAAGTGTCTCCTGTAAAAGTGTGCCTTGATTTTAATGCTTTTGGCTTTCATTTCATGAAGTGTTAGATGAGTGGATAAGCAACAGGAATGATATGATAAGGTTGTCTGTGTTCTGCATTCACATTTGGGCAAAAATTCCAGACGAGAAAGAGAGCCCTGTGATTTGTCATGCACGTTGTGCTGGCTTTCACAGAGTGTTCTGAGACTGATTTAGCTGATTTTGGATGAGGTGGAAATTAATTAACAGGTGTCAACAACCACGGCTCCCCATGAAAATCTGAGTGGGGAAGGAGAATGGATCTCTGGCTCTGCCACCCAAAGCATCAAGAGAATGGATAGGGAGCAGGGATAACTGGTGATAGGAAGAAACCTGGAGCTAATGGGAGTGTGATCCTCATTCTCTCTGCAGGATGTGGCAGTAACAGGGCATCTCCAGGACAGGCTCTTGCAGCAGGATGGATGTGAATGTTTGGCTGGCTGGTGTGGGCAGGAGTCTGATCTTGGTTCTCCCTCCCTTCCCATGGGATCCAGCCCTGGCTGTAAGGCTGCCCTGCTAATCCCTAGCCCAGCTGTCTGTGCTCTATAAAATGAGACCTTTCCTTCCTCATACATCCCTGCTTTAGCACACCTTGAAACTGGAGAGAGTGATAAACTGAGCTCAGGCTGTTCCTTGGGAAGAATTACAGCTGTCTGAACAGCCATGCAGGCAGGCTGGGTATTTTTCTCTCTACGTTGCCATTTTGAAGTGACATTTGCTTTATCCAAGCAGTCATATTAAAATCATGCATCTCAGTAACCCTTGTTTATTAGTCTATGCAGTATTTGTAATTTCCAGATGTTTTACTGTGGTTTTGGTAGAGTCTTCTTTATATTGTGGAAACTTTTTGAAAAAAAAATTAAAACAACAAAATAAACCCAAAAGACAACCCACCAAAACCCGTTAAAATTCCTGACTTCTTATGTGCTGTACCAAGTATATAAACATTCCTCTGTATTTCAGGGGTTTTTAATCTGTGACCTCCCCAGTATAAATCTCAATAGACAAATTTAGGTCTCAACACAAAACCAAATTGCTTGCTGTTTATGAAATGCATATATTTGTGTTGTAAGTGCAATCCAATAACACCACTATTGTCAGGATCGCTTTCTTTTTGCTTATTGAAATTACATGCACATTTAAAATAGATTTATAACTGCCTATTTCCATACCCAAGCAAAGACCTGGCATTTCACTAGCTGTGCCTTTGATAGTCAAGACTTCTGTAGATGTTTTCATGATTTCCTTCTGGTTAGTGGAAACAGGAGCTGTTTATTTTGATGGTTTTTATTTTTCGCATCTACAGCTAAAATTGCATCTACTCAGTTATGTCAGTGCCACAGTTGTCATTTATTAAAAATACATGTAGTTTGAATGGCACCTTATACATATAGATTAATGGAAACTTTTTTTTATATACTTACAGCAAGTAGAATCTAACTCCAGGTTGAATTTTGCTTCTAAAACCTGAATTTACCGAATGGCCAATACCCTGTGACTTTGCTGGTGCTCATACTCTCACTCCTAAGTGAAAGTGGGGAGTGTGCCTGGCGTGACAACTCTTCCAGGAGTGCCTCCCTCAGGGGCTGCTTGGTCCTGCTGCTCACCCCTGGCTCTTCTGGGTGCTGCTGTTTGTCCAAGGACTAACAGTGGGGAGCAAACTTACTTAGACTCTGCAGACATTCAGCTCAGCTCAGCTCGAGACTGGCTTGACAAACCTTTATTCATCTGTGATAGAGAGCAAACATAACCTCAGGGACTTGGGATCAAGCAGATGGAAAGGAGTTTAACCCCAAAACACTTCCAGCTAGAGTTCTTCTTTATACAGCATAATCCTCTTATGTATCCACCTATTTCTTATCTCACTGAGTGGTTGAATATTTTATTTGCAAAGCTTGTATGTGGGCTTCATTTATATTGCATGCTCTGTGTTCAGTGCATGCTGTGTGTCTTTCCATGCTGGGGTTGTGCACTTCCCAGGCTCCATCTCCTCATCCACACGACATCACAGAGCCTTGTACAGACCTTGGTCTGTCCTTGGACAGCTCCCTCTGTTTTTTGCTCTCACAGCACGCTCAGGGAGTGTTTGGACAATGCTCTCAGGCACTTGGTGGAATTTTTGGGGTTGTCTTGTCCAGGTCCAGGAGCTGGACTTGATGATCCTGTGGGTCTCTTGCAGCTTAGGCATGATTTTATGATTAGAATATACTCTTAAGACCTTCATAGAACTGTTCTTACCTATGCCAGCATTCACCCAAAGACAAGGTTGGGACTTTTTTCTTCCTTGTTTCCAATAATTTGCATGCAGCATGTGCTTCTTAGTATGCACAAGTCTTTTTGGGGTCAAGGGCTCACTGGTGATCCCAGGTTCATCCATCATCAGCTGGAATGAATAACTGCTCCTTGCAAGCCAACCAAATGGAGAAGGTAGGATGTTCTGGCAGAGCAGGACCTCACAGGCAGTAATGAGACTGTACCTGAAAAGTGCTAAAGAAGCACCCCTAGAGGGATTATTAATGCACAGAAATAAAATGAAATTTTGAATGCTAAATAACTAAACAGAACCCAAAGACAGATATTAAAGCCATTCTGGAAAGGCTGGAAATCAGTTGCAGGCAATAGGTTGGAACAGAGTGTGGAAGTGCTGGAAACACATCAGTCATCAGGGAAGCTGTAGCAGCCTTGCTTCCCGACTGCAGAGGGAGAAGCCTTGATCACAGCTGTCACTGATGCACTAATTTCTTTAAAACTGACTTAAAAGCCAGCATGAAGTTTAAAAAAGAATTGGAGTTTATGACTGAAACCTTGTTTTAAATGTTGATTTCTTTCTTTTTCAGTAATATGCATTTTAATAAAAGTAATTTATGGCCCCTAGGATTTTGATTCCATAAGTTGATTTCATCCTTTTCTTCTTGCTTACCTGTCAACCTCATTTCATCAACTCCTTAATGTAATATTTCTGTCATTAGTGAATAGTGACTAACGCTGGGGAACTGGAGCTGCTGGGGTTGTATTACGTAGTGCTGTAAATCAGGTCAAAACAGTACTTGGATACATAAAAGAAATTCTGCTTGTCAGGTGGGTATTTACCCTGATGCTTTAATTCAGGTCAGTGGTAAGCTTTTAAGGTAATCTCTCATTCAGTGCACTGGGGTTCTTGGAGTGCACAAAGTGAATTTCTATAGCATGAAACGAAGTCAGAAGAGACACTCCAGGAGTGCACCTAATCTGTCTGCTAATGGACACTTAGCCCACTTAAACCCAGCCTGGGCTACTCTGAAATAGCTGCCCCAAAATTCGGGGCCCCCAGCTTATTGTTCAGTTACTGCTGTTGGCTTGCAGGTGAGCGTCAGGCGGGGAAGGAGCGACCTGTGTGTGTTAACTAAGCTAGAAATACATGAAACAAAACAAAAAACCACGTGCATTTTTAAGGGTTTGTTCACCCAGAGTTCGAATGTTGATTGGCTCTGATAGTGTGTCAGGGTAAGGAAATGAGTATTTGAAATAGTGACCTCCTCCTCAGCAGAGTGAATGGTATAACCAGAGATGCTCTGCGGGAGAAGGGCAGTGATGTACAGTGGTGTCAAAGAAAGCATTTTGAATTGGTCCTTGGAGGTCAGGATGGGTTCAAGGGAAAGAAGACCTGTGTGGGTTGGGTTTGTGTCCAGTACTTTCAGATTTGGCTGTGGGGTTTGTGTTTTGGTTTTTGTTTTACCATCCTCAAACGACAATGATGAGAGGTATTAGGATCTGTTGTTTGAACTGAGATTTCTAAACCTGCAGAAGGAATTATCTCCTGGATATTGTCTCTAACTTGGGCCAGTACAACATTCTGGCTGATGTGTTAAGTGCTTCATCTCTTATCAGGATGTCAGATCTACTAAAGCAAGCATATATCTTCTGGGTTTGAATACGTGTGAATCCCTGATAATGCTACAAGGGAATAAATGTAGGAGAATCCATGTTAAGTGACATCTCATTTCTGCCTTTCACTTAGTTAAAGCCAATAATAGGCTGAAAAAGGAGCAGATGTAAGCTCAGATATGCTGTGTAAGTACCTGCAGTGCTTATTCAGTGGTGCCAGGTGTGAGAATATGGGAAAGCTCTGGAAGATCTGAATAATACCCGTGCAGGTTAGCTGCTATCATATCCTGATATCAGATCTCCAGAACAAGACTGGGAGCAGTACAGCTTTTCTCTCCTTGAAGACTTCAGAATTTCAGTATTCCAGTGCTGATGCACCATTGGCACTGAAAGGTTTAGAATTTCTTTGTTGTGTGCGAAAAGTAGAAAAAACTCATTCAAATTCCCAGAGACTTGGAACCTCCTCCCACTCCTGTCCCAGAGCTGGCTGTTGGGATAACAGAATTTATCTAGACACAATTACTAATGTGAAAAGATTGAACCACTCAAAATACAGATCCATGCCTCAGAACAGGAACTGCTTTCCCATATCTACCATTAAATGTTTCTGTGCTTTAAATACATGTTTGAAGATACAGATCAGGGGGAGAAAGGCATGCAATTTTATTTGGGAAGTCTTTTTTTTTTTTTTTTACTTGAACAAAAGGGTCTAGGAAAAAGTTGAGAAAGGGGAGAACTGCCTTTCCTCTGAAGATTACAGAAATTAGCATTCTTTTCAGCAATCCGTCGTGCCACGCTGTAAAGCCCCAGTGCCTTTCAATGGAGAAGACTGGGAGCTGACAGGGTTGTATTTTGGGATGTACTATTCCAACGGTGCCCCTGCTGTTAAGGAAGTACAGACATGATCAGAGGTGAATCTTGCCCTTCTTTTTAAAGTTGAGGAGTGAATTTTCTGGGGCATGTCTGAAGAATCTAAAATAGAGAAACTGTCACTGTGTTGCCCTCTGAAACATCAAATGCTCCTGGTTAGGAATTGGTCCTACAGAACCTTGGACTACAGAACCTTTGAAGGTTCCTTCCAACATGAGCTATCCTTAATCCCAATTAAAAAGACCAAATCACTTGGTGACCCTGCATGGGAACCCCTTCCCCGACAATATTCCTGCTGCAGGTGTGGACATCTGAAGCTACTGATTCTGTAGGAGAAAAGTTTCTGTGTTAACCTGAAAATCTGGCCTTGCCTGTGATATTCAGGATTTCTTTATTTATCATTATTCTAGGTGAGATGTGCAGAACATCCGAACCTCTACTCTGTCTTAAGAGATCACTTGGATTTCTGAAAAGATGCTGAAATTCAGAATACACTGAGAGTTCACATTACCCTGCTCCCCTGTAATAGACACAAAGCTGTGTTTTATGTGAAGGCGGCCCTTGCTCTGAGTTTGTCTTTAGGGTTTGCATTCCAGTTGGATTGCTGCTAAATAGTCCTTCCTTTTTTTGGTTCAAGCCTGGGAGGGAGGCTTGTTGGTAAGTTTAGCAGTAGCTGTGTAAGCTTTATTTTTACTTAGCTGTGTTATTTTGTTCTTATGACTGTTGCAATCTCCTGCCATCTGGGGGCTTCTGGACCTGCTTCAATAAATCCTGTTCTCTTTTCCTGTTGCTCTGAGGATTTTTGCAAAGGGAAGGGGAAGTGGATGGTTTATGCAGTGGACTCCAGGCTGTTGAAGGAGCATGAGACATATTTTACTTGTTTGTGCTTACATAAAATTGTCTTGGTAAGTTGCCTCAAATGGCAGCCAAGGAAGAAACCGGTGACTTGTCTTTATTGACAAGCTGACACAATGTGAAAGGGAGCTGCTAATCCCCTTCCTGCTTTTCCACAGCAGAGCAGTGTTGCTGACTTTTAGGAATGTGTGTGTGTGCTCTTGTGTGGATCAAAATGCCGGCAATCATCCTTGAAAGTACTAAGTGGTGCCTACCAAGAACACCGCCTTCCAGAGGTACCATCACCAGAATCTGCAGGGCAGGGAAGTTCCCAGGAGAACCACTTGTACCCTGTTGTCAGGAGCTTCTGGAAAATTCTTGAGCAGAGGCCTTTCTTGAAAAAGTCACCTCTTTCCACTTACACATCGCATCTGTCACTTTTGTAAAGTGCTTACTTACACTGTTCTTAGGAATCCTTATTTATAAGTTTCTGTGTGAAGTCCCACTGTTTTATACAGCAATTTTCTCTCCCAAGGGACTGTGAAATGACTCAGCCCAGCAGCCCTCTGTGATTCCAGCATCTGTATGTATGAGCTAGAGGATGTGTGTGATGCAACATTTCATTTTACTTTTTGGTTTATAGACTTATTTTCACTTGGCACGTTACTCATCCCTCCCTCTCTGCAAACATACCACTGGTGTAGATTTCCTCAGACCAGTGCTCACTCTCTTTGCTCTTTTGCCCTGCTGATGGTCCTGCTCAAGTATTCTGTGGCCTTATGGTCACCTTTGGTCTGGCTGGTACATCGTCATCATATCAGCAATTCTCAGTTTCCAAATTGCCATGTTTAATAATAGTGGTTTTGAGATTCATCACTGTCAACTACGACTGTTCCCTCGACCTCCTCATTTTCCTGGGAGGTTATTGGGATAGCTGTGTAATGGAAGAATATGTTAAAAGAAATGCAAGTGGCATTTATTACCCCTCTGATGAAGCTTCATTTGTAAATGCTGGTTAATGGAGATGTAGCTGCTGTCCGACGTGCCCTCAGTTAGCTGGTGGAGTGCATGCCAAGCAGATCTGTGCCTTTCCTGCTGCTCTGCAAAATAACTCGCCTTTGCTCTCAGGAGTGAGAAACAAGCTGTCCTTACCCCTTTACAGTAATAATCCATTCAGTGTGCAGGTGGATTAGTTCGAGTGGTTGGGTTAAAGAATCCTTTCTGTAAGAAGAAATAACCCTACTAGGTACATAATTAGCTTCTGCTTTTGTTTTTAATTACTTTAATCCCAGGGTTTAGTCTTTTGGTCCTTTTTTTTTAAAACGTAGGTATTCCAGGCATTCTCTAAGTACTCTTACAACCTCCTGGCCTGGTGCTGATGCCTTCTTAGAGAGCCAGAAGTAACACAGCTTCAGCTTCAGCAGGTCCACAAGAATGGTAAACAGCAGCCAGGTGTACTGATTCCTAATGGGAAATATTAACTGGATGGGAGTGTTCCACATTTGATGGCAAGGCCAGATCCCAGATCTGGAGTTCTGTGGTTGGCTTCATGTTTCTCTTTGGAGCCATTAATCATCTAATTGAGCTCTAGTTTCTTGTTTGAAGAAGCTACACTTTGCACAGCTCTAACCAAGAGAATTTCAGAAATCTTAATTGGAGCATCAGATTTGTGTCACCTTAAATTTGGACCTCAAATTTTACTTGAACATGTCTTCTTTTTTTCAGGGGCAGAGAAGCAAGTGATTTCAGAATTGAGGACCCCATGAAAATGTCTTACATCAGACCGTGTAACTCTTTAAGAACATCCTCTCTTGCACATGACAAGCAAAGGGACCCCAATCCCTTTGCCCTTTGTGCGTTCAGGACCATTCTGAGATCATCTACAAACAGGTTACACTGTACATATAGGGCCAGAGAACCAATAATTGATCACAGCTCCAGAGACACCTGCTGATGGTCTGTTTATAAATCCAGTCCATATTGCCTGAAGTACTTGGGGATAAAAGAGCTTTATATATGCAAATATTCATTTTTCTTCTAAGTGAGGTAAAGCTGTTTCCATCTCAAAGGATGAAAATCCTGGGAGTGTTGGTGGAATTGAGCCCATCTTTTAATGATCCTATCAGCAGAGTTGCCAGGCTGACATTTGATTATCTCTGAACAGCGTAGGGATGCATTACCACCTCTCCCAAATGGATTGCTTATCCATGCCTTTTGCAACACCCTGGCTGAATTAATTCAACTGTCCCTGGAGTGCTTCCAGCAGAGACAATTCACTGGTAACAACTAAGTAAAAGTTTCCCTTCCAGGATTTTAACTCAGGATTTTAACTGGCATGTTGCGTTTGGTCCCACTTGGACACATCGCAATCCATTATTATGAACGTTAAGCAGTTATGAGTCTATTAAAAGGAGCTGAAACAAGAAAAATGCCATTTGTGTGTGTTGCTGAAGTGCTGGGGGTTTAGTGCACCTGTAGGACTGTGCCCAGTCGATTGCTGGGCTGACTTTATAAAGGTGCAGCAGCATTTCCACCTTCAGACTGTTGGTAGCACCCTGCCCAGAGCTCTAGCAGCCAGTGCTGGCTGGTTACTGGTGCTGCAGAATGACTTGGTATGGCTGTGGCTGGGTTAAGCTCTTGCTTGCATTCAGGTGACTTAAATGATCTCTTTGTTATTACTGTTCTAAGCTCTGTCTCTGCCTAGTATGACCTGAAGGCAGTGCACCTGTTGGGAAAACCTTCATTGTTTCAGAAGGAGCAAGCCAGAAAAACAGCTTCTCCTCACAACACGTTTTCCTTCAAGAAGGCTGGGACTAGATCCAGCTTTCAAACTTTATGGATAATGCTCCTGTCTGATTTGTCTTTTGTATCTCTGCCATTTCCATTGGCAGAGCATCAGGTCTGAAAGAGCCTCTGACCCAACAAATGCATGAATTATTTAAGATGTGAGCTAATTTTCTTCGGGCATTGTAATAGATCAAAACATGATAGCAGCACTGAGGATTGTTTTCTGGTATTCCATTCAAGTATCCTTTAAACATTTTAAATATATTTGCATTATGGTCAATTAAAAGGAGCCAAAACAATGCTAATAGTGGATTTCTTATTACTAATGCTTTTAAAGTTCCTAGATTTGTGCTTCATGCTTGAGGGTAAAGCCCCACCTCTAACTAATGAGAGCTAAGAAGCAGCTTCCCTGTGGGCAGATTATTCCATAACTGCTGCATGGCTGCTGGCTTGTCTCCCCAGCTCAGGAAGGGCTAACATCCTGCCAAAGTCTCTTCCAACCTCTTCCCTTAGGGCAGTGTTTATTAATTCAGACAAAAACCTCTGAGAATAAGGCAAAGAAAAGCTGTTCCTTCAACATCACAGCCTTTGTTCCATGCCCTCTGCTTTATCTCCTCTGCAGCTGTAGGGGAAAGCTCTTCAGTGCATGTTCATCTCACTCTCTCTAGGTTTTATTTGAGCATCAACCATTCCCTTTCCATCTGGATCTCCAAACTGCATGGGTTGGTCTTGGCTGAAGTGGGCAGGATCCTGGACAGACAGCCCCTCCATCTGGGCTAATACACCAATTTCAGTGTTTCTCTTTTAATTATCAGCCATAATAATGAAATGAATACAATAATGTGGGCATGAAATTGCTTCAGAGATGCTTCAGCAAAAGGGGACACGTCTCTGTGTGTCCAAAGCCTTGTTCAGAGCCATTGTCACCCATGGCTGTGACAGATGCCCTTGGTGGTCCAGCACTCCATCCCATGGGAGCAGCATGGCTGCTCTTCCAACCCACAAATACAATGCCTAGAAACCCATTTTCATACCATTTTTTCAATGTTTTGCTTGACATGCAGCTTGTCTCCAACTAGGATTCACATTTATAACAGGTGCTCATTTCTGAAATTATCAAGAAAAAGAGCGTGTTCTAATTTCATTATATAAATAATTTAAATTATTTATAAGGGCCGCTTCAAATCTCTATCTAAAAAATCTTTACAGACTGCATGTGATTTAGTTTTAACACGAATACATTTTTTTCTAATTTTTTTTTTTTTGGAGAACCTAGAGAAGTGAGTAATTGACTCTTTAATAGTGCTGAAACTGTTGATTTTTAACCTGATTTCAAAGCATGTTTGAATACAGGAAGCAACTCAAAAATTCTTGTGAGCAGCAGTTTTAGTAGCTGCCATAGCAACAAGTAGAGTATCCGAGCCTTTTCTCCCCACTGAGGGCTGGAAATTCCTGGAAAGGACATGATCTACAGACATTTTGAGTGAGTTTTGCAAACATAACTTGCACTGGGACAATCCCTAGGAGAGCAATCCCAATTTTAACCTGGAAATCAGGGAGACATCAGGCATCTAGAGATGGCAGCACTAACTGAGAATAACAGGGAAACTTTGAAGAATTAAATGTCATCTGGATTTCAATGCAATTTGTGTAGTTCATGAAACGATCTGCATAATTTCTAGTATCTTCTAGCTTAGTCTCTTTTATCTGTGTGTTCTTGTCTCTTCTCTCTGTGCATTTTCCTGCTGTTTGGAAGCCTTCATCTCTATTCTGTTACCTATGCCAAGAAATAAGGAGTTTGATCTTATTAATGCTGTCACTGCCATGTTGCTCTGTCCTTACAATAACGCAGGAAAGACTGAGGGCAGAGCTCTGACCAAGCTGCACATTTTGAAAAGAGTTTGAGACGTTCTGCTGCTTCTGGGACCTCTGAACTTCTTCAGGCTCCTGGAAGCCAAACAGAACTGAATTTCAGAGCTGTCCTTACCTTAACAATAAGCCAAATCAGAACTCGAGATCTTAATTACCATTTCTACATTTTGAGTTAACTTTTGTGAACACAATAGAGCTGATTATTACTGAAAGCCTCCTCAAAGAAGTTAAATTAATCTGATAAATCAATGTGGCCAGTGTAGATAAGTCTGGTGGAGCATTTTCAAGCTCCTCAAGGATCTGTCAAAAAGAGTAATGAATACACCAGATTTCCAAAAGTACACATTTTGGAGGCAGAGAGGAGTAAGATAAATGACACACACAAACTTCATTAACTTGCATGCTGGGTAACATGAGGCTGCAAATACAAAATTAAACTGGGTCCACAGAAGCAACAATAATGGAGAATGTAGAAACTGCTTTGAGTGACAACTCCAGAAGGAAATGGCAAAGAAAGGGGAAGCAGTGGTGTGACATTTGTGCTCCTTCAGCATAATAATAATAATAATAATAATAATAACAATAATAATAACAACAATAATAATAATAGTAATAGCCTTGCTGTGAATGAAATTCCCTTCCCAGTCTCATCCAAGCACGCTGAAGATCACTTGATAGTAAACTCATCATAAACTGAAGAATTGCAAAGGCCTTGGGCTGTGGCTACTGCAGAAGGTTACAAAGTGAGCAAACAGGCCTGATCCATGCTTGCAGCAAACACTGGTGTTTTCAGGGAAGGTTCTTACCACTCCACTGGAAAACTTTGCATCTTACTCTTGTTTAAGATCATCTTTCCACCGTGCCAAGACTCTGCTGATAGGTGGTTTTGGATGCCAGTGACACGAGTGGAAATGTGAGATAATCAGAGTAGCTATGTTTAGCAGAAAGTGGAAGTGATGAGTTCCCACTGATAAAAAAGACATTATTTCTCTTTTTTATATATGAAGCCAGAAAAGCAAACAGAGGAGGGTGATGTACACAGAAGTAAAAAGAAAAAAAAAAAAAAAAGAGCCTAGCCTGAAATTAAGAGGGAGAAAGAGGATAAACCTAGAGCCAAGAAAAAAAGGAAATTGCAAGGTATTAGAGGAAAGTTGGAATTGCCCTCTCAACAGGCTCTGACTTGGGGGTTGTGTCCCTGACCTCCACTAGCATCAAATGTCAGGCCAGAGTGGCCTTTTCAATAGTCTCATAAGCCTTTCTGACATTAAAGGATGGCAGATAGGCTGAAAAGGACTTAAATTAACACAGGACGTGCCGTTTGCTCACAGAGTGGATCATTTGGGGCACTATTCCAGCATTCCCCCTGTTGGACCACACATCTCTCAGCTCCTGCCCACAGCTGCCTCTTCCTTGATGGCCCGTAGGAGTGGTTGTGTGATTTATAACAGATAAATGCAGTCAAATTTAAAGATCTGTTCAATTTTTATTCTTTGTAGATTTTTTGACTCCTTACACTCCCAGCTTCCAGCTGAACTCGGAGCAGGGTGTATCAGAAATCTCACAAAGCATTTGTGTTTGAACCAGGTTAACATCCACAGTAAACCTTTGGTAAGTCAGCTCTCACTGTTCCCTTAGGATCCAACCAACCATGCCTGCCAGTTTCTTGGAATATTCTGGTGATTTAGGATAATATAAATGATTTCAGAGGAACCTCAGTAAGTGTTGCACAGAGCAATCCTCAGACTTGGATCTGAACGAGAAGAAACTGCATCCTCGGCAAGGCGTGCTCATGTTTCTCTCTTTGGAGTTAGGGGACAGGGAATGAGAATAGGTAACTTGTTTACAAGCTTTTCTTCTCTTTCAACTCTCTGAGCAATTTATGTCACCTTTTTTCATGGGAGATGCTGAGACAGACTTGCCAGCTCGAGTTGAAAGATAAAATAAAACAGATGAAGGGGGTGGAGGGGGAAAAGCGTTCCAGGTTTTTTTCAGTTCTGTACAATGATATAAAAAAGTGGGTTACGAACTAAAATATTGAATCACAATTCTTCAGGCAGTTTTATACTTAAATCATAGTCTTGTCAAGTCTGTGTTTGATATGGTTTAATTAATGCTTCCCTTATGTTGTGTTTGATTTTGATGTGTGTGTGATAGATTCACACAACCTCAGGTGATCAAAACCAGGCATTTGTCAGTGTCAGAGCCTGTGCTAAAGTCTCAGTTGGCTCCGTGCACACCCTGGATGAGGAAGGTGGGGATGGGTTATTAGAGGAATGTGAAGCAGCTATTAAGAGATCACCTACAGTAAATGAAGCCAATCCTGTTTTCATTAGGCTGCACAGAAACCGGGATCAAATGAGTTTGGCAAGGGAAGTCAAACCGAGTATGACATGCCCCGCAACGCGACAGAGGGCTCTTCACAGCCTGTGGGTTTGCATTTGTTAGTCAGGTTTGTTCACTCTTCCAGCACAAAACCCTCATTTTCAGCAATCACCAGCTGAAGGTCCTTGTTTTTAGTGAGACAATATTTGCAAACACCTTTATTATTTGAGACAATCCAAAAGGAAGGAAAGGAGACGGAGCATGTAATTGCTCTCTTAGGGCTGGTGGTGGGATGCTGTTTACTGCTCAAGTAGTCAGGAAGGAAGCTCAGAAGTCTTGTGGTTGGGATTTGCTCACAGATGGAACTGGCAGTGACAGCAGAGCCTGGGATTGGCTTCAGCCAGCAATGACTCTTTTTCTCCTGTTTCCCTGGGTAACCTCCTCAATCAGTTAGGATGCACCGTGGTATGTCACCTTCCGCTCCTGGCTCGCTCCTTGGGATGTTTCAAGCATCCTCATGGCTCTTAATTTCCTTAAGTGTTAAGAAAAGTGATACCTGGTATCTGTAAGGTAGTGCTTGATGGGATAAAGTGCTTTGATAAGCTCTTAATTATAAGGATTCTTATAATTTGTTGACTTCCCTTCCCAGCAATAGTGGGATGTTTCTACCACGAGGCCTTCTCAGCACTGTCATTTCACGTAATTCTGCTGATTTCATTAACTTTCACTGATTTTTTCTTTTGCAAGTCGATCACAATGATTGATTGACTGGGAAAATAGGTTTTATCATCCTTAGTCTCCAAATTGAATAGTTGTAGCAGTTGGATTAGGTTAATCCTGGCAGTATCCGCCTTTGGCTGATTTCCACTGCTGAATGGAGCCGCCCTCGTGTGTCCCCCCTCTGCGCCCCCGTGAATTAGGGGATTAAGAGAAGAGGTGCTTAAGATTAGCCCTTGATTGACACGTGGTTATGCAAATTGTGAAGGAAACCATGAGATTCCTGAAATCTAGCTGGAATAGTGGAGATGTCTTCAACGTGAGAGCGTAACAAAAATAGCAACCAACAGTGAAAGCAAGGCCCAGTTATAGGAAACTCATGATTTTGAGCCCATTTTCAACTCTTGAAATCTTGTAACCTTGAGATCCATGCGCCCCCTGAGCAGCTGGAGGGAAAGGAGTGTGTTTTGAGCAGGCAGGAGGCAGTTACTTGTGTGATGTATCCAAATGTTAGATAAACTCTCTCATTTCCATACAGACATGGGAGCTGAAAGACAGAACAAAATGGCTCTGTCGTCTACCACGGGCTACAACGGAGGCTCAGTGTGTGATTAAATAATGAATAAAATAGCATTGCAAATGATAATGTCGTATTGTAAATAATTCCATTTGTTTACCCTACTATGGCATTGAAGTTCATCTCCCTTGGAGACTTCTTTGACTTTTGATGCTGTTTTGCTTTGCATATGCTTGATTTTTTTTTTTTTCTTGCTTTCCACAGAACCTTCATAAAGGTTCAGGAACTGACAGGACTAAGTGAATAATTCACAGCAAACAATTTTTTGGATGAATTTAATATCTTTCTTTCTGTAAAAATAGCCCTACACACATTCTGTATGTTTTGCACTAATTTATTGTTAAATCAGTTTTAAGTATAAATTCCCCTTAAGCCACCATCAATCCTTCTATTTTTGTGACTAGAATATAAACTCCAATCTGGAAATATCTGGGTTTAGAAATTAGTTTATTTGTGACTGAAGAAATGTGCATTGCTTTTGTTTCCTGCATGGATGGCTACAGTATTGCTACTGGTACAAATCTGTCCCAACGTAATATTTGGCAATGTGAATCTCAACTTTTAAGTTCATTTTTTAAATTCATATTTAAACTATTCAAGTCTGATTGCTTAAATGCTTTAGAAAGGGAACATAAGGCAATCAAAAGACATCTTGCATGTTTTCCTCTAGAGAAATCATGTGGAGGAATATATGTTAAGGAAGAAATAGTGCAATTACTATTAGTATTATTTGCTTGATTTCTACCTTGGAGAGCAGTAATTTTTTTTGGAGGTGACTGCTGAATAAAAATACTAAATTATTCTTTCAGTGGATGGAGGGTGTGGGTGTGTATATTGTGGATATAGATCCAGACTAATGTTTACCCCAAATATTAATCCAAAGATTGGAATTTAGTGCATGTAGTGGATGCTACAGTGATGCAATGCATTCTAGTGGGAAGTGTCTCAGAAATCCCTTTTAACTTACTCTATGTATCTGTGTGAATCTGAAAGATGTAAAATCAGGTCAAACTACCTGATCTGCCTCCAGACAGTGCTCTGGTCAAACAGCAGCTGCTTCACTTCAACTGTCTGGCAAAATGGGGGTAATGACACCTGAATTAAGCTCCATGAGATCCATGGATGGGAAGTGCTGATGTAAAAACACTGCAGTATAAAATTCAGAACATTTATCTCTGCATAGAGACTCGTGGCATGTATTTGATTAAGTACTCCTGTCATGACTAAAACAGAGACCTGAGGTTTATTTTCTTTTTTGGTTTTTTGGGTTTTTTTAGGTGCCATCAGAAGAAGAATATCCTATCTGAGAAAGCCAAGAGTTTCCTTAAGTCACAAAAAAGAAGGAAAAAATCCCCAAGCTGCGATGAACGATGATGACAAGCCAAATCCAACCTCTCTTTTGGGCAGAGACAAAAGTTTGTGAGATGTTTGCATTGATCCTTGCCAGGAATTTAAGTGTTTGGAAGCTTGAAGGTTTGCAGGAGAACTGAAGTACATCAGTGAAGGTGGGTTTGATTTCCTCATGGGAATTTTGGGTTGAGTAGGTGCTGCAACCTGAGCTCTTCTCAGACACAACTGATGGGGCTTCAAGCAACCTGACCTAGGGAGTGGCATCCCCACCCACGGCAGGGCGTGGAATGAGGACATCTCTAAGGTCTCTTCCAACCCAAGCCATTCTGGGGCTCTGTGAGTCTGTGAAGCTGTGTACTTCCTGCAGCTCAGATGCCTTTGGAATTCCTGGCTCAGGAGCCCTTTGCATGGCATTGCAGGTGGTGTTTTGTTTCCGAGCCCAGAAGGATGAGACTTGTGCAAAGAACAGCTAATTTGCTCTGCTTTGAGTACACAAGCTGAAGTCTCCACATGCATAGAGACCTCAATATCAATGTCAAGATGTGAAGGTGGAAGTAGATTTTTGTTCATGTTTCATTCCTGTATGAAACTTTTGGAATAACAATTAAAGGAGGGCTCTGAGATGAGCTGAATAATGGTGAAACAAAAGTCCCTGCAGCGTGCTGCCTGCTTCCCTGTTGTCTTCGAGCAGCGTCTGCTGTAGCTACTGGGTACTGTGGCAGAGAAATCTCCTCATTTCCATTTCAAACTCTGCCTGCTCTGAGATGAGGATAATCAGTCCCTCACTGCAGTTGTGCACTGCAGCATCTTCGCCTCCTGCTCCCTCTCCCGGGGCTCGCTCCTTTGCTGGCCCAGCTGTTTGTGGCACTCTGTTTCCCAGCTGACTCCGAGGCACTGGAGCTCCGCGCCTCTGTGGGAGCTCTCCAGTGCACTCACATTCACAGGCACTTATGTGGCTTTTCTGCTCGCACATCTGCATTTAAGGAATGGAAATTAATGCCACTTGCATAAAGATTTCTTTCACTGGTCTTTTGCAAGTGTCCCCCGTTCTGTATGTCTTTGTTTGGATGGGATTGCAGAGAAGGATTTGTACATCCATGCTCTCAGTGCAGAATGCCCTTTCTGTGAGAGCTGAGAGCATTCCCAAAGCCCAGGGAGTCAGTCATACCTACAGCAAGCTCTTCAACCCAACTGATTGTCCTGTCTATCTTTGGCAAGAATTTTTGCTGAAAGCAGGAGGAACCTGTACTGGAGTTGGAACTAAACTCTCATCTCGAACATCCCACTTGGCATGGGGATCACAAGCCCACAACTGTGGCTTTATTCATTGTTATGTGAACCTGGCAGATTTTCTACCAAACTCCACCCTCTAAAATCAGGCAAGAAGGCATCAGGGAGGAAACTACCGGGGCCTCGAAATCAGGGACACCATAACTTAACACGAGAAAGATGCAGGGCCTGAGATTTGACACATATTTTTGCCAAGAGTTGTATTCCTCACACTGATGTGGTGGGTGGGAACAGATTGGGCCCACAGACTGCAGGTTCAGTGCTGCTTTAGAGGGCTGGTTCCTCTTGCCATCCTCACCCAAACCCCAGGAAAGAAAGAGAATGGAAAAAACTCAGTGTTAGAAGGGCAGTCAGGGTACATCTCAATCACATAATCAATAGGATATTTGACAGCTTTATTCATCTTTTATCACCCACAAGTTAGGGGTAACAAAATGTCTGAGGCAGCCATTATCAAACAGCTCAGGGTTTGCATGGAAGAAGCCCATTAAGCAGGAAGAGCTGTTACTCCTGCAATAAATATGTGACACAGGAGAGCAGGTGAGAGATTGGGGCCAGGAAAAGTGGTTTAGTCAAATGTGTCAGGTCACAGTGACAAAAGGTTAACAGCCTGTCACATGGCACATGCCCACAGCCACCGAGTTTTGCCACTATGGACACCTCCAACAAGGCTCCCTCTGCCATGAGGTACAATAACCACAGATGCCTTAATGATCTTACATATGAACGAATATGTAAAGCAGCTTAAGTCTCATTCTCTAGCTATTACAAGCTTGATCTCCTAGAATTAGACAGAAACTTTAATCTCTGTCTCACTGCTGTGCTTTGCCAGCTCACATGTGAATTTCTTCCTTGCCAGGGATTAATTTTGCTGTTTGGTGACATCCCATTGAAAGGGTGGACAAGAAGAGCATGAAATGTATCTGTGCACAGACTGTAATTCTCCTTCCTGAGCACTGCCCAGCAGGCCAGGCACCTATTGACAGAGCTGGCTTAGGTCAGAGCTTGCCGGAGAAACACTTCACATCCATCTGTGAACAGCCAGGCAAGTTGGATCTGCCGTGGCTATAAGCTGTCACTCAAAAGTATTTCTGCCTTCAAAGTCCGTTTTCAAGCATCAGGAGCAGACACCTTCCTGCACAGGGGAGACGGCAGCCAGGATCGGAACCTCTTGCGGGGCAGCCAGGCAGAATCCCAAGGAAGCAGCATGGGAAGGAAGGGCGATGCCACATCCCACTGGGCCCAGAACGCCTCTTGGTGCCTTCACTGGATGTGAGGGACCAACCTCAGCTGCCCCCGCGCACGTGAATGTCCGTAGCTGCCGCCTGTTGCCGGATCAGGGCTGGGCAGGGATGCAGCTGCCCAGCCTGGCCGAGGGCTCAGGTGTCCCATTTCCCACGGGCAGCTTTCTTCACTTGCCGTGAAGCCGGGAGTGATGGCGGGCACAGCCCCGCTCCCACCACCCCAGCGCTGGAAGGGCTTTCCTCAGCTGCCTGCCGCAGGAAGGACGGGCACAAGGAGCACCTGGCAGCGGACCGCGGTAAGAGGTGCTGCGGGGGGCCGGTGGGGCTGTAGGGGAGCGTGCGGGAGGGCAGCGGGTTAGAACCGCATCCCCTCGCAGGGAGCGAGTGAGGGAGGAAGGAGAAGGAGTCCGGGGCCGGCTGCTGCCGGAGGGGGGGTCCCCGCCGGGCGCCGCCCCCTGCCCGCGGGGCGGGGGGCTCCCGCTTGCCGCTATTGGGGGGATGCGGTAGCTGCAGGGGACCGGCGCTGCCGCCGCGGGCACGGAGCCGCCTCCGCCCGCGCAGCCTCCGCGCCAGCAGCGCGGCGCAGCGAGCGAGGCACCGGGGCGCGCAGCCTGCCCGCAGCCGGAGGAGGAGGAGGAGGATGATGAGGATGAGCGGGGCGCTGCGGGGAGCGGCGCCGGCTGCAGGTAGGAGGAGGCGGCGGGGAACCGCGGGGCTGTGCGGGGGGAGCCGCCCGCGGCCGCCCCTCTCCCGCCGCCGCCGTGCGCCGAGCGGGTCCCGGCGCCCCGCGGAGCTCGGCGGAGTTGAGCGCAAAGTTTGTCCGCCGGGAGGGAGGCGCTGGCGCGGCGGAGCCGGCGAGGAGGCGGGGAGGGATGCCCGGGCAGCGCGGTGCCGCCTCGTCTGCCGGCCACAACTGCGCGGCTGGGACGTGCGAGCGGGGATGCGAGCGGCGGCTCGCCCGCAGGAGCCGCGCTTCGGGGCCGTGCGCGGGGATTTAACACTTCCAGAGCCGGGCACGGGCAACTTAGAGCCGTAGTGAGCATCTCCGGGCCGCGCTGGGAATGAACGTGAGACACCGGTTCCTTTCTTATTTGTGTGTGTGTGTGTGTGTGTGTGTGTGCGTGAGACTCTCGAGCAGGGTTTTCTCGCCATCCACCTCTGCATGCCAGCCGGGAAGGGGCAACTTGAACCAGCTGTCCTCTCTTGGTTTAATATTTACAGCCCGAATAAATATTTTGTTGCCCTTCTGCGTTTTTTTCAACGCCTTCTTGTAGTGTAGATGATTAATCAGGGAGGTTAGTGGCCAATTAGGCATAACCTTGTAAGAAAATAATTATGTGAGGATATATGGGGTTTGACTAGTGATGTGATACAGAATACACCCAGTTCTTGGTAGCTGCTTCCCCATGTGTGCAAATTCAGTGTGTTCTTGATTTTGAATGGAAATGAAAGTGTAATGACAAATATGTTACTTCCAGGGGAAGACTGTTATTTTCCTTGCCAGTGAAATAGATAGCAGCTTTAAAGTAAAATGTGCATGTCTGGGGATATAGAGAGGGGTTCTCTTTTTCTGGTCAGTCACTAAATGTTTTTCTCCCTTTTAAATGTGGTCTTTCTAGTGGTGCTGGCTGCTTTGAGTGTTTGGTTTGCAGAATGAATTTCATTTCAGTGCCCTCGGAGTCTTGTGAGAAGAAGTGCACTGCTGTGTCTTCTGAGGCTGGTTGTTTTAACTGATCTTGTTAAATAATGCTATTATTAAATGATGGCAAATTGGAGCAAATGTGTTTTTCATTGCCCACAAGTTGTGTTTCTGAGCTAAATTTCTTTTTATGGCTGGACAGGCTCTTGCACTGCAGTATTACAATACAGCCATATTAAAAAGGTCCTTGGAGCAAATAACCCTCTCATGCTGCAGCTACGTTTTCAGTAGACTTCAGTAGTTCTATGGGAAGTAATTATGTTGGATTTAAGGAATCTGGGCTGAATTGATTGTGCTTTCTTAATTGTGGTGTTAAACTGCTTGTAGATGTTCATGTGGGTGGTAAATCTGAACCCAAAAGCTAAAGAAGCAAAGTTCCAATCCCAAGGCTTTATTTGTGATGAATTTTTTTTTTGCAACAGGTTTTTCTGTCCTTTTTTTTTTTTTTTTTTTTTTTTTTACTTCCTCTTTCTACCTTCAATTGACAGAGAGGTCTGCAGCTTGAATACCTTTCCTTAACCAAGCAGAGTGCAGTGGTAGATGATACCATCATTCTCTTCTGTGTATGGTTTACTCTCTCTGTGGTGCTGCAAGGAAGACTAGAGATGAGAGGGAAAGAAGATTCCCGAGGTTGATGGTGTTGGCAAATTGATTGATTAAGGTTTGCTCTGAGGAACCCTGCTAGGTTTTAGATGGTTTCTTTGGGATGTCATGCTGAAAGCACAGGTCAGCACCTATTCTTCTGCGATCTCACACCAAATTCTCTGGTGTATGCTTGGGAGGTGTGAAAAGCAGACATGGAACTAAGCTCCTAATGTCAATATTTGGTGCTAAAAATTTAATTCTGAGCAGAAGACAAGCAGGTTGGTTACTTCTCTTAAACTACAGCTCTTCATTACTGGTTTTTGTTTGCTCTAGTAAATAAACACATAGCTCTTAAAATTGAATTAAGTGTATAAACTGCTTGAACCAGAGAGGGGAGACAGACTAATAAATAAAGAATTAAGCTATTGTGCCACTGACTGGCTGGTTACAGCTTTGGCCTGATCACTCAAGCAGTGCTCCAAGCAAGCTCTCCATGCCCAGCACCCTTTTTCTGGATTGGAGGCTGGGAGTGCTCGGGGTGACTGCGGGGTGACTCCTGCTTGACTGACAGACACTTATTGCAGAGTGGCACCTGGTGCTCTGTAATTTTGCCTCTGTAATGATTTTCTCCAGAGAGCTGACAGAGAATTAAAATGTTTACAGTCAGGTCTTTGGAAGGGTTCCTCAAGATGCAGAGAGGAAGGTAGGGAAGTCCATCCATTTTTAGATGTCTCTAATCCCAAGCTTCTGTTCCTGTAGTCACGCTAATTTCTTATTGATTGTTGTGGCAGTGACTGTTTCAGAGCACAGGAATGCAAATGTTTCCACTCCACACAGGGTAGTCTTAAAAAGAAATCAAAGTGGGAAGGAAGGAGTGGCTGAAAGGGACATCTTACTCCAGTCTTTTTTTTCAGGTTGTTCATGGAACCGAAGCCACTGATGGACAGTTGTACACTTCTGAAATTCAATTTCAGTGTCAGGACTAAACTTTCCATCCTGTGTTTGCTGTAAATGCCAGATAATCTCGAGCACTACTTATCATAAGGATGCAAACCTCAAAGTTCTCCAGCTTAAGCCCATTTCTCCACTGGAGCAAAACCATGGGAACAGAGGGGTCTGTGGTGGAGAAGAGGTGTCATTTCCCATGTGGATGTCTGTGTGCAAAAGGAGCTGAGCTGGAGTCAAGGCTGGTACCCAGAATGGCAGTACAAGAGCAGCAAAAAATGTCAGTGATTTCTGGAGATCAGCTCTCTCCTTATCAAATTCATGTGCATGCTGCAGATCAGGACCATGGTCTGTGCTTCTCTAACCATCTGATGCTGACCTAAAATCCCTTTGCAGATCCATCTGTGCTCATCAGGTGAGCCTCAGTCATGCTGTAGCCTGGTATTCACCTTCTGGTACCTTTAATTTCCCCACCCATTTCCATACCCTTTGCTAGGAGTGTTTGCTGCAGAAGTAGGGTGCTGTTGGAGGTTTCCCATCCCCCTTTTCCATCCACACTTTTTCAAGGGAATTAAGAATGATGCTGCAGCCAGCCCAGCGTGGAGCTGACAAATAGGGATGTCTTCACAGTGACACCTCCTACAAGGGGCAAAGCAGGAGGGTTAGGATATTCGGGAGAAAATCCCAGAATGAGCATATTCCCTGTGTTCCCCATTTTTCTGACTACCATTGCTCTCTTGGATTTTTAAGGATGTCCTTCTGTTATCAGAGCTCTAAAGAAGGAGTAAGTGGCGTGCTTGTGGGTTTATGCTTAACCAGAGATGCAGGAGCAGGCTGGAAGGGAAAACAAGCCAAACTCAGCTGCTGCTAAGAGCTCTTGGAAGGGGGAATGAGAAGTATTCTTTTGAGTAACCTGGATAGCAGGTGGAAATGACCCCATACACAGTGTCTATAAAACAGCATGTTGGATAAAATGGTCCTATTACAGGCAGTGCAGAGGGCAAAAAACCTAAGCAGTCTTGACAATCATTTTGGGATTGTTCTGCAAGAAAATCAAGGGCTTGTCAGTTTTTGCTTTTATGCACATAAATCACCTTTGCTCCTCCTGTTCCATAAAATGCACTGGGTCAGGACTTTGCAGTTTGCTTCTACACTATTGTGCGTATTTACAGCAGGATACATGTAGCACACAACAGGAGATTCATATTTCACAGCACTTCCATTTTTCATCAGTATGCCAAGTTAAAGAACCTCCAAGTTACTTTTAAAATAGCATTAAGATTTGCAAGCCAGTTAAAAAGGATGAGAATACATTCTGATATTCCTCTTTTATATCTGCAGATTGATGCATTCAACAGCCAACTCCTTTGATTCTTCCAACATTTAAACATGAGTGACTTAGTGAAAAAAACCCTGTATGAATATTTACTCCTGTTTTAATGTAGCAGAGCTCTACTGAAGTCAAAGCAAGTGCAGCTGGCTCTCAAGCTGAGGATGTGGCCCAGCAGAGGGCTTTGCTAATTGGCAGGAGGCTGGTTTGGTACCATTCCTTGCAGGGCAATATTTTAGAAAAAAAAAAAAGAAAAAAAAATCTTACTAACATCAGAGGGATTTCTCATTTGTAAAGTTAAATGCTCCTCAGTGAGAGGTGAGGGGATTACTCCAGCTCAGAGAGTGTTTTCCCTGACTAATATATCCAAAATGTATGTTGAGATTGCCCAGCACTGGTAATTCCCGCACCTCTGGAGTGGAATGCAGCAGCCATTCTGGGCTGGAAACATTATGCAGGAGGGGTTTAGGGAAGAGAAATGAAGAAAAACTAATCCAATTGAAACTGCGAGGGGAATTTAGGAAGCAGAATGCAATTATCCGAGTTGGATATTGGCCAGGACATGTTAGTTAACATTTTTGCTCTTGTGGGAATTTTCATGGGATCTTTAATGACTATGAATGGTCAGGGCTCTATTTTACATCTCATTTGAAAGCCTGAGCTTTCACTTCTTCATGAGGATGAAGTGAATGCTTTGCCTTCCTGCAGGATGAGTTGCTTTACTCAATCTGCTGTCCTCCCACAGGGTCAGGGCTCTCTGGGCACGCCTGCCTGGCAGTTCCACATGGCTGGGGGTTTTATTCACCCTGAGCTGCTAGGTCAGAAGGAAATCCCAATACTCAGCATTGCACATCAAAGCCCAGTTCCAGTTTAAAAGGTCTTCATATGGAGAAGATCCCCTCTGGTTCAACTGGCCGTGGCACAGAATCACAGAATGGTTTGGGTTGGGAGGGACCTTAAAGATGAACTTGTTCTGACCCCCTACCATGGGCATATTTCCCTCCTTCCCTAAGCACCAGGGTGCTGGGACTCTCCCCTGTTTTATGAGGACTAATGGATGGAAGAATCATCTGTCAATGCTAAATATGATAAATCTTACTGAAACTGGCGTTCCAGGAGAAAGGAGTTGATGCATAAAATATTTTCTTCTCTATAATCACAATTTTCCATTTAGCAATCTGAACTTGAATCTTTCCTGAAACAAACAAGCAAACAGGCACTTCTCCTCTGTAAAAAATCAGTGTCCAGTTACAAATGTGTTTTTATATTAGTGCTTTTTGGTATTCAGGCAAGGAAAACAGTAGGATGGTGTTTGCTTCTCGGGGGGAGAAGGGGCTTCCTCTTCTTTGGGAGGTTTAGGGATGGCGTGTTTGGTGTGATTTGGTCAAATATCATTCTGGGAACTCGGAGGATTGCTCTATATCCACTGAGTTTCCTTTTAATCTGTTTATCAATGTGCTTGCAGACTATCTTAGAGGTCATGAAGCAGCGGCAGATGCTGGGAGATAAAATTAGATATGCATCCAGACTCTACTGTATAATTTTGTTAACAAAAAGAGCAATGTAGTAGTAGATACTTCTTTTTTTCCTTTCTTTTTTCTCCTGGAAAACCTGTCCTGAGATTTTGTTTTCCTGCAAGATCAAATATAGGTAGGCTGTGCTTCTAACCCACACATGCCATTGATACTTATGTGCAACACCAATAATTAGAAGTTAACAGGGTTAATACTCTCCTTGTAGCAAAGATTTTACTGTTTATATAGAAAATTTCCCCAAAACTCTCAGGGTAACATCAATGTCAATAATTTAAAATGCTGTTTCAAAATCACTCAAAATATTCATAATGTATCAAGTGATACATTTTATATCCAAGGATTTTCTTTCTTCATTTTTGTGTCTTTGTGGACAGTTTAGGTTGTTTTGTGGTCTGTGGAAGGATGGGTAAAGCCAGTATCTACATCCACTCATCCTGAATTTCTGGTCACATTTAAAGAGCTGACCACTCTGACCTGCTGTGGTGCATTTCCTACAGAATTTGTGGGATTTCACAGGGGTGAGTGCTGGGGAGAGTTTCACCATTCTGTTACTGTCAGACTTGCTTTAACTTACAGATGGCTCTTAATTAGGTTCATCTCCTCTTAGGATGTGATTAAAAAGCCCCACTCTGAGCTTTTAAAGATGTTCAGAATATGTGGAATATAATGTTAAGGGGCAAAAGGAATCGTGATCATCATCCAGAAGCCTCAGAGGAAACCACCCTTCCTCATCCTTTAAAAACAACAATGTTTGATACAAGGCTTCTTAGCTGTGTAAGGCTGGGTTTTGTCTCTCATAAACAAAGGGATTTTGCTTATGGACCCCCCATGTAAATAAAGTGCCCATTCCATCTGCTTCTTGTAGCTTGTCCCACAAAAAAACGACAAATGTTTCCACTGCATGAAAGAATTTGATGAATATATTATGTTGGCCAGGTGTAAAGCTGTGATCTGTGACATTTCATGCCTCATGTGGGCATTGTGCTGTCATGTGGCACAGTGGGCTGCATTGATAGAGTCTTTGGGGATAAAGAGAGACAATATGGACAGAAGCTGTTGTTAGGCAAAATAAATTATAGAGTAGCTCATCCAGTGTGAGAAGGATTGGGAATGATGTAGTTTCAAACATTGTTTTTTCAGTAATTGTGCTGTTTGAATTGTGACCTACTTTAATAACATTCTATCGTTTTTAATATTTCTTTATTCATTACATTTTATACACACTCAGGTGGTTTACTGCAAGCTGTGTGGAAATTACAATGAAGGTCAAGTGCTCTCTGTGAGGATAACTTATTACTGAAAATATTAGCTGTTGTCATTACTGTTTTCCAACATGAAATTTTATTTGTCTGGTGAATGAAGAGGTGATGTCGGGCTTGTGTTAAAGTGTGTGATTACTGTCAATAGACCAAAGTCCCTTCAGTCACAGTTTTGAGATGTACATGATCACTGAATGAGTCTCACTTTAAATTGATTTATTTTTCCCTATGCTCTTAAGCTGGTACAGGCCCTTATCAGAAACATCTTTGACATTAGGGTGGATTTATATAGATTTAACTTTTAAAAGCCTTCAGTAAACTGAGGCTAAACTGAGATTTGCAACTTTACTATTGAAATAACCATGCCTACACTTGGCTTTGCAGCCCTTCAAATGAGCTTAAATTCTTGCTTTAAATTATATTAGTTCAGCATTTTTCAGATGGAAAAGGCTTTGGTCCACTGGAGGTCTGTGTAGAGTTGAAGTAAAGTGTTAGGGTTGAGAGCAGGCTGTCCATGGCCTGTGCTGGGGTTGGGTAAATCACAGGTGCTCCACAGTGGTTTTCCATACAAAAGACCTTCCAACAGTTGCCCTGTGGTTAGTGGACATGTAATTGTGAATTTTCAGTGAGAGTTTGGAAAAAATGAGATCAGGATATTACCTTCTCAAATCATAATCCCACTTTGGTAGAGCAAATATGTTACTTTTCTTGAAGCCATGGAAATCTGGGGGGGGGGGAAAAAGGGAAACCTTGGAGCATCCCTGCTGTCCTTATGAAACGTAACACGCGTGGGATAGCAGTGCATCATTTCTGACACATCACTGAAATAGAATCGTT
The DNA here is from genome assembly GCF_041296385.1 of Aphelocoma coerulescens. Lineage (NCBI taxonomy): Eukaryota > Metazoa > Chordata > Aves > Passeriformes > Corvidae > Aphelocoma > Aphelocoma coerulescens. Next base: position 29,535,839 of record NC_091022.1, on the reverse strand, counting down.
TTGTGTAAAGGTCAGCTGCCCATAGTGTCTGAAATGTTTCAGTTTTTATTATGCAGATTTGAGGTTCCTTTAGGAATCAAGTCCAAAATGGGTAGGATGGAGACAGAAGAGTTGCAGTGAATATTCCCCCTTTTGGCTGTAGCTGCAGATCAGGGATTGAAGCTTTACCAGCTTTCTCATTGCATTATCAAAATTCTTGCCTGCTGGTTTGATGTGATGGACTTAAAGGTTTCCCTGGTCCAAGGCCAGGGACATCTCAATTTACAAGTCATGTGTATCTAATTCTCCTTCTGAGCTATGTCATTTGAATTCTCTACAGTTGTGTCTTCTAAGTGTAATCTGGAAAAAAAACTGGAATAAGTAGGTAAATGTCCTGCTGTCAAAGGTTCTGGACTGCTGTGCTGGGTTTGGGTTGTACAGGTAAGTTAGGAAGGCAAGAACTGTTTTACAGGAACAAAAAAGAAAGATTTTTAGCTGAATGTCTGTTTTCTGGATGCAATTGGTCTACACTAGACAAAGCTTTCACGTCAGCCCAGCATAAGAGAGGAACAGGAGAGGGTTAGCCCAGGAAAGAGAGGATTTCTGAGAAAGACCTGTTAAAACCCTCTGGAGAACTGAGTAAGTGTGATTAAGAGTCATTTAATGAACTGAAGGGTGTCACAGAGCATGAGCAGGCAGCACACACAAGTGAGACACCTCACCCAGGTGATGTTCTGTGGGAAAGCTCAGTGCCTCGGGATGTTGAGGGTGCTGAAAGCTGACACAGACCAAACAATCTCCTGGAAAAGTTGGTGGTGGAAGCGAGGACCCAGACTAGGGGTGACACTGCTTCTGACATAGACATGCCAGGCTCACAGATGTGTTCTGGTGAATCATCTCAATGTGTGTGCTCTTGGTGCCTGCCAGGGAGCCAAGGTTGCTGCACCAGGGCCAGCTGGCCCTCTGCTCCCAGCCAGAAGGGATTTCTTTCACGCAGGTGAAGAACTCAGCCAAAAGCCAGTGTGGAGCAGTTCATCTCTCCCCTGCTGCCACCCAGGTTTCTCTTGAGTCAAAGCTGTTTGAGTATGGGACACAGCAGAAGTTGCTTCTAAGAGACAGGCAGCAGTGTTGGAGGAGAGGTGTTACCTTCTAGCAAGGCACCCGGTGTTGCAGAGGTGTAGAAAACTGCAGTAATGGGTTGTGCAGGTGATTTATTTTGCTGTGGGTTTAAGCAGTGACTTTGGTTTAAGCCTGTTATTTCCCTTACTTGCTGATAGGTGCTCTACCCTTGGTGTTTGACAGTGTAATGATCTCTCTGCTGGAGCTGCTTGTTCTTATCCAGTGCTTGTGTTGGATATGTCTGTATCCATCTGCACCTGGCTCTACAGCTGAACAAAGCTCATAGAGGGACCAGCAGAATTTTAAATGTATATATTAAAAAAAAAAAAAAAAGTTTAGAAACCATTAGATTTCATTTAGGTCATGTTTGAAGCTTTGTTCCATGCCCACAGCATGGAAACTCCATTTTTATTGGAAGTGAAGAATCTTGGGTAATTGCTTGACATGAGGAATTAGGGCTTAAGAAGAACACTAAATATCATGAGACTTGTGATAAAATCTTAAGCACTGCATAAGCCACTGAGGGCTGTCAGACTGTAATTAGGTTTGATCATTATCAGTTTGAGCCAGATTTGCACAGGTTACTGAGACATGGAAGGCCACGTGCCCCATTACCAATTCCGTGAGCAACTCAGAACCCTTCCTTGATGATGGTGATATGAGCTGACCAGACATTTTCTTTATTTCCTTTGCATTTTTGCCTCTTTCCTTTACAGGTTACTTTGCACAAGCTCAGGTCATCTCGTGCCTATCACAGGCCACCAGCAATTCCTCCCCTGTGGAGAAATGATCTGGGCTAAACATCACTGTTGTTCCTGTGGGTTATGGTTTGCCCAATTCTTTCTAATTCTGGAGATTGAGGAAGGAGTTTTAATTCTAAATGGTTGTCTTTGAAATAGGTTGTTTTTTCTGTGGAAATGCTCGTCTGTTTCTGTAACTTTTTGTAAGCAAATTTTGAAGAAATATAATATTAATCTTAATGTTAAAGTAAGAATGTCACCTTATGCAAGGCCCTAGGATATATTTGTTAGTGGGAGGATCTGGAACAGAGTTTATTAATAATTCCACTTATTACTGACTCTGTTGCCTTCAGATTACCATTTCAAGTGCAAACACACAGTGGAGATTACATATGGCAACATTTAAAAAGCAAAGTTCAGATGCTGTAATTGCGCAACGGAGCCGCTTGGAATTATTTAATAAAAGTGGCATACAAAAAGGTTCCTCGCTCTAATTTCATTAATAATGTATTTTGCATTTGGCTGGAGACATTTGGCTGGCAGCTTTTCTTTCAGGGTGTTGTGGAACAAAGCAGTAACCCAATAAGATTTCCTCATTGGAGTCAGGCTGTACATCATGGCTGCTAAGAGTGGCAAGGAGATCACAGAGCCCTGATTTCAAAAATACAAACTAGGGATTGGAATAACGTTTTCTAGCTGTCAGCAAATGGGAACAGAGATGGGAGAAATTGTGATCTGTGACGGAAAGTGGCATGGCCATTGAAGCTGATTAATTTGATGTGTCTCCTGATTTATTTGCCCTGTTTACTGAAGAAGCAGTATGGACACACGCTCACTGCTGTGCCAAAGGCTGTCACAGGAGCAGTTTATGCCACAGCCAGCCTCTTCTGCCAGGGAGATTTCTCTTCTCGTTGCAAACATGGTATTTTACCTTGCAGATGTCAATGCTGGCTCTCTGGTTCTGCTCACCTTTGCTTCCCCTGTAGCTTGCACACCTGATTGTGCTCCCAGCTCTGCAGTTCCCTGGCTAACTCACTTTCTGCCTCATTTACTTCCCAATGACTGCTGAACACCGTTCCCAAATTCAGGACCAGCCCTCCTTTGTGACTGGCTGCTCAGTTTGCTGCAGTGTTTAATGACTTCTCTTTGCTAATGTTGTAGCCATCTCTCTTTTGAATGTAAAGCTAGGTTTCATTAGCTTCACCAGAAGGAGGGAATGAGCACTGGGGAAAAAATATCCCACTGAGGGCACTGTGAGGAATTCCAGCTAAGTGATTCAGCAGGGTGGAGCTGGTGCCAGGGGTGGTGTGTGTTGGTACCTCACCGTGTGCTCTCCTGAAGAAAAGCAGGAATTCCTGGTTACCTGATCCATCCTGAACATCTCCAGCAAACACCAGGCCAAGCCACCTGTGTTGTTGGTACTTTGCACTTGAAGAAGTGAATGCTGAGGTTTTGGAGAGGTTTAAATATTTTTTCACTGAGCTTGAGACCTCCTTTTGAGTAAACCTAAGGCAGCTTGAGACTGCTGTCTCAGAGTTCTGAGTTTTCAGCCTGGTGCTCACAGTGACACAAACACAAGTCAGGGTGTGAGCTGTGAGGGCTGCTCCCCATCAGTTGTTTTTCTCTGTACAAAATGATGTCTTCAGTCCTCGGTGGCTCCCAAGGGAGAGTCTTGGGAGTGATTCCCTTCTCACAGCTACATCTGCATCTTTGTGGGCCCTCACTGATCTAAGTCAGTGGTTGCTGACTCTTAAATCTGTGGGAATATGAATGAGTGTGAGTCTGGGGTTTTTTAGTTTCTTTAGTTAATATTCTGATCAGTCTGAGTTGAGTGTTTTTTAATGGAGACTTCCATGGGCTGATTGTGGCTTTTTTTCCTATGTGCTTATTTCTAAGATCTTGCTTCCATCATCTTTAAGGCCCTTTTAAAAACCTTGAGTGGGTGTATCCAGATTCTATTGCAGTTCAGGGGCAGCACTGTGATTGCCCACCTTGTGCACTGTCTTAACCAAAAAAAACCCTTTCATGTTGTGTATCTCCTATTGTTTTAATCTGTTTCCCCATCTATTTAAAAGTTCTGTATCTGATTTCAGAATCCCAGTTTCCTAAATGTTGGCCAGTAGATGGTATTTGTGCTTTAAAGGTCTTTAAGTACCATACTAACAGCACAGAAACAAAATCCTACATAAACTCAAGTAGTTTTTACTTAATTCCTGAGCTAATTGGGGCAATTAAAGAAGTAAAATTGGGGCTGAGATGTGGCATTAATGTGCTTTGCTGTATTCTGTGGGCATCTGACTTGTAATTGTAATGTTGGTTATCTTGTAGGTGGGATATTTAGAGCTCAGCATTGGTGCAGGAGAGCTGCTTGTGATTGTTGGAGGATGGGAGAGATGACAGAATGAGACAGGGATCTTATTTTTTTGGTGCTTTTCTCTTGGAGGAGGCTGAATCTGAGAGCCTTGGCACTTCTCCATAGCAGAGGAGCTTGCAGTGATGCTGCAGTTTTGTTGGTGCCACTGCAGACACAAAGGCTAAAACAAATCAAACTGAGCTGAGAGGAGCAGATGGGGCAAGTGAGAAGTTGGGAAATCATTCAAAGTGTTAGACACAGAGCGATTTCAATTTTCCCGAGACAAGTGGGTGCTGTGGCACAACATGGCTCTTTCTGACACTCAACACACGTGAGACAATTTTGGAATAAAAGCTGTATCAGGTGTTCCCTTTCCAAATTTGCCTGCCTGAGGGGGAGAGTTTGCATTTGGCAAGGATTAGCTGTAAGGGGGGTGGGGTGGTGAAAACAAGCTTATCATGAATCCTTTCAGGTGTTCTGTTGACCACTCTGAGCACAGTGTGTGTAACAAATGAGCAAAGTTCCTTCTTTGGAGGCAAAAATGGAGGGTATCACAAGGCAGTGGGGGTCAAAGAAATTGGACAGAGATACTTCCTTTCTTCTAAAAATGTCTTGATTTTAATGTTCTTCCTAAAGGATACAATTTCCCCCATAGTATGGGAATAAGCAAAAGAATAAACCCCTTACTTTGATAAATATGAATGTTGGAAATTTGGGTGTCATCAGTAATGAATCCACAGAAATTCCTTGGAATGTGTGACCTGTATCCCGCTATAACACTGTTCTGCTGCTAAGATTCCCCTTTAAGGGGTTTGGTTTCTTTTAAAAGTGTGGAAATGAGATATGAAGAATTCTGGTCTCACCTAATAATTGTGGCCTAAACATGATTTTGCAGTATTTATGGTTTATAATAAATAAATAGACTGCAGATAATTCCTGCTTTAAAAGCTGTGGGGCACAGAAAAGTTGGGTGTGGGAAAAATGTGTATGATAAGGCATGGTTCCATCAGAAAGAAAAGGAACTTAAATAGCAGTTGGATTCTTTCCATCCACCCTACAAAGAAGAAAATTGGTTTGCAGGAAATATAGGTCATGGCACTGTTCTGGCATCTTGATGTTGCTGCTTTGTAAGTACACTGGATTGCTGGCAGCGCAATTTGGGACTCCCATTAGAGCTGCTCTTTGCTGTCAGGCTTAAAGGCCATTTAATATCCCTTATCTGATCTAATGCACTCCTCACAAACAAAGAAAATTTAAAAGATGCTGTGAGTTTGGGGGATTTTTGTTTGTGTGTGGGTTTTAAAAGTTTTTTTTTTTTTTTAATGAGTTACTGAAAGCCCATCTGGAGATTCTTCCTGCTGGTGCATCAAAACTCAGTTACTTCAGTAAGAACCCAAGGATCAAGGGTGCTCCATGAATAGGGCATTGAAGGGAGATTTTTCTCCCCACTCCATCATAAAGCACAGAAGAAAATTAAACCTTGCATTATTGTGCCACGTGGTTTTACAGATGCCAGCTTATTATTGGAGGAAAGCCTTGGCTTTTTGAACACGAACTTTGATTATGGGATTAATCTAATTTCCTTGTGTTAGGAAAAGTATTAAAGGCAGCTGCATTCTGTGATTTAGGGGGTCTGTATTCTCCTCTCTCTGTCCAGCACCAGGACAGGGTCAGTGGTGTTTGTAGGAACTGGGGAACAGACAGGATCTCTGTGGGGACAGGAGGTGATGCTGCTCCCTTCTGAGACATTGTGGCACTGAAATGTAAAGAAAGTCATGATTTTTCTGCTTGGTTCTGTATGACTGGTCACTATGAACAGTAAGAGGCCAAGATGAAAACAGAAGTGTGGAAGGGAAATTTGGATGAGGAATTATAGGTAGCCTTCTCCTATCTGTCCCACAGAACTGCTGTAGGTTTAGGAGTTATGTGCTGTCTATAAATACACCAAACTTGCTAAAAAAACTGCTGCATCTTCACATATCTTTTCTTTTTAAATATTTTGTCTTGAATAATCCTGGAAGTTAATAAATCCATGAAATCAGATGAAATCAAAATCTGTCTCACCTCTCGCTCACCCTGTCCTGGGCTCAGTTGTGGCTCATGTGGTTTGGTTTGGTGCAGGACTGTGGTTCCTGGGGTTTGTTGCAGATTCAGGGCTGTGGTTCCTGGGTTTTTTGCAGATTCAGGGCTGTGATTCCTGCGTTGTTTTGCAGGTTCAAAGCTGTGGTTCCTGGTTTTTGTGGTTCCTGGGATTTGTTGCAGGTGCAGGTCTCTCTCAGGCTCCCTGTACCAAGTAGGGCTGCAGTAATTGAAACCCTCGTGTTTCGGTTGAAGTTCTACCAATTTATTGCTGCTCAGTCTGGAGATTTTCAGGTGTGACAGAGATCAAAGGAAGCATCTCCAGGTTTTTCTTGCTGCCCCAATGTGTTTGCAGTGGGGTGTTGTTACCTGGGAGTTCACTACGGGCACACAGAAGCAGCAGGGAGCTCGCTGCTCCTCAGGCACGGCTCAGGGGGTGGCTGAGCTCTGGAATAAGCAGGAGCCCAACAGCTTCCTGTGCATCTTGCCTGAACATTTCCTAACCCCCCTAACAACTTCTATTCATTATCTGCTGTACCCTTGGATATTAAGCAGTATTTTTTTTTTTTTAAACAGGCAATCAGGGAAATTTTCCTGTGATGACAAGTTAGTTTTTCTTTTGGGTGGATCGAAGTGTCAAACCAGCATTATTGTACCTTAGTTTCTTTTTGTCACTTCCTGCAGGATTTGCAGGACTGGTTCTTTGAGTCCTGAACAAGGTGGTTGTGTGTACACACATGCACGTGTGTGTGATTTTAAAAAAAGCCTAAAGTAATATCTTTAAAAAACTATTTATCTTTATTTTTTTATATAAAGATGCAAAAATGAACAAACAGAAAGGCCTATCAGTTGTGTGCATCTGACTGAAATGCATAGAGTCTTACCCATAAATTACTATTGCATGCAGTTGCATGAACAAATGGAAAAGCTGGGTTTAGGACCCCTTGAAAATAATCTATTTCTGTTAGACATGCATATCATTTAGATATATGCTTGTCTACACAGTGTATAATTTTTCAGTGGCTCTTTCAGAGGTAATTGTGGAAGGCAAAATGTGCTGTATGAATATGGTACTTCAAATTGTGAAATGCTTCCATGAGAAAATATATGATTAGTGTGCAGATAATCTCTTCAAAGGCCCTATAACAATTCCGAACTCTCAGATGGCTTGGGTAGTCTTTGCTCTCTCTTTGGAGGGACTGAGAATGCTAAAACCATTTACATGTATTGTCACAAAATAATTTTATGGGGTTGATCCTGCCTGACACGATGCTTCACACCATGATGGAAAATTCATAAATGTTTTCTCCTATTTGATGTTCAAGAAGCCCTTAAAAGCACTCATTTCTGTACGAGTTATTTTCTCTCTTTATGTCCAACTCATAGATTATGGTCAAGTGTTCATTTTTATGGTATTTACAAGAAATCAGTAGAGCCAGCTTGCTCATAACACTCTCCCTCCAGCCCCTGCCCAGATTCATCCTTGCAGCATCCTGGAACAAAGAGAGCTGAGATTCTGAGCCATGCTCAGAGCTGATTCAAGAATGCATTTCCCTGTAGGAAATTTTTAAGAGGCTGAGTTGTTTGTGGTCAAAGAGTTGAAGGTTATGTCCTTTATAGTAAAGATAGGAGTGGTGGTTAGTCAGTTTTTGAGCTGTCTCAATATTTTAATTTGGGATGAAGTTCTTAGTCTTGTATTTCCTAGCTGTGTGTGTGTCTGTGCCTGTCCCTCTGCTCAGCCCACAGATCCCTCGTGATGGTCTTCTCTCCAACTTCTCATTCCCTAAGTGGTAAAACATCCCACCTTTCTCTTTGCATGGACTTGGAATTTGTCAAAGGCAGTCTGCTCTGGGCATTGAACTCAGTTTAATGTGAAAATCTATCAAACAGAGGATTGAGTTGTCCCTCAGAAGCAGTAGCTGCAGTCCTGTGGGAAGGTCTGCTTGTGGAAAAGGGTGCTCTTGGATCCTGGATTAACTGCAGGTGTACTGGGGGGAATGGAACCCGTTCAGGGGTTGTACTGGAGTCTGACAGCTGCAGCTGGAGCAGTTCTGCTGTGACATATTCATGCTCCATCTACTCACCCAAATCCAGATAAAGAACAGAGCAACGCTGTGCTGGAACGTGTGCCCTGTGACTTGCTCATGTGCAGTGTGTTCTCCTTTATAAGGGATATTTTAATGACTTTGGAGGCATGGGGGAGACCAGCTGGCTGTAAAAGAGGTGTGTAGGATTCAGTCTCATCCTGCAGTTGCTTTAGGTGTTGGTTTTGCTCGCTTGGGTAACACATTTGTTTTATTCTGTTGTTGTGAGGCTTGGCCTCTGTTATCCATGAAGAGCTTGGGCAGCACAGGGTACACACCAGTGCTGGTTATATCCCTAGTACTCCATGCTGAGGAAAGGTTATGGGAAAGGTTGTGGTGAGAGAGCTCTGAGGAGCAAAGCATGCCACACATCATCACACTGCAGAGGTGTGGAGATGACACGTTGATTCTGTTACTCAGTCCCCTCTGGGTGTCTGTGACCAGGTGATGACACTGATTTTTCACAGAACTTCAGCTGCTTTTCACAAGTTCACGATAATTTATCAGCCTGTGCACCTAAGAGTGAGCAGCTCTTTTAGAACCTTGTCTTGTGTTCAGTGGAATTAATGATTTAAAAGGTCTGCCCACAATACGTTAAATAGCTAAGCTGGTTTGGGAATTCACTTGGTTACCATACCAAACATAGATACATTAAATAGTTTGATAAATACTGGAATTTTATTTGTTGAAAAAGAGTTTTTTAAACATTGGGATTTTATTTGTTGAGATGTACAGGAAAAGGAGCTCATAATCTGGGTTATTCTGCAATAGAATTAAAGTAGCAGAACAACCTTAACCAAAACTTACCGCTGTCCCTTTTTTCCAGGTGTTGTTCAGTTTGTCACCTGGGACAATGCTGGGATGTGGCACTGCCTTGCAAGTGGTTCTAGCAAGGAAAGGCTTCTGTTGACCAGTGCCCACTCCAGTTTGGCTCCTGTGCCTCCCCAGCTGTGTTCTGTGTGCCCTGAGCTCTCCCCAGTCCCTGCTGCACACACGCACCGAGCTCCGCTGCGATGCCCGTGTGGAGGCTGGCCCGGGCTGTGCTGACCTTTCCAGGAGCCCTGGGCTGCCCTGGAGATGCCTCCCTGCCACCCCACATCAGCTGCACGCACACTTCACCGCTGGTATTTTTGGCATGGTTCTATTTCATTACTTTTTGGATTTTCCCCTGGTCAGGCTTGCTTTTCTGGGATGAGGAGGAGCTGCTGCGGCTGCATCGAGTGTTGGTTTTGGGGAATTTCTAACTCACAGAAAGGTGCCTGCAGCTCAGGATATGCACACTTTAAAATGTGTGTTTATGAATTTAAAGTGACAAACTTTTTTTGCTTGGGTGTTTTATTTTTGGATTCTTTTTTCTTTCCCCAAATAAGCCCTGTAATGAGTTGATCCTTTGACTCGCCCCCAGATAAGACAGTTCCAGTGAGAAAAGCTGTTTTATGGGATTCATTTTGGAAGCTATTCAGGGAAATTACTGTAGGCTTTTTGAGAAATTTAGTGAGAGCGTGGAAGGACCACAGAAAGGTTTTTTTCCCTTAAGATTTAAGTAGGATCTTATGAAGGGAAGGAAAAACTCAACCCCTGGTAATTAAAGAATTTTTTAAATAATGAAATAAAATTATGCACACTCTGGGTTTGGATGTGGGTAAGTTCTTAGCTGTTCCTGCTAGTGAAGGTTTTAATTTAAATTAGTGCTTTTAGAAGGGAAAAGAAATTACTTAATCACTGCTTCAAATGTGTGGTATATGGGGGCGTGTGTGTATCCCCTTTGCAAGATGTTAAAGAGTTTGGATTTAGGATGATGTTAATAAATGAATGTACAGCTTGTAGGTGTGAAATGATCAAGGCAACTACTCTGGGATGGGGAACCTCAGGGGCTCAGCTCATGTTGAATATAATCAGCTGAATACACCTGAAGTTTTCATCCTGGGGAAAAAAAAAAAGTGAATCCAACCTGTGGGTCTTTCACAGGGACTTTTTGATGATTTGCATTGGAGAGGGGCATTTCTTGGTGCTTGAATTAGGTTAATGTTTTGTGGGTATACATATGTATGATCCAGACCATGGAGAACTGGGGAAAGTACATGTGGCCTTCTGTTGAACAAAATGATGTCTTTGACTCCTAATGATGCAGGTTATTAAAGGAAGAAGTCAGATTGTTAGAATAACTTAATCTAATTCTTGTAAATGTGAGCCACACTTGGAGTGTGTGATGCTGAACTGCAGCGAGGAGAATAGAAGAGCAGGTGCTGCTGTGGAGGATCCCAGCAGTATCCCCTGGAACTTTACACTAAATACCAAATAACTTGGAAACGTGCCTCATCTATGCATGGGGTTAATTGATTTCTGAGCACTTGGGCTGGAGTCTTGTTTGTATTTAAGGTACTCTTTGGAATCCCTCTCTCTCGACTGTTCCTTTGTGCATACCGGACATCAGGGACCTTGAGGTCAGACAAGAGCCACGCTGAAGCCATTCCAGGAGTTTTTTGGCACACTTTCACATCAAAGGACAGATATTGTGCTTGTGCTTCTTGCATAATTTGGGGTGTGTTAAGCCCAAGACCATCTTCTTGTAAATACTTCTGTAAATATATATTTTTTTTTACATTGTCCTCATGGGGTGTAAGCAGAGTGTCAGGGGTCTGGACAGGTCTGTATGGCTTCACCATCTCCATCAGTGCTGATGTGTTGGGTGGGGTGGTGTCAGTGCTGCTGTTTCTTCATTAGATTCTCATGGTAGGTACTGAGGGAGTTCAAGGATGTTGTGTGAGAAAACTCCCTTCCACTCTGCATCCTTCTCCTTCCATGTGATGCCATAAGGATCCCAAACTGTGCTTGAACCCATTCCTGCCTCTGGGTGACACAAATAATCTGCATGGGATGCATGGCTTCTCTTCTCCTCCTCTAGCCTCTTCTCCCCAGCGTTATTTTCTGGGTGGGAGTAGCACATTAACCTATTTAAAAATAACAACAACAACAACAAATAAACCCAAACAAAAAAAAATCCCCACCTTGAATGACTGAATTTGTCACAATAATTAAGTATAGTAGCTACAGCTCTGGATGTGTTTCACCTGCTAAGAGCTACTGCAGTCAGCACCATATGGTGGCCTTTTTTTCCCCTTTTTAATAGACTTAGAACAGCAATTTGTTTCACCCGTGAGCCAGCACCACAGCATGCATTGCTTAACAGAAACAACGTAAGACTGGTGAGCTTTTCATTTTCAGTTTCAAGGAGCGTTTAGCTGAGCTTCAGAGCCTGCTTTCTGGCACTCTCTGTTTGTGTTGTAACTCTTTGATGTATAAAAGTAAGGGGCTGAAGGACAGAAGGGCTTCATTTTCTGACCAGATACTCCTCAGTGCTTCAGTATTAATGTTTGCAAATAATATGCTAATATTTACCTGCCTCTTCAATTTATTGTCAAGCTCTCAACAATGTCTGTGTGTCACCCTGAGACTGTGGAAAGAAAATTATTGAAGATGTGGAAAATACTCTTTTATTCTATGGGTGGACTGAAGGTGCAGGCTGAGTTATGGGTGTGTCTGTGCTGTGAAACAGGGGCTGGTGCAGGATCCCTGATCCTCTTCCAAAATACAGAACAGTGCTACAGCACCATGGTGCTGTCCCTGGGGGCCTTACCTTATCTTTAACAGTGCCATGGGGATGTGGCAGTGCTACTTTAGCCTGATTTTTCTCCCAAAGGACCAGAGGTACTCAGATTTTTAACCACTTGCTGCACTGTGCCTGATAAGCTGACATATGATAATGCAAACCCAAATAGTTCAGGATCCCCCTTATCTTAAAGCTTTGCTTTTGTGATTGACAGACAGAGTGAATACAAAAATAAGATTTTTTGCATATTCTTAGACTCCCTTAAAACTTGGGCAAGTTGTGTGGTACCTTCATAGCCTGGAATGGCATCTCCAGAGTGGCATGATGACCTGCTAGCACAGAAAGTTAACCTGCAATGCACAGGACTTGTGCTTAATTCCCCTTCCATGCCACTCCAGGTAAATTGTTTAGGTTAGGGAGGCAGCAGGGTTCCCTAGATGGAGGGGCTGTGAGAATACAGCTGCAGATCACAGTGGGTCTCACATCCTGCACTTGGGAGGCTGTAAATAGCCCATCTCAGACCTCCCCAGGCACACATCGATGAGGGTCATGCTGAATCCTCATTCAGATGCAAGAGCTGTGGTCCTGGTGTCTTCCATCCTTCCTCCCTGTCCCCTTATTGGCCCTGGGATCTTGCAGTTTGTGATGGCCTTCTAATTCTGGATCGATATCTTGGGTTGCTTTTGCTATTTGATAGTGTTGATAACCTGACTCTGCAAGTCTCTGGCCTCGTGATAATCAAGTCCTCTGCTTAATTAGGGATATCTGCTTAAAAATAAGATATGTATCTGGAGGAAATGCAGGTTACAAATGGTTGCAATTAAAACTCATGTAGCAGATTTCCTGCATCTGTCCTATTGTGGTTCCTTTTTCCTTTCTTAAAAGGGTAAGAATGGAACATTTCTAGAGAGCACAGGTGTTCTGTTCAGAGTTCAAGATCATCTCAAGGGGGATGAGTTTGAACTGTCACACTCCCAGACTTGTTCCTGTCTTGCATCCTTGTGTACTTTAACTGGAATAAAAGGTACTTTGAACCTCACAAAGCTTTAGAAACAGCAGGGAATGCTGAGTGGTTTTCTTTGTAAGTTAACCAACTTACTTGGAAATAAGGTGTGATTTTTTGTGTGTGTTTGTGGACAATGCCCCATGGTACCCCTGTAGACCTTCCAAAATGGGGGACTTTCCAATCCCAAAGGGAAACTTCTCTTTAAGTTTGCACCAGGAGTACTTGCTCTGCACAGGAGAGATTTGAATCTGAGTTTTGATTGGAATAAAAAGAGTTATTCCTTGGTGTTCTCTAATGAGCTGGGAGAAAGGGGAGCATAGGGAGGGTAGTGCAGTGCCCAAGAGCTTTTTGTTCTTCACAGTCTTTTAACTTCGTGTGCCTTTGCCACTTTCTCGTGCTCAAGTAATGTTCAAATGGGTTTAGTTTGCAGATTTAAATGAGCTTGCTAATGTTCTCATTTTAGCAATACCATCTAGAGATACTGATTAAAAATGTCACCTAGTGGTTTTAATCTGTGAGGAATGGGCAGTTCTGGAAAAAGTTGATCAGTTCTTTTCTCTGTACACCTCCATCACAGCAGAAATGGTCCTGGTAATGTTCCCTGCCTGAAAACCGTGTGTTTGACTGCTTTTGGGAAAAATAGGAATTTGCATTTATTTCTGAAGCACCAGTAAACTCAAATCTTTTCAGCCACCACTGGGTTTGAAGTTGAAATTTCTGGTTTGAGGGAATCTGGCCCGCCTTGCAGTTATGGGATGGTTGCCCTAAGCCAGCCCACACTGCAGAGCTTCCCAGGGCCCAGCACCTGCAAACCTTGGCTCCCTGGGAGGTGTTGTAAGGTCACCAAACTGGGGTCATTTGTCCAAACCCTCTTTTTATCAGAAATTTTCTGCTCAGGTGTTTGAGCTGAGATCTGCTGATACTTGCAACACAAAAGATGTTGTGTATTTCTTCTGCTTGCAGGTCCCAAAGTCAGTATTTTTTAGCAATTGCTGATATTCTGATCTGTTTTGCAATGCGAAGTCCTTCAGTAATCCAAAACTCACTCCCCAGTCTACAAGTAAAGAGCAGGATTTTATCTTGTGGGAGAACAGTATTGTCAAGTGTCCTGTTACTTAGTAGTCAGAGGGGGATTGTAGGAGATATTTCAGAGAGCAGGTTGGGGACAGTTTTACTAGATTCATTCAGAATCATTAAGGTTGGAAAAGATCTTTTAAGATCATCCAGTCCAATTTCTGAAGGAGATTCCTGTTAGCTCAGAGCACCAGGGACTCGTGGTGCAGGTGGATTCTTCTGTGCAGCAAACAGATGCCTGCTATCAATTAGCACAGACCCGAGGGCACCTTGTGCACTTAAATAAAGGAAGGACAAGATCAAAACATCACCTTATGATTTACAAAAAAGGCGAGTTTTGTAGTGACCTTAGAGCAGAATCATAAAATATTTTGTTATTCCTAAAATTCTTTGAGGGAAAAGAAACTGAAGGATATGAATGCCCAGAACACAGAGTTCTTAGGAAAGAATAACAAAGGGGGGGAGGAGAATAAACCCTATTTAATTTTTTAATTTCTTACTGAATTTAGTGTCTTCCATTAAAAAAAGAGATGGAGAACAGTGAGACTCAGTTGGCATATGCCAATGCTAGTACTGAATATGTTTTTTCATATATGAAATTATCCCATAAGTGAGACAAATTGCTTGAATCATGAAAAAAAGCCCAGAAATGCTGATGTGGGAAAGACCTTGGGTGATAACTTTGTGTGTTGCCAGGCTCTTAGGTGAGATCAAATGTACCTGTCTCACCTCCAGAAGCTGACAGTCTGTCTAACCTCTTTTTAAACCTTGGATATTGATTTCTCATCTTCCCTAGACAGCCTGTTCTGGGTCTTCACCACTCTTACTGTTAACAAGAGTTTCATTTTTCTAATTCTTAATTCTTCTACCGCTTGTCCTGCTGTCAGTTGCATGAGAAGAACTGATGGATGCCTTCTTCTGTTACTGCCTTTTTGGACACTTGTGGATGATGCTTAGCACCTCCTTAAATGAGTCTCAACTTTGCTTTACAAGAAGAAGAAGAAGAAGAAAAAAATTGTTGGTTCTTTTTTTGCTGACAGTGCTTCTGAAATCACTGAGTTGTTTGTGGTGGGTTTGTTGGGTTTTTTTTTTTTTTTTTGGTGGTCTGTTGGATTTTACCCCTCCAGTTGACCTTTCCCATATTTTAAGGAGTGGCACTAAAAATGGGATATCTATTGAGACAGGAAATGTCTTTATAGTGCAATGGGAAAAGAAGAATAAACTCCTTGGTCTTAGCATCTCGTGCTTCTGTCACACTTCTTTGATATTTCTGGTTTTCCAATAATACTGTATTTTTCACTTGTGTTCATTGTAAGTGGCTGAAGTGCAGATACTTGGCCTTTTATCACCTCACACTTCCACCACATGAATTTTAAAAGGAAGAATAAAATAGAAAATCAAGTAGGAAGTGCTGCACTCTATCAGGTTTCAGCTCTCAGATATTGTACCCAAGTCTCCAACTTGTTGATTTATTCCTTCTCTGCTGATTCTGCTCTCATTTCTTAGCTCTGTCACCTACAGCTGTTCAGTTCTTGTTGCTGTTTAGTCCTGTAAGAGCAATGGCATCTGATATTGCTGCTGATGGTGGCTATTTCAGAGATCATTTATCAGGAAGGAGTTGGTGACTTCAGGCCTTGAGCCAGTGATTGTGGTCCTGCTCTTGGCAGAGCTTTATGTGAGCCTCTGAATTCAGCCCTGGTGTGCAAAAGATTAGAAACAATTTCTAGAATTTAGGGCTGGTCATCACTGCCTTTGCAAAATTTGTATGTGCTGATTTAAATTTTAGAGTGGTTTCAATCTCCTGCATGCTGTTGGTGATTTAGATTTTTGGAACTCTCTGAAATGGAAAAAAAAAGATTTTTTATATTATTTTTATAATATTGTCTTAGAACCATATCTTGTCTGTGTATTGATGCTGGCTTCAGTATTTGGCTCTAATAATACTCCATAATCCTCCAGCAAGGAGAAAGAAAAAGAATTGTTAAAAGATCCATTCCTCCTTCTTGAAAAAAGCTACCAGAGTTGTCAGCTCAGGTGATTTTTGGGAAGATCTTAATAGAACAGATCAAATCCCATAAAGATGAATATATTTGCAATATGTAGTTATAGTGTAGCTACAAAGCACTGTGAGCCTCTTGAGTCTGATGTATTGTTACTCAGTGATTTCAATCACACGGTGATGCCAATGCATTTGTGTAAGATGTTGGTATTTCAGAGTTAATTTTACACCTGAAATGAAATAAGAAAATAAGGAGAGGACTTTAAGAAAGGGTTGGAGGCGTTGCTATTATTTAAAATTACCTGTGAAAAAAATAACATCCCTCCCATATTTTGAAATAGGAGTACCTAAAAGGCCTCATTTTATTTGAGAACTGGTAAAAAAAAAAATTGAGGATGTGTGTTTATGATGCACCCTCCCATGAGTGCTTACAGTGAGGTTTTCCTCGATGCACTGTGTGATAATTATTCACATATCACTTTGAAAATATTTACTGGGTGCCATATAATGCAACTGCTCTTGGTTGCCACTGTGTTTGAGAGACTTATTTCCTACCCCAGGAAGCAAAATTTCTTCCCTTTTGTGCTTCAGTTTTTCCTTTTCCTTGTGCTGGGTTATTCTCTGACAATATCCCTTCGTTGCTCCCTCCCTCCTGTGCACAACACCCTTGTCCCTGTGTCCCTGCACCCCGTGTCATCCCATTCCCAGCCAGGTTTCCAGCTGCAGTGCTTCCCACTGCTATCCCTCCTTCCCCCTGTTTTTCCTGACGCTGCTGTGCTCACCTGCTCTGTCTGATTGGCTGGCTCCAGGCTGCGAGTTAAATGTCAGTATAATTTTTTTTCTTTCTTCCAGTCTTAAAGAAGTGCCGTGAAATGGAATTTGAACACACACACAAAAAATTCACTTCTGCTGGGAAAGGCTTAACCTGTGGTGTCCAAGTAGGCACTAAATCCCCACAAGGTTTGCTTCCATTTGTTGCTAGAATCCATCCTCATCAACAGTTGCATAGTGTAAAAGACGGGAAATAAAAACGGTGTGGCCAGTGAACTAATGCCAGTGAGTGTATTCTCTTTTGTTCTCACAGCTTGGGTCGATTTGCTGCTTTCAGTGTGCTCAGACACTTGCTAGAGGTTGCAGTTTCTCTCCTCTCAGGATATGACATTGGCCTTGGTAACAGCGATAATGAGGGAGTGGTTGTGGGCGCAGTTCACATCTTCCCCAAGCAGCTCCTGCCTAGTTTTTATTTATTTGATTCAGTATTTTTCAATAAGGAGAAAACAGACCATGATCAGGTTTTTATCTGAGCTTATCGGAGGTTATTAAAAAAAAAAAAAAAAAAAAAAAAAAGACTTTCTGGCAGTGGCCAGCAGCCAGGAGTGGTGTCTGACCAGCTGTGACCAAGAAAATAGGATGAGCAAGACAGTGAAACAGGCTCTGTGCTACAAATCAATCCAGGGATGACAGGCAGGAGCAGGGTCAGGGTGCAGGGGTTTTGTTCTGAGCACTGGGAAAAAGATGAGGAAAGATGAACAGCTCAGCACCAAGAGGGGTTTGGGGTTCTGTTTTTGCCTCTTGCTGACCGTTCAGCAGTTAAGGGGTGGAGGTGGAGGAGGCAGGGATGCCTGGTCAGTCAGGCTGACCCTGGGCACCAGGATGGGCACAAGAGCCTGCAGAGCCCTGTCCGGAGCAAGGGGAATATCCATGACCTGCTGTGCCAAATCCTGTGACAGATGAGTGTCAGGCCTGCAGGGCTCGACCCTGGACTTGTGCTTTTTGGCAGCTCCATGGCACATGGGAGAGCTACTCATGCACTCGGGGGCTTTGCTGGGTGGGGGCCAGGAGAGCCTTCCATGGCCAGGCACCAAAGCTTGTGCCTTTGATCAAACCTGAGTTCTGGTCTGCTTTATAGAAAGGGACAAAGTGCTCTTATTGCATCATTGACCCCTCTCTCTCAATTTAAAGCTCTTCTGTATTGCTCTCAACTGTTCACAGATACTTTATATGAAGATAAGGATCCTTGTTTGGTTCTTAGAGAGATTTAAAGTAGCCTTAGGGAAAGCAGTGTGCTGGCAAGGGCAGTTACTGTACAAAAAGACATTGCTGCAATAAATACAGCAAACAAACCCAGTTTGGGAGAAGAGAGATGACATTTTGGGAATTAAGTCCTGCCTTAGTGTGCTGTTGTTCAGGTCAGTATTTTCTGTCGAGTGACATCCAGGAGCCGAAGTCTGAGGGGTTCCTTTTCCCTGGAGGGGGGAGGCTGTGTCCGAGGTGTAAATGGAGATACCACAGATAACAGCCCTGGCTTTTTACTCACTTGACATGGAGTAGCAGATGAAATTAGAATTGGCTGTTGATAAATACCTAGGTGATTGTAGCTGGAATTGGGCTGTGCGGGGTGTTCTTCCCTGTGGATTGCACTAATGACATGATGGAGGGAAAGGCAGGGAGTTCTGATAATTAATGTCTGTTTGATTCCCAAAGATGAAAAATGGAATAAGTTAATATTTTACAACCAGCTCCTTTTGCTTTCTTCTTCAGTTGAGCAGGGAGTCTCTCAGAGCAGTAAACCCTTGATGAGTGGAAAGATAGGAGGAAAACTGGTTTTAAAAAGGAATGAGAGAATTTATTTGTGCATGGCACATTTTGTTTGCTCTTTTCTCCATGCTCATGGGAACGTTTTGGTGGCAATCTAATAAAAAAAGTAGATTAGAATTTGGCATAGAAATGAAAATTCACCTACTTCTTACTTGAAATCTAAATGTTGCTCCTAAGCCAAAATGCATCTTTTAAAAAAATAAAAGATAAATCATAGTGAAATTGTGTGCAGGGTTTTAGCTACATCTGTTAATGGCTTTTTCACACTGGTGCATCTGCAAGGCCTTTAGGAATCTCACTTCTAAGCTCTCTGCATGTTTCTTCACAGAATCTGTTGTGTCTTCTTGGCTGGTTTTAAGACCTAAACACACTTAGATTCCCAATTCAGTGTCTCCTCAAGACTTGTTTACGTCTGAGACCTTGAGAAAGACTCTTGAGCATAGGTTTCATATGTTGACACTTCAATCCTGTCCTATCCAAGGCTCTGTGGGGAAATAATTTAAATATATAAATATGTTTCTATCAGACCAATTTACATTTTCCTCCCTTCTCGCAAAAACTCACCCTCCTGAAGATTTGTGATTATCCATCCTTGGCTGGATAATCCTCTCTCCTTCCTTTCCCCCAAACAGAAATGGAGACTTGAATGGTTGGCAGAAAACAAGTACATTTGCCTTCAGTAAGCAGCTTATGCCTGACAACAAAAGGAAACTTTTGCTTGTTTTAAAATGTCACTGGGCAGAAGAGCTGCCCTGGGAGAACACATGGCTTTTTAGTGTTCGTTTGTTACCTGAACACCTCTTGGATGAGCTGTCTGCTTTTGTGGGACTCGGGGTCAGAAGTTTAGACACCAAGGTGGCATCAGGACTGTGGACAATAACGATCTGTTAACAGACATTACAGGAGCAGCAGATTTAAAAAATATTATTTCATTAAGGCAGGTTTTTCAGTCAGGTTGGTGAGATCAGCTGAGAAGCCAATGTTGGAGAGAAACCAGTTGAATAGAGCTGTAAGGGTACAGCAGTGCAGGAGAGAGATGTGCTCTTATTTTTGTTAATGTTGGGTGATAACCTTAACTGGTGAGTCCTGCCCTCCTCCTTTTTCTTCATTAAGCATTTTACAGCTGGACTGGGCCTTCTGACTCCTGATTTTTCACAGCTACCGCTGCTGCTCACAGTGAGCAGTAAAGATGCCTTTGTGCTGAGTAGCTCAATTTTGGCATCTGGCCATTCCAGGCTTTGTGCTAAGCTCCCTGCGTGAGAAAAGGGGGATCACTGTGGGGTTGGAGGATTTGTCAGCACACTGGGGTTTGTACCTTGCAATCCTACAGCTTGTTTGTCTGGCTATCATGTATAGGAACCTTCACTGTGGAACAGGACTTTGTTGTACCTGTAATTAAATATTGAAAAAAAAGAAGGTCGTCCCCCACTGAGAGCCTGGGAATGTGAGAGATGTTTGATGCATTTCTGTAGGCACGTGTGGAAAAAAAAAGGGTCAAAATGAACCACTCTGAGAATGGGTAACCTCAGTTTTCCCCTTCCACAGAGTCTTTTGTAAGGCATTGCAGTGAAGAACTGAAAAAAGATAAGGAGATTTTGTAGAAGTTGTTGGAAGCTCCTGTGAGGGGCCCAGATCAGGTG
This sequence comes from Aphelocoma coerulescens, assembly GCF_041296385.1. Lineage (NCBI taxonomy): Eukaryota > Metazoa > Chordata > Aves > Passeriformes > Corvidae > Aphelocoma > Aphelocoma coerulescens. The sequence goes on along the minus strand of NC_091022.1, from coordinate 29,515,558 downwards.
CAGATAAAATCTGAAGGTGGCTGTTTGAAACTGTGACCTGTAAGGAGTATTTATTGACCAAAGAGAGGATCAGTTCTCAGTGTAGTGATTGAGAGATGAGAGGTAAGGTAGAAAAAAGATCTAATGAAGGGTTGTTTAGACTAAAGGTTAGTCACAATGACAAGTCAGAGATTGAGGACTTTTGTGAGGTTTTGGGGGTTTGTCTGTTCACCACTCGCCAATGCACAAAAAAATTTGCAGTACTGAGATTTCTCTCATTTGGACTCCTCATTTGTCTGTTCATTTACCTTGGGCTTTATGAATTGGCATGCAAATCATAGCCCATGCTGATATTTATCTTTCTGTTGTGTGTTTGGCTTATCTGTATATTTTCCAGAACGCTCCCTCCTTTCTGTGTTGTTAAGGTCAGTGGCTCTCTGTTCCATCTATCCATCTCATGGTGAGCCTGGGCGGCGCGACGTGAAGCTATTTGTTTAACCATTTCAGCATCTCTGTCACCCTCTCGCTGGTGATTGAGTCTGCTGAAGGGACACACATCTACCCAGCCACACTTGATTTGTTGCAGGTCATTTTTCCCCCTCCGCATTCAATTCTCCCTTGTCATCACTCAACTGCTTCATCCCTCAGCCTGTGTGCGTCGACCTCCGCTGCTGCCAGCCACGCCAGATGGGAGCAAAGCCGTGTGCCCACCGTGCCACTGTTCCCATCCAGGCCTGGGATGGCGTGTGCCAGCTGGCTTTGGAGGTGTCATTTCATGTGTCCTCCAGTTGCCATTGGTTTGGAGGGTAATTTGGCTTGTTGATTTTGGTCAGAAGAGTGATCTGTTCATCTGTGGCGAGCCATCCGCTTTGTGTGCAGTCCATGGCACGGTGAGGAGTGGGATGGTCAGTGCACCTGAGCCTTCCTGCTGGACCGTGGTCAGTAACTTCTGAGTGCTGTTTGTGGACATTCAGGATCTGGCTGGCTCAGGGTGTCAGTGCCGTGCTCTGTTCTGGTATGTGGGTCAGGGACAGCGTCCAGTTGCCTTTTCTATTACCCCCACTCGACTTTGTTTTTCCAATATCCTTTGAGATAGTGACTGGGAGCACTGCCTGTGGTTTCCAGTCACGTGCAGTCAGTAGATATGGGTTTCACTGGGGTGTCTTGCATGTTCAGAGTCTTGGATCCTCCTGGGTGTTGGTTCCTGTACACCTGGAACATTCAGAAGTGCTGGCACTGCTGCCAGTGCCTTTCTGCCTGTGTCGCTGTCAGTGGTGGGCGAAGACAGACTGATGCTGTGTTTGAAAACACATTCCTACACATTTCTCTCTTGCCACTTGGCTCAGGCTGTGCTGCTCCATTGGGAACAAGGCCAGAACACAGCCCTAATTTTGCACTACGCAACCATCAGCTTGAAAATGCTAACTCAATGAAACATGGCCTCACCCAAAGTGCCACTAGTGTCCATGCAGGTGCTGGTGTGTGCTGAGCACAAGTGCCACAGGTTACTGCACTTTTTCTCCTGGGAACAAGTGGGTGGCATTAGGAGTGACCAGGTTCCTTGTGATGATGTTTGCCATGCTATCTGCTGACACATGGTAAGGGCTGATTGTAGCTTCTCCTTGCCTCACTTGATAAAGTGAAGCTGGAAATATTTCATTGCTTTGTATTTTCTGCTGCATGTAAGTGTAGCGGTACTTCCAAATGGGAGGTTCGGACTTCTCAAATGTGAAATTTGGTGCTCGTGTCTCAGCAATGTCTTGCTCATCAATGTGTTCAAGTCATTCTGCATTTGAATGGGTGAAGTAAGGTATAATTAATGTTTCTATTGTTTCCAGTTGTTAGGAAAAGCAGACCGAGCCAAAAATTGCCTGACTCTATTCTTAAACAACAGGAGTTAGATGGAATATATTCCTAAACAATCAGACTAAATTGTGTGCACTTTGGCAGACTCCAAGTTAATGACATTGAATCCTTAAAACTGTGACCATTAAATCAAGCACTGGCTTTGATAGCATTAATGAAGAAATAATGTTTTGACATTCATACCTTCATAAATTTTGACACTCCCAATTACCATTGAGTACCAAAATACCATTGTCATCTGCAGTAACGTGCTCTTTAAGAATTTTGCCTGAACTGTATAAAGTTGGGCGCTTTGTGTTTGGAAAGGACAAGCATTTCTTGTTTGTGCTTTTATTCCCCTTTTCCTTGGTGGCTGCAGGGCCTGCTGTCTGAGCCCTCAGCTGTGCTTCAAGGTCTTGTGCAGTGACTGTGGTGTGGGTCAATAAGGCTTGGGCTGAGCCGGCAGCCCTAAGTGATGTGTTGGGCACTGACTTAGATATTGATGTACGACTGCTTCCTTTTCCATCCTCAGGAGGGGCTTTAAAGCTGCTCTTTCTTTTGTTGGTATTGCCTTTTGTTCCCATTACGTGGAGGACAATCCAGTGTGAGAAAGATAAATTTCACAATTTGTCTTGTCAGGCTGCGAGATGGAGTTTGCTGTTCCGCTGGCCGGGCAGAGGAGCAGCGGAGCTCGATCCGAGCGCGCGTGGGCGGCCGAGCACGGAGACCCCTCGTGTCCTGGTGGTGTTTGAGTGCTCCCCTCCCACACAGCAGCCTGCAAATGCACCTCAGGAGCTCACACCTCCTTGTCTCTCTCTTCCTGCCCACCAGTGGAGCTCAGCAGCGCTGTGTCGGGATGGAAAACCACTGAGCTCCCTGCTTGGAAAATCATCCATTATTAACGTGCAGTCCCCACTCTGTGTGCTTGCACTGCTCAAGGATTCATTATGTTGTCTTTTAGTTGACCTGACAAAGCTGCTCAGTGCCTTTCCTCCCAGTGCAAAGTCCTAGATTCAACTTTGCTCCTGGGACCATGTACTCCAGCCCTGGCTGACCTTTCACAGGAAGGGAGCGAGAACACAGCTAAGACATACATTTCTGGAGACAGTTGGGAAAGTATATAAAAAATATTTTGCTTGCTGAGAAGGGAAAAATAGCAATGATCATGCTAAAGGTAATAGGAATCTTGCTCACATTCCTCACTGTCCTTTACTGCAGCATATAAATGTGTGGTGGAGAAATCCTCTCGCTATAAACTTATGTTATTGTTGACCCATTTTCCCAACAGCTAATGGCTAGGACTGAATACATATTGCTACCATTATAATTGTTAGATTTTGCCTCACTGCACCGGGAATTCTGTGAATATTGTGAGTCTGGCCCAGAGCTCTTTGCTAATCAAACACAAATTAAAACTAACCCAACTGACTGCTGTAAAATTATTGGTACATTTCCCTGGTAAATTTACGGTCTCGTGTACTGAGAGAGCTTGAGACCCTCTCTTAAAATACATGACCATATCTGTATTTTACTGAGGATGAAAATGAGATGCAATAAGGTCTTTAACTTGCAACCACACAGCAGATGAGAATTGCCTGCTCCTAGTTCGAGGCTGGGAACTCTACCTTTGGTAGAGAGAGGTAGGCATTAGCCAGATTTACTTCCAGTTTTCTGTATGTAAGAAGTGATTTGTAGTCTTGGTATTGCATTTCTTGCTTCAATAAATAGCTGTTTTCTGAATGCTGTATACTGGTGTGGTGCCAAAAAAGGCCATTACAGGTTTTACTGCAATACATTCCAGCAACGAAATACATTAAACCCTTTTTTTTTTTTTTTTTTTTTCCTTTACCTTTAAGAACATCAGCCAAAATCCTGCAGTTCTGAGGCAGGAATAAAGGCAGATAACCCCCATTTTACTGAAAATGCACATTGCATGCTGTCGATTGCCATTTTCCTTGCGCTGTACTCAGTGTGGCATCCTATAGCACAATGTAAACAAAATTATAATCTTATCAAGCAGGCTGCTCCTACAGTGATGACAGCTACTTAGATTGCCAGAAGCAGGGCCAGCAAAACAGAGACCATTTTAAAGCAGATGACAGATTTTTTTTAGCAGTGTGGGTTGAAAACAAATTATAATAAAGATTTCATTACATGCTATTCAGAAGGGTCAACACAGTCAGTCTCCAGCAGACCTTGAGCATGGGATGCAGATGGGGCCAAGGACCTGGACACAGCAATATCCTGGGTGTTAGGATGAGGTTGGGAAGACTCATGGGGTCTAATTCTTCTTGGGTGTTCTGTGCTCTGGGATTATTGCACCATCCAGTTGATGGGATGGAGTCACTTCCCACTTATTCCAAAGCCAGCAAAATGCTTTGGGCTCACTAAGGGCACAAGAGGAAGGCACTTGACTGTTTTGCTAAGTGTGGGATGTCCATGAGTCACCTCCATATTGAACTGGTTCCCAAAATCCTGCTTTGGTGTGAATTTGTAGCATTATGATCAGGGCTTCTGGTTTCCCTCACTGCAGGAAGACTTGCCTCACCCCATCCCCAGTGAGGCCCCAAAATTTAAAATTTTGCCCATTTTAGAGGCGCTAATGAAATTGTCCTAGGACATGCGATCTTAAGCATATCCCAAAATTTAAAATGCCCCAATAAAAACTTGCTGCCTCATTCCCTATTCCTTGTGTTGACCACTGCATCTAAAAGAAAAACCTGGAGGCATGGGGTGAAATACCACTGTAGGAATGGCAGCATCAGTTTTAGCTTGAGCTCAGGAGAACTGCTCCATCACACGCTTGTTTTTAAATTTGGCATGAAAGGTTATGGCCCCAGTGCATCTTGTTTCCCTGGCAGAAAGGAAGTACATTTGAAGTTGGCTACAGAACTGTCTCTCTTGCTTGTAAAATGTTGTTGCTCCTATATATTTTCAGCTATTCATGAAGTGTATTGCATATATAATTAAAACATTAATAAAAATAACAGCAGGAAGAGTTCATCAGCAATTCAAATACAAATATTTGTGAAAATCTGTCTTCTCCAACATGTTCCTTTCCCCTCTGACTGATTTTTTTATTTTGGGTAAAAATATCATAAGCAGCATTGCTTAACCATTTTCACAGCTCCAGTATCTCTGTAGGATAGTAAATTTATTTAGCTATTGAATTAATTTACCATAGATTGTGCAAGCTCATTATTGTTGTGCTCTTCAGGAGACATCCCAAACATATTCAGGGCAGGGGAGGCTCCTGTTTAGGGTTGTGTGTCCATTCCCACTCCAGGACTGGGAGTTCTTCCATGGATTTGGGGCAAACCTGGCACTCCTCTCTATAGCTTGGCACTCCACAGAAAGAACCAGGCATCTTGGTCATGGTTTTCCTTCTGAAAACCTGCTTTTTGAAGTATGAAATGGAACCACAGCTGCCTGGGTTGTGTCAGGCTTAGGAAGGTAGCCAGGAGATCCCACCTGCCATATCCCAGGATTTTGGTGGCACTTGTATACTCACCTTTCACAGCTGACATGGAAATTCTCAGTGTGTGGATTCATCTTTGTAAGAGCCTTAAAAACCTTGCAGTATGTGCCTACTTCCTGAGCTCCTAAGATCTCTTTTTAAAGTAGTGCTGTCAAATGAGTTAGACTGTTGTAATTCTGGGTTATTAAATTTCCTCAGGATAGAATCTAAATTGTACTTTGCCCCTTATTACTCTGATCTGTTCTGTGTCTGTGGCATTTACTATATTCCTAAGCAAAACGTTTGGACAGTCTGCAGCACTGGTGTGTTGTTTTGGGTAAGGACCACAGGATTCAGCCAACAAATGTGTCCAATGCATTGGTTGGAAATAGGTTCTCTTTACAACAGATGGATTAAAAAAAAGATGGAAAAATGAAATGAAAAAAAAAAAAAAAAGGCTGATATGGACAGCACAGCTCACTTCCTTAATTAAAAGGACCCCTTATTTTGAGGGGTTTTTTCTGCTCTTCTGGTTTACTTTGTAGTTTTTTGTTAGTGGATGAGTCCGTGGCCCTGGAGAGAAGGGAATCACTTTCTGAAGAGGGTTTCTCCATGCCCTTGCTGAGGTTTCTCTGCATTTCCTGACTGATTTAGCATTTCACTAAGTAGTGTCTTTGGAGTACTGAGCTGTGAGGAGGATCTTTCTTTGAAGAACAGAAAGAGAGGATTTAAAAACCTGGCTGCTGCAATAGTGAGCTCTAGTGCTGGCAATCCCTGCTTCGAGTTCTCTCTTCTTGTGTCTGGCTCATTGAAGGAGCAGTGGACTCTTCACCCCCCTGCATTTCACACTAAGCCATCCAAGATTTTGCAATGAATCCCATGCTTTTATTGCTTAAATAGCCACTGTTTGCTTCCAGGCCAGGAAACCTGGGATGTCCTGCAGGGTAGCCAGCCTGGCTCTGTGGAACCAGCCACAAGACACTGATTTAGTCCCTCTCTAAGGAAAGCAGATCTGCTTTCTGCTGTTCTGTGTGTCGATTGACATTAATCCCCTAATTGAAGCATCCAGTTTTGGGATTAAGCTGATATTTATCAGCAAAAACCTGCTAAAGAAGCACAGATTTGTGGTAAATGGTGATTTAGACCAACCCTGCCAGCTTCTCCAACACACATCAAACTTTTCCCTGTTTCTTGCTTCTTCACATCTCCCTAAAGTCACCGAACTAAGCTAGTGCACATGTTGGTGGAAAACTGCTCCAGTCAGCTCTGTGACATGGAAATGTGTTAGCATGAGCAGGCCTGGACTCAAAGTGTGAAAGCAAACAGCCTCTGAAATTTAAAATCAGATAAATGCCAGCAGCCAGAACTTCAGTTTGTAACAGCAGCACGATCCCTTTTGGGAAGAGGGAGGACACAAGCGTTTGCTCTCGGAAAATGCAGCAATTGTGTAAAGTCAAAATTCCCTGAGCAGCAGGTTGACCTGAAGATGATGAGCAGTGCCTTTGCCATTGGGTTTGTGAGTGAATTCAGTTTGTTCCTAAGACCAAGTGGCACCAGGAAGTTCAGAGGCGCCGGCAGCCCAGGGGGAGGCAGCCACCTCTCTTTACTGCAGGGAAAGCAAAATAAGGTTGACATCATTTTATCAGAAGCTACCTGGGTTTATAATCCTTAACTCTGTTTCCTGTGGTGACAGGGAGTGTCAAACTGCTTATCTCTGGCAGAGCATTTTCTTCCATTCCTTACAAATACCTTTAATTTGGTGTGTGATGTTCAAGTTCTTTTCAAACATGTTGTCTTCATATTTTCACACAAGTGATTTTTCCCTTTGTTTTCATTTAATTTTCAGTATTTTCTTATTCTTCACAGTACTTCCTTCCTGGCTTCAAAAGGGAGCAAACTAGGTAAAGTGAATTATATCACAAAATGGAAAAGAAATATTAGGCAAGGGAGGTATTGCTTTTTTTTCTTCTGGATGTAAGCCATTATCTTGTAGTGCTGCAAGAATTTGAATGCTTCAGAAACATATGTAATTGAATGAAACTCTACAAAATTCCTTAAAAAAAAAAAGCCACAGACATGCTTTGAATAAGAATTGAATATTGTGATGTGTCTCTTGGATGTGGTTAATGTCTTCTGTAGATTTGCTGCTCCGGAACCCCTGTAACAAACAGCAGGATTTGTGCTGGGGAAGGAGCGTCATCCATTCCAAACTGCCTCAAGTTTTGGGTTGGGATTGGGGTCTTTTGGATGTCTTTTTTGTTGTTGTCTGTATTGTTTTATCTGTTTTTTTGCAGGCAAAGCCTAGGACTGCAGTAGGTTAAAAAAAACTGGAAAGGAAGAAAAAGTAAATAAATCTTTGCTTTTAGATTTATTATGTTCATTTCACAGCTGTTTCAGTACATTCTGTTTTGCTGTCTTGTAGGTAGTCAGTTGGAAAAACAAATTTGGAAATTAGGCAAATATGATTATAAAATGACACACAGCTGAGAAACCTAAAATCTGAGGAGCAGGTGAAGTGCCTGAAACAACTTACTCTGGAGTATTTTTGGCTGATTTCTTAGCCTGACTCACTAAGACAATGTCATGTCCTGTGACTGAGTTTTAACTAAAGATGTCTGTCCCCCTTTTTTTTTAATATTTAAGTTTTTTTAATGTTTCTAAATGCATTCCAGGGCTTTCCAAACCTGAGTGAGATGGAGTCTTGACCTCAGAGACAACTTTGTGGAGACAAAGGCAACATTAAAATCTTTATACAAAGAAAATATTGACTGATTTATGAGAGGTCCCTGTATCTTTAAATCATCCTTTCAAAATGTGTTATGTCAGCATGAAATTTCATGTAGGAATAGTCAGTTTTAACCCCTTTTAGCTTTTCAAAGCTCAAATAAATCACTTCTGAATTCTATGTGACTTGTGAAATACAAGTGTCAGGCAAGTTAGATTCAAATACTGCTTGTGTGATGGGTTGTGCTGATTCTCATTGCTTATGCCCTGAAATAAGAAATGAATAAATGAAAGATAACAGCTCCCAGTTATAGCAGAGGCCATCAGCAGGTGAGGAACAGGTGATTCAAATAATTCCCATCTTGGATTTATGTTGTTACATGAGCAATATTTCATGGAGTTTTGTGAGGGGGTGGAGAAAGGCAGAGTTGAACAGAAATCCCAATAGATGCATTGAATAAGCAAGAAAATGCAAAATGTGAAGTAGAATACTCAACAATTATGGAAGTGCTGTGAAAAACTGGGCGTGGACCAAAGACCTTGGGGGACTCTACAGTGCAGTAGTGTTGCCAGAGCAGTGAAATCCCAGGTCAACACTGGGATTAGGGAACTGGGGAAGCTGGGGCAGCTTCACTGGGCGGTTTCCACAATCACTGACTCGAGAACCGTCACAGTTCTGGGCTGCATTTTTTCCTTTGCAGTAGTTACTCCATCACAGCCAGGGTTGTATTTCATTAAGATTCCAGTATTGTATTTCATTAAGATTTGCTGTGTAATTAAATTCTTGAGAAGTTTTGCTTCACCCAGTCCTTCTGATACACAGCTGATAGACTTATCATTTGGGATATGTTTCATATTAGGGAAATGAAATGCCAATGTTTCAAAAGGCTAGAGAAAAAAGCACTGAAATTTATTAAACTATTCTGTAATTGTTGTTAATGAATGGTGGGTTGGGTTTTTTTTTTTTTTTCATTTTAAATTAGCTGTCCTTAAAGCTCCAGTGTGGATGAAGAGGTATTGCATATTTCTGGACTCTTTTCAGGTTCCCAGCTGCCAACCTCTTGTCTCTGCATGGAGATACTGGATGTCTGAGGGGATGTGGAGTACAAGCTGCTTATTCTATTTCATGGCATTTCTCAAAGATATAAAACATGTTTTCATTCCTGAATTCAATAAAACCCAAATCATTTTAGCTAAAATTGAATTGTTACCACGTCTGCCTCTGAATCATGTGGAGAGGGCGCGACTGGCGGAGGCACTGCTGGGTTTCCAGTGGAATTCTTCATCCTGCGTCACGTTGACTGATGCTCAGCCATCTCCCAGACCTAAGCCCCAGCCACCAGCCTACAGCTTGTGTTAGAAAACATCTGCTTCATTCTCCTGCACAGAAACACATCTACAAAACTGTTGGAACGTTTTGGCTGCCGTGCAGCGGGAATTGGGACAGAAATCTGTTTAATTGAACGTGTTCCCATCAGCTGCTGTAGGTGATTTATGGGGTTCTCTGGGAGCAGTGGTTGCCAGAGCCATTAGGGATCAGATAATGTGGGATGGAGACACCCATCCTGGCTGCACAGGGAGCAAGCCGGGATCTGGGATGACTCTTTTTTCCAAAGCAAATGTATTGAACCTCATCTCCTTTACCAAAACCACTGTCATCTAATTTTTCTCTTTATTCTGCCTATTTTCTCTGTTTTTTTTTTTTTCTTTCTTTATATTTTTCAACTCCTCCCTTCAAAAAAGCCTCGTACAAAAAGGAGAGATGGTAGAGAGACTGAGGGAAAGGCATCAGTGAAAATTGAAAATGGGAAAAAACGTAATCAGCTGGGATTTCTTTTTGCAGTTTGGGTAAAAATGTACAAACGGAAACATGCATGGACTCCTCCAAGTTAAGAAAGTATGTTTGGTCCAAAGTATTTTCATTTAAATATTTTTATTTGCTTTACTGTGGTGCATAACTCCCGTTCCACATTGGTAAATTCTACCTAATCACCCCTAAGGGCCCTGGGGCTGTGGAATTGAACCTGAATTTGTTTCATGGGGAGCAGAGCTGGAGAGCTGCGTCTCTGGGCCAGTCCTACATTTCTGCTCTTACAGATTTCAGGAGCATGCTAATAGGATTAGGTACTACAAAGCTGTCTTGCATTCAAAACTAATATCAGAGGGAGTGTGCTGTGGAACAGAATTTCTTGCAAAGAGCGCTGACAGCAGAAGCACAAACTCACCGTGAGATTCCACATCAGCACTCCCTGCTCTGAGCTCCCTCTTCCATGGCTTTGGATCTCTGCTATCCCAAACCTTTCTCCTTTCACATGGCTCTTCCTTCAGAAGATCCCCTTGGGATGGGCACTCTGGAGCACACGCAGATCCCCTCGTGTCAGGGTGTTGTACGTGTGGCTGTGTCCTGGGTTTTGATGCCTTGGAAGGAAGAGCTGGACTGGCTGTGGCTGTGTGGGCAGCACATGCTTCGTTTCTGAAAACAGCCTTAGCTGGTGATTTTGCAAAAGTCTTGGTAGGCTTTGTTTCAGGCCACTGTGTTTCCTAAAATGAGCAATATTTTTGCTCTGCTGCTCCCCCCCACCGCCACTCCTTTCTTTTTATCCATTTTGCAAATTTCTACGGCACTGCAACCAGAAGTGTAAAATTACCAAGTCAACATATGCTGGGTTAAAAATAGAACAAAAATCAAGTTCCTGCTAAGGGATACAAAGCTGAGCTTCAGATAATTGTAAACAGGAATTGACACGAGGTCCAGCCCAGCATCCCCTCTCCAGCCGTGGCCATGGGCTGGGGGAGTATGAGCAGGGCAGGCACATGTGACACTTCTCCTCTGATGCTTCCCAGGCTCCAGCTGTTTTCTGCTCAAGGACTTGGTGCCAGGAGTGATTTCTGTGTAGATAGTAAGCATGAATAGATTTTCCTTCTGTGAACTTAATCTTCTCTAGCCTTAAGCCAGTGGAGGCTTCTGACATCCACAGCTTCTCTTGTTAGGTACCAAAATCACCTTTGTTTGTTTGTGTTAGACATGGCTCCAGTTTGATTTAAGGGGTCTTTGTGTCAGTAGTGGAAAATTCCACCAAGAAGGTGTCCCCATCCATGCTGCCCATGCTCTCTGTTTCCTTTCCCCCTAATGATTCTTAGCATTTGATCTGCTGTCTTTTTTCCTTTGCCTGTTGGTAGCACTGGGCTGACATTTCCATGGTACTGTCCATTGTAAACCCAGGATTTCACTCCCCTGCAGTTGTGGTTGGCTTAGAGTCCATCATTTTGTATGTGAGGTTAGGATTGTTTTTCCCACATGCATATTTGACATTTATCTCTATTGAATTTCATCTGCCATCTCATATGTCATATCATTTCATAAGGTCCTTCTGCAGTTCCTCACAGTCAGCCTTTGTCCTCATTACCCTGAATAAATTGATATCAGCAAACCTCCTCCCCTTGCTTTCTAAGAGGATGATGGAGAGTGTAGATCCCTAATTTGACCAGTGAAGGAGACAGGCTTTAAGTCCTGCAGGTCTGTGCATCTCCCTTGGTTAATTTTACTCAGCATTGCTTTGATAAGTTCAGTATGCTGGGAAGTGAATCCATGTGTGTCCTGTTTACTCCAGTGAGTTTTGTTTACAGGAAACCAGAACAAACATTGGGAAAATGAATGCTAACATTTCAGCTTTTGATGTTCATTGTGTGTGTGTAGGTCTGACTCCCTGAGTTGGTGAGTGGGAGAGAAGCAACAGAGAACAGGGATCACATACAAATTTTCCTGAACTGTTCACAATTTAATTCCTGTGGATAACATGAAAAGCAGCAATAAAACCTGGAAAAGAAATGGAAGACTCAGATGTGCCTGCTCTGATGACTGTGATGTAGGTGACTTGGAAGAAATCTGCCATTGGTGTATTGCACTGCTTTTCAAAATGGACACAGTTGAAGTTGTAGGAGGCAGGCAAAGACCAAAGAGGATTTGATCAGGTGCATGAATATATAGACAGGAGGGGGAACATTGTCCTGTGAGGCTCCTTTGCATTTTTCTCTTCTGCAACAGTAGCTTTTATTTCAGCTAACACAAAGCCTTAGTGGTTTTTGGCAGTATTTCAGGCAAATCTTCAGATAGGGATGAACTGTTCTTGAACCAAATCTCCAAAGGATTTGGCACAAGTGTGCTGTCCTGCAGCATGAAATGTAGATTTTTGTTCAGTATTTATATTTGAATAGACATTAACAAATGCCTAAAGAAAATCAGTATCTCTACTTTTTCTCTTGCTATTTGATTTTCCTTTGTCTGCTTAATGCTTATGCAGATTGAACTTATTGTGCTGGGAAATCCTACCTGGTGTCAGTCTCCCTGCTGGGGCTGGGAGATGCTGGGGCGGGAGGGGGGAAGATGATGTAACTGTGACAAAACATTTGCTGATCAAGAGTATCAGTTTCAGTCCTGCCTGTCTGACACTGATGCCAAACTGGAGGAAAATCCATCCCTTAATTTGTTTGGTTTACTTGTAATCTTTCCTGTGAGTCTGGTACCAGCACTGCAATGTGTGAAGTTGTACCATGGAATCATGGAATGGTTTGGGCTGGAAGGGACCTTAAAGCCCATTTTATTCCACCCCCCTGCCATGGGCAGGGACACCTTCCACTATCCCAGGTTGCTCCAAGCCCCATCCAGCCTGGCCTTGGACACTTCCAGGGATCCAGGGGCAGCCACAGCTTCCAGAATCATGTCAGTGAAGCAGCTGCCATCACAGGATAACGAAATACCTGTGGCCCTCTTGGTGTTGCTGAGTCAGTAGATTTATTGCTCTTCTGTGTTCTTTAAGGGTGGTTTTTATACACCACCTGTCAAATTGTAAGTCCTTGGAACAGATTAGCCCTGCAGAAGGGATGCCCCAAGTTTCCTCTAGACTTCCCACATTGCACTGAGTAATGATTCTGTATTAATGAAAAATTGAGTTTGTTTCATTCACTGTCACATTTGAAGCACAAGGATATTTTTCCTTCCCTAGGACTGGTTACATTTTAATGCATGTATTCAAAATTCAAGTCCAATCTGAAATGACCTATCAGCTATGATATAGTCAGGGGAAAGCATCAAAACATGATGCATTGAACATATTTTACATTCCTAGCCTAACAGCATCCTTGAGTTGATTTTATGCAATACATATATCCGATATTTGATTTTGATGAGAGGGGCTGTAGATGCAGATGTATTTCTCTGTGAATATATTTTGGCACTGGTAATACATACATTGCTTTAATTTTGGATGCACAAATCACACTGATGACTTTTTTTAAGCTGTGATTAGGCAAACACAGCTGAAAGGGTCAGGGAAACTGTCCATAATGACTTTTTAGAGTTTAATAGGGAAGGAAAAATAAATTATTATAAACCAGGCACGGCATGGTAGGTTCCAGAGTATTTCACTGAGTTTAGTAGATGTGGCAGGTTCTCAGCTTGTTTATTAATGGACAAGTAAACCTTTTATTAATCTCTTTTTTTCAGTTAGAGTAGACTGTGATATATGTAAAAATACTTTATTTAAAATTATTTGTATCTGAGTTGTGTTTCTCAGAAGGTATTGCAACTGTCCTCATAGGCTGCTATTTAGGGCTGAAGTGAAAAGCTAAATAACATTCAAAAAGTGGCTAATTAGAAGCTGCCTGCTTGTTTCCAAATTTCTGATCAGATTCATAACTCCTGCTTCAAATAGATGGAATAGCCTTTTTTTTTTTGGTGTAAAAGTAAAAAATAAATATTTATCATATCAAAACCATTCCAATATTTCCCTGAGCACATCAGGATTATAAGACAGAGCTTTGTAGCTAAAATGAGTCCCTCAATGGCTTCCAGAGCAGAAAGGAAATATGAAACGATCTCAAAGCAAAAGTTATTAAGAAAATTTCATACACCACACCTTATTAACATGCAGACTTCAAAAGGGATGTTTGAGGATAACTGGAGACATCTGTAAACTCTGGGGCACACTGTGAACCCTTGGAAACCTTGCAATGAGATTATTTTAGCACAAACCGCGTTTTGTGTGCTAACAGAGATTTGATGGAGAATTTTAAAACTTTCCAATCCCGAGAAAAATGTCAACTCCAGAATAATTCAGCTTGTTAAGCCCTGGAGATGAGGTTTCAGCAGATATCAGTCCCCCAATCCGCTGATGAGAAATGGACTGCCCAGGAACCAGGAATTGACTGGGGACTTTCTCCCCCGTGTCCCCGGCTCATCCTTTATCTGCAGAACCTCTTGCCACTGGAAATCCAATTACAGTTAAACAAAGATTCACCTCAGCACCTCGTGGAAAGCTTTGAAAAACGTTTTGTTGAAAGACAGTTCTGCCCACATCTGTCTAGGTAGGGAGCCAGGATCTTCTGAAGATTTTAATGCCACGTTGCACCCTCTCCTGAAGCAGGATATTGGCTAATCCTGACATTAGTGTTCATCTAGACCAGTCCTTTTATAGCTGCAGGGGCCATATAGGTCACACTCTTAGTGCCTGTTTTCTTGTGAGGTTGGCTTAGAAAGCTGACTTCATTAAAATGAAATGTTTTCTCTTTCCTGTTAGTTTTTTGGTCTACTTTTTGCATTGTGTCATTTCAGCCCCAACATATTCAGGATTTTCTCCTCCTTCCATGCACTCCTCTTTTAAAACCCAGCAGGTAGAAAATCACTTTGACTAAAGCTGAGATTCTCACATTAAAAGCTGAGATTGTCCAGCTTTTCAAAATATGTGATTATATAAAGTATCAAATACTGTGAGAATTGGATTAAAAAACCACGAGGGCCGATATGGAGACAAATGGTAATGAGCAGCAGGAAGAGACAGTGCGTACAAATACAGTAATGGATAGCAAATGTCAAGAGTTCAGCATTCAATTTTATTTCCCTGTTTTTATGAGGTGAATTTTTATTATCTATGTCATGGGGATTGTGTGTGTGTGTGTGGTTAAGGGAACAGCTGAAAAGGTGTATAGAGGAGAGAGGTTAGGGGTTAGGATAGTCAGAGGAATTCGGGATGAAGAGGACTGGGAAGTAGTCAGGGCACGAGCCTGGCTAACATGACACATAAGGGATGAGACTGTCAGGCTCTTTGGGATGCTACAGCATTTCTCCAAATTCGTGTTTGCCAGCTCCCTCAGGAATTGCACAAAGTTGATGCTTTGGCCTCAGGTGTGTTGCTTCAGTGCGTAATAGGGGTGGATCCAAAACTGTCTTCCTTGCATGGATGCAGAAAAAAAGCCTGAAGAAAACCATAGGTTTGTGTCCATGCAGCTTCTCCTTCCCTCCTTGGGGAGCTGGCTGGGAATTTTAGGGATGAGATCTGATTGTGAAGACTGGGGCTCAAGCACAGTGAAGATTTTCAGCATATTGCAGCAAAGAGAAGTATTTTTCCAATTGAGAAGAGTGTCAGGAAAGCAAAGATGTTCCCCAGCATCCTGCTAAGATGTAGATTCCACCAGTGAAAAGAATAATGTTGATTCCAAAATTTCAAGTGGGCCATTTCCTCATGTTGAGTTCAGCAGCTGCATTTGCAGCCTGTACATTCCAGGGCTGTGGGAGCTGTTTCCAGCTGGGCACAGGCACTGGAGATGCTTCAGTTGTGCTGTGGGCAGCTGCAGCCAGGTACACTGTGTTCTCTGCTGACTTGGTGATTCAGTTTTGCCCTTTTTATGTTTTTTTTTTAAAGTCCATTCTGCCTTTTTCTTTGTTCTTCTCGTCTCTGTGTTCACTAATGAGTGCCCAAGTGCCTGGGTGCTCTGTACAGCACGTCCTTGATCGAGGGTGAGTCATGAATGGCAGAGCTCCTGCCATACAGACTGACCCATAAACCCTGGGCTGGTTTGAGGATTAGAACCAGCTTCTGACAGGATTGTGCTTCTGAAGCTCCTCTTGGCCACCTCTCCTCAGCCTCCTGCCCTCTGTTTGGCAACTTCTGAAGTGCTGCTGCCTTTTGCCTGATTCAGGATTAAACATGTGTCATTCCTGGCCTTCTCTTATCCTCTGTCCTGGCTTACATGGAACAGAAATGACCTGTGGCTTGTTTGAAAGTAGGCTTTAGGGAGGAGGGTAGCAGAGATGCCCTGCAAAGTGATTGCATGGGTTTAGCAGGGAGTATTTAGTCTGGATTTCATACACAGAGAGCCCAAGTAAGGGAGAGCTCCTTCCTCAGGTTTGAGACTGCACTGGTTACACATTGTGGGTTCACTGACCCCTGTGCAGCTGGGGAGATGCTGTGAGAGCATTCCTGAGCACATCCATGCCAGGGCCCTGCAAAGGGCACTTGTGCTGTGAAATGTGAAACTCTTCTCTATTCCATCTCGGTGCCTCACGTTCATTCCTGCTCCTTCAGTGACCTCCTCGTCAAATGTGGTCCATTTAAAGATTCACAGTGAGATCTGTCTCAACTGCCAGCTTTGCAGCAGCAGCCTGCTCTCCAAGAAATCAAGCTGTGTGCTGTCTGCTCCATCAATCATTCCCAGCCCGTCCTGACGGGGAGGATTCAGAATGGAGACTTGGCTGGTGACCAGGGGGTTCAAACATGGAATGGGCACAGGGCTGTCCTGTGCTGCAGGCTCTCCATGCAAATCCTGGGGGAGAGAAGCTTCCTCTGTTTCTTAAGAAGGTCAACCTATATTATTACAAACCAGGCTTTGTTTTAAATTTAATTTTCCCCATTTTTGGGCTATCCTATCTTAAAAATTAGCATTTGATAACAGCAGCAACATTTGGTTGTTGTTTTTTTTTTCCTTTCATTTTCGTGAGGGCAAAGTTTTGGAATTGACAGCTTTGGCATCCCTTCCCAGCACTCCTGTTGGGGCAGCACTGTGTCTTCACCAAGAGCCTCATGGACAACTTCACCAGAGCCACACCTGTCATCGTGTCTGCTCTCCCCTCTGCTGTCGTCAGGGCCGGAGACAGGCTCTGTGTGCCACATGCATCCCATGCTGCAGCATTCCACAGCGCTCAGGAGCCTTTCAACAGTTTGGAGCCACCCATGGCAGGCAGCTCAGTGGATTAAAGGCTTGTCCAAACTCTTGAGTGGCTGTTTTGAGAAGTCAGAGTGTGACACGGTGTCACGCTTTCTCGCGCTGTGACGCGCCGCGCGTGTGTCACGCTCAGCACACGCACAAAAGAGCTGCTGTCCCCTTGCACATTCTGTTTGCTTTCACACATGGCTTGCTGAAGGAGTGAAAGGTGAAAATGCATCATCATCAACTGATCTTCGTGGCTGGGTGAGAAATATTTCTTCAGTCGTGAGTTTTACAGACTTTCTATAAAAGTTCCTGGGTTTGGAATCAGGATCGATGACAGCATTTGGGAGTGGGGAAATCAGAGCAGCCTTCCAGGGTGGGGGACAAGAACTGTCACCCAGCAGCAGTAATTGAGTCATTAATGTCTATCATGGGGAGGCAGGGCTTGGAGCAGGTAGACCTAAGACTTTGCAGGGAAAAGCCATCAAACAGACAGTTACTCCCATTTTTGCAGGCCTGTCTACAAAAGCAAAACCTCTGATGTTAAGATCTGCAGTAATTTTGCAAAATTGTTTCTCCTTCTTAAGTGAAAATGAATTAAGTCATACTGTGAGCAATATTGTGGTCAGTGCCTCGTAATGGAAAAACAGCAAATAAAAATTACTCCTCCAGCAATGATGGGTTAATGTCTTTTTAGTACCAAATAAAATTTTGATAGTTATCGCTGATGTATTTTTTTAATAATTGACTGGGATGCTTAATAATGCTATGTCTAATTTAGGAATCCAATTTATTGACAAAACCAGGAAGAAATCATCATGTTAAATAGACACAAAAATCAGTTTAATGCAATTCATGGAGAGGCATTGTAACTTCACAGCAGGCAAAATACAATAAGCACTAATGTAACCTTATAAAATAAGGATTAAGACAAAACCTCCCAGCCTGTCCAGAGTACAGCATGAGATGATATGGAGGCTTGGATGCCTTGGTTTAAAGCCTGGTATCTCTCTGTCCACCCAAAAAAGCTCTGGTTTTTTGACCACTGTTTTTCACTTTTCACCTTTCACTTGAGTTGCCTTCAGTTCCCTTTTCAAAATGTCTTTCCTTCTATGTACTCTTCACAGTATTTTGAATAAACTCTTCCATCGTGGCAGGGCTTCCTTCAATCCTGTTCATCTTAAGCAGCTGAGTGTGTTTTGTGAGTTTATTAATTACCATGTTGGGCTCATTAAAGTGAGCACCTCATTTGGAGAAACCTCCTGGGGACTCCAGCGAATACACACGTACTCATTAGACTGAATGTTTTCCACTTGTAGATCAGCATTTTGATAATAAACACTTCATAATCCTAAGGAAAATGGTGCAAGTTGAAAGTTAGAATTTAGTTGAGGATGGGTTTTTTGAGGTTTTCTTTTTTTCCCCCATGGGCATCAATATGGCTATTAGCTCTGCAGCTATGGGTCATCAAACAACCAGCAAAGTAATTTCTCACATGATTTCTGCACTGTGCTTAAAGAAATTCACCTCCTTCTGTCCTGCTGGTTCATGCAGCTCATTATAGGACACTTGGCTTGGCTGTTGGCAAGTCAAAATCTGAACGGCCGTTCAATTAAATGTAGTTCTGAATTTCCTTCCCTTCCAGCAAGGGCACAGTAGCAGCAGTGTCTGACATGGTTTAGCACCAGTAGCTGTGCAGTTTAACCGAATATAGGTGGAAGATTCAAAGTCAGATAAAACTATGAATTGGGTAACCTATAGCTGGCTTTAAAGTTCAGATTAACAAGGTGGCAGTAAGGTATGGTGGTGCCTTGGCTGTGGTGTATTCGAGGGGGGCTGAATGTGGAAAGATTGTGCAAATCCTTGTGATGCAGTGACAGGTCAGATAAAAACCTGGGAACATTTTAAGTTGGTCAGTTAAAATGCCTCTGCTGTGTGCAGGGCTGTGCCCATTTTTTGGACTGTATCAGGTCGGCTCATTTGCAGCAGCTCTGCAGTCAGGCTGAGGCTGCAAGATCCCACCCCTCCTGCCTCTGGATGAGCTGTCTGTCACAGCCCTTGAGTGCTGAGGTGCTGTAGCAGTTTGGTTAATCCCTTGCAGGGAAATCTACTGCACCCTTCTTGCTTCCTGCTGGAGAAAACAGTCCCAGATGATTTTGTCCAAGATGAGGATGTTTGGTCAGGCTGTTGGAGCAGTAATTTCTTTCCCCAAAGATGAGCAGAGCTGTAGAACTGAGCCCCAGGTCACGCCATGGATCAGCAACCAACCTCTCACTTTAAATTTTAAAATCCAGAGGAAAGAGCCTAAAAACCAGCTGGGGAACTGGAGGCTGCTGGTGCCCTCCTCTGCTTTTGTAAGAGGAAACAACAACACCTCCACTGAGTTTCTCTGGGGGCACTTAAGGTGGAGTTTATTTACTGTGTAACGTGGTAGTTTAGTGGGATTCCTGCTTGCTGCCTAATTAGTTCCACTAATTTATTTGGAATAATGCTTCTTCCCTTTCTTTTGAATGGCTGGAAGTGGGTTCTGGGAGCCCATCTATTCCCTCATTTAGCCCTTGCACACTTGCAGGATGCTGTGCTCGCTCTCCCAGGCCCATTCTGGAGTAACCATTACCTCTGTAAGCACTTGACATCAGCAGTGCCCAAAGGTCCTTTGGGAACAACTGCTGCAGGCTGTGTGCAGGCAGAAGATGTTCTGATCCCTTTGGAAGCTGTGTGCTCCTAAGGAGCTCCAGTGTAGGGCAGGCACTGGAGCACGGGGGTTCCTGAGAGCCTGAGATTTTTGTATACTTTAAGTTTCTTCTGCTCCATATCCTGCTGCCTGTTCTCTCTTCCCAACCTTGCTTACTGTGTGCTTATTTATCACCCTTAAAAATGATGTAATTAATTCTCTAACATACGCACACTTGTAACTGAAACTCTTTAGCTGGAGAGCAATTTGTGCAGAAGCAGCCTTGGTACTGAATATTCCTGTGCAAGTGGTGGTTCTCTGGTCTTTCCCATGGACAGCTGGCTGTAACCTTTGGGATTTTAGTAGGTGGGGTGCAAGAGAAGGGGTTGCATACACACAGGTGTTGCTGCACAGCAGTTGCCTCCTGGCAAGGTGGTTAGGACTCAGCACCAGTGGGTCAGGAAGAAAAAGTGCCAGAACTGACCCTATGAATCAATTCCTTTGTCAGAGTTACTTCCTTTACTTCACCTTTGCCACGTGTATGCTCAGAGCCAGGAGAAATCCACTTTGGGCTCACACAACCACACGGATGCTCTTCAACCTGTCCCAGCTTCTCCTCAGAATTTCACATGCATTTTAAAACTGTGTTCTAGTCAAGATGGTGTTTTCATTTGGTCGTTTTCCTTTTGGCAAAGGAGACTTTTCCCCCTTCCCCTGGCCTGGGAGCTGGAGGGCACTGCAGGCTGCTCTGCCAGAGCTTGGTGCCTGTGTGAAAGCAGACATGAGCTAATCAGGCTGGCACAACAACGGGCTGTTATTTATGAAGCCAGCCCTTTTCTAACTTTTCCTTTGTTTATGCAGTGTAATTTCAATGTCATAAATACTAAAAGGTTTACCGCTGAGAGACGAGAACTTCTCTCATTCATCTCTGCAATT
The DNA here is from genome assembly GCF_041296385.1 of Aphelocoma coerulescens. NCBI lineage: Eukaryota > Metazoa > Chordata > Aves > Passeriformes > Corvidae > Aphelocoma > Aphelocoma coerulescens. The sequence continues at coordinate 29,494,961 of NC_091022.1, read as the reverse complement.
AAACTTCTTGTGCCCACGGTGGCTTTTCCTTTTAACTGCCTTTTAGGATGGAATCCAGGATTTTAAGAGGTTTCACTGACTGAATTTTTTTAATGAGGTCAAAGAGTTTTTGAGGGAATTTGGAAGAGTATTTAATTTTTTTTTGTTTGTTTTCTCTGCAGGTTTAGGCTTCCTTTTTCAGCACAGTCCTTGAGTTACTGAGTGACTTCGAGCAAATTGTTTTTCTGTGTCTTGCTTTCACCAAATTTGTAACAGGATAAACCTTATTATTGACTTTAACTATCTTTAAAGTGTCCAGTGAGCTCCCATAGAGCTGGGTACTCTCCCTGTAACCACTCAGTTGCTCCCTTTCTTTCTTGCACAATCTCTGCAGCCTCTGGGTTTGTTCTGGAAATGTGTCACACAGTGACAAATATTCTAAGAAAAGGAATCCTATTGAGTTTTGCTGCAAAGAATTGGGAAAGTTACTGTGTGATAATCTCAAGGAGTGCTGTGTAGAGGTACCTTTGTTCCATGGACAGAACTCACCACCCTCACAGTAAAGAACTGGGTTTCTAAAGGTTTGGGATCACCCAAGTAAGTTGTCTTTGGACTCTCAGTTAACTGCATTGTCCCTTTCAGTAGCAGTCACAGATTTTGTGGGTAAATTTTATCTTGAAGAAGAAAATAAAGAAATTCTGTGGTCACTGTAGAGCTGTAATAGTTCTAAGCTGTAAGTATGAAGCTGCAATTGCAGAAGAAGCTGGCATGAATCAACCTACTCTCATTTCAAACAGCTGTTTAATGAGAGCTTCTTGTTAGATCCCCTGTTAAGAATAGGCCATAATGAGTATGATGAAACCACCTCATCCTTGAAAACAAATTCCTTTCCATGGCTTAATTAAAAGTGGTCCTAGTACTTCTGTGAGCATACATGATAGCTTAGGAAAGCCTCTGTTTTAATTTATATAAAGAAGTCTCAATTAAGCGAAATAGATAATATGTTGCTTTAATATTAACTAGTGAAAACTGTTCTTATTTCTGAACTTCTGCTATCTTCCAGTCAAATATATTTGTCTTAACACAGCTTAACAGCTTTCCCTGAGAGACCAGTGTGACAGCCATGTACTTGTATACTTTTAGCTCTGTCTTAATGTGATGGAAGAAGTGCAGAGCAGAGCAGCTGACTTAGGCATGATTTGTTGGTGAGTTTCTTGGGGGAGCAATTACAGGTGGCTGAGCCTTGTGAACTATTTAGACCCAGATATTTTTTAGGAACAGGCAGCACCAATTAAAGCTGCCTGTGCGATGGGCAGCGGTGCCATTTGCCCAAAATGCAGCAGCAGTGCCATGTGCTGCAGGAGGGGTTCGTGTTAGTGCACAAGAAGCTGGATGAGCAGCAGCTGGTGTGGCCAGGACAGGTTTGTCACGCTTCAGTGAGCCATCCCTGCTGCCCCAGTGCAGGAAACATCCAGGTGTGGGAGAACAACCCTGCTCCACACCGCTGGCAATTCCCAAGCCTGTTCTTCCTGCTTCCCGTTTGCCACATCGAGCCATCCCTTTCTCTTTGTAGTTTCCTTGTAAGATGCTAATTAAAGAAAGAAATGTTGGTTTGAGACAAAACTGCCAAAGTGAGTATTGTAAAAGAGCAACTGTTTCTTTGCATTTGTCTGGAATTGCTGTGCCCTGGGGAGAAGCAGAAATATAAAAGTTCCCCATGCAGGGACTTCCCGGCTGTGATACCTGAGGAGGAGGGGACAGGAAAGCAGATTGGTTTTGTGCTGTTTCCTCTGTGGGGCTCTCTCCTGACATACTGAGAAATCAGTGAGTAAATTGCATGGAAATGCATGAGAACCTTAAAAAGGGATCTTTTTAAAAAGAAGAGTGAAGTGTTGAAGGAGGGTTGCCGGCTTGTGTGAAGAAACGTGTTGCTCATTGGGAAATGCCCTGTGCTCTGGCCTGGCCTTGGGCATGGGCTGTCTTTGGGGGGTCATGGACAGCTGTGCTGAGCATTCAGCTGGGGAAGAATTCAGAGTTATGGATCCAACAGTGAAGAACAACCTGAAGCTCCCTGTGTAAATGTAGTCCTGCCACAAAGGTATTGTCCTGTTCCTCTTTCTGTTCTATGTCTTGTAGCTGCAGCATTTTGATTTCCCAACAGAAGGCACATTTGTAGTTTGGACAAATGTGTTCTGATGTATCACTTGGATTGTTGTCACGTTATCAGATTTTCTGTACTTGGTAAAGACCTGCTATCAGTGTGCCAGTGCAGCATGGTGGTTCATCACATGAAGGCAATGGGAGACTCAAAGCTAGGAGTTAAATTGTGACTTGGTCTGTACTGCAAACCCCTGACCCCCTGCACTGAGACACCACAACAGAGAGCGTTGGCAAAAGGATTGTTAAAAACCATTAATCACGAAGGAGTTTTTGTTTTCCTAGTGATTTCTGGTTTGTCTCCTGAATGATCAGGCTGACACCTTCGTGGCTGACCCTTTGCTTTCCACTCAGTTTACAGCCCTGATTTTCTACTTTTAATTCCATCAATACTGCAGGCTCTTAATTTTTACAGATTCTTGGTTTTTCTTGCAAATGTCAATCACACTAAACAATTTAGGTGTGATCTGTCTTTCTCAAGCTCTCCTTCACAAAGAGCTGCCTCCCTGTCTTCTCTAGGTGGGTTGTTGCAGATGGATTTGCTTTCATGCTAGGTGGGAGATCAAACCCTTCAGCAGAAACTGCCCCTGGTAGCATTGCTTGCAAGTTTTATTAATTGCTCATTGATGGTGCTTTGGTTTGCTGTTATTCTGTTGTTTCCCCTAAAAAGAGGTGTATTTGCTGTGCTGAGTGATGTTCATAATTGCCCCCCTACTTTGCCAAAATGCCACTTGTGAGAGGCTGAGAGATTGCAAATGTCAAGCGTAGGACCCAGGAGGACAATCTACCAGTCACTGCTGAAATGATTTGAACTAGTGAACTCTTGTTAAAACTGTTAATTGCTTTTTTAAAAACACTTAATGGAAATTGCCACATTTAAGTAGCCCATAAAACCATGATGACACCAGCCTTAATCAGGTGTCACAAAAGCACATCCATTATAAGCTACCTGGGCTGAAAACTTTGACGATGGAAATCAGTTGTGACAGCCTGGTGTTTACAGCCCCGCATCTCTCTGGAAGAGGGGAATAATTTATTTGTTTTACTTATGAAGAGACTCTTCTCTGAACTGCACCTTTATGTGCAATAAAACTTATTGAAGAGAATGACCCCAGGGAACTCAGGAGTCTGTAGGATAAGGTAGTGCTGCCTGGTTTTGAATATTTCATACTGGGATATGCTAATTTGTTTGGTGACCTTGCTGCAGACTCAAAAAACCCACGAAGAGCTCAGTGAAAACCACTGTGCTGTGTTTTTCTCTGGGGTGTTTTGTTGATTCCAAAAGCCAGAATGCTGCAGGGAGGAAACTCTGGTGCTGGGCAGTGAAGTCCTGTATATTTTAGGTAATAGAGGTACTTGGGAGTGGATTTTACAGAGTAACATGATTATGGGACATATATTTTTTTTAAATGTCAAATGAGTTAACTATAAATCCCACTGAAAGCTTAGGTGGGCAGTTTATTTATGAGGATACTGGGACGTGTCTGTTTGCCTCTTCATGCTGTCTTCTTGGATTGTGTATCAACACATGACCCACTGGAAAAGATCTTTGGAAAGAAGAAAAGATGGGAGCAAGCCTTAGGTGAAGGTGTTCATGTGTTAGAGGAACATTTATGTTCTGTGTATCCAGGTCAAACTCAGCCTCTGGCCTGCGGCTGCTGGGAGCTGGAGGCAGGGTGTGCTGGGCTCCCTCCTGCTCCCCATGCAAGGCTATTCCTCTCCTCAGATCTTCCAAAAAGGGGAATTAATTGCTCATTAATTGCTCATCAGCAGTCTCAGAAGAGGCCTAAAAACAGAAGTGGCCCAGTGGAGTGACACACTTTCTAGTCCATTGCCACGGGCCATTTCAGGTCACGGCAGCTTCGCAGGGCCCTGCCTTAAACCTTACAAACCTGTTCTGTTGCTCAGGGTGTTGTTTGCTATCCAGCCCCTTTCACCTTCACATTTCACACTCACATTGTTTATTATACATTAAAAAAAAATATATCTGGAGTCACTGTTGGCACTAAGAATTCGACAGAGCTGTGGTAGCAGCAGTGTTGCCAGAATGGGCTATTTTAAGTAGGGTGTAGTGACAAACACCGGTATAAAAATGCTACAAATCACCCATCCCAGCGTTTCCACCTTCATGTCATGTGGAGTTTCTCTAGTATGATGATGTTTCTTTTTTTTCTCCTCCTTAAAGTTTTATACTGGCTCTTGCCACAAGTTATTTGAGGTAACTTCAGGATATAACCTTGAATTCCAGTGATCTCCCTGAAAGACTTCACAGAAACTCTTCCACTTCCTTTGGAGTAAAAGTTCATTTTATTAAAGCAATTTAGTTAATTGACAGTGCTGATCTTGAGCATATTTTGGGAGGCATAAGGAGGACCTTTGCTGCCAGTATCCTGAACTTTCCCAGAGCTGCTATGCAGCAACTCCTTGCCTCTTTGAAGCTGTGAAAGCACATAAATAAAAGTAAATACGAAATAGAAGTAGTAAGTCTTTATTGCACTTGAGTGATATTTTGCAAAACCTTACTTACCTGTGATACTGACATTTTCTACTACTATTACTTTTTAAAATATAAAACTCTGAAGAGTGCAGACAGATTACCAGCAGAGATAAAGGTAATTTAAGATGGAAAATTTACAGTGGAGCTTGAAAATCCCTTTTTTTTTTTTGAGGCAGCTGATCTAAAGGAAATGTTCTTAGTGTTCGTTCTCCAAAGGGAAATTTTGTCTCTTCCAGTCAGGGCAATAAATAAAGGTGAAAGAACCACCACAAAAACATCCCTGAATTATTAATTTGCCAGAAACAGCATCTCAGAAGGAAAAGCCTCCTCAGGATAATACAGGAATGTAAAATACTCATTATTCACCAAACACATAAGGATTTGCACAGATAAGTAATGCAGCTGGGCCCACACACCTGAGATCAGTGACAGGTGTGAACCAGGTTTTGATTTTTACAACAAAATATATCTAGCTCAAGGTATCTTTGTAAGTCAAATGGGGAATACTGTTCCTGTGCTAAGAAATGAAGCTGCTGTAAGGCATAATGACATACTGGCTTTAAGTTTTGATATGAACAGGAAAAAGTTCCTGTTGCAATGCTTGGCCCAAAGATTGAAGGCTGCAACCAGAAATACAGCAAGAGCCTTATGAGTCCCAGTCCCTGCTTCTGCAACCACATATCCTTTCTCTTTAAAAATTAAGTGTACAGAAGAGAGGTGAAATATTACCAGTGGATCGTTTACTGTATCCCAGCAGTTCAATCATCAGTGCTGGAAAGTCAATATTATATTAACTTCAAACTGGTCTCTACTGAAGTTCTCCAAAATGATGGAAATTCAGAGGTCCTAGTTTCCTAGCTGTGCATTTGGCTGTTTATGAAATGTCATATAAAAATGATGTTTTGGTAAGTGATCATTCCTGCTGTGCTCCCAAAGGCAGCAGTTCTGTGTTACATCAGGTTTGCTTTCGGAATAGAGTTTACTACAAAATATGTCATGTAAATTAAAATAATATTGACATAAGGTGGTCAGATAAGGAACAGGGCTCGATGATTCCTATTGGAAATTCCTTGAATATTTCTCAAATTGAATGTCAGCAATAACTTCTGAATGTCTGTCAACAGATGACTTCCCAGAAGGTGTTTGTTTTCTGTTCTGACCGTGGTGGAAGATCATTAACTGGGATATAGATTGTTTCACCTGTATTCTTCCTGCTGCTGCCTAATTGGCATCTATAGAGTGTTTTAACACCTGGATTAACACAGGCCTTTGTCTTCCATTTACAGAAGATAAAAAAGGATTTGAGCTTTTTAAACTAAATGTATTTTGCAGTATGGTAATAGATGAAACTGCTTCCTATTATATAAAATATGGTCAATTTTTGCTAAAAGCTTCAGGGGCTTCCCTCTAGCTCTTGGTCACATTCTGTTAAGCAGCCTGGGAGTTTGCCAGGGGAGCTGGAAAATCTGAGTTTGTTCCCCAACCTGCTGCATCCCAAACCAATGAAATAATTTTCTGGAAATACTGTAGCACATCAGCCTGTGTGTGCTGCATGGCAGGTGTGTATGTGGTGGCTTCATTTAAATGCTGTGGGTTTTAGTTGATGTAGATGTGTGAGAGTCCCAATCTGCATTTCTGAAGGCTGGTGTCTTGCTAATGTCTGATTCCAGTATTTGTACAGTTCACAGGAATCCTTCAAGGGTTTATTTGCTCTGTGTTCATCTGGGATGGAGTGAGTGTACCATGTAAAATAATATGTCAGCTCATAAACTGCATGTACAGTGATGAGATGTGAGCTCATTTCACTTTTATCACAGGACCTTGAATCAGGCTTGTTCTGCTGCCAAGTCCCCAAACGCCTCCTTGCAATGTGCCTGGAATTCACTTCTCTGGAATTGTGGTTTTTTTGGTGTATCCTTTTGTATTTTGTCAGGCTCTGGTGCAGGGGACTGGTGGTTTCACAGATGAGAGCCAGGAAGGATGCAGCCAGTGCTCCTGGGATGCTGTGGCATTTTGGGTCCTTCCTGAGGAGCTCAGGGCAGGACACAATGTCCACTGACATGAGCAAAACACTGTAATCTGTGCTTCCTGGGACACTCTGGACTGTTTGGGCTTCCAGTGCCCGCTGTCATGGTTGCTGCCATGTGCACATTGATTTTTGTGTTTTTTCTCAGCTCTATCCTCCTCTGTGCCACATGAAGTGCTGTGACGTGTCCTGCTCCCTGGATTAACACAGGCCTTTGTCTTCCATTTACAGAAGATAAAAAAAGATTTGAGCTTTTTAAACTAAATGCATTTTGCAGTATGGTAATAGATGAAACTGCTTCCTATTACATAAAATACAGTCAATTTTTGCTAAAAGCTTCAGGGGCTTCGCTGAAGACATGGTGCCTCAGAATGGAGAGGACAAGAGATGCCAGCAGGGTTCCTTCCTTCTCTTCCTGCTCACCTGCAGAGCTGTGTGAGCAGAAGGATGGCTTCTTCCAAGCCTGGTTTTAATGAGCATAATGTGCACCATGCCCTTTGTGTATGGAGTGGAGATGTCACAGGAGTGGGCACTGAAGAGGTTTAGGGAATTTACGAACTCAAATCACCCACAGAGGACTTAGTGGGGAATGTAATTCCTTTTACTTTTTCCATTACTGTTCACAAAATGACTGCTTAAATCCCAGCACTCTCTCCCAGCTCTGAACGCCGTCTGTTTATCCCCTTGTCCTGCTGGTGACGGCTGCAGCGTTGGACAGCAACTGTCGCTGCAAACTGGGGGGTTTTTTCCATCTTCTCTCACCATCTCTCCCTGAACTGATCTGCTGTGACTATGAAGATTTTTGGACTCTCCCATGCCTCTTGTTTCCTTGGCAGAGTGATACTTGTCTCCTCATAGGTTGCTCCTTTGCGAGACAGGATGAATCATGCTCTGAGCGAGCTGTCGTGTTGTCTCGTGCTCTGGAGCTACTTGTTATTTGTGCTCTTCATATCCTTCTGACAGCTTGTCAGGGAAGAGAAGTTTTCCTTTATTTTCTTTTCCGTTCATCGTTGTTGACTAATTAGTAGCCAAATAGACAGCATTTGTTTTTGTGATCAAACTGATGGTAATTTAAGGGTTGGATGCAATCCAGAGCTCTGGGACCAAATAATGAACTTTGGGTATGGTTAGGTGAGGGTGTGACTTGGAGTGGGAAATTTTCCATCCATGGTGAAGGTTTCTGTATTCTGGACTCAATCATGGTTAATTCTGAAGTGCCATTTCAACAGTTCATGATAGACAGTTCAAGATGTCATACTCGAGAATCAGGGGGGATTGGTCTGAAATTTTGGAGCTGACTCTGGTCCCCTCGTTTAAATGGGAACTAACCAGGGGATGAGAACTGAAGCCCCTGAGCAGAGGTGTTGTCTCCTTAAGATGAGTGGTTGTCTTTTAAGCTCCATGTGGCTTTCTGGGTGACAGATCACCCATGTCCTTTGTGTGTTTATCTGTACCTGGCTCCAAACAGGAAGGCCATTCTCAACCAAGGGACCTGTTTGTCCAAAGGAATTAAACAGCCACACGTTTGTGTCCTTTGGAGAGTAACCAGGGCCCTTTTTTATTTCAGCCAGTGATTAATTGCACAGAGCAGTAGGTGGCACACAGACATTGTTCATACCTAACGCATTCTGGAAGGGGGGACACGTGGAACTCCACATCCTGCACCTCCCTGACACAGCCATGGTGGAGAGCAGACCTTGTTGCTGGCAGCTTTCCTGATCCACCTCACCTCATGCGAGGAGACTTCATCACCTTCCCACAGTGGGACCAGATGTCCCAACACGCAGTGTAATATTGCAGAGGGGGGAAAAAAATGAGGTAAAAAGCTCTGAGAACTAATCTCTGTTTTGTCGAACAGTTGGAGAGCTCCTGGCCATGGCATCTCAAACCTGACAAAATTACCCCAAAGTCACTGATTTTACATTCCATTTGGCAGTAGAAAATCTTCCAGAGCATTCAAATTCTGCTTTCCTTCATCAGCTCCATTGGGAGGTGAAATAATTCAGAGTAAGGGATTCCTGTGTTTCACTCAGGCCTGGGAATGATTAGCCACTTTTCTACAGAATTCCTTCTTTAAAGTTTTTCTTGTCTTGCTTCCTCCTGGCACGTGTCTGCTCCAGTTTGATGAGGACCAGCCATCTTTGGGAGGCTGGTTTAGAGTGAGACCTTTGCTATACAATTCTCATTAATGTTAGGAGGAAAGTACTTGAGAATTTTATCTCTGTCCATGGAGCTGATTATCCATCCCAGGCTGCTGCCTTGGGGACAGGCTTAGACCCTGCAGCCTTAATGTGTGTATCAAACACGGCTCTCCCAGAAGGTAGCAAGCCAAGTGTATGTTTCCTATGCATTATTTATGGCATTCAAAATGCATTCTCTTAAAATTACTGTGGACTGTGCACTTTTTTGCATTGCAGCTGGAAACATGGGGATTTCTGATGTTTGGGAGGACTTGGGATGGGCACTCGCACAGCCTTGCACAGGGCAGGAGCATGAAGCCCTTTGAGGTGCTTAAGCAATTAACAATTTGTCTATTGGAGTTTAAGTTTCAGTGAGGGAGGATTAAAAAATAGCTGTGTAAAACCACAAGTAAGGCATAGCAATTCTAGAAAGGTGTTTTGTTTTCAAACAAAAAAAAACCCCTGTACAATATTTTGTTCATCATTTTTGCAATGAGAGGTACAAATTGTTCCTTTTCAGATGTGATGGTTTGCCAGGCAGGGTGTGTTTATCCTGGTCACTAGGCTTTGTTCAAAGGTGCAAATTTGCCCTTAAAACTGTGTTGTACCCACAGGGTAATTGGAGCACAGGGGGAGAACCCTGTGCATGCAGGGAATTCCACTGCTCCTAACACCCTTCTCCATGAGTGTTCATCCACCTTTGTAATTTGTACACATCAACCCAGAATGAACTTTTTTTTTTTAAATTTTTATGAAATTTTGGCTCATCTAAGCAGAATGTTTCCAGTATGATTGGACAGGCTCAGTATCTCCCTCACCCCTCTCACCTGCATGGATCCAGGTGAGTTATGAAGCCTCATGGTGCTGTCTGCAGTGAGGATCTATTAGTGCCTGGACTCTCCTGTCTCCTTGATTAGCCTGCAAATGTTGTCTGAGAGCCAAGCTTTAGGCTGTGCACTGGCTGATGTATGGTTGAGCTCAACCAAAGTCAGATTTATATTTGTACAAGCAAATTTAGGGCCTGTTCCCATGTCTTTTGTAGCTATCAGGAGGAGTTTTGGGTGTTGCTTATTAATGATATGCATCATCTATAAGGCAGGAGGATGAATTCTATAAATTGCTGGCAATCTTCAAATTTCCATGTGGATTTAAAAGTCTTATTTTCCCCTTGGATATTTCATTCCCACCTACCAAGAGGCATGCCTGGAGTGTGCCAGGGATGGCCTGCATGCAGGTAATGTACACAATAGCTTTATTATTCCCAGGTAATAAAGAGGAATGCATCAGCACATTGCAGGCATTAAAATGTATGGTTTCTCTGTGGCCTTTAATGAGGGTTTACAGGAGTTCCAGTGCTCTACAAAAAATACTGGATTTTTCTCCTACTTTCTTGCAGGGTCTGAAGGGACAGGAGGAGTTTGCTGCATATGTGTTTTGAGGAGAACAAATTTAGGATAATCACCTTTTTTTTTCACTGGTTTCTCACACACACCCAAACCTGGAGCTGGGTAAGCTCTTTAGCTATGCATCATTCCTGTGCTGGTGCCTGCAAGAGGTTAAAGTCCCTGTGTCCCTGCTTAGCAGCTGGAATCAGCCATAGGTGTGTTTTCCAAAGGCAGCCACTCTGCCTGGGTTTGGTTTGGTTCCCAGGACTGTGTAATCTTGCACAAATGTTCTTTTAGATATGACAGTAAATCAGCTTTAGTTGTTTATTTTCCTTTTACATTTATTGTCTGTAAATGTACTAGCCAGTAGGTTTTCTGGCTGCAGTTAGCACTGAGATAGGAGGATTGAAAAATGTTCCCAGAAGGAACATTTGGGATGGGTAATTGTGATTGTTCACCCTGGAAACCTGACTCTGAGCTTGTCTTTTCCAGTCAAGGGACAGATACACTGTGTGACTTATGTCTTACCAGATCTACTTTGGGGTCTTACACAATCAAACACTTGGAAACTTGTCACAGACTAGGGCAGTATCCACAGAAGGTATTTAATGGCTGATTTCAGGTAATATTCAGTGCCTGCTGTGATAAAGTCAAGACACTCATGAATTGTTCTCAGACAATTTGGAGGAAGAAAAGCAGCTGGTGTACTTTAGGTATTCCTCACCCATCACTTGGCTGGAGTTACATCTGGAGGCAAGTCTGGGATACTGTCACAGAATGGGTCAGGTTGGGATGAACCACAGTGGGGTCACCTGGTCCCACATCCCTGCTCCAACAGGGTCATCCCAGAGCACAGGATTGCATCCAGACTGCTCTGGAATATCTCCAGTGAGGGAGACTCCACACCCTCTCTGGACAACCTGTTCCAGTGCTTGATCACTGCACAGGAAAGAAGTTCTTGTGTTCATGTGGAATGTCCTGTGCACCAGTTTCTGCCCTTTGTCTCTTGTCCTATTGCTTGGCACCATGGAGAACGTGGATTTTTCAGTGTATTTCCCTTTTTTTTATGCATCCACATCTAATGGACTGTGGCATGCACACCTTTACAGTTCCTCTCTCTTGCTGGGTAGGGCACCATCATATCTTCCAAAAGGGGTGCTTGGTCAGGCTTTAGTCCCCTGAGAAATGGTGGCTCTGAGCTGCCCTTTGCATCTCACCTGACTTTCATGTTCCCCCTCCAGCAGCACTGTTTGTTTTGGGACATCTGCTCCCCTGTGGGAAGGTGGCAGCAGGAGACAACATGAGATCAGTTAATGACTGTAAGTACGTTCAGGCAATCTGCCAGTCTGAGCACTCAGCCCATTCTCCTTTTTTTAACTTGTCAGGAATTCAAAGTAAAAATATTGCAGCAAAGAGGCTCATCTAGAAAAGCAGCATGTTAATTACAGGAGGCAGTTTCTTGGCTATCAGTTGCTGTCCTGCACAGAATAGCTTGGAGATGTACATTTTTGCTGTGGAAAGACATTTAAATCTGGGCTGCTGGCTTTAGTTCTTGCTGTTTGTTACTGCTACTGCCATTCAGTGAAATCTCTAAAAAAGATTTTTTGGAAGCTATAGACTGGAACCCCAGTTTTCTCCATATTCTTTGTCCATATAGACTGGAACCACAGTTTTCTTCATATTCTCAGTCCATTTATCCAATTCTTTGACCATCAGATATCATCAACATTTTTAAATGTTATTAGAGAGTTTTGTGTCCAAATATCTGCTAGGTTTTAGAAGTAGCTCCAAGTGCCAGTGGCTGGGAGTGAGGCACCCCTGTCATGGGGTTGATGTTTTGTAATATATAGCATGGGAGAAATGACAGCATTTCAGAAATAAGGCCAAAATTTATGGCTTATATGCCAAGATGTGTTAAAAATATGCAAATCCATAGAAAAGGAGAATTCAGGAGGGTGAAAAATCGAGCCCTTTGTATAAATTGTCAGGGTAGCATCAGCTCTGTGTTTGCTGGGTAGCAGTCTTTGTGTGACCCAGGGCTCCATACCTATACAGCATATACAGCACATACCTCAGTCCTTGGGCAAGTTTTGATGTCCTGAAATTAAGGATGCAAATAGAAACCACGATGGGAGCAGTGGGGCAAAGGGACTGATGTTTTTTAGTCTTCAGTGTCTACTTTGATCAGTTCGCTGCATCTTTTCAAGCCTCAAATTCAATTCAATCAGCAAAATAACAAACCCTCCTGCACTTCAAGCCAACCATTTCCCAAATACTACAAGTGGAGGGTTTTACTCTGAACGATGGAGAGAGACCCTGCAACGACCCCAAAAATACAGTTGTCTGCTCTCAATTATGCTTGAAAAGAGCTTGGGGATTCCAGTGATGGATGACAGTATACAAATCTCAAGTAGCTTTGCTTAGTGTGTTTTGTGATATGATACAGGAGAGATAATTCTTACCCAGTGTCTTTTAAAGGAAATCCTGAGGGTGAATCAATTACCTTTCTTTCTGAATCAATAGAGGTGGGATGTATTGCAGTTACTTTATGCTTCTGCAAGTGCTGGAGCACAAAGGATGGCTGCTGATGATAACCAGTGCAGAGAATGCTGTGCCATTTTTTTCTCTTTCTTCTTTTAAGGACACTACAACCCCCTCAGTTCACACACTTCATCATTCCCAGCCACAATCTTTTCTCAGCGAAGATTTAGGAGCGGGAGGAGGAAGTAAGCTCTCAAAACGTACAAAGTACGTGCTGAAACATGGCTTGCAGTCCTAATGGCATCACTTCCCATTCCCAAGGCTCTCCAAACCCTCAGCACTTGTGAATTTTGCCTCGAAGAACATCCACATTTAGGAGATGGAGTAAGGGGAAATGGGATGTAGGCTGATACAGTGATAGCAAAGGTTAAATCAAGTAGTTGAGGCTCAGCCAAGGATCAAAAGACAGATTTCTTGTATGCCTGAAAGCAAATACCTTTATGTTTCTTGCAAGGTGCTCCCGTGTATCCCACCACAGACTTTAGTTCAAAAAAAGATAAAATACTGTCATAGTCAGACCTCATATTTTTAAATTATGTCTGATAACTTACTGCCTTCATAAAGTCATTATTATACTGTCAAAAGGGTACTAATATGTGTGTGTAATATGATTTAGCAAGAGGCTATTGTAAAAGCATCCTGAGTACAACCCATATGGTAACCTGAGAGTAGTTAAATGGCAGGAACACAAAATGCCACGTGGTCTGTGGTTCAAGTTCTCATAAAAGGTATCTGAAGACAAGTGAGGACACACTTACTTTTTCCTCATTTGCATCTCTCCAAAGATACAGATATATCCGAGAGGTCTGCATAGGTCACTCTAGTTATCTAGTGCTATCTACTGTTGTCAGGCTGCTGTCTGAAGAATATGGGGAGACAGGAAGATGGAAACTAGATTAAAAAGGAGGGCTTCTTAAGCTCTGCCTTTTTTGCCTGATGCCGAGGTCCCAGGAGGGCAAAAGCAGTCTGAGGTGACTGAGAACTGCATTGGGCTTTTCTCTCTACTTCCCTTGATCAGGAACCACTTTCCTCATCAGAGGCTGAGAGGAATCTAAAGGCTCTACAGAGACAGTGAGGGGTCTGACCACAAACCAGCTCTGTCTTGGTGCAGAAATGGATTTGCTGTAAGAGAGGGTTCTGTTCTCTGCATTTTGTGGCTTGAATAGCAACGAATTTAAAAGGAAAAGGAGCCAGTGTGAACCTTCCCACCTGGTGTTGTGGCTGTAGCTCCTGTGTACCCCGTTATTTGAGCACCAGCCCCACGTTAGCTGAGGGTCCATGAGCTGTAATCAGATCTTTAATGAGTTGGGCATTATGAATGTCCAAGCCTGCAATTTAAAATAGATTTAAGGAATGCCACTGCTGCTTTATCTGAGAATCAGAGGTGTAATACTCCCTTTACAAAGAGCCTTTTTCTGCCCTGGAATATGACATTTATCTACAGGTAGTTCAATAATAGAAACAGGTTAACAAATTAGGTGGAATTCAGGAAAGAAAGATGATTGTGTCTGAAAGGGAATTTTCTGGGTGAATAACAAAATAGTTTTGATATATTTCATTTTGATGGAAGACCAATCAGCTTAAAAGGGGCAACTACCAACAAAAATGTTTCAAGGATATTTAAGGTACAGGAAGGGCTTTTTAGAAAAGTTATGTGCATGTAATGTACTGACAGGGATATAAATGAACCCTGTCTGGAAAAGCTGGATCCTAGAAATGCTGTGAACACCAAGTAAAGTAGCCACAGATACAGCTGCACCACAGGGGTGCTTATGAGTTTGAGCTGAACCATGTTCGAGTGCCAGAGCTGCTTCTAAAACCCTGAATAGGACCTTAATCACTGAAGGTGAAAAATAAATCTGTATTGTGACTCCATGCACTTTCAGAGGAGGTGGAAATGCATTTCTCTCTTCTCTTTTGCTGGGAGGGTTCCCTTTGGAGAGGAGATCCTGCCAGTTTTCTTTTCTGTTCCTTTCCACTGAGTTATTCCCCTTGGTTTCTCCTTGCATTCTTGGAGGAGAGAGAAGCAGCTTTCATACCTTCAGGGTGTAAAATCTGGCTCTGCTGGAGTGGATGGAAATTTTTCTTTGACTTAAAGGCGATCAGAATTTCCTCCTTAGAGTCCTCTTAGGAAAACCAGATGATTTAATCTGAAGCATTGCACGTTATGATGATCATACATAAAAGAACAACATTAACCTCGGTGCCACATGCAGAATTATTTTTGAGTGAAAATGAGCAAAATTTTGTAGAGTATTTTCAAGGCCTCCTCAGTCAGAGAAAATATTACAGATGATGAAGAGAAATAAGAATTGCAGATTGAACCACTGAAAACCTCTTTTTGACACTGTCTCTTTAATTAGAAAAAATGAGCCTAACCAAGATGTATATCATCATTGATTTTTATAATAAGCTTTTAAAGCAAACATACGTGGTGTCACTGTGCTGTTTTATAACATACACTGCTAACCATTTATTCTGTCGTATAACAGTTCACCAGCAGACGTATTTTATTATTTTTTCTGTGTAATAAAAAAAGATAAAATCAATACCTATTATATGGCATACCTTCAAGGTTAAAAAGTACTAAATCTTGATGCTAACATCTTTCCTTGTATGCATCAATTTAGAGCAATATAAATTCAATACAAATACATTTTCTAGCTATATGATTAAATCTGGATCCTAAGTATAACAAAGGATTCAGACATTTGGAAACTGAACATCAAGAAACTGTCACTGGGCAGTGCCTTTGTGTTAAACTTGTTAAATTTTGCAGGAAATCTAACTATGGAAGCCTGAGCAAGCTGGTACATGGGCCAGATATGACTGGAAGGAGAGGTGCTGTGATTTCCCATACTAGGATGTAGTTTTTGATCCAACAGAAAATCATCTGGCCTGATAAGATGCCAATTAAATGGCTTTATAAGGTCCTCACAAAACTGGAGTGCATTTCCCCAGCCCTGTGGCTGGCAGTCATTTTGCAACAATTACTGAGTACACTTAATTTAATGATGAGAAGCTTCAAAACTGAGAAAGTGAAAATGGAAGTGTCAAAGCCATC
This sequence comes from Aphelocoma coerulescens, assembly GCF_041296385.1. NCBI lineage: Eukaryota > Metazoa > Chordata > Aves > Passeriformes > Corvidae > Aphelocoma > Aphelocoma coerulescens. The sequence continues at coordinate 29,479,132 of NC_091022.1, read as the reverse complement.
AGCAGACTCGTCTTTGCTGGGTTCTAGCTGTGATTGGAGGGCCGGGGTGGGAAGCAATGGGATAATGTTGCAGCCCATTACTGTGCACTTTGCCTCTGCTTCGAGGCAGCATCAAAAGGAGAAACCCCAACGCTTATCTCTGCTTATTATGAGTTGTTTCAAGATCTAGAGTGATTGTGGTAGTTGTAAATGAGGAAGGGCATGCTATCTCTGTCTTTTATTATGCAACTAAAGGTTTTGGCTTTCTGATGCAATGATGAGCGTGTGGCAGGTGTGAGGCCAGGGACACTTGGTGATGTAACACACGCTGTGTGCACTTGGTGTGGATTTCCTTCAGAGCTAAAGCAGAAATCTTTTCTATTCATTGCTGCTTTTTCATCACTCAGCAATTAATTGTGTGTTGAGGTACTTATGAATATGCAGTGCCTGTTTCCTGCCTGGGAGCAGTCTTCTCCTGTCTGCCTGGGAAGTTCACCAAGCAATAGCTGAAACTCCTTGTTCAGAGTTTACATCCTTAACATGCAGCATGCAGATGATGCTGGAAATGCTAATGAATGGATTCATATTGATGGGATAAAATTGTGCCCTTGGGTTCTAAATGCTGGAGGGCAGGAGGTTTACCTGGGTGCCATCCCAGTGAGGAACATCACCCTTGTGTTGTGATGCTTATGGCAAATGAAATAAACTTCCAGTGCTGAAGACAAAGAGAAACAGTGAACACTGAATGCCTCTTACCCTAAGAGTCTTCTGTTCCTCTCTGCAGCTGGATAATAGCATAAAATCATTAAATGTGAGGTTTTCTTCCCCACTTGGCTTTAGAGCTGCTCTCAGCAAGTTCAGATACCAGCTTTCACATGGAAAAATCCTTTGCTCTGCTTTCAGTAACAGCCTGAAAAGTTCTTTAATGGCCTAACTTGCACGACTTTGTCTTAAAACGGAGCTCTCCTCCCAGCTGACTTGCAGAACTCCCTGGAGCAGAATGGCCCATGTTTTCCAAAGTATCTGTCAGCTGAAACTCCTCTTCTGAGAGGTGTGCCTGGACTTTTGTCAGTCAGATGAATTCATGGATATTCCATATTTTTTTCAATTATTTGGACATTGCAGAAGGATTCCGTATTGTAAGATGAGAAAAATTCTTTGGGAATCTCCATCCCAGGTATCAGATTGTCACCAAGCTCTGTAGTCCTTTGAAATATGCACTTACCATTAACTACATCTCTTTCTACTGACAGAATTTGAAGGGAAAATTCCATGAGCTGCCTAATATTTGTACTGCTGCTTTTCTTTTTTTTTTTTTGAGGGCAGCTGTTTAGTGAACCAAATAATAGATCACAGACACCTTCTTTGTACGTTATACATTTACTGGCCTTTATTTTTAGACAAATGTTCTCCAGATAAAACAGCTTTTTTTTGGCCTTGTTTTAAAACATCTTGAGATAATTCAGCTTGCTTCTTGCAATGTTAATAATAAGATACAATTTACGAAGGAATACACGGGTTTGGGGCTTTTTAAAAATAATTTGGTGAGGAAATAAAAGGCCAGCAGATAGATTAATGTCTTACACGCTAAGTGTAAGTAGGAGAGACGTTTCACTGGCAAGCTGTAAGCTTCTGGATGCAGAGGATTATAGGGAAATGCTCCCACAACCTTAGCAGCATTACAAACAGCAATGCCACAATGAACAGAACAGCCTCATTGCAGCGATCTAAAGCCACTGCTGTTTTCTTTAAGGCAAACATTGTTTTTATGCCCTACAGATAAATCCCATTTTAAGCTTTGATCAAAGCAAATACACTCACTTTGAGGCTTTGGGCAGATGTAAATTGCTTTGTTATACACATGCATTTGCATACATTTGCAAGGAGACATGGAATGGTGCCTTTTATTTTTGACGGAGCGCTGAAATTCAAATAACCAGTGGTTTTCTGCCATGGAGAAGGCAAAAAGTTTCTCTGCAAGGGAAATAAATAACACAAGTGGAGCAGAGCTGAGGTATGAACAGAGCTCTGTCATTGCCAGAGAAGGGCCAGGCAGGGCCCTGAACATCGAGAATGGTTTTATTTTATCTATTTTGCTGTTCTGTCTGGTGAACAAATGTAAATGGAATAGTTCCTAGAGAGGGACATTTCTCCTGTTTGGCCACTGCTGGAGTGACTGTGCCAGCAGTGTAGGAAATGTGCAGGTTGCCAGAGTGTTGGGTATCTGTCTTTGTTACAGACTTCCATTTGTTTTCTCATTTCTGTACTTAGTTTTCTGAATTAAATTGGATTAACTTCCTCTCTCTCCCAATTAATGCTGTTAACAGTAATAACAACCATAATGTGTGAACATCTGGCATTTTAGTACACAGTAAGCTTTTAGAAATACCATATATGAATCTATTGAAAACTGTCTCTATAGTGATTTTCCCAGCATTTTGTGGATTAGACAATGATTTCTTCTTTCCTCTCTGCTTTCCTTTCATTATCAAGGTTTGTTAATCCTTTAGATGCCAGGGTTAGATAATTAAATACCCCTTTGTAATTACCGTGGTGCCTGTGGGTTTGAGACCTCCAGCTCATTAGGCAGCGTGCTGTCCTTCTAAGATATTGGAGGGAAACACTTTCATACTCATCAAAGATCTCTGTGGCAAATTAAGGTCAGGGCTGGCTCTGACGAAGGCTGAAGGCGAAGGCTTTATTTTTATTTCATTAGTTACCACTAGGGCACTTCATATCAGAAACAGCTGAACCCAAATATCGAACAGCCAGTTCTTCAAATCTTCCCTGCTCTCAGTAGCAAACATGTTGCCCTTATAAATTACCAATGATGACTTGGTTATAGTGAACAGAGAGATTTTGTGTGGCTGCTGCACTTTCATTTGCTCTAAGGTGAACATTGGCCTTACACCATCTTTTATTTCTATTCTGTCACAGCTCTCGACTGTTTCCCAAAGCTTTTTATTATGGCTGAAGAAAGAATTGAAGCAAACCTCCAATTATTCCCCCTAGTAATTTTGAGAAATTGGCTGATAAGAAGTCTGAAACTCACACTGTGGTTGTTGCCCTTCACTCCATTTTGTGTCCCAGAGATTTGTGCTGACTTTTTGTTGCCTGTTTTGATGTCTTTGCATATCCACCTTCACTTTGTTCAGGCGGTTCTGGTGAATGCAAGACTTGCTCAGGAGGGTTTGGGTTGCAATGTGTGGACTCCTCATTGAGTCCTTCATTGTGCTTTTGTCCAGTAAAACCTGGTATGATTGGGTGTCTCTTCACTAAAATGGGAAGCAAAATAATTCCCTGTTACAGAAGGATCACAGAATGTTCAAATGGTGAATGATGCAGCACTGCCTGCTTAATGGGAAACAAGCAAATGGAGCCAGTGAGCTCTAACATGAAAACCCTGGAGAGACACTAAGAAGGAAAAATGGGAGATGGATGTGGTTTATTCAGGAAGAAAACCTATTTTTAATCTAGAGAAGAGCTGGAAAGGAGAAAAAACTCTTTTCTGAGCAGAAAGATGGACTGGTAGGGATGCAGACATAGAAGATGAAATAGGTTCATTGCACATCCCCTTCCCACCCATCGTACACTGTCTCCTCTGCAGGGCCTGGAAAGAACTGGGAAGTTAGATTGGGATGTGAGCAGGTCTGAGGCACCCAGAGAAAAACCTGTGTTGAAGCTTGTTTGAAAAGCCTTACAGAGGCACGGTTAATTTTCGTGTGAGGCAGGAGCAGCTTACGAGCAGCCGAATGCGCTCGGAAGGGAGCCCCAAGATGTTTTTCCCTACTGGAAAATTAATAGGGAGTAGCAGGCTGTGCTTCTGCTGGCTCGAGGCAAGCAGTGGGAGGAAGGGCATCCCAAAGCCTGCCGTCACAAGCCTACCAGCACGGAGGGGGAAGGGTGTCACCACCAATCTGCCAGATGGAGCATGTTAAAGGGCAGCCCGCTGAGCAGGGCAGGCAACAAGCCTGAAAAGCCAAGCATGTCGAGGAGTGCTCCATCTCCCCTAGGAAAAAACGGAGCTGCAGCCAGTGTTTGCAGTTGCATCTCCCTGATTCACTGAGGCAGAGCTGAGGGTGCAGGTAGAACTTTGATTTGTTGGGTTGTGTTAGTAAACAAGTGCATCTGGTTGTGGCTCCTTGGCTGCGGGGCTGGGCACGGAGCTGACGCTGAAATTCCCAGCGACCAAGGTGGAGCTGAGATCTCCCACGGGGCACTCCAGCACTCAGGAATGAGGGCTGCTGAGGTTGGGCAGGACCTGGAGGGTAAAGCAAATGCCATTGGGCAAAGCTGGATCCTGCTCTAAATCCCAAGAAAACCATCATAGCCTCGTCATCATTTGTGTCTCCATGATATTTATTTTTCCCACTTCTGACTCCGTAACAGGCATCAGAACCAAAAGCCAACTCTGTGTCAGCTCTGTTTGAAGTGTGCTGTGCCTCTTGTGGTCACCTCTGATCCTAGGCCTGTTCTGCCAGCTTTTGTTCTCAAGAATTTTGACTCTACAGGTATGATGGCCTTTGCTGAGATGGAAATTGAAGGCCGTAACTTAACACTCTGATTTGCAAAGTTTTCAGTTTACAGTGCTCTAGTGCATGGAGCTATGAAGCAGGTTTCCATAAATCTCCTCTTTTTATCTCATCTGATGGTTTCTTTTTTGATGTTCTCCTGCCAGCAATTTTCCACTTTGCTGGACAAATGAATGCATATAGGGAGAACATCCATGGCAGCTGAAAGGTTAATGGAAGGAAAACGTAGTGACATCAAAGTAAGTTTTATTAAGTGAAGCTTTGATTTTCTCCATTATGGGCTCTTTTGTATGAATAAACTTTCATTCTCTGTAAAGCACATGAGCACAGACTAAACAGAAGCAGAAAGCAGGAGAGCACAGCAAAGAATGTTAATTTGTTGTTTTTCTATAGTTCCTTGCAGCTGAAGGTCACAATGATGCATTACAGCTCAAACCTCTCTGCTCTTACATGTGTGTTAAATATTACCAGTTTCTTATTATAAATAAATAAGCAACTGAAGCAGAGAGTTACATATTTAAAGACAAGAATATATGTCTAAGGCAGCCCTAGGAGGAGGGGATGTTGGATATTTCAATTCCCAGTTTTGGCCCTCCTCTAAATGAGAATTTTTCCTTTTTGAGGCTGTTTCTGTGCAGATACTGGGCCCAGGCTCTGTCAGCACTAAACAGATAAATAATAATCATCCCACAGATTCGTGGTTGCACCTGACACACTGAATTTATTTGAGAAAACTTCTACTGCTGGCAAATACTGATTCCATGCCTGCATGCCAATTATGGGATAAGTACCTTTTGTGAAGAAGAGAAAAGCCTATTGTTTTAAAGGTTTTCCAGAAAATTATACACCTGAAAGAGGTCACTTTCCATTACGTTTGAACAATTCCAGTTCTCTTAAAAAAATTTGCACGTAAAAAAGAAAAAAAAAGATCCTGTAATTTTCTAAATTGCAAAAAAGATTGTTCTTTCTCTTTCTTGTGTTCTTTCCACCTGGGTTAGCTGCTGTGTTATCAGTGCTGCAGGAGCTGAGGGCTGGGAAATGCAGGGGCAGGTTTCAATTTCAGGTGAAGCTGTACAGAACTCGCATCTTTTCTTCTCCAGGTACAGCGTGGGGTTTGTCTTGGACACCTGTGGTGGTCAGAGTTTCTTGGGGAAGGGAAGATGAAGAGCAGAGTAAGGATAAAGAAAAACCAGGCAAGATTTCTAAATGTTGAGAGAGTGACCCCCTTTTTCGAGGGCTGAAGATTGTTGAGAGCTCTGAGGAAATGTTTAAGGGAGGAGAAGGCAGGAGCTCCGCCTGTGTTACCCGTGAAGGGTTTTTTGTGTGGTTTTAAAGAAACACACCTGATTCTCTTGTCAGTAGCTTTATTGAGGGATTAAGTCTTTTTTGGTAGAGAATAATGTGAAAACAGAAAATCATGATTGGCACATGCAGTTTTTAACAAAAAATTTAAGCAATTTTTTTCCATAAACATTTACAGTTAACAGTAGACAATATATCCATTTCCAACCCTGATGAAGTAGTATTTTTGCATAGTTTTGGGAGGAAAACCCCCAATTTTCTCCTATATTCAGTGATAGGATTTATTGCTTCAGTAATGGGATTTCCTGTAAATGCAGATTTTGTAAGGATGTTCTGGTCCTTTCTGGGTCAGGTTCCGTTCACCCTCTGTGTTATGGCAGCTTCCACTGCAGAACAGATCCATAACTTGGCCTTGTGTGGGATTTATACTCCCAGCCTATATCTTACTCTCTGTAAAATAAAATCTCTGGAAAAAACCTCTCTGGAAATCCATTGTGTCAGTACAAGTGCGTGTAGAGCTGATCCCATGCTAGGGATGTTATTCCTTCTTTAACTAAACCAGCAGCATTAAAAACTGGTGATGTAGGGATTAAAAGAAGAGGAGACAAAAAAAAATTAGAAGGAGACAAAACCACAAGGTTCCAAAATCCCATTGAAAATCAATAAAGCTTTAGCACAGGAGCTATTTATATCCTTTTGTAAATGCTATCCACCTTTTCTGGGTGCAAAGTGCAGATTCCCATCGGAAGGCCAGCTGAACAGAGCAAGGCTAGAGGAGGAGGATGGGAAGAAGATAACAAGGCCACTGGGGAAGGACACAAGGCAATGGAAGTTGTCTCAGGCATAGCAGAGTGGTGGCTAAAGAGGCATGAAAGAGGAGGTGTGAGAAGGGTGGGCACAGAGGAGGGGGAGAGGGAATGAGAGGGCTTAGGGAGAAGGGAAGAACTGTCGTGCACTTGGGAATGCTGGCTTGGAGGAGAAGCCCAGCTGCCCCTTGCCACCAGCAGGGCCTTGGGAATAACCTCGGTGGTTCTGCTCACCCCGTTGTGTGTCACCTCTCTAGAAACAGCAAGGTTTTAGTGGGGCTGCTGTCTGCAGTTTGCAAAGGTGTCTCATCTGCCAGGTAACCAAATGGCAGAGTTTTCCTTGCTAATGGAAGCCAGCCCAGTGAATCCTGCTGGGAAGGGCTGTTGTGGCTCATGGCAGAAGCTGGGTCGGGGCATCCCTGAGCCAAAGGGTCTTGGGGATCAACAGCCAAGGCTGGGCAGGAGCAGCACTTCCCAGGCTCTGCTGGGCTTTTCCCCACCTCCATTCAGGTTACATTTTCACATGGAGGAAGGTGGAATCAGGGAGGAGACCTTATCCCTGTCTATCAGTATCTGAAAAGAGAGTGCCAGGAGGATGGACCAGGCTCTGCTCCGTGGTGCTGAGCAATAGGACAAGAGGAATGGGCAGAACTGGATGCACTGGAAGTTCCACCTGAACATGAGGAAGAACTTCTTTGTTGTGCAGTGACCGAGCACTGGAACAGATTGCCCAGAGAGGGTGTGGAGCCCCCCTCAGAGGAGATATTCCAGAGCAGTCTGCACACAATCCTGTGCTGTGTGCTCTGGGATGACCCTGCTTGAGCAGGGAGGTGGGACCAGATGACCCCACTGTTGTCCTGTGAAGATACAGATAAATAGGCAAAAATTGCCTGCTCTTGTGTTACTTTATAAAAAGTACTTTATATATACACTTTTTTAATCCTTCAGAGCAAACAGCTCAGCTAGGGATTTTATTCTTGCATTAAATCCCCCTGCCGTCGTGGAATTTCATTTTACTGTAACTGATGAATTGTTTTAGGGTGGCACAGAGTTTCATGGTCAAAATGGAAATGAGTTGAAGAAAGCAGAGCATAATTGAGAATTTGGCAATTTTACGTATCAGTTCCCCTATGATAATTGGCCTGCAAGATGAAATATTTAAAAACACAATCAAACCCTGCCTATGTACATGAGGCTGTGTTTGTGGATCTGTGTGTTAGCACTGCACCATGTATTAGTTGCTTGGAACTAATTAGTTGCTAGCTACTCACAGCATCTGTATTTCAGATCCCATGGGACTCTTAGGAATGTGACCTTATTTTAATGCTTTTCCGTGCTTTGAGAATTCCTCCTTTGTATCTGCTCCTAGGACGTGTTTTGTTGCTTTAATAACAATAATGCTTAGCACTCGTTTTAGATTTAGATCCCAAGGACATCTACGAAAGTAGACAAGCATTATCTCTGTGATAAAATCACATTCCCGCTTTAGAGCTGGCCACTTAACACCACAGCAGGCTGGTGCTGGTGCAGGGATTACAATAACTTGTGCTGGAAGAGCCAAAGGTGGGACTTTCCTCTGGGTCCCAGCTGTGCAGCTCCAGCAGCTTCTCCACACACACCCATGGGGTATCTGCCCTGCAATAAAAGGGCTGTTTTAACAAGGGAGTGCTGTGATCCATCAAAAAAGCACTGTGGGAAAGGAGTGGAGAACATCCATGTCTGCACAGTAGGGGCTGGTGGTAGAGGTGGTGGGACCTGTCCAGACAAGGAGAGAGAAGAGAAACTGGCTCTGCTTCTAAACGAGTGCCACGTGTCTCTGGGAGCCTCTGAGTCCATAAAAATGGTATCATTTTAAAAGTGGGGTTTTGCTCTGCTTCTCCTATTGCACCTCTCTCTGCAAGGCTGGAGAGCCATTGGAGCTCACTAGAACAGATTTATTCCCACTGTAAAGAGCTGTGTTGATGTTCTTGAGGCCCAGGGAAGTTTGGTTGAGAGGTTCATTAGACTCTGTCTAGAGTTTGGTGTAACGCTTGGTGCGTAGTGCTTAAACACACTGAAGTTTGCCAAATCACTACTTAGCTTGTATTTTTTGAGAACCTTGTTTGTGTTGGTAGATGATGTAAGATGTAAGATTTTCCTTTTTTTTTTTTTTTTTTTTTTTTAATTCAGCATTAGACCCACATTAAAATTGGAGCTGGTTCAGTGGCTATTTTCTCTCCAGAAAGGCCATATTTTATAGGATGCTGCACTCTGGGATTTTGCCACTTGTGTTCATGGCACTTCTGGTAGGAAGGAGGTGGCTGGACTTTTGTGTTCTGGCTCATGCTCCAATTTGCACTGGCCAAAATCCAGTAGGAATAATTATATTCTGCATGCCTTAATTCCCCCAGGAATTTCAATTAGAGTTAGTATTGTTCTTGGTGCCTGATCCTCAAATGTTGTGTGGTGTTGCTGTGTGATTAAACTGTTGTGACATTCCATCCCAGAGGTAGGTAAAATGATCTTGGCTTCACAAATTGTAGAGCATTTCCTTGGACTAAATGGGCAAAATAACCATGAAAGATTATTACTGTTTATCTGAGAAATATTTATGAGAAGGTTTTCTGCTTGTTTGTTAGTCTTGTTTTTTTAACACTAAAGCAAGGAGCATTTGGAACTCAAGACATGATGAAGAAAGTATAATTAGGCTGGTTGCTCAAGGTGTTTTAAAGGTTTTAAACCAAATTAAGATAACGTACCTTAATTGCATTTGCATAATGGACAGAGTTGAAATCAGGTCCCTTTTTTTAATGTCTGTGACTTCCTCAGCAAATGCATGTGAGAGCCAGCTCTCTACCTGTGGCAAAAAAAGCAAATTAAAGCTAAATCTGGGTGGAGATGATGTGAGCAGAGTTCAGATGAAGCTGTGTGTGTGCAGGGAGGCAGCCAGCCCTATTTAGAGTGGTCACATTCGCATTTGGGATTTACCCAACCCTTGATCTTTCAGATACTGAAGGAGCTCATTCCATCCCACTGCACACTCAAGTCAGGCCTGAATTGCAGAAGATAAGCCCCGCTGCAGAGTGTCTCCATGGTTGTTTTCTTCCATCCCCCTATTCACCTGGCCCCAAGATGTCACACCTAAGATGGATTAAAAAAAGCTTTGATGACTAAGAAGCATAAATAATATTACAACAGTCTCCTGGAGTCAGAGGAGTCACTGAACAAGGGCAAATCATGTGTGTGTTTGTTCCTGAGCAAGGAACTAACCCTGGGGAACTGAGAGTACATGAAAGTTACCCTCATGTGCTGTCCCAAATCAGCAGAATTGGCTGCCTTTTCAGCCTGCAAGCCCAACTTGTTCCTGCAAGTAATGTAGGTCCTCAGGGGGAGAAAAACAATCTTCCTTGCTCCAGAAATTGTCCTTGGTATCAGATGTCAGTAGCTCCCCCTCCAGCAATCCCAGCAAGGCTGAGACAATCGACAGCCATGCACGAGCACATTAAAATATCATGGAAGAAACCTTTTAATAAGAAAATTTGTGGGTGCTGGGTGATATTTTAGTGGAAAAGGTTGCCTTCCTCAGCTGATAGCACAATGGTTCCCTTGAACTGGTGGCTTTTGGTGTCAGTAAAAATCTTTAAGAGCAGTGTTTTGGGCAAAGTGTGTTTTCTACCTCTTTTGTAATTTCCAAAGCTCTGTAAAGCATGCCTGAGCTGCAGTTTCTCAGCTTTAAATAATTCAGCACTGAAACCAGTGGTCCTTACCATGGCAAAGCTCTTAATTGAAAGAAGTTTTTTTCCTTCAGCAGGTCAGACTTGAGTGAAACAAAACTTAGGAGACTTGATAGGAAAACATTCTGAGAACACACAACAGTTAAGATAATATTGATAACTATTAATAAACAAACAAATGTCTTTCCAACAAGGGCAAAATCACGATAGCTGATGTAGCATTTGGATGTGTCTGTTCCTTCAAATGTGCAGTGTGCTCTGAAGATGAGCAGAAGGCACAAGTGTTGTGCTGGGTTTTGCCAAAAGCAGGTTCCTGGTGCAATAATATTTAAGGATTTTTCCAGAGTGGGGCAGCAGCTTGGCAGAATCCAACCAGCAGCGCTGGGGGGATCTCCCACAGCTGCTTACAGAGTATCTGAAGAATTCCTATTTGGGGAATATCTGTCAGAGTGTGATTGTATTTTGGTTGTCCCCAGTGCCAGCGTGCTGCTCCTGGTGATGGAGCTCAGCCAGTGTCACCTGCTGTGCCCGGCTGTGCCGAGGTGGAGCTGGGGACTCTGCGCAGAGCCCTTTGTTCCTGGCTGTGGCTGTGACTCACTGCGTGTTCTCACAGATGGGATTTTCCCTTCAGGCATTTCACTGTTCACTCGGTGCTCATCGAGGGTCAGCAGTTCCTCAGTCCCACGATACTCCTTGTGCAGCAAGACCTAAGGGATGAAAGCAGGGAGCTCTGGGTTGGAAGTGAGTCTTTGGAATTGCTTGTTTTAACATCTCAGAATAAGTCCTTATAGGAAGAACTCCTTCTTGACATAATTTCAGCTGCGCTCTCAAAATGCATTTTTTCTGAATGTATATGAGATTTAAATTTCATTTTACTTAGAGTCTCGCTCCTTTGTTTGTTGCAAGAGGAGGGACACATTTTGGATAAAGGGGGTTTTTGGATTTTGATTTTTGGTCTACTCCCCAGAGCCTTGTTCGAGTGTGGTCTTTAGTCAATCACACTGTTTGAATTCTGCAGCTGCACGTGGTCAGAGGATGTTACCCCAGGAAAGATTAACGTGGAGCATTGTCTGTTCTAATGGACAGTTGTGACAACTTTATTTTCACAAGTGACTTATGCAAAGGGCACGCTGTGATTTGCTGCTGGGTAAGTAATCTGAGATATTGATTCGTAAAATGTCTGTATGTTTCCTAAAGAAAATAATCATTACTGTAGTTGTGAGGAGAGCTGTAAAATGCAAGAGTTCTTCTTGGGTAATTCAGTAGGTGCTGAACATGCTCGGCTGTGAGCTCTAAAGTAGAAAATAATATATGATAGTGAATCTATTTCAGAAAGCATCTTTAAAAAACCACCCTGCTGCATTATTCTTTCAGCTGATAACTATTTCTGGTACATATCTCATTTGCCTGGTTTATGCCATCTGCTTTCTTTCCAAGTTTAGTATAATTATATTAGTTATCCATCAGACTTGGAAAGTTTAAACACTGCCTTGGAAGTGTGTGAAGACAGTTGAAGTAATTGTTGTCTTTTGGCTTTGAATTCCACAGTTTCTAAGTATTGTGTGTCAAAATAGCTGCTCTAAGAGAAAGCTACAACTACCACCTTGAAAAGTAAATGAAGTTAATAATGGTATAGATAATAATCTGACTTTTGTAGGCTGCAGATGTGAATTGTCAGAGGAGAAAGAAGATAAAGCAGTATATCATCAATAGGACTAGATCTTAGATGAATTTTTTGCATAATTTGCATAGTAATGAAAGACAATTATGCTCTTAGACTCCATTGTAAGCTCATATGAATCACCTTCAAAATAATTTATAGTACATGTATGGAAAAAAAACCCCTGTATAGTTCTACTGATGTTTCATCTTGGCTGTGTCAGCCTGACCTTCAGTCACTGTCAATTGTTCCATTCAGAGCAATCAATGAGAGCATCGTTAGCAGCAGTCAGTGATCACTTATGACAAATCAGTGCAAGGTGATTAAATTGTCAGTGCAAGTGGGCGGGATTGCGGCCCCACGGCAGGAACACTGAAACCTGGCCTGGACACTCAGGCCTGTGCTTCCAGAAACAAATGTGGAATGGAAAGAGTAGTAAACTACTCAGAGAAGAGCAGATGGCTTGTTGAAAAAACTGCATGTGAAACTTGAATGACAGAGAGCAGCAACAGCAACCTATGCTCAGTCACAGTGACATCTTTAATTTCTACCCCAGAGTAAATTCACATCTGCTTCATGCCAATAATTTTCATGTTCTCCTGCTGCAGTGCAGTTACCTTCATGGAGTAGCTTATCCTTCTTGGGCCTGTACCCCAGCTTTGAGCAGTGCACTGGGAGAACCCTGTTGCACTGGGAGAACCCTGTCCCTGCTGTCACCTGTCCTCAGAGAGGGACAGAGCCTCTGCCTGAGCTGTGAGGGGGATGCGCTGCTGGGCAGTGCAAGCTCTTGCTGAAAGGTTTGGGCATGGTCTGTGTTTCCCAGGTTGCTTCCCTGGATAGTCAGCAGCCTGAATCCAGGTGGAAAATGGGACTGGAGATGATCCAGCTTGACAGATGCATCCGTGATGTGCGATGCTGAATGCAGTCTTGGTGGTTTTTTTGGCTTCTAGGAGGTGACAGCGACCATAATTATGGTTCTCTTCCCCCGAAGTCTTTCCTCTCAGGACCGAAGGGCTACTGCAGTTCCAGGTTTCAGATGTCGTGCTGTTTTTTCTGGATCACATCTGTCTTGTTCACAGTTTTCAGTGTCAACTCCAGTTTCCCTTTAGGACCTTCCATATTTTCTCTTTAGCTACTGACAAGAGACTTCCTTGTCTCCTCTCCCTGTTATCTGTTAGGTCTTCTGCTGTCCATGGGAAGCCCGAGTTACTCAAAGGGTAACAGACTACTCCAAACAACCACCAGAAAAAGAGATATTTTTTATCTGCTGACAAAGTAAAAACACTTTTAACAAGTGCTGTGTGCTGCTTACGTGCTCCTTGGCTGGAAAAGGATTGCTGAGAAGCCAGAGGAAAGGTCAAAGGAGAGGAGAGAGAAAGGAGAGGGAGTGGTGCTTTTTGTGTACATGTATGGTAGAGTGATAAGTGCAATTGTGTGTGGAGGGGAAAACTATGAACACAGCTGGAGATTTCATTTAAAACCTACTTTGGTTTTGATTGAGCTGTCATAGGCAGGTCTGGATCCAGTTGAGGATCTATTTTGGTTCCTCCTTGTGAGCAAATACTATTTCTGGAGTTTGTCTTGATCAGGATGCATGCCAACCCTCCTGCTTCTCAGTTCCTCACACTCCATTGAGCTACGGAGTGTTGCTCATCCATGGGAAGAGTCAGGGGTGTTTAGTAGACACTGAACCTTCCTGCACTTGTAAGGTGAGGTGCCAGCCACCACCACTGCCATTTTGTTAATTAAAGCTGAAATAACAGTAGGCCCCTTCCCAAAATTTAGAAGTGCCCAGTGCTAGCAGAAACATGCTGTGCAAAGTGGGGATTTCCAGGGGATTGATGCACCAAATTAAAGACTTGCAGCCCTGAAGATCTTGGACTGTGTTTTGGGGTCAACCAGAAGAAACAGCAGCACTAAAACCCAGGGGTTGTGGTAAGAAAGGAGCAAAGAGAAAATACTGAGTTACCTGCTGGCTGGTAGAAGAGCAGTCAGGTGGTGCCTTGAGTTCCACTACTTCTATGCCTTAGAATCAGGGTTTGAAAATGAATAGGATGTCTGAAGGGCACTTGGAGTTCCTCATGAGATCGACTTTCTTGCTGGAATTCCTCCTGAGATGATTTGATTCACTGCTTTTGGCACTAGCAAACGACAAGGGCAAGCTCCTCTCGTGCCAGCTGGTCTGTCCCAGCAGCAGCACCTCATCTCTCATTGTGCAAGCTCTGACATCTTTCCATGATTTGCTTTACCACAGTGCCACGGATCCACCTCGAGTTCCTGTGCCCTGGTTCAAGCCTTCTGCCTGTGTTTTTGCAGCCTTAGAGCACAGACCCCCAGTGGCCCTGCCAGCTCCCTTTCTCCCAGGGGTGTAGGTGTTCAGCTGAAATGCAGGTGTCCACCTCTGGGCTTTGTTTTCATGACAAACAGGCTCAATCATTTTGATAAAAGCTGTTGTCAGTCCCACACTTCCTTTGTATTTGCCCAGCTCTTTCCAAGTTGTACAAAGATTCAGTATCATTTCCTTCTCTTTCTGGGAAAATGAAAATCAACACAAGCACCCAGCTGTGTTACAAACTACAGCTCCTGTCAAAGAGATGACCATTATATAGGTTACATATGTTCAGGCTGAATCTTTGCAATAAATTTTGCTGTAGAGGGACAAACCACTGGGTCAGAGATGGCCTTGCCCACGAGATCAGGTCAAGCCAGGAATTAATATGCCACAACTTGATACCTTCCCTTTTACTGCTTGAAACAAAACCAAAGACCCCCCTCCCTACAGCCCCAGGTCTCCCCAGCAGGCATCCTTCCCTTTCCCCTTTTCTTTGCCATGTTTCACTCCAATTACATGGCGAGTGTGGTTTCCCTTTGAAGTTCCCTTGCTGCTTGGCCCTGTATTGACTGTCCCCCATCGTTGTGTATCATCAGCACATCTGACAAGTTCACAGCTGGTTTCTCCCCTGTAGATGCTGCTGGTTAGAAAATAAAAGAGGCTTTATTGAACCTTCCCCCTGTACTCACCTGCTTCCCTGCTCTCACAGTGCTCTCAGCTCTTCTTTTGGAGGGGGTCTCAGCCTTGATTTCTCTTTTAATGGGTTTGGGTAGTTTCATGCCTAAAAAAGAATGGGGTTACAGCCCAGTTTGTGTGCACACACCCTAAGGTGCACACCCATGCACCCCATCAGTTGGGTTGGGCAAGGGAATGTGCCCTTATTTTGACAGTTCTGGTAGGACAGAGAGAGCCCATCCCTCAGGGTGCTGGAGATCCTGAAAGGAATAGGAGATGTCGCTGTGTGGTAGAGAGTTGGAGTGAGAAAGGCATCCTGGAGTTAGGGGAATATGCTCCTTTTTTTGGGAATAATCAGGCTAATTCCAGTTTTGTAGGATCTTTGAGGTGCTGTGCCTGCTGGCAGACAGCATTTATCACAGGCAACAGAAACGCCTTAATCTCTAAAAGGGCTCCCTCTCTCAGGGTGAGAGGATTTACTAATTTTAGGTATTGTTTGAGTTTTCCTTCCTTTGCTGAAAGTGTCCACAAGAGGCCAGTCTGCTGATTATTTGGGATGCAAACACATCCACGGGGAGATGGAATGAGCCCCTCCAAACTCTGGGACGGCCTCGCAGCCAGTAGCAGGACAGCATCTGCTCCTTGGCTGAGAAACACTGGAGTGAAAGGTTCTCCAAAGGATTTTTTTTTAAGCCTCTGGTCTCCTATCCCATCTAGTGCTTTCCTTATTGTGTAGCCACTTTGTGGTTTTAATTAATATTATGATTACACAGCAGACATGCTTCTATAGCGGCTGTTGCTGTGGCAGCTAGACACTTTAATTACGGAGATTAAAACACAAATCAAGGACAATACTGAGCCGTTATGATGATAATTACCAGATTTAAGTATTTGTAGAAAACTGGCCGCTGAGGTTAATGCACAAACACGTGCCCCTTGGTGGCTTCTGGACACCTGTGTTCAGGTGCCAGGTTGGGACAGGGGAGGGAGACTCTGTCCCCTTCCTGAAGTATTCCAGTTGTTGGAAGAATTGAGAAAAAAACCACTTTTAACCTTGTTGGTGACAAATCCAGGTTCAATACCTCAATCAGTTGTTCAATTATTCTGTTATTTATTTTTAAATAATTTTTATTTAATCCTAAAGGAAACATATTTCTTACCAAAATGAAAATGCTGCGGGAAAGATTTTTAGTATTTACTCAAAGGAACCTTGGAAATTTGTTTCATGTTTTAAAAGTTTGAAATATTAATCTAAGAATCTTTACTGGTTTAGATCATGAGCTGTTTGGTGTGTTGAAACAGTTTCATACGTTCAATAGAAATTTGGAAATATTCTGGTCCATCTCTAGTTGCATTTCAGATTTTGGGGCTGGCAAGGAAGGTTGCTTGAAATAATTAATCTGGCTTTAAAATCACCATGTAATTTAGGCTTGCAGATCCAGCCCAGAAAGCTTTCATAAGGCTCAAAAATACTTGCCAGCCTCAAAATATGGTTACATTCTTTGTCTTCATTGTTTTTTTTTAATTTTACAGGAGGAAATCTGTAGTTTAAGAATCTTTGCATATTGCTCTTGTGAGCTTGTAAATACCTTCTCCCTTGATACATGAGGTCGGCTGTTCTTTCCACTGAATTTTCTGCTTGCTTGTCTGTGTGATCACTTACTTTTTAAATAGAAAGAACAGAATATATCTCCCCTTAATTCTTGGCCCAGAGGTCTGTAACAAATCTGTTGTTATGTGGCAGTTTGGAGCTGTCAGTATGCTCTGCAGTGGTCACTGGGAAATGGAAATGCTGCTCCTTTGGATACAAAGGACCCTGATACTTTGGTCGTACGCTCCCTGATTTTGCCACCCCGCATCCTGCTACATCATTGCCAAGTCCCACTTGTCTCATTCTGTCACTCTGGCAGGGAACTGAGAGTCTTAATCATATTAGGAACATGGCAGGTTAAACTCAGGCAGGGAAACTCAGAAGGGTCTCTCCAGAAGGATTCCTGACTGTTGGAAAGCCTCCAAGTCATCTTGTGCAGTGTTGGGAGACGCCGGGGCATTGTCACCTGCGGTGCAGGAAAGGAGAATGTTTCTTTTTTGAAAGAATGCTCCACTGAATCCTTCCTTAACTAGACAGAAATAAGGGGCTGCCAGCAGGAGCTGATGGGAACCTACAGAGTGACAAATACCCCAAACCCAAGCCATAGTGGATGCAGTCGTGCGTTGCTCGTCTCCCTGGAGAGCTGCAGGGATGCTGTGTGCCAAGGTGGAAGCAGCAGCAGGGGCACTGCCTTCCCTTTCCTGTCACCCTCTCTTGATCTAAAGTCACACCCCCTCCTAAAGGGACTCCAGATCCGAGACAGAGCTCAGATGAAGCACAGAAAGTGCTCCCCAGCCACATTGCCTTCCTCTGCTCATTTCCCACATGCAGAAGGAAGCCAGGTCTCTAATTGTTGCTCTGATGTTTGTCCCCATGGATCCTCTTAAGGAAACAAGCTGTTTCCCATGGCGAGTTTCCCTACAGATTTTCAGGAGTGGAATTTTCCTTGCAAATGAAAGAAGACTTTAAGACACTGTACCAAAATGAATTTTGGTCCTGTGGTCTCTCCTGGGGAGTGGGTACTGGCTACTTAGGGCAGGTGAAGCAAGAGCTCTTCAGGCCAGGCAGTGCAGCTTTATTTCCTAGGGGTTATTTCATGTGCAGGTATCTCCAGCTAACAGAATTACACAGCAGAGAGCATGTGGTGAAAATTAGAGCAGAGTACAAGCACAGAGCAGTGCATAAATTAAAATAATGAATAACTGGAAGTTGAAGAGCTTGCAAAGTTGGGACAGAAGAAAAACCTGTTTTTTATATTTGGTTTCATAAAAGAAGGTATCACTAAGGCAAAGAGGTAAAATGCCATTCTGACAGAACCTAGAATGAAACATTGTGCTGTGGGTAGAAGCGTGGTGGGAAGCATCACCTGTTTCCCTGGTCCTCTTGTTTACAGACATAGAGTAAGAGGCACCCAAGAGTTTTCCAGAATGCTCAAAGATGGCTTGAGCTCGCTCTGATGATCAAGTGAGCTCTTGTCAGCTGAGCAGAAGTGGCTTTGTGTGAGCTTTTAGCCTGCAGTAGAACCAAACTAATTCAGCATCGTTTCAGTTTTCAGGGAAAAAGCTCAGTGCCCCAGTGCCCGAACACTTCCTGGCTTCTGTGTGCTCACGTGCTGCAGTTCTTGCCCCTCTTCCATGGGGAGTGAGCCACCAGCTTCTGAAATCTCATGGTGCAGGCCAGTGGGATGAAGAGGGTTGTACGGTTTTGTTTTGAAAGGGGAATAATTGTGAACCAGGCCATGTTAAAGAAAGAGGGATGCCGTGGAAGTGGCATCTAGGAGGCTTCTTGGAGAATTAATCATCTGCAGGAATATCAGTGCAGCTAGACCATGGGAAGGCCGTGGAGCAGCAGATCCACATACCAGGCTCAAAACAAACTCAATGTACAGAGCAAGGTTTCAACAGATGGGCTGCTGAAAGACTTGCATACAAGGCTTTCCAAAATAATGTCCCAGAAACAACTTTATTCCTTACATGAATTTTCTACAATGTGCCATCTTCTGTGTTGGCTGCGTGGAGCTGTTGGCATCCCAGCACCCAGTGTTCTGGGACTTTTGGCATACACCAATGCTTTGCATTTGCTAAGGACATCCAGGAGCTGGTAATAAACAGCTCCCAAGGGACTGTTCCTTAGATTGTCCATGCAGTGTCTGAGTTTCTGAATGTGATGGCTCACTAATCATACTGGTGGCATTAAACCAATTAAGAATGGAAAAGCCAATAAAATGTTGCATTTCCCTGAACTTAATAGAGGCTTTGTCATGCACTTTAGTAGTGCCGGGATTTCATTCTGATTATTGAAACATTTAGAACATCTGAACTTCAATTTAAAATTGTGTTAGTTAAATGCTTAACTAATCCAGATACTTAGGATCAGCATGCACACGTGCATACACACACTTCCTGTGGATATACACTGTGTAAATGCCTGGCATGCAAGTGTGTCCTTCCTCCTCGGGTGGAAGTCTCCTGACACTCTTCCCTGCTCCAATGTGGGCTTCCTCCCATGGGAGACAGTCCCCCATGAACTTCTCCAATGTGGGCCCTTCCCTGAGGCTGCAGTTCTTCCCAAACTGCTCTGGCATGGGTCCTTCCAGAGGCTGCAGTCCTTCAGCAACAGGCTGCTCCAGCGTGGGTCCCCTCAGGCTCCCAAGTCCTGCCAGCAAAGCTGCTCCAGCATGGGCTTTTCTCTCCATGGGACCACATCTCTCCTGCTGCATGGGGTCACAGCCTCCTTTGGGTATCTCCCTGCTCCGGTGTGGGGTTCCCCATGGGATGCAGGTGGATCTCAGCTCCACCATGACCTCCGTGGGCTGCCAGGTCCCATCTTGCCTCTCCATGATCTTCCCCATGGGCTGTAAGGGATTTTCCTGCCCCTCGTTCCCCACTGACCTGGGGTCTGCAGGGCTGTTTCTCTCACGTTCTCACTCTTCAGCTGCAGCTGCTCTTGCACAGCAGCGTTCCTGTTCTTTACGATGTTATTCCAGATGCACTCCCACTGTTGCTGATGGACTCATCCATGGCCAGTGGTGGGTCCATCCTGGAGCCTGCTGGAATTTGCTCTCTTGGACATGAAGGAAACTTCTGGCAACGTCTCACAGAAGCCACCTGTGTAGCCCCCCTGCTACCAAACCCTTGCCAAGCAAACCCCATATGCTTTGTTACTGCTCCAGACTTGCTTTTCAGACCCTTTTGAAAAAGTTAATTCAGAGCATTAGCAGTGGTTTCTTTTCATTAACAGTCTTGTTAATTTGGGAGGCAGTAGCCATTAGAGTACAGTGTGAAAACAACAGCACTATACCTCACGTGTTGGAGAATTTCTGGGTGTTTTGGGATTCCCAACTCAGCCTTAGCCTCTTGGTTCTTCTGTTCCACTGGGCATTGCATGTCCACAGCTGGATCTGTCCCCTCAGTTAATAGAGAACCCCACCTGGCACCCCCAGGAGCTGCCAGAATGCTTCTTCATGCTGCCTTTCTCTTGTATCATGGCACACATAAAGTCAACTAATTCTGAGCCTTACCTTCCTCCAAGACTTTTTTTTGTTTTAAGAATGGCCCAGTCTGACATTTGCTGCTAAGGTTTGACTCCAGAAAATCAATCCTGCCACTGATGCAGTGCCCACATCCACCACATTTCCAGGGAGAAGAAAGGTAAATCCTGCAGTCCAGATGTACATCCTGCTTTAGCTGACATCTGTGATCCAACAGACATGGCATATGCCTCTATTTCATTCTTCTCCCCTCAGCCCTTTAACAGTGTGAGTCCTAATTTCACTAAAAGTATGTCATTTCTTTAGTGTTTTGGGGGTTTGAATCTAGGACAAGAGTATCAGCAGAGAGCAGCAGGTACAAATATTCAGCCTGTATATCTTATCAGATATTCAAGAATGCAGTAAGAAATGTCAGAGAGAGCTTTCTATGAAATATTTAATTAACAGCAACAGCTACAGAAATGAAAAACAACATCCAGGCAATTACAGTGTTCAATAAAGCAGCTCTCAGAGGATGGAGCAGCAACGGATTAGTGACTGACTGGCATTTAAATATGTTATCAACCATTTAGGGAGACCGGAGTAAATTTGCTCCCCTGGGGATCAAGCCAGTAGAAGTATTATAACTATATTATTGTTTCTCAGGGCAATCAATTGAATTATATGGTGCACTAGTCCGGGTGTCTGGCTGTTACTCCAGCAGCTGGTTACGTGATTTGTTTCACAGAATGCCAGAATGGGAAAGGTTGGAAGGGCCCACAATGGACATTCATTCCACTGGACATTAATCCAGTGCTCTGGGTGAGAGAGCCCTGTCAGTTTGCAAAGAGATTTTTCTTGTTTCAAATGAACAATAGATACATTCCACTTCTGGATTTTAAATGCAGAGTGTGCTGGAAACTCTGTAATTTATAAAAGGGGTGGAATATGCTAATCTTCAGATGTTAAATTAGAGCACAATGAAGAATTTATGTTATTGTTACCTCCAGGGCCAAATATATGCTGAGAAGGCATAATTAGTGTACCCCTTGAAGTGCCCTCTTATGGTCATGTAAAAATGTGGATAGTTTCACTGATTGGGGATTTTTGCTATTATAGATATTTCATTTAAAAAAAAAAAAAAGGAAGTCCTGGAATAAATAAGTGTGCTTTTAGTATGATGGGTGAGATAAAATTCCATGAACTGCAGCTGTACCTCAGAGTGAGCTAATGCATTCCCTTTAAAAATATTTGCAAACTTGGTGATGCCAATCCCCAATTTGTGGTGAAAATGTGCAGGAAAGGCAGCGTGGACAGTGTCCACTTCAGAGGACGTGGGAACATCTGTAGGGGAAGTTCTCATTGCAGCTGCTGGTTGTCCTTTGCTTTTCCTGGACTCTTGGTAGAGCACATGCAGAGGAAGGATGGGAGGGATGCAAAAGGAACTTGTAGGGAGGTGGCAGTTTTTAAAATTGGACCTCACAAATAGGGTTTGCATTGATCTGTGTTTGATGCTGACTGATTAGGAAAAGTAAATTAAAATGAATCAGCATCCCTTCAATAAATAACTGGTCCAAATCCTATACTGTATGAGCCAAAGGAATGATTTGCTAAAGCTACACATTTCTTTGATATTGTTGATTCATTCTTGTTATTTTTTCCCTCATTACATTCCTATAGACTCATTTCCCCTCTCCAACCCCTTTTTTCTCAGTTTCTCTTCCAAAGTTGAGAGCATCCTTTGCTCTGAGGACGCTGGGGGCCAACGTGTCCCTGATAAATGTTGGTTACACCCAAAGCAGGTAAATTGGGTGGGATTCTCTGACCCATGTGGCAGGAGAGGAGCTAAAGCAGGGTCCTGATCCTCCCTGCTGACCAGCTTGTGAAGGATTGAGAGGTGTCCTGTGCTGCCTTGTCTTGCAGATGCCCAGACAGAAAATACATTACTGAGTAAGAAATCCTTCACTAAAAATGAGCACTGTGCCACATTTTTTTGTGTACCTGAGAAAGGGCTAACAAAGAAAAAAAATGGGACCAGCTGCCCTGAGATGTTGCTGCTGGAATGAAATTCTGGGTGAGATGAAGTGCAGAGTGAAGAGAATGCATTTTTCATCTCTGTTCCCGTTGCACCGAGTGCTGAGCTGTTTTGGGGGTTCCCAGGCACCCCTCAGCAGTCTCTGGTAATTCCACATCACAGCAAGGAGAGAGGGGCAGTGCTCAGGCAGGGGAGAAGCTCATGGAAACTCAGGGAAATCTCTGTGCCCTGCTTAGTCTGCACAGTTCCTATTAAAAAGGGCATTGTGGGTCCACTCCAGTGTCTTACAAAGACACCTCAGAGAAAACTTGTCAAGGTGGAACCAATTCTCACTGTGGGAGTTATGAAGTGACCCTCCAAAGTTAAATATTCAGTGTCAAGTTGCCTGAAGCTCACGGGGTTTGCCCTGTTACCCCTGTAACACAGGGAACTGAGGGAAGCAGAGCAAGTTCAGATGTTCTGAACAACAGAAGTCTGAAGTTAATTAGTGAAAGTGGTTTGAAGATGAAAAGCACTGCTGCTAAGTGTTATCAGTAGTGGAGCAACGCCGCTGTTAATTATAAATAACAATAATGCTGTGGAGCACGCTACATGCAAAGATCTCATAATGCTTTTGAAATATGAATCACTGATTTATTCTGATATTTGAGATGGGAGGGATGAGGCATGGAAGCATGGAAGAACTTGTTTGATTAAAGTGTTTAATACACAAGTAGAGGAGTCCAAGGCTGCAATCCAGATCCCAGACTTGCATTTTACAGGTATAACTCCTGAGGGCTGTTCTGGACTGGGCAGCACAGTCCAACCTCTGCCTTCTCATCAGCTACACAGGGGTGTCTGCTTGTGCAGAATATTACCCATGAACTGAGAAGATCTGGAGCTGCACATCTGATTTATCTTCTCGAATGTTAGGAATCCTGGAAGGAGTCAGAAGATGGACAAAGCGATCCAGCTCCGATGCAGCAGTTCCCCTGAAAGCATCCCGGGGATTCCAGTCGTGCTGTACACCTAAAATAAAACCACTCAGTATTTCTCCTCCTTGCCACTGCATTGTTTCAACCTGCAGTGATACTGGGCTGATCTCTCACATGGAGGTTTCCCAACTCAGAGCCAGGTGCTTTTGCCTAGAATTCTCAAAAATGAAGTCTGCAGATGAAGTGACTCAATCAGGGCTGAGCAACAGTGTCTGAATTTCAATGAGGGATGCTAAGCACACCCAAGGACCCTCTTCATTTTAGGGATTGACAATGGGAAACTAGAATGAACCAGCTCCTGGCATAAAAAGAGCACCTCATCTGGACTTTGCACTCTCTCTCCTTTCTGTGGTTAACAGACGTTTGCTGCTGTATTAGTTTGGCTCTCATCAGCTCCTTTTTAAATGGGGTTTTTTAGTTCTCCAGCTAATCTCTGTGAAGGAGGGTTCGTTTGTATGCTGTTATTGTCATTAACTGTAATCTCCAGTTGCAATGTTCGTGTGTCTGTTCTGTGCTTCCTCAGGGTAGCTGTGAAGTACTTCTTCACTAACCCAGGAGTGCCTCTGTTTCCTCATCTTACTGCGGACTATTGTGCATTGTGATCATCTGCTAATAGAGGAGATTAGCTGAATCACAGCAGTCTCCAAGCAAAACATACGACACTTTTTTTCCCCTTTTTCCTCTTCCATTGCTGTTCTATGCTTGTCTTTTTATACTGGCAATAATCACTTTGTGTTGTTCTTTTATTGCCATTTCTCCTCCAAGACTTCCAACTTCAGAGTCCTAAAGCGCTTCCTTGTTTCATCTTCATGGCCATTCAGAGTGTTTAATGGGCTTAATAAAGCAATCGAGGCTTCCATCTTCCTCGAATGGAGCTTTTGTTGGAGTCAATCTGCTTGCACAACTGGGATCACAGGTGTGTGCAACCTTTCAAGCAGTGGTTCTTGTTCTCCCGACCAAATTTACCCAGATGTTATTTCGAGAGCGATCAGAATTATTAACGTATAGTTCAGCAAAATGTTGACAGAATACAAAGCATAAAACACCTTGCACTGAAATTCCAAACCCAATTAAATGGGCTAATTCACCTACTGTTTAATTGGCTGGAAGCCATGTGAGTAATTACGCCACTGACATCTTCCAAAATGATATTCTTAATTGTTACATTTATTTGCATCACAACGAAATACCCACATCTCCGTTCAGCAGAGCTCAGCTCCCCTCCCAGCACCAGCAGCACTGGTGAAAGGCAAGAGGCAGTTTTGCATTTCACAGGGTTGCCTTGTGAAAACGTCAATTGGCAGAGCAGCAAAGCAGGACCTCTGGGAGCTGGGGCAGGAAAATGCAAACTTGGTCTGTTTATTCCTGAACATATGTAGCTTGTTACTGTGGTACATGGTGGCTTTTATTGTAGCACGCTGCAGAGACGCCTTTCTTCCCTTTTTTTCTCCCTCTCTGTTATTGTTCACTAAAATGCATGAACGTGGCAGGGTGATGCTGTGTTGGTTGTGCTTGCAAACTGCAATATAATATCACACTCCAGAGATGCAGCATTTCTATTTGCTGTCATAAATTTATTTCGTATTTTCTTTCCTTCATAAAATATCCTCCTACTTCTTTATACAAATAATGTCATTCCAAGGAAAATGTATGCAGAACCACTTTACAGAAACCCTCTATAAGCACTGTTTGGTCTTGCTGTGTAGATCTACTCTCTAATTGCTTTGAATTTACTTTATTGCAAGGCTGGGGATTGCTTTGAAGTGATTATGAAAGAATAAGCAGGCTTCTGCAAAGGGAATTTAGGAAAGAAAAAGCTTTTAAGAAATCCTATTTTGAAGCTCCAGTTCCAGAGGGTCCCTGGTTACTGAAATGTAATGCCAGTGCCTTCCCTTCCCTTCGCTGCCTTTAACAGTGAACTCTTCATCATTAATAAGACTTACACTGGCATGAAAATTGTTTCTTGAGATCATTTTCCAGCCATGACATTTTGTTGTAGGGGGCCACAATATGGCTGTATTTATTGGCTTTTGGAAAGTCCTTTATATGCATTCAGAAATATTTTCATCCCTCTCTCAAGAGCTTTAACAGTTCTAACCCTGTTCCAAAATACAATGGACACACGATGGTTTTGCTGGCTGTGTGATAACTTCTTTCTGAAGTACATGGCTTAAATGCAAAGTCCATTCCGGTGTCTGTTTGACCAAAAGAAATGGAATGCTGAAAATAAGGAACTCAGATGGAGCAGGTTAATATTATTTTTTTAAAAATAGTGGAATAATAAAAAAAGGAAGTGAATATTTGGGCTAGAATTTTTTATATTTGTGGGCAGTCTGGAGATCCAGGAAATGCTGCAGAATCTGATGGCTTTCTAGGAAACAAAAGGGGAGAGTTGTATTTTTCAATATATAATTGGTTTGAGATTTGTATAAAAGCCAAAACCAGATGCATCCATCTTTCTATCTCTCCCAGCATAAACATTAGAGGATGATGAAGAAGGAAGGGAAATCAGATCCATGTTATTTTCTTCGGGCCTTAGGAACAGCATGGTTCCCAGACAGCATTCCCTGTTAGAAACTCTCTGCTGCATTCATTTATGAATTGTTTATTTATCACCAAACTCAGAATTTCCATCCATGCATAGAAGACATGTTGGTTTTCTGACGCAAAACTAATAACATCTGCTCTTAATTAAACATTAATAGTAACAAATGGCTGCCTATCAGGTTTTTATCCCCTGTCAATCTGTGTAGTAGCTGAACATCTTCTGGAAGGGGGATTTCTCACCTTGCCTCACTTGGGGATTCCTGAACCCCAACACTCCCAAAAAACATCACCCTCACAGGCATGCTCAGGGCTGTCTGGTTCAGATGTGGGTGCTGGAAAATGAATCACCCACGTTGTTTACAGGAGTGAGGCAAAACAGAGATAAACCCACTGACTCGTGGTGCCTCACACAGGATTCATGGTGAGTAGGGTGTGCTTGGGAATGTGCTTGGATATAACTGATGTGATGCTGATTTAGGCCTCCTGGGCTGACCCCAAATTAATAATACTCAGCTTTAGATGCCTTTTTTTTTTTTTTTTTCAAAAATTGTCTTTAAGATGGTTTTTTTGGGAAACGTATCTGGGGAAAAGTGGATCTGCTAGTTAAAAAGCAGCAGGCATGGCTGACAGTCCCACAGCAGATAACCAAAGCGAATAAAGCTGCAGGCACAGAAAGAAGTGAGACATTTTTGTAGTACATAAGCATTAAATCTGTGATAAGTCATAATTTCTCTAGGAAAAAATGTGTTCCTATTCAGGCAGCCTATGGAAAAGTTAAAATGTGTTGTAAGTGGTTTATAAGCTGCACAGCAGTTCCTGCCACGGTGGGTGAAATTGGGCTGCTCTTGTGCCATTGGGACTGTTCCCTCTAGGGTGAACTCTCCTTGACTTGTTCCCTATCGATTTTTTCCCTTCACAAAGACCAGGCACCTTTTCCCCTCTCATTTGCAGTCCATCTCCACAGAAGTCAATCAAACCTGTAACTCATGTCAAACACCCACTAACTTCAAAACTGCCAGTTCAAAGAACTTTGGTTTATTTGCTGGTTTTGCAGCAGTTACAGCCTAAATAATTAGCTAATACCTTTTAAATATGTGTTTTAAAGATTATGGTTTAAATCCCCCAAACTGTGTCATCATTTGGAAACAAGTCTCTCTAAAACTGCCGAGCCAGCAGAAAGCACAGAAAAGCTCCAGATGGTCCAGTAGTTTCTGGTTTATTTACAGTAAACCAGATCCTTCCCCTCAGCCTTTTATCTCAGAAAATGCAGGAGGCTAGCAAGAGGTGAGGGGCTTTCTGGGAGCTCTGAGAAGTGTCCCAGTTCTTTTACAAACCCACAAGTGAAAAAGCAGCTCTGGTGGAGGGGTGCTGGGAAGACACCTCTGAATTTTTTACTATTTTTTCCCCTTGATTGTTTGTTTTGAGGACTTTGACAACAGCGTTTTATTATTTTACGATCGGTGACTTTGAAGGTAGAACTACAAAAGAGATTTGACTGAAATATTTGGGGTATTTTCAACACTCACATCTCCAGCGCTGCTCAGCTCGGCTTTCTCATCTTTTCCAAGTTGCCACCATTTTCACCGATCACAGATGTTGCCCTAAAATCAGAAGAAAGCCCTGATGTCCATCTATGCTGAGATCTACAGAGAACATCTTCCTGGGTCTCCCAGTACATTTTTGTCAACTGTGTTTTCCTTGTATTCTTGTTTGTGCTCCAGCTGGGCCTTCTGTGCCTTGTACAGAGAAGCAAACCCTGCCAGCACATTACATTATTTATAAGGCAGAGATGCTATCAGATCTCACTCAGGTTGGAAGAGACTCTGCTTTCAAATAATTACTGAATTTACATTTATGTGTTGCCTCTCAGGGAGACCCTGAAGCGCTGTGTGAGTGTCAGAGCAGAGCTGGGGTTGTCAGTTCACTGCTGAATAGAAACAGGATCGGTCAGAGGGGAGATCAGGGAGTGGATCCCCCTTTGGTGTCCCACTGCTGGAGGGTGTGAGGAGAGTTTAGGTGGAAATTACAACTGTTTAAATTGGAATTTCAGTAAGACCGAAGAAGTTGTAAAGAGCACTGGACTCATACATGACCACTGTGGACAGGGCTTTATTTTTTATCTAAAGGAGTTGTTAATTGCTGCACAGTTCCTTGTGCAAAGCAAACTGGGACTTTAAGTCCGGTGCCCAAGGCACTGCTGTGGTTTTGGCAGAGGAGAGGGCTGGGCATGGCCTGGAGTGAATCCAGGGCTGTACCCATGAGTAAATCACAGCTACCCACGGCTGGGCTGCTTCAAATCCTGTCTATTAATGGAGTTTTCCAGTTTTAGCCATGACTTGGCATGATTCTGGCTTCTCAGCAGGGACAGGCACAAGCTGCAGTTTCCTCCAAAGTTCATTTTACGGAATGTTTGTAACATATGCCTGTCTCTAGGAATGTGTTTGTTGGAAGGAGGGTGTTCTGGAAGGATGCAAGAGATCCATATTTTAAGTGCAAAGCCTAGTGAAGGACTTAATTTTAGTGCATTTGCAAGTGGAAGAAGAGCTCTGCTCATTCTTGCCTTGGCACAATGCAACACATCAGTTAAGCAGTTGGGAAAAGTAGATTAACTCGGTGGAGAGGTCCCAAGTGACGCCCTTTGTTCTTTGCAAAATCAATTTTATAAAGGAAGCTTTACAATAAAAGAAGATGGGTGGGGGGAAATGCCCAGGAATGGCTGGAATGGGATGTCAAGACAGGTCTGATTTGAGATAAACCAAATTCCTACTGGAAAGGTTGTTTCACTGCTCTGCTCTTGGAATATCTGAGCAGGGGTGTCTTCACTTGATGTGCTCCAAGTACATTTGGGTTCTGCTTGTTGGAGACTCGTGGCTGATGGAAAAGGTCCCAGTTTAAGATCATGAGGGACCTTTGTGTTTGGTGCAGCACAAACAAACACGAGGAACAATTTGAGAACATAACAGAGTCTGGGGGCTACAGGCTGAGAAGATGCAATTTTGAAATCTGGCTGAACGAGCTGTGGTATTTTTATTGGTATTTTATATTGATTTATAACTAGTGGCTTTTAAAAGCATACAGAACTCCCAAACTCTGAAAATTAATATTGTACTGATGGACCTGCTTGAACAAACATAGTAAAAAATGTGCTCTCTGTCATGGCAAGCTGAAAAAGCAGATGGCAGTCGGAAGCTGAGCAGCATACAGAAGTTTGAAATTTTAAATTAAATCAATTTGAAGCTTTGTTTGTGCCTAAGGCAAGCTTTCCCCTCAGATGAAGGAGAGTGGCTAGCTGAACTTTTTTACATGGGCTCTGGTTTGGAAAAGGCTGCTGGAAGATTTTAAATCCTCTGTGATTTACAATGCTGTATTAGTCTGGTTTAACAGTAGAGTAGAAATACCACATTCAGGTTGGTCCCAGGCAGGAATCCTTTCCAAAATTGTAAACTCCTGTAATGAGATGAGTACAGAAGAGGGGCTGCTGCTTTTCCACAGCGTGCCATAAATATTCAGATTGTGTCATATGTTTCCTGTGCTCTGAAGGGATGTAAAAAGATAACTGTAGCAAGAAAGAATCCTGAAGCAGACATACACACAGGGTGTTGTTCTGCTACAATAAATCAACTTAACGCCTTGATTTAAACATCATGAACTGTCTTGACTTTCCTGGGAGCTCACAGAAGATCATGGAATAGAGCAGGGAAGATACTCTGTGGGGAAAATGTTGCTCTTTTTTTCTAAGAGTTCATTAGTAAGATGGGATAGGCTGGCTGGACCCTGAGGGTCTTATTTTTACTTACTCAATACTCTCCCAGGTTTTAATGAGAGCTTTACTTGAATAAAAACTACATTTGATCCCAGGCCAGTAAGAGATTTCTGTGTCCTGCAGAATGAGCCTGCTGTCTCCTAGTTTTTTGATGACTGTGCCTTCTTTGTAGTTAACCAGCTCTGTGTTGGGACCCTTGGAGCAGGTCTCAGGCTTCTGCTTCTTGGCCACCAATTGCTACCTGAGTTCAGTGGTGAAAAGTTCCTTTATTTCTGCTGCTTCATTTGTTGGCCTCTCCTTTTTGGAAATCATCCCGTTAAATTGGAGCTGTACTCATGTACAAGTTTGTGCTCTACAAACCTGCTGCTGGTAGTTTGTGTGATTCCTACGCTGGTCAGCAGTGTTAAAACCTCTTAAAAACTCATTCCCAGGAATTTTGTAAGTCCCTGAACCCTCAGACCTGCTTGGAGGCAGTGGGTGTGCAGCTGGTTTTGAGAGGATGCAGAATGCACAGAAGGGAAATACTCATTTCAGCAAAGCATGGGAGTCAAGAGACATTAAAAGGAAATCAGTTTAATGACCTTGAATTTTGCAGAAAGAAAAAACATAATAGCAAGATTCTCAAATGATGGCTGAATTCTCAGCCAGCCTTTTAAATACACAAGCCAGTCTGTTCCTGGCTCCTTCATTAGGGATGCTGCTCTGCTGCTCATCCATTTGGTCAGGATGAGTGGTTTGTGCTGCAGTAAACATTCACCTGGAATCCACTGAGATTATAAACTCTACCTTTGTTTGGGGAAGTAGGTGTTGAAATCACTAGAAATGCAGCAAACTCAACTGCATTGAAATGCCAGCACTAACCTTGCAGTTCTGCTGAGCAGAGCTGTAAAGGAGAAGGGTGTGATGCCCAGACCTTCTGCTCCAGCACATCCTGTGGGGGCAAAATGGGGGATGATGGCGTGGCTCTGGGAGAAAGAGAAGGGCGAGCTGTGCAAAGGAAGGACCACAAGTGGTTCCCCCATCAGGCACCCACGTTGGGCAGTGGGGCTGGGGGCTCAGTGGTGTCACCAGCAGGACCCTGCCAGTGACCCTGGGGTCCGGGCACGGTCACACACAGCCCCCTTCTGCAGTGCTGTCCTTGGTGGTGGCTGGTTCACGCTGCCAGGCCTGCACAGTCCATAGGCCCCCGCTGCCATTAACATCTTTCCAGTGCTTAGGCACTCGTTTTTCCTGCTGCACAGCTCCATTTGCACCCTGCAGGGTGGCACAGGGAGCAGTGGGCGCAGTGCTCAGTATCGCTGGCCTGTTCAATCCATGCTTCCCTGATCTCTGATTATTATCCCTGCTTAATGCCCAGGGCTCCACTGCAGCGGAGCACTTGGCATCACTGCCAGCTGCACTAACTACCAACCAGCTGGCAAAGGACAGGGAAAGGGAGCTGGGAGAGGGACGGAAACCACATGAGAAAAAAAAAGATCTTTTAGACCCAAGTACCTCCTTTTTGACAGTCCAGCTCCAGAGGGAACAGTGTGGCTTTTTGGTAATAATAAAGAAATACAGCTCGTGGGCGAAACGGAAGCTGGATTTGTTTGGCTTCCACTTCATCAATAAATTCCAGTGACTCCATTTGGCTTTAGCACTCTTTTTGATAGCTTTTTATAGAAATGACAATTAAAATGGCCAGAGGAAGAAATGTGCTTTTTTTTTTTCTTTTTCTTTTTCTTTCTTCCCCTTGCTACTTTTCTTCTGTTCTCTTGCTCTGTCTCAATCTGCTTTGCAGTTGGAAAAGGTGATGCATGTTGATGTGTGCAGAAGGCTCCATAAAGCTGTGGGTTGTCCTGAGCTGTGGGAGAACTGGGAAGGCCACAGCCTGGGCACCTGCTGCTCCTTAGGGAATTTCTTCTGCTGTTCCACCTTTTTGGCCAACTTCACCATATTTTCCTTCTGTAGTTCTGTATGATTTTTTTAAAATCTTCCTGTCTGGAAATTATGGAAGGAAGAGGCTGGACAAAACAGTCTGTTGTCTTCAATGCTGAGCATCCCAGTGAGGGTTTGGACTGAGAGGTATGTCCTGAATTATTGGGATTTGCCCTTTTTGCATATGGAGCATTGTAAGGCTAAGGTCTGAATATGAAGCAGATATATGGGAGGTGGAGTTCAAATATTCACCAAAAAATGGATATAAAGTCATAGACCCCTAAGCCATGTTCTGGATCTGCCTTCCAGTATGTGCTGGGAAGTTTATAAGGAGGTATTGGGGCATCCTCTCAGATACCATTTGCCAGCTACCCAGTCATGGACTCCTTTCCTCAGCTTCTCTCCTTTCCCTGATAAACCACCACCAGCAGTGCCCAATCCAGCTGGGACCTGTCGATGTAGTTGAGCAGAGCAGTACATGAGCACTGACTGTGAATGTACCAACTGAATTCCAGTGAGAGGGAGCCCAGCTGATGTAAAATCACCCCTTGAGCTATAAATCTCACCTCAGCTCAAGATCTACACCCTTCAGTAGGAGCACTGACTTTGCCAAAGGCACTTCTGCCCATCTTGGGTCTAGGTCTGCGTGCAGATCTTTGCTTTAGGTGTGTCTTGAATGTGAAGAATCAGAGATTAGCTCTGGCACTAAGTTGGATGTGGCGCTGCTGCTGCTGCTGCTGGGTGTTTGTGTGATGAATTAACCTGGCTAATGCAGCTCCACTGCAGTGCTGTCTCACAGCCTTTATGGGTATAAACACACTTACAAATGTGGCAGCCAACTGCATAAATCTTCAGACGTGTTTGCATCTGGCTACCCTTGGATATCCAGATCTAATTATCTTCAGATAATTGAAAATAATATATCAATATGCTGCAATATGAATAAAAAGGACAGGAGTTTTGGAAGCCTCAAACCCATCTATTGTGTAGTGATAGATGCACGTGCTGCACGTTGGGTGAGCTTTGCATCCCTGGGGAATGATGCATCAAGTTTCCCATGGAACAGCTCCCCTGGCCCAAAAATGGTGGCTATGTCTCCTTTCTTTTGTGTGTCAGGAATATGTGATTTTGTTGTCAGCACATTTTTTGTAATGAAAAGCAAATGGTATCCAATATGTCTTGGAGAAAACGTGCAAACAACAGCAAAATTATATGTTGTTAAGAAAAAATAGATCTGTAACTTGTTTGCTGTCAATAGAGCTCTTAATGGCAGGGTAGGAGGGAAATGCACCCAGTGATCACTGCCTGTGTGCAGTGACACATGTGGGGCTCCAACCCATATGTGTGTTTAAAAACTACACCATGAAAAATTAAATTTCCAATATTGGATATGCCTCTGCAGCGTTTCATGGAGTTGAGAGTGTGTATGGACTTGGTGACTGAGGACTTGGGTCTGTAAAAGATGGGAGAATTGAGAATCCCTGGCTCATGTCTTCAGACAGAAGCCACAGAGAGGTCCCTGAATTACTGCTCTGCAGTTTGCTGGAATTTTAAGTTCAGACATGGGGAGTAATGCCCTAAATCATAAGTCTGAACAGGGAAAAAGTCAAACCAAAAAAAATCAGTAGATTAATGTGTGTGTGTGTCTGTGTGTAGAATAGGTCCAGGGAGAGCCTTCCCTGTTTTTTGCAGTATTCCATTAAGTTTGTCCAAGCAAGTAGCCACTGCACAGAATTTCTCCTCAGCCTGGAGTTGGTTTTAAGTGCCCATGTTATTCAATGTAACTTGGAAAATGGATTTTGTTTCAAAAGCTGTCTCATTCCATGAAAGATTATGAATGGTTTGCTATTCCTGTTGCCAGTAGAATTGATTGTTCTTGCTTTGAAATCAGCTAGAAGACATCTGGGGGAAAATCTCAGTACTTCTGAAACCCACAGCAGCATTCCCAATGCTTTCACAAATGTCTGATTCTTCCCAAATATGAAAACTTCCTGCTCGTATCCAGTGTACATATTTTGCACAAAGATCTAATCATGATAAACCATGTTCATGAAGTGAATTTCTTCAAGGAGTAAATAAAAAAGGGAAAGAATACTTTAAAGGAAGCTCATGTACCTTGATTGAATGACTGTCCATAAATATTTGATGCCAATATTTGTCCTGCTCTTGCAGAGACTCTTAAAGAGTTTTCCCTCTGTGATCTTTTCTTGACTGTTCTGTTCTCCTTTCTTCTCCCCATCTGCACATCTCTGTTCCAGATGTGAAAATGTACCACTCAAAAGTGGAGCTTCCTTTAAAAATAGTGCTAGTTTAAAAAAAAATAGTAATTAAGAATCTGTAGGCTGGCTGTAGCAGCATTTTTTTAATAAAAAGCTGTTAAGCTCTGCATCTGCCCTCTGCCACCTTGTGTACATGATACTGATACTTCTCAGTCAAACCAAGTTTCAGGTAATTACCCCCAAAACTGTCCATGTCCCACACACATCTACCAATTCCTTGAGGTTGTATTGATCCCTTGTTGATAAAAACATTCTCCCCTCATCCCTGCTGGAAGCCAACACATCACCCCCATGATAAATTCTGCTGGGAGGGTCCAGTCCAGCTCATCCCCACTTTCACTTTGGGCACAAAGGTGGCTGCTGTTAGTGAGGAACTGCTGTGCTCACCTTGGCTTCTGTGCACTAAAGGTTTACTGGTTCTCTCTAAAATAACTGGAATTTTCTGTGCAGTGTTACCTTGAGAGGCAAAAAATTGGAAATGAACAATTACCTAATTGTAGTTAATTTTTCTTTAGCTGTGGAACAACAGTGAAGGGGAAACAACTGGGATGTAGTTTCAGCTCTGCTGGAGCAGGCAGTGGCCTCACATCTCCCATTAAGCCAAAAGAGATGCACACCTAACAGCCCGTTGCCTGGAATTAGCAGGAGGGATCCAGAGTACTTCTCTATATATTTTTTAATTTTCTTTTTCTTTAAATAGCTTTTTGGCATCAAAGGCTTGCCATTGCATAAATTCCTGGGGAAGTCAGGGCTTTTTGGTGAGAGCAGCTCACGTTGAAGTGTTTAATGTTTTTAGCAAGACGTTGTTACAGTTGGTGGCCTTCCCAATCAGGAATGACATTAACGAAGGAACTGGTCTTAAGGATGAGTGCCATTTCCCAGTGAACTGAGTGACATCTATGCTCGTTCCCATTTGAAATGTACAAATGCAAAAACGTGAAAATTAATTCAGAATGTCTTTGTGATAATTTTCGAATAATTAAAAACTCCGTCATAGGCTCTTTCATTTCTTGATTCCACCCCTATGACCACTTTCTTTTCCATGGTAAATTGTAGAATGACCTTAATCTGTGATACTAAAAGAATAGACTTTTAAATCAAAATAAGCGTAAGGGGGAAAAAAAGGGAGCATATTAATTGCTCCTTCTTCCTACACAGTTTTTTTTCTTCTCTTTCCTTCAGGCATTCCTTGCATAAAAATATCCATTCACCAACTGTTCACCAACTGTTCCTCTGCTCATTGCCCTACCTTAGATTTCATTTTAAGACACCAGTGAATATTTGCTCTTCAGCCTCACTGTCTTTGAAGTTTTCTGCAGGGTTTTAAAGGTAGCAATTGGAGGATTTACCAAACAGCGACCGTGAGTTAATGAGCACTTCCTGCAAAGGGCTGAGGTGTTGTTAAACTTGGGCTTTTGGGAAACTGGTACTGGAAACATCACCCCAATGAACCCAAGTGCCGGCAGCGTTCCTCGCTGCAGCATCCCTCAGTGGCTGAATTCCTCTCAGTCCTACCCTTCCACTTTTGACACTTTCCCAGCCACATCCTTCATCATTGTAAGATCACGTTTTCAGGCTTGGAATTTTGGGAGGGGAGCCCGGGAGACACAGGAGGAGAGGAGATGCTACTTTGACCCTATCAGGTGTCAAATATGCACTGTCGTATTCACCTGGTGGTTTTCAGTTGGGTTTCTTTTGCCACAGAAATCACAGAATGGTTTGAGTTGAAAGGGATCTTAAAGATCACCTCATTCCAGCACTCTAGACCGGGTTGCTCAGGCCCCCCATCCAGCTTGGCCCCATCCAATCTTGTCAATGGGGAAGAGATGGAGGAGGAGGTTTTTGGGCTTTGTGTGGGTCTCTGGCTGCAGCCGGGTCTCTGGGAAGCTTGGATTGTGCTGGAGCTGCAGCAGTGGCCAGGGCAGGCAGCACATCTGCCTAATCTGCTTGGGGCAGGAGTGAGCCAGGACACAAGGCAGGGACCAGGGGTGGAAGGTGGGAACTCGCAGTGGGAACAAACTCTGAATCCCATCCCGTGCCGTTATTTATATCCTGGTTTCCCTATAGCTATTTACATTGTTTTCCCTTCAGAAACAGAGGAGCAGATTGAGAACTCAGAGTGTATCTATAACCATTAAAGTAGATGTTCAGCCTCAAACAGTGAGCTCCTGCAACTACCTACTAAATTATGCACAAACACACCAATTCCTTGAAGACTGTGGGCACATGTAATAAATATCTTCTGTTAGCAGCCAGGGGGGTTGACTCTGTAGTTTCTTTTCCCATTTCCACATGGCGGGCCAGGTGGTCTCTCCTGGAAGGTAGCTGAGATGAACAAGGCATTTGGGAGGCAGCATTAGTTATGTTTGCAGAGCTTTCTCTTGAACTTCTAGGGAAAATAGTTATAAAAAGTGAAATACACTGTACACAACCCTCCCCTTTTTTTTTTTTTCTTTCTGGAGTCCTAGCCTAAAGAACTATGAAGCTGTGCAAAGTTATAGAAGTGTGCTTGGAACACGAGGGAAAGAGGAGCAGATGCTGGTTGAAATGCCTGCTGCATCATTCCTTTCTTCTTGCCCTTTCATTTTTAGGGGCTCCATCATCATCTGGATGCCTGTGACAGCTTGTCTTCTAACAACAATATAGGCACAGGAATTGAATGAGACCTAAGGTCCATCTATTCCAGTATCTTGTCTCTGACAATATTCATTACTGTCTCTTTTGGGGGGAAAGTGTAAGAGCCATGCATGAGGGAGATATGGAATAATGTGATTCCCTGCATGGTCTCCTCGGATCTATAGTACTTAGAGGCTGACCTCACCCCTGAAGCACAGGGGGTTTTGTCCCTTCAGGGTTTTTTCTTGTCATTAATTATGACAGTGCTGGACATGAGAGTGGACGTGCTTGTTCTTTCTGTGGATTTTCTTCTCTTCCATCTCTTGGGACACGTGATCTTGCATCTTGTTTGTCTGAGCAGAGCAGGACCTGCTCCTTACAAACCGGGGAATTACAGAGACACTGCAAAAGGACGAAGTGCCCTCTCCTCATTATTCTTTATGTCTGACTATAAAGGACCCAGGTTTTACGATGGAGCCCAGGAGATCTTGCAGAGCAGGTATTTGAACATTTTGTTGTGGCTTTTAGCTCTGTGGATTAGTTTGGCCCATTTCAATGTATTTCCTTATCTCTCTAATATAGGGGCTTTTATAGAGCCCCTCAAAGGAACATTAATATGCTCCACACAGAGATTATTTTATGTGCAGAACGAAATCCCTTGCACCTCTGCTTTTTCATCCATTGTTTTTAAAGCCCCAATATACAGTGGTAATTTTGGAAAGCACTTAAAAGAATAGGTGGGATTTGCTCATAAATCAGCTGTGCTTTGATCTGTCTGTTTGCTTCCTTAAGACTCTCTAAAAGGTGATAATATATCCATATCTTTTATTTCCCCCAGCATCCTTCTGTCACCAGTGGCATAGGTGTGTAAGAATCCTCAGTTTTTAATAGGCTCAGGTTTCTCTCCCAGTGTTTGCTTCCACCTTTTGATTAGTGATGCTTTCATGTGTCTGTGCTGAGGTTTTGGATGCACTCTGTTCTCTCCCAGTGACTCACCACACACTTACATCCTCCCTGCAAAAGTGTGTAAATGGCAAATGCAGACTCTGTAATGAAATACAGGAAATATTGCTGTAATATTTGAGATGCTTCAATTTGGAGAGCAAGCAGACAGGGTATGGAATTTTGGTTTTATTTATTGTGTTGCTCTTTTTGCTTGTGCCGTGAGTCTGTAACAATAAACTGTGCCGTGCCACTTTGATTTAGAAGAAGCTTTACTTCAGGAGTGTAACTGCCCTTTAGTTGCCATCAGTTCATTCCCAGCACATGGGAAACCATTCCCATATTTTTTCCTTTGTCCTTGTTGGTGCTTTCCTATGTGACATTCTCTCCACTCGTATGATCTCTGACCTTAGTGATGCACAAGTCACTTCTGAGTCAAACTACAGATGAACCCTACTCACAACAGCTGCAAAAAATATGACTTGCTGCAGGAGCTGTTTGATGCTGTACTCCGCAGGGAAAGACGTTTGTTTTCCAAAACAAGGGGAAAAAACCTTGCTGTGAACAAAAGAGATAAAATATTAAGTATCATTTTACCACTGACAAAGAATAAAAATAATTTAAGCCTGGCCATGAACGACTTCAGCAGAGCATAGATTATTTTCAGGTGGAGTGTGCACTCTGCAATTCCAAACGCAGCTGAACGTTCAGGCTTTTTTTTTCATTTCAAAATGCATCAAATGTATTTTATTTTTTTTTAACCAAAAAAACCATGCTTAACAGTACATTTTCTAAGGCTGTTGTTGGCTTTTAATGGCAAGTCAATTTGTCCTTTATCAAAATAGCAACACATGGCTGAACCAACATAAACTCCGTCGACTGTCTCGGGCATGTGGTTGGGCTGCCGGCGTTTGAGTTGAATTGCAAGGAGGTGATAAGGATGCAGCCACCGTTTCATCCAGGTTTCCATTACGGAGCTGGATTGCAGCAACATCCCTCCTCGCCTGCACTATTCCCTTGTAACCTAAAAGTAAAAATAAAATCCATGTTTCAACTCTGGCTGGCTGGATCCTCGCGGGCGAGGAGCGTCCTTACAGATAACCTCGGCAGGACCGAGCGGGTTCTTTGGAGATAGAAACCCTCCACCTTGGTGCTTTCATTGTTGCTTCCCACTTGTTATTTAACGTTTCTGCTCCCCTCCTTGCAGCCCATCCAGTTTCTGAGTTACATCACGTACGGCTCACAAGCCGATGATGGGTCCTGCCATTCCCATGGCGTCTCCCAGGTCTAGCCGCAGACACAGTGCGAACATCCCCCCAGGGAACGTAAGATGCTCCGGATTCATCGCCGAGCTCCGGGATGCCATCTGCAGTTCCCAACACTCCTTGCCCTTTCAGGGCAGCCACACTTCCAGCATGGAAAGTTAATCATAGCTGTCTCAAACTTTTCTTTCCGGAGTCGGGAATTCATTACCGCGGCCCACAGGGTTCAGCGTTTTGGCTCAGAGCTCTTTTGATAAATTAGTTACGGACTTTCTTCAGTAGTTGTTTGAAAAGTAAGGAAGTTTGGTGCCAAATGGGGAGAAGATTTCAGTGCAGATACGTGACAAGATGCATGAGGACCCGATGCAAATACGGATTATGCTTTCTCTGGCTGTCGACGTTGCCTTGAAATTGTGATTCTTCCTGATTTTTGATTGTTTTTAGAGGCTGCGTTGACGTGAAATTCACTTGATTAGATTTCACTGCAGCTTGCATGTTTTGAAAGTTTTATTTTGAGCCAACACTCATGTGCAGAGTGCCTCTTGAGTTATCTGCCATCAGCTTCTTTGTGGCCAGTCCAGAAAGAGATGTGCCTGATCACCACATTGATTTATTCACAGTGGCAGGGTGTCATTTTAACTACTTTTTGGGTTTGCTTCCCAATTCTTGGTTTCCTTCCCAATGCTGTAAATACTCACTTTCAGGAGTACAATACAAAACCAGACAACCATCTTAATGAAAATGAAACTCTAACAGTGATACACTTGCAGAGCAAGGTGATTTGAGTGCAGTAGGGTAGGCAATTACTGCTGCATTAACATATCCACATCACATTAATGACGAAGTGCCAGGCTCTGGTTTACTTTTGTCTTGCGCGCAGGGAGGGATCATTAGAGTCCCATGAATAATAGGAATCAGAGAAGGAAAAAAAGAAACCTATTAGGGTGTTTTATCTATCTTTCTGCAGTTGTGTTCCTTTTTCTGACAAAATGTCTGCATTAGTATTCCTGAATAACTCTCAGTGGGAAATGTGATCTGAGCGCCGTTGGGATCAGTGGCAGGACTCCCACTGGTTTCAGCGGTGGCTGAATCAGGACTCTAAGAACTTGGAACATATCTTGGTAGGTGGCTTCTTCCAAGCAGGGTTTTAATCTTTAAATCAGTAGGAGATGGACAGGTCTCTCCGTTCACTGCAGCTGTGGAACATTTTCAGGACTTCAGGAGTTGTTGGGTTTAGGCAGACAGAAGGCAGATGGAATACAAGTGATTCCACCCACACTCACTGTTGATAATTCAATCTTTCACCTTCAGAAAATATTATCTGATCTATTCTGGTAAAAAAATATATTTATTTTAAAATGCCTTTCTGCATGGGTTACAGCTTTATTCCACAGCTGCTGTTTTATTTTTTACTTGTGGAGCCAAGGCAGAGAAAAGGGTCCAGGATGCAGATAATTTTCCTGTGTGGTGCTGCTCTGTCAGCAACATCCAGAGGTTGTGAAAAAGTATCATAATTTCTGCAATATCCAGAGGAAAAGCTGTTGAAAGTGGGATGATTCTTATTTTTCATCTATGTAACATTTGGGGAAAGCATGTGTGTTCTTGTCGTTGGTTTTGCTCTTTGGACCCACTGATCCAGGCCAGGACACAGAGGATGGTGCAGAAACCAGCTCCTTTCAGATAGATCAACAAAGGCTGGAAGGAATAGGAATGTTTTCCACCAGAAAAAGCTGTTCACTGCAGGGGACAGCACTGGGCTGTCCATCCTGCATGGAAAAAGCCACCTGTGAATGCCGAGGCATGTGAGAGCTGCAGCAGATGTCTGTGATGGAGAAATCTGAATAACTTTTCTGCTTGCCAATAGCTCCTGTGAAAAGGAATGATCCACCCACTCAGAGAATGGTATGGTTTATAAAATAGGGAATATAGGGAAGATCAGGTAACCTTGAGCAGTGCTGCAGCCCCTGAGAGAGGGGACAAGAGATGGTTTCTTTGGTTGACTCTTCAACCCTCTCTTATGAGAGATTTCTGCAAGTCTGGTGTGGCAGCCTGACTGCAGATCAGCCAAGGTGATGAAAACATCCCCTGACTTTGAAAACACCCCATAGGCTGAGTGGTTTTTTTTCTGGTTTTGCCATCCCAGGTGGCAATTCCCCCCTCCCCACAGTGTGTGTGGCTGGCATGCGGGGTGGGGGTGTGGCAGGAATTTGTACCAAGGTGATAAATAACGGATAGATGCACAAACAGGATCTTTACGCTTGTCAGATGTAAAACATTATGGGCTATAATATTGCTATTAGGCTTTTTGGCTGAGATCAAGTGCAGTGTCAGCTTTGGTTTATGTATCTTCCAAAGCAGCCTCACAACAGACTCAGAGGTTGTGGAAACATGCTCTTGGGTTGGTTTTTTGCTTTGTTCTTTGGATGGTTTTATCTGGAATTGCAGTTATTGAAGTGAGTATAGCTTATCCTTCATATGCTAATGAATTGACATTTACAAACAAGAAACATACGTGTCAGTAACCTGATCAGGAGCTGTAAAATAATTTCTATTTATCTCATCTACTAATATCACTCAGAGAAGGCCTGGGGGTTCCAGACAGCAATAACATAAATACCAGTTTAAGAGGTCTGGTCAATAAAGTGCTCGGCACACACACTCCAAATGTAATTAGTTACTCTGTTCTGTTCCCATTGCGTTACCTATGGATTACCTCTATGGATTAAGCCTTCCAGAAATGTTTCTCTCCTGCTGTTTTCCCCTCCCTATAAATCAGGGAGATCAGGAGGCAGATCCCACCTTTGGATTTGCCTTCTGTGAGTGTGGTGAGGCCCTGGCACAGGTTGCCCAGAGCAGCTGTGGCTGCCCCACTCCTGGAAGTGTCCAAGGCCAGGCTGGATGGGGCTTGGAGCAACCTGGGATAGTGGAAGGTGTCCCTGCCCATGGCAGCAGAGTTGGAATGAGATGATCTTTAAGGTCCCTTCCAACCCAAACCATTCCATGATTCTATGATTCTGTGAAATGGACTTTCTCCATTGGGCACTGTCACCCCCAGTCCAGGGAATTCCCCTTGGAAAAAAGAGAAAGGGATTTTAGTGCACATTCGTACTCGCCTGAGCACTCAGGAGAGAGATCTGGATGTCCCATTAGGATAACATACAGAAATTGGAGTCCTATCAAGGTTACTTTGGAACTCTTATTCCATTTAAATGCAGGAACCAATTTCTGGTTGTGTTTCTTGCATGTCAGAGCTGCAGGTTTTCCACCTGGGATGGAGAGTGCCCACCTGGCTTTGTAATTTGCTGATGGGGAACATTAACCTTCTCCAGTGCTGTCAGTCTTGGGACTAATTATCAACAGGGGTCCATGTTACGTGTCTTCCCAGAGCAGATTTTAAAAAGGCCATGAAATCTGTTGTAGTGAGAAGCTGAATCTTGAAGGAGTGGGGGAAAAAAAAGAAGAAGAGATGAAAAGAATAAGTTTGATTTAGCAGAAATAGATCTTTCAAGTTTTGTTTGCTTACCTTGGCAGACTGGTGTGAGCCAAAAATACACTGCAAAAATAATGAGCTAAAAACCAGTACTCCACTGAGGAGACTGGATAGGTAGGATGGCAATGACAGTCCCCCTTCTCTGAGCTTGGATACTGGGCTATACTGGTATACCAGAATATGTCTAGTGGAATATTCCCTGCCCATGGCAGGGGGGTTGGAAATAGAGGATCTTTAAGGTCCCTTGCAACCCAAACCATTCTGTGATTCTGTGATTCCACTGCATAAATTTAATGTTCAGAAATGGAAAGTTGATAAGCTTGTGTTGGCGTGCTAGCCCAAATCTTCTAGGCCATCCTAACTCATTTTCATTTTATTTTTGCCAAATAAAAACTGGCAAACCGTATCCTGTTGAGACCTGTATTTGCATTAGAATGAAAAAAATTTGTGAAATTGGTTAAATTTGCCATTATTTAGTTGAAGAAAAATCTTGGGAAAGATGCTGTGATGTCTAAATAGCTCATATCAAAGTTTTTGGAACAGAAGGTCTTGACTTTCATGTGCAGTCATACCTTCATTTAGAGTCATTTACTTTCATTAGAATAGTTTTCTAATTTTATGCAAGTGAATGACTCAGATAGGGAGCATTTTGCTTATGGTACAAAACGCTCTTTCATGCAGAATGTTCCTGCACTGAAAATTTCAGTCTGGGTGTGCTTGTAGTGTCTGCTCTCCTACCCCCAGCTCTGTCCACCCACTCTTTAAATGCCTGAAGCTTGAGGACTTCCACTTGATTTTTTTTCAGTCTGTTTCTCAACCAAATGGCTCCACAGCGGAGCAATTAGTCCTGGTGTTACGGAAATGCCTCTGCTTGCTTGCTTTCATTTTCCTCCATGTCACCCTAAATATTAGGATGGTTTACAGGCTGGTTTCAAAACAGAGAGACGAAGATGGTAATTTTTTAATTGGTAAGATGAACCTCGTGATTCTGCTTAGGGAGAAGATGCTTAGGAGGGGAGCTGTGATGGATGGTGTAGTTCCAGATGGTGGAAATGGCTTCCAAAGGGTTGGAAAGTAGTATGGAAACATTGGATTTTTACAGGGAGGGATTTCTGATCCAGACAGTGCATGAGTAATATCATTCCATCCTCAGCTGTGCTTTGTACATTCCTTCTGTGAAGCACTTGAGCCCCAAGTCCAGGAGGCCTTTGCACGGCAGTCCCGCTCTAGCTAAAGCTACATGAAGCCTCTTGTATTATTTTTTCCTTTAAGGGCAGCTTTTCCCCTGTACGACCTTCCCAGAGATCCTTTCATTCCCCAGTAGGTTTTTAAAAGTTAATCAGTACCTTGTACAGCTCTCAGTGGTAAAAAGTGCTACAACGCAGGCTATTTGTTCCTAAATCTCCACTCGATATAAGCAGCAGCCAGCAATATATGTCCTCATCCACACACACACATACACACTTACACCTTCTTTGGCTGACCTGGTTATTCCTGTGTTCCCATTAGCCTGCTAGGCTGTTCAGTTTAACCAGCTGCATGCACTAAATAATAGAAACATTTAATGTTTTGCCGCTCGAGTGGTCCCCAACAACAGTTTGGAACAATCTCGTCCCAGCGGATGGCGGCTGCGGAGCGGCTGGATGACAGCCCTGCTTCCTTCCAGCCATTTCCAGGGCTTTGGTGCTGCCACGACTGCAGCGAGGTGGAAGGGAGGGAAGGAGCATGTGCTATTTTCTGAACACTCTAGGTGCAGACAGGAGCAGGGTATGCGTGTGTGTGTGTGTGTGTGTGTGAGTGTGTTTGCACTTCATGCAAATTTAGATGTTCCTGGAGTGGCACAAACCTCTTGGTGCTGCCGGAGAAGCTCTCAGAAGTTGTTTTCCTCTGTTGTTAAATTTAATTTCAATGTTTTCCTGTGTCACAGAATGTGTTCTCTGCCTTCCTGCCGGGGAAGACCTTCCCGTGCAGCGCTGGCTGGCTGCGGGCATCCCAGGGGAAAGCAGAGCTGCAAATCAGCCGTGTATCCTCTGACGGATTTTATGAAGAGAGCACAAGCCTCGTTCCCTCCATCCCCCTCTCTCTCCTTCCCCTTGCCTTGGACAATGCATTTTCCAAACAGAGATGCTTTTCCTTGATTTATCTCTGAGCCTAAAGGCCCACATGGTCAAGTTCTTAAAAAATCTGAAATGCCCAACCAAAGAACGTGGCAAACCCCTGTCAATGCCTGCCCAGTGATCCAGGTGTTCTGAACAAAGCTGTTCATTCAATGCACCCCTCAGCCCTTCCTGGACAGATCCAGCCTCTTGGAAACTAGTTCAGGGCGACTCAGGTGTGCTCCAAGGCCCTGCAGAGCAGAGGGTACCTTTTCATCTGCTGGCAACTTGCTGAGCCCCTGTAACCCTGTGACTTTACTGGAAGAGGGGGAGCCACCCTGCAAGGGGTTGGTGGCCTTGGCTTGCCCCAGGAGGGCTTGGAGCTGCCGCTGTCTGTGGGATGGGTCGTGTGGTTCCATGGGTTTGGAGAGGCTGCAGGAGGCAGAAGCAGTGAATTGCTGCAGGTGAGAGGGGTGTGGAGGTGGGATGCTCCCAAAGAACTCTCGGTACCAAGTGCTGTCACCAAATGAAGCCAGCACTGAACCTCCACAGCTGAAGATGAGAGCCCCGACGCGGCAGACGCTCCCTGCAAATGAAGTGTTCTCTGCTCTTTGTCCAGACAGAAAATTGGAAAATGTCAGCTCTGTTTTCTGATGAAAATTCATTGTCTGCCAGCTTTCCTGAAAGCTGTTGGCCCCAGCCTGCATCAAAGGGAGTCCTAAAATACAGCATGTGGCAAAGAGAAGTGGTAAAATAGGGGCTGCTCGCTCCTTTGTAGGTGCCATTATTCTCCCTGCTCCCCCCCCCTCCCCTGTGGGTGCCTGGTGTGAGTGTGGCAGCTTCTCTAGATAAAGAATGTTGTTTCTCCAAAAAGAAGGGGAATTTATTATTTTTGCTACATGGGGAACCTGA
This sequence comes from Aphelocoma coerulescens, assembly GCF_041296385.1. Taxonomy (NCBI): domain Eukaryota; kingdom Metazoa; phylum Chordata; class Aves; order Passeriformes; family Corvidae; genus Aphelocoma; species Aphelocoma coerulescens. The sequence goes on along the minus strand of NC_091022.1, from coordinate 29,434,240 downwards.
CATCTGACAAGTATTTCCTCCTCCCAACCTCTGTTCTTCTTTTCTGTACGTAAATATAGTGCTTGTGCCCTTCCAAATGCCCCGGCTTTCCTGAAAACCCCCGTGTTGTAGCCATCAAATTGGTCCATGCATTTTTAATGCAGGCTTATTGACTGGATTCTGGAAGCATAAGGATAAAACAAATCGCTGTACTAGGAAGAAAGAAGCCATTTGGCCAAGTGCATCTGCTCACCTTTGATTTATTTCAGCAACTTTCTCCTATATTTTCAGTCTATTCCCTCCCCTTAAAAATAATCTATTAGTCTTCTAGTATTTTGGCATTTGCATCTGCAGTCTGCTTCTCAGCCTATTCCATATTCACATTCCTTTGATATATACATGTGAAATAATGACCCAGAGCTGAAATACTAGCTAAGCCTGGTTTCTGATATAATCCCTGTGGTGTTTAATTGTACTTTCTTTGGCATCTAAAAAGATGGCTTGTGTGATTGCTATCTAAATGTATAGCAGTGTATCTTGGAGGAGCTAAACATCATGTCCGAGCTGGGAGTGTGAAACCAGGCTGAACAAAGCCCCTCCAGATAAATGAGCTGTGTGCTGTTTGCTCAGCAGTGTGGATAACCTCAGCCTTGCAAGTGCTGCCTTGGATAAATGCTGCTGAGGGGATGTAGAAATCCATTCAAATTGGAATGTAAGATTCCAATTCCAATTCCAAACCTTGGCTGCCTCCCGAAGCCACCCAGGCTGTTCCTTCAGCCATCAGGTTTAGGTGTGCAAACTTCATCTGTGTGGGGGGGAAGGAAACTCTGAAGAAGGGTTTTGTCTGTGTTTTCTGTGAGGGATTTGGGAAGAAGACTGGCTTTTTCAGTAAGTATTAATCTCCTCTGCCATCTTCAAGCAGGATTTATTAGGATGTGATGGAGCGTGATCCTGAGAGCAGCAGCGTGGAGGTACCATCCAAAGCCACTCCTGGGTGAGCCTAAACTTCTGGGATGCCTTTTGGGATGTGGACAGCTCTCCACACATTGCTGTTATGTACTGCATGGCCAGTCCACATCTTCCAAGAGCAAAAGCAGCAGAGCCACGGAATGCCAGGTTGGAAGGGACCTCAAGGACCACCTGGTCCAACTCTTCTTGGCAAAAGCACAGTCTGGACAAGCTCAGCACCCTGTGCACCTGAATCTTGAAGTGTCCAGTTTTGGGGAATGCATCACTTCACTGTGATTATTCCAATGGTTATTCCAGTGATTCGCAAGGATTATTCTCATTGTGAAAAACTTCCATCCTGGGTCCAAGTGGAATCTCCCCAGGAGTAATTTGTACCCATTACCCCTTGTCTTGTGGAAAGGGAGTCTCCCTCTTTCTAGCCATCCTTTCAATACTCGAACATGGTGGTAAGGTCTCCCCTCAGCCTTTTCTTTCCATATCTGAACAAACCCAGGTCTCTCAGCCTTTCCTCATATATAGCTTCCCAGTCCTTGGATCATCTTTGTGGCCCTTCTCTGGGCCTTTCCAGCCCACCCACATTTTTTTTTTTTGCATGGCAGGGACTAAAACTGAGCACAGTATTCCAGGTATGTCCTGTCAAGGACCACAGGCAGTGGGATAAAGACCTCTTTACCTCTGCTGGGGATACCCTTGTTGGTGCAATGCCCTGTTGGCTCTCTTGGCCACAGAAGCACCCTGGTCACTCAACACTGACTTGTCCAAAGATAGGTAAAAAATGAGCTGAGAAGGAAAAAAGAAGAGAGGAAAGAATGATCCTATAGAAGTCCAAGCGCTCTGACAGCCCTGGTCTTTCCAGTCCCATCCCAATGTCCCTGGAGCAAAAAACCCCAAAGCTTCCTGTCTGTCTCCTCCCTAAACTACACACGCTGTGGTGCTTTTCTGCATTGTGTTGCTGCTGTGAGCCTGTGAGGCTGGTGCTCCACATCCTGATATAAATTGTTATCAACAGCATAATAAAGAGTGATACACAGCGCCGTGCCAGCCCTCGCATGCCACAAGCTTTTATGGTGCTTGTTTAAATCCACCGACAATATTGCTGCAACTTCACAAGGTATTGGGGCTTTTTAGCCTAATGGGAATGATACAGTTTGTTCCCAGCTGCCTTCGGGAGCAGAGAGCTGTGCTGTGGGATTGGAAAACTGACTCACAGCCTCACAAGGGTGGTGCTGACCTGGGGACTTGGAGTGGATCCTTCAACTGGAGCAGGCAGGACTGGCAGTGAAAGCAACCTGAAACTGGTTGTAGGGGGAGGGTATCATCATGCTTTTGCAATTTGCACTGTGGGAAAGGATAGCTTGTGAAAAGACAGAAAAAAGATTCAGTGGAATGTAAATCTTTCTGCATTAGGATGCATTTTCCCTAAAGCATCCCTTAACCAAATGGGCAGTGAGGGGTTCCCTTTGTCTCAGGCACTTTTCTGTTTAAGTGATGGATGTTTAATTCTGTGATGTGTCCTTAAAAAAAAAAAATAGTGTGTCTGTGTTCAGCGTTGACCCAAAGCCAACAGAGAGAAAGGTTTTGCAGATTTCTGTGTCCAGTAACTTCAGGGAATAATGCTCCTTAAAATATTTCTTATAATAAGCTTAAGTGGAGAAAATTGAAAAACATCATTCATGCTTTGATGTCCTAAAGTATGAAATCAGAACAGCTTACTAGCAACTAAATTCTATCCCTTGACCATAGAGGGAGGCAAGATTCAGGAACATCCTAAGATGAAATAAAGTAGGGTCAGCTTTGTGGTGTAGTGGCTGTGGGATTCATTGGCAGATGGGAGTCATGAGTTCAGGCTCTGAGCTCAGTATTTCCCTTACAAGCTGACATTCCCACTGGGGGCTGCAGGGCTGGCATTTTAAACACAGTCCTCCAGCAAGGCTCTGGACCAGCTGCACGGGATGGCCAGTGGTCAGAAATTGTCCCTTGGGCATGGGACACCTCAGTTCAAATCCCTCAAACTACAGCTTCCTCTGAGATTTTGACTAAGGTGCTTCTGTAGAGCAGAAGTAAAAGCATTCCTGCATCTCAGTATGGTGTTCTGAGCATTGTAGACACCCCAGACTGGAGTTTAAAAGGTGTTTAGATGCCTGATGATTCAGTTAACAAGTTGGAAAGTCACTCAGGTGCCCAACTTGTTGGCTTTGCTCAGGGTTTCATCAGCCAGTATTGACTGATAGACCCAGATAAATAGACCTGGAGAGATTTTCACTTCATGGCACAATTTTGAGAGGTGGATTTTAAGACTCTTCATCTGCCGTGGGAAAAGTAAGGTTTGGGAAATATCTGTAAAGCATGGTTAGACCCCTGCTGCAGGTTATGAGTATTCTTCATACAAATCCACATGCAAATGTTGCTCTGAAGAGACTTGCTTAGGAATCTAAATACTGACAAGCTTGCCACGCAGTGCAGGAAATTCGACAAAATCTCTGGCCTGACCTTTGAACGACCTCAATCCTGAAATATTTAGTTTGTTGTACACAGTCTGCTTTAATTCACAGTAGAAGAAAACCTGTGCACCCCAGAGCAAAGAACCTGGCTGGGTGTGAAGGGCTGCAGTTGATGTGTGTCATATCCTCCCCAGCTGAACTCCCAAAGGCTGGCATTGCACATGAGCTGCAGCATCTTCTTTCCAAAACCAACTGATGGAGAGGTTGGCTGTGAAGCATTTGAGTTTATGTCTGTCTGTGTATTTACAGGAAGATTTTTCTGAAATCAGGCAGAACTGAGATGGTATCAAAGATGCTCTAAAGCCTTATGGATGTGGAAGATTTGGCCACGGCTGTATCATATTACTACTACTAATATATGTACTGCTTTATGCTGAGGAAATGTGTTCATCTTTTACCAGCAGGAACCTGTTAACATTCATGGTGTGGTGGGTTTGTCTTCAGCTTCTTCAGGAGGGTGTAGAGGAGGCTTATTTTGGTAACTGTGTTTTGTTGGACTCTTAATACCTTGCTGGTTATTGACTATAGGCAATAATCTGGTCTTTATTTGGAATATGTTCCCCAGAGGAGCTGTGGCTGTCCCATCCCTGGAACTGTCTGAGGCCAGGTTGGATGGGGCTTGGAGCAACCTGGGATAGTGGAAGGTGTCCCTGTTCATGGCATGGGGTTGGAATGGGATGATCTTGAAGGTCCTGTTCTATAACCCCATGATTTATACCTCAAAGTCTTGCTTGAATTCCTTCTTCAAAAATATCTGGAGGAAGACAGCACAGTTCTGTTCGTGGGGAGAGAGGATGTGGATTGAACCCATAACTGAACACCTCACCTGCTCAAGCTTTTAAGGTGGGAGAATAATTGGCCAAATTTCACCTACAGATTATGGAGAGGAATAGACTCCACAGGGATTCAGAGGATGGATCATTGTTCTTTCTCCTCTGAGTGGGGACAGCTGAGCTCCCACCTTCCAAGCCTCCTTCAAGTGCATTAGGTTGGGAGACAAGAACTGAGCCCGCAGATGTGGAGGGAATGGCCATTTTTTGACTTCATCAAAATTTGCCTTTGCTTCCCTAATTGCTTTCTCTGAGTGCTGTAGCAGTGAGGGCATGGTACATCAGGCTTTACCGCAGGCTGTAAAGGATTCCCAGCATCCCTGGATGCATTTTTATGTACCTTAATCAGCGCTGTACCTGTGTTTTTATTGCTGCAGGATTGTGCTGCTGAACCAGTGCTTTACTTGTGCTTTTATACATCACCCTTTACACCTGCTTGTGTCTCTGAAGAGACAAACCTACAGAGGGGTGTCCAGAGCACAGCACTGAATCTGTCCCCCAAAAATCTGGAGAAGCAAGGAATGGGCCACCCTCCTCCTGACTCCTCAATGTTCTTGTATTCATGCTCCTCCTGGATTCATGCAAATGAATGTAGAGAAGATAAGAGGCTTCTGTGATTCCCATCAGGAGCTGGGAAGGACTTGCTGGCCTGTTCCAGAAGCCATAGCCATCCCTCCTCAGAGCCTGCACTCTGCAGAAGTAATAATGCATCCCCTTTTCTTTATGGCTTTAATTATTGTGTGCGCTGGGCACGGTGATAAGTGGATATCTTTGTGTTAAGCAGCTAATTAATGTCTGGAACTTAGTCTTTTGTTTATTGTGGGGTTTTGCAGGAAACTATTCTCAGCTGTAATAGAGTTTGTGAAATATGTACTGTAGATCCCAAATGTTAGAGACAAAAAGATGAGGTGCTGCTAAGGGCCATCAATGCACATTGACTTCTTTTGGCCCCACATACATCAGAAAAATGAAGTGAAGCCCTTTGCTGGAGGACTGATTGCAGCTGAGGCACTTTCTTTAATGTCCCATGTGCAGGATGCCTTGTGAGCCAGGAAGGCTATCAAGATACAGTTTTAATTAACATTTGCTTTTTAGATAATGCGCAGTTTGTTTTGGCAAGAGTTCATTGAATATGAAATCTTTGTAATTAAGATACTTAAACCTGCAGTATTTTGTTTTCTGCAGTATTTTTTTCCAAAACTGCATAAATTCTGCAGCATTTATTACCCAGTAGACAACTACTGCAAGAAAGAGCAATTTCTCCCACTGCTTTTTTTTTAATCTGTTTTTAACCTTTTTGTTTTGGTGCCTTGTTAGGCAGCGTTTTCTTTTCACAAATGTGTTTGAGCAATCACAGAATAAAAATAAAGAAGTGAAGGTATTAAAGTCCCTATTCCTAAGGTAATTAAATATCAGTCTTCTATTGATTTGTTTTAATATGCACATCTAAATGAATTCATCTCTGTATTGTCTGAACACCCCACAAAACAATGTAAATCAGGGAGGCATCACAGATATGATATTTCTCTTTTGTCCTTCAGAAGGAGCCAGACTCTTAAGACAATATGTTTTACATATATAGAGGTATTATATGCTTCTTTCAGAGATATTATCAGCCTCCTGAAAGAGAAATAAGAGAGTAGATATGAAAAAACGTCCTTGGTGTAGATGGTGAACCAAAAGAATTCATAGTTCTTGGATGTTGTTCTTTTTTTTTAATGGCACATAAAAAGAATTTACTGAAAAAACTTGGTTGTGCTTTATATTTTTCTGTCATGGATTCTTAGGATGAGGCTAGAAAGCTGTAAAACCAAACTGAAATTATTGGTGAACAACGAAACCCTGTAGCTCTCTATAATCTCAACAGATTTTCACGAGAGAAATCGTTGTTAAAATAAGTCAAAACAAAAGGGAGAAAACTGAGCCCATTCTGGTTGTGTTGGGAGGGGTTAAGAGGGAAGAGAAGGATAAAATCACTTTTCAGAGTGATTGCTGGGAAAAAATGAGATTCTTCAGAGCACTCAGCGTCTGGTAGGAGAGGGAATATGCAGATCATTGTGGCACTGTGAGTTTATTATTTATTGAGGGATGTCCAGAGGAGCGCAGGAGGAGTGTGAAATTGAAGAACAAATTAAGGGTAAAAGGTTATTTATTTTCCAGCTAAATCCTCTTTCTTTTGAATATTATTAGTAATTCAATTTTTAGCTAGGAAGCAGCCCAGCCTGAGAAAGCCCCAGGAATTCAGTGCACGAGGTGAGTGGGGTCCCACCTCCTCCCCGCCGTGCCTGTGTGTGAGGGTTTACAGCCCAGGAGAACAGCTCACTCATAAAAATACAGATTTTTCTGAACTGCCCAAGTTAGTTCTCTGTTGTCTAAAGCATAACTGTGAGGAGAGTTGAAACCATGCCAGCCTCCCTGTATGCCATGAAAGTGGTTGCTTAAATCACTATGCCAGGTAGCCTCTGCTTCCCCTGGCCTGGGAAAGAGCTCCAGCTCCTGGTCCCTTGAAGGAATTCATCTGCACACAGTGTCTGCACCCAAAATTTGGTGTGGCTGTGGCTTTTTCTCACATTTAGTCCTTACATTTAGCTGTGAGGTAGGTAAATGCTGGGGGTCAGGCTCTTCTCCCAGTTAACAAGTGACAGGACAAGAGGAGAATGCCTCAAGTTGTGCCAGGGATGGTTTATTGGATATTTGGGGGAAATTTCTTCACCAAAGGGATTTGAACAAGCATTGGAACAGTCACCATCCCTGAAGGGATTTAAAAGACACGTAGATGTGGCACTTGGGGACGTGGCTTGGTGGTGGCCTTGCAGTGCTGAGGGAACAGCTGGACTCGATGATCTCAGAAGTGTTTTCCAGCCCTAATGGTAAACGTGGTCAGAGCATTTGCTTCTGTTAAAGTACCTGGAGGTCCTGGAGCAGGTGGCAGCCTGGGAGGAGCTCCATGTGGGACCTCAGCTGTCACCTGCTGAGCTGTGCCTGGCTGCAGAGAGGAAGCCCTGTGCTGAAGCCCAGCTTTGCTCAGCAGCGGTGCTGGCTGCAGGAACGGGGCATTGATCGCATCCTCAGCATCCCAGGGAGCCTCAGTGCTAATTAGCAGCAGGGATTGCTGGAGGGCAGGAGGGTGCCCAGGACTCGGAGGAGTGTAGCTTGCCCTTTCAGAGCAATAAATCCATATTGGTTAAACTGCCTTTGTTGAGTGTTTGTGGAATCAAAAGCTGTGCCTGTGAATTTGTGTGAAGTTAAATCTCTCTTAGCACACCATCACAGAGAAGGACGACCCTGCTCAAGCAGATGTTGTGGATACTAAAGCACTGAGAAGCTGGGATTGCATCCTTGTGCAAGGAGGGCAGGACATGAGGAACAGGCTTTGCCAGGGATGCAAAGCACTGCAGGGAAAGGTGAGGATGAGCTGTGGCTCTATTCCAACTAATGCCAAAATTTGTGTGGGGCTCCACAAGTGCAAATCTAAGCTGCCCGCTGAAAGGATACAGGAATTATTCCTCTGCTGTTGGAATGACAGCTAACAAGACAATAAACAGCTGGAGAATATACATGGCTTTAAATGACCATCATCTCTTACACTCAGAAAATAATGTAATCTCTTCACAGCTTCCATATCCCTGAAGTATGTGCGAGTCATTAGCTGTTACGATGTACATAACCATCCTTTCATTTTGAGGCCTTTTCTTCATTCATTTTCTTCATTGCACAATACAAAAGATCTCAAACTACATGCTGGTTTAGGCCAAACAAAAATTGCTGCTAAGAATAAAAGAAAATCCATCATTTTGTTTGCTGCTTAGGAGAGCTGCTCATACAAATCCTTGGTGCCTCCGCCCGGTAATTCTGTCCTTTATGCTCCTACTTTGCCCATAATTTCACACTCCCATTCAATTCTTTTTAATCTGTATTAGATGTGTTTACATTTAGTTCCATTACAGGCTCTTAAGGAGTTTGTTGGGGTTTTCCACACTGCATGAAACAGAGGCAGGTGTGCCATGTGCTTCATCCCTGTTCTCCATCTAAAAGTGGGATGGGCCAAGACTCAGAGGAGGGAGAAGGTGGATGGGTTGTAGGCTAATGGGTTAATAATGACACCAGGCTGGACTGCGTCTCTGTCCTGTTCAGAGCCTTTGTAGCTCCATCTGGGAAATTGTACAAGATGACTTTGCTCAGCCACAAACACACCCAGCACAATGGAGCCAAAAATGAAAACCCAGGATGAAAGAAGCAATGTATTAGTTCACAGACAGCTGCAATACAAAGGTTCCAGGAAAATGTATTTTGAAGAATTGTGAAAGTTTTAGGAGGTAAAGTGGGATGGCTGGAAGGGATACCTGGAACAACTGGCGATGCTGTGCCTCAGAGAGGGACTTCTCAGAAACTGAGGATAAAAGTGTAATGTTGAAAGTCCAGAGTAGTGAAAGAGGAATACAGAGCTGAGTTAAATGCAAAAGAACAAAGATAAACTGGAGTTGGAGTCAGCAAAAAAAGAAGAAAAAGAAACTTCCTTAGAAATAATCTATAAAGGAGAAGGAAGTTCAAGGTGGAGAGCAGGCCTGTAACAAATTACGAGAAGGGTCTCTTTAATAGGAATTCAAATGGCTGTGGTGCTAAAAAACTTTTTGAACATTTCTATAGTGAAAAGAAAGATTAGTTTCTGGCTCCAGGGAATTAGTATTGATCGTCATTTGGTTTTGATGGGGCCGTATTTTGCCCGGTAGTTGTGAAGGGGTGTTACATGTGTTATCTCTGGCATCCAAGAATATCCGAGGAAGCCTGGAGGTAATAAATGTGGATGTAAGTGATGAAGGGTGGGGAGGAGCACAGCGAGAGCCCTTGGATCTTTGCAGCTGAGGAAGGCCAGATGCTGTGGAGTTCCAGGGCCCAAGGAGTTAAACTGGTGACTCAGCAGTGGAAGAGCTGGTGGGCTTGTCTAACATTTAGAGGTGCAAATGTTACAAGCCTTGATCTAATTAGCGCCTTCTGAAGCAAGAGCCAGGGCAAGCCATGGGATGTCTGCGCAGCTGAAGTGATGGAGAGTGTCTAGAAGGGTGCAAAAAGTGTGACAATATGTCTGAGTTAGCATTAAATGGGGTTTTCAGCAGAAGGATGCAAGACAGCACCCTTGGGCTGGGTCCTCGGGCAGCAGCACACGGTGCCTGTGGCACCCACACACCCTCCACTGACTCTTTTTTTCCCCTTTTGTTTCTTCTTTAATGGTGAAATAAATCCTTTTCTGCCATTTGGAAAAAAAAACTTTAAAGATAAACCCACTGATGTTGGTCTTCTGCAGAGGAATGAACTTCACCTGTGGGGATTTAATTAGCAGTCTCTGGGTAAACAAAACGGGCAGATTACAGTAAAGGGGAGCTGATAAAATTGGAGGAATCGTGGGTTACCTGGTGGAGAGCTAATAGACTATCAGTTTGAAAACAGTATGTAAAGTGATTCTGGCAGTTCCATTTGAAAAGTATCTTCTATCATCAGTGAAATAAATGGAGCTAAAATCACTGGTGTTAGAAGGGTAATGAAACCGAGTGCAGCAAGGAATACAAGTTTACAAAGAGTAAATCCCGCTAAGAAAGTGCTCTGTGCCTTCAAACAGAATCACTGCCTCTTTTGGCAGCAGGTGATGTAATTAATGTCATAAATTTGGACTTTTCCAAAGCATTTGGTATCGCATTTCAAGAAATCTATTTGACAAATTAGTTTAGCGAGGGTTGCAGTGTGAAGCACAGCCAAGAGACTGCACAGCAGAAGCTGAATGATGGATAGCCAAGGATTGCAGGCAGGAGAGGCACCTAATGGGGTTTTCTGGGAAAGGTGTTAGGTCCAGTTTTAGTTAACCTCTTCATTAATGAGCTGGGAGAGAGAGTGCAAGTGTGCAAATTAATGATCTCAGTTCGAGAAGATCTGCAGATAATAAAGGAGAGGGAAATAAGGAACGTGGGCAAAAAGATAACAAACTGCCTTCACCTTGAAAATACGAATGCAGGTGTTGCTGGAGCTCAGCAGAGCTGCGTGGGAGCACAGCTGGCGCTGGAAGAACAGACTGAGAGAGCAATAGAAGGGACAATTTAGATGTAAGTTGGCAATGAAGTATGAAAATACGAAAAATAAATATAAATTTGAGGTGTATTTGACAGCATTTCATCATAGTGAAGGCGACGTGGCAGCGTGACTCACATCTCTGAGGACACTGGATAGTCAGATGGGAGGAAGTATTAGAATGCACACTGTGAAAAATATTCTTATATTGGCAGGTGGATGGTTGAAGTGATGCACTGGTGTTTTACCTGTATCCTGTACTTCTCTAAAGTCAAGAAACAAGTAGTTTTAGCCTGAGTTTGTTATGCCATAAAGCCACACAAAATGCAGACTGGGAGGTAAATCACACAGCTGACAAAAGGGCTGCAAAGGAAGAGGAACAGGTGCAAAGCCTGATGCTTGGTACCTGCAGTTTCCAACTCTTGTGAGTGAATTTTTCTCCTCATAGAGGGTTTATTCAGATGTGATCTGCACTTTCTGAGGGGCTTCCCAGCTGATGAGTGCTGTGATGTGACATCTGAAGAATTTGGGAATAAGAAACCCCCCCCGCCACAAACAACAGTAGGGAAAACCCACTTAAATGAAAGAAGGAAAAAGGAGATCAAATGCAGAGTAACAATATTCTGGGGTTATTTCGATCAGCTTGCAACCCCTCTTTGTGTGATCACAGAGGGTGCAGAGATTCCTGTGAAACAGGTGCCTCATTAAATTAGGCTTATGTTCAGGAAGGCTCGAGAGCCTTTTTTTGGAAGGAGTAGAGATAAATGGATATAAGAGTCCTGGGCAGTTGTTAGTTCAGAGCGACCATCAAAGCCCCCAAAATGTTATTTTTAGTTGCAGATGGCTGGTGAGAGAGAACTGAGCGAGCTGCTCTGGTTCTGTGCCGAGGGGCCGGGTGGTGAGGAGCACACAGGATGGAGAGGCACCAGCTCACCCTCTCCCTGCTTTGTGCTCCCACAGCTCTGCTCATCAGTGGGTTGTGTTTGTCCAGGTACTTCATTAAGTGGAATGAGCAGGGAGAGGGCTTGCAATTCAGCTGTCATCTCTGATAAGAACATGAACAAAGCAGCAGAAGTGGATCCCACGACAGGCTTTTTAACCACAGGAGTGAAGATGAACAAATTCAACCCCTGCTTTCTCTGGAAAGGTAGATAATTGTCCTTGGAGAGTTGCTGCAATATAAGGGTACCCGTATTTTCCTTAAGGATAAGTTACCCTTGCAGTACCTGAAGGGAACCTACAAGAAAGATGGAGAGGGGCTTTTTTACAAGAGCATGGAGTTACAGAATAAGGGGGAATGGCTTCAAACTGAGAGTAGGTTTGGATTAAATATAAGGAAATAATTCTTCCCTGTGTGGGTGCTGAGGCCCTGGCACAGGCTGTCCAGAGAAGTTGTGGCTGCCTCATTTCTGGCAGTGTCCAAGGCCAGGTTGGATGAGGCTTGGAGCAACCTGGGATAGTGGCAGGTGTCCCTGCCTGTGTTAGAGGATTGGAACGAGCTGAGCTTTGAAGTCCCATCCAACCCAGACCCTTCTATGATTCTATGATTTCATGATTCTGTGATTCCAATCAAATTCATATATGAGCTCTCCTTACTGGTTTCAGTCTAACGCCTGCAACTTAGACTTTATGAGAATTTAGACTTTTTGAAATTGCATTTATTATTTCCCTCATTTTGGCAAACAGCACAGGTCTGCTTTGGTCTGGAAGTGCTGGTGAGTTGTTCACTCTTCATAATTTATGAGGTGCAAATTGCTCCTTAGGCCTCTTGGCATTGCTCCTGTCCCCTTCTTGGAGTTTTCCTTGAATTTGAGTGGCTTTTTAAGGCAGGATATGTAGCATGCAGTAATTTCCAAGCAATTTGAGGCATTCCTCAGTGACCCAGGCTTGTCACAACTGTACTTTGCAGGGTTTGTTTGCTGGTTTTCTGTGCTGGTCTCCACCATGTCTTAGGCATTTTCCCATACCAAGGAAAGCCCTGAACTCGTGTTGTACTTACAGGAAAGGTTTATGCTGGTGGAAGGTAGGGCTGAGGATGGTCCCTCATTTCCCCTTGCAGAACTTCTGTCTCATTCTACTGCTGCCACTCTTTCCTGGGGGACACCAGGCATGGCACTGCTGCCTCTTCTCACTCACACATCCATCATGCTCCTGTGGGACCTGCACCACGGGCTGTCCCTAAGGAACAGCATCCATCACAGGGGGCGTTCCAGGAGGACTTTCTTCATCAGCTCTCTGCCATTTCTCCCATTTCCACTGTTTCCTTACAGAGCAGGAAAAGTCCTTCCCAAACATGGTGGAAGGGAGCTGCGATGGCACTAGCGAGGGATAGCATTTTGGAATACCTCTTGGGAAGAGGACAGTGGGAACTCAGGGGAGGAGATGTGATATTTGCTTCCTCAGCACTGTTTCCGTGGCTGCTGGGGGCAATTTGCACGAGGCAGGCGCAGTCTCCCAGCCCTGGAACGCAGAGTGCTGAGATGCATTTTCTGTAGCTCTCGTTTGATCTTGTTTTTCTTTTCAAGTCCAACTTGCTACTGCATTCACTTCTAATAGTCCAGCATCGTGTACCCATTCACAGGAGATGGTTTTGTCCTGCCATTTACAGACCTGCAGCCCTCTGTAGGCGCTGGTAGTGTGTGAATGCAGAAACAGCCCTTACAGGATGCATCCTGATTAGGTTCAAGTGTTCAGTGTGTGATAAACCTTTATCCTGCAGATGCATTAGGGAATTCTTTGTTGCATATGAATCACTTACCTGAGCAACTGATGCAAAATACTTTTTAAATTAAAGAACATGAATGGAAGTTTTTCCAGTGCCTTTCTCCATAAATAAATGGTTTTGTTCATGTGTGCTACTGAGTAGGAAACCAAAGGAAATATTTATGAGTGGTAGTAATAGTTAATTCTTCTAAAAGCACTATAAACCCACATGCTCCAGGTCACATGGCAAGCCTCAGCTGACATAAAATCAGAAGGATCAGTCTGTTATGGACAAGATATTCCAAATGAGTCAGGGAGTTTGTGTATCCTCCAGAGTGTCCAAACCTGTGTGCTTTTGGAGGGGCTTGCTGTGGCAAGGCAGCTCCCGTCTCCTGGAACTGTAGTTGTCTCATTATTTCTATTCAGTGAAGGCCATGAAGTATTAGAATTTATGGCCTGGAGAAGAGAAGGCTTTGAGGTGACCTAATTGCAGCCTTCCAGTGTCTGAAGGGAGCTGGCAGGAAAGATGGAGAGACTATTTACGAGGGCCTGGAGTGACAGGACAGGGGGGAATGGCGTCAGACTGAAAGGAATAGGTTTGGGTTTGGGATTAGGAAGTGTTTCCCTGTCAGGGTGGGGAGGCCCTGGCACAGGGTGCCCAGAGAAGCTGTGGCTGCCCCATCCCTGGCAGTGTTCAAGGCCAGGCTGGACGGGGCTTGGAGCAACCTGGGATAGTGGAAGGTGTCCCTGCCATGGCAGGGGGTGGAACAAGATGATCTTTAAGGTCCCTTCCAAGCCAAATCATTCCATGATTCTATGATTCCATCATTCTGTGACTGTTTTTCATGGTCTGGAATTTGCCATTCAGCTGAACACATTGGTGGGGGGATGATGAGTGGCTCCTCTGTTCCAGCCATCCCAAGCTCACTGCAGAACTACCCAGAGACTGCATGTGATCTGCCTGTTCCTGGTGGGAAATCACAGATGTCCTGGCCTGGGGAGCTGTGATCCTGTGCAGTTGGATCTGCCGTGTACTACTCAACTGAAGATTGTGTGAAATCAATTGGGAGGGGGGGGAAGAAAATCAATGCCTGGTTTTTCAGGATGAAAAGGCAAGATAGCCACACAATTAAGCACTGGAACACATTTTCCACACTCTTCCTGTCATGTTCTCCTGATTCTGTGTCTTGGCTGTTCATCAGAAGTAATTAAACTCTCTCCCATGGGCAACAATTACTTGCTTTAAATATTTGAGTAAAAAGAATGCATTTATAATTACCTACCCTTTTTGAAGGTGAAAATGGAGATTATCTTTTGATGAAATAAATGTATGTGGGGAGACTTCCCAAGCACTAGAGCTGTGCACCCTGTGGCAGTGGAAATGGTGTTAGGCATGGGATCCAATGTGCTCCATGGTGTATCCCAAGCTCACCCTAAAAGAACTGAAAGAAAAACCTGAAAAGGTTTTGATTTCAGAGTTAGGCCCAAGCGTGAGCCCCTGCCCATGAGTAAGAGGTGTTTATTCTGGCAAATTTGCATATGGACTTGACAGTTTTAAGCAGCAGGAATGAAGCAGGGAACATATTCAATTTGTACCTATCAAACATGGCCCTTTTATTTAGTCACACCATGTCTTCCCTTTTCATGCTAAGAGTTGTCTTTGTTCCTTTTGACTCTTACTCTCAAGGGACTTGGAGCTTTGAAAGTGTTTTATGTTTCAGAGCAGCCTTTTTCCCCCCTCAGATTTGTTTACTGATCCATCCTTGGTAAGACCTTTCAGTGAATGTGATAGGAAGGTTATTAAAAATAAAATATTCATCAGGAAATCAGCCATAAACATGTGGGCTGGTTAAAATTCAATTCCTAATTCTTTCAACCTTGACATCATTTTGCTTTTTACTTAATATCTGTGTATACAAATTTCTGAGCTAATTTATTTTATCAACTTATGCTTATTTCAGTTGTTCCTACGACTCGCTCTTGTCTGCTTAATGGCATCAAATAACATGACAATGGTAAAAATGACAATGACAAATGGAGGGTTGTGACAGATTGGCTGAATTTGAATGTCTCTTACTGAGAAAAATGTTTCAGGAGTGCCATTAATTGCTTTCACAGCAGTGAGTTATGTTTGTGCATCTTGTCTGTCACTTGGTGCCTGTTCCTGCTCTTCCCATGTGGAGGGGTGACAACTCCTTCCTTTCAGTTGCCTGGAACAATGGTGCAGGGAAGCCAGGGTGGGGAGTGCAGAACAGAGATATGGGAGGGAAAGCAGAGAAGTTTGGTCCTGGGCAGAGGTGGGAGCTGGATTTAGCTGGACTGTTAAATGGGAGTGGGAATGGAAGGTACTGGAAAGGCATCTCCAGGAAGCAGGGTGACAGCAGAGGCAGTGAGTGCTTCCCCTGGGAGCTCTGCTGGCTCACACCATTTCCACTGCACCATTCCCACTGAGTCCATTGATAATGCTCATTCTGGTGATTTTGTTCTTCATTTCCTAGTTCAGTTCTTTTCCTCCCACAGGTTCTTCCTCTTCTGCTTTCAGCATCCTTCTGTGTTCTCCCACCACTATTCCTGCTGCAGCTCTTGGTGCTCATGCCTGTGGGGTTGTTCACTCAGGCCTTCAATCCTGACATGGGCAAGGATTAGTTATCCCCTCCAACACTCTGTTCCCCATTTCCCCTCTGGATTCCTGTGCCTTGGCTGCCAGGCAGGGTAGAACCTTGCTCCGTCTGCTCCATTTTCAGGTGGTTTATCCGTGGATTTTAGACTTTTTTTAATTAGAGCAAAATCCTTTGGGCACCTTGCTTTGCACATCAGTGACTGCAGCCACCAGTTGTCTGTCAGTTCACAGGATGTGTGAGAATTGTAAAGGTCAAGTAGGAGCCTGAACCATCAGAGAGCTCCCAGCCTCCAGGGTGTTCTCAAATCCTGGGTGCTGGATGCAAGGAGAGGCTGTGCCTCCAAAGGTTCTTCTGGGAGTCCCCGTGGTCCTCACTGCTAGAGGTGGGGAGGAAAAGAGCCACCACTGAATTCATCAGTGTGAGGAGCACTGCTAGAAGAGGAATGATCCCGGCATTTAATTTGAAGTTTCATTTTCAAAGCCATTCAGATCACCTCCTCAGGGGGGACCAACTTATTTGGGAGCCTTAGGAACATCTTTAATCTTAGTAATGTTTATTTTATTAAAAAAGAAATAAGAGGTGACCCTGAAAGGGTGGGAGTAACACACAGGGTATTAATTTCTGAGCCTCTCCTGGAGCACTATTCTTCAGAAACAGGAATTTCCCAATTTGGTTTCTGACCCGTGTGTGTCCCTTACCCTTCTGCGAGGTTTCAGTGTGCTTAGGAATGAGAAGATAATTATTTCTTTTTATTGCATGCAGGTTCTCTCTGACTTCTTTTCAAATTTCCAGGTTAAATAACCAGGAGATATCAAAGGGCGGGTTTGGAAATACATGCACTCAATTGCTCAGCCATCGGTCTTCGTTGAAACCATGATTATGCTTTAGAGCAGAGATTGATTTTCTTCCTTGACCGCGTTGTCTTTGGGCAGAGCAGGAGATGCTCACGCCTGCATGAACTCTTGCTCTCACCTTTAATAGAGGTGAGCTCTTTTTAAGTGCCACAGATACTTGTTGGGTCAGGAAAATCCATTCAGAGTCCTGAAGAGCCAAGGCTTGGAGTAAAATCTCCGTTTTGATAAATCCACCTCTCCTCTCTTTTCCTCCAAAAGGTCAAAGCTAATGATTTCCTCTATGGTTGGCTCAATGGGAAGTAAAGTACACAGAATCAGAGTTTGGTTACTTCTGCTTTGTATATCAGAATGAGGAATAAACCTAAATAGGTTTCCTTGCAGGCTGGCACCTGGGGAATAGAAATCAGGGAGCAATTTGCTAGTCAGTGTATTTGTGAATGTGCATTTCTGCTTGATGGCAAATGTTAAATCAGCCTTGGAGTCAGTCACCCACCATAAACCTTCCCTATCCTAATACACACAGAGATGTATTTGTGCCCCAGTAGAGAATGGATTTTGAATTAGCCTTAACCAGGCAGTGTCTCAGTTTTGCTCATGATCTGCAAAAGGAGAGAGAGAACAGCTCTCAGGGAAGTGGGTATTATGAAATTTGATAGACAATGAGAGATTGAAATTTGAAGATAGTAAGGCATTTGCTTTCCCACTTACCTGCAATAGAAGTATGAGGAAAGCAAAGATTTTCTTGTTCCTTTTGACTTAAATGGGGGTATTTCTCATTTATCTTTTCTTGGTGTAAAAAATTGTTTGGGTTTTTCTTTTCCCCATTAAAATATAAATCTGTATTTCTCCTTTACAGGTGCTTCCTTCTGAAACAGGTTGTTTTAAAACCTAACAGTTCAGGGATGGGAATATGCTAACAGCTAACATTATTTTTTCTTATTTCTATGTAATTTTTTTCCCATCAGAACTGGTTTTGATCCCAGTTGGGGCTAGAAACTCTTAAAATTTGGGTGTTTTAGCTGATTTGAATGAAGTTATCCAAGAGAGTTTAATTCACAGCATCTGCACCTTGGAAAATGTACGGACAGGGGACGTTTGTCTCTTAAAAGAGTGAAGCCACTTTTTTGGCTGAAAAAAAACCTCAGGGCTTTCCTTCTGATACAGAAGAAGGTTGTCTTTGTTTCTCAGATCAAAGTGTGATCCTGTCGTTGAGCCTGTAAAATGCCCAGTGCCTCCCCCCTCCTCCCCTGGATCCTGTAATGCATTGATTCATCAAAATCAATCGCACTTTCATGAATTAGTCATTGCGTTCCTCGCTGCATCTGGACAAATTATGTCCCTCTTCCTGTGTGCTGATATCTCAGCTCTGGTCTCTGAAGCAAATGATGCTGACTGGCTTGTTAATAGGCCGGGCTGCCTCTGATACAGAGCTGGCTGACAGCAAATAAACAGTTATTGTGGGGATTTTGTTTGATCACCTGTGCGGATCACCCCAGACGTCTCTGAGGGAGGGACTTGTTGCCTTCCGGTAGAGAGAGGAGTTTACCCAGGTGAAAAGTGTTCCAGGATGGATTAAATGCCAGTGTTATCACAGTGGAGAGCACAGATGGGCCTATCCATGTGGCAGGTTGGCCCGTGGGCCAGCCCCAGAGCCACATCCCTGCAAGGCTCGTGCAAGACTCTTGGATGTTCTTGCTCAAATAATTGGAGGAGCGGTCCATGACAAGCTGCACAGAGTCTGGCTTGTTACCTGTGCCCACCAAAGCTCTTTATGACCTGTACCCAGTGCTGGGAGACAGTTCAGAAGCAGCAGGAGTGCAGGATGTGCCCCGTGGAGCACCCCATGGAGGGGAGACAGCGTGGCTGCCCTGGGGTGCGAGTTTGAGGCAGGACTTCTCCATCCCCCTCTCCCCAAAGGCCTAACGGCACCATAAGCCCCAAAGCATCCCACCATCTTCAGTGCTGGGAAAATGGGATGTTCCTGTGGGGATCCTCCCCTGATTAGGGCATGTTCTTGCTGACAGTGATTCCTGGGCCCAAGCTGAGTTCTCTGTGTGCAGCTCTGCCTGAGCAGAGGTACCTGCAGCCACCGCTAACTCATCTGGCAACGAGCGCAGCGTGGGCTGTGGGCATCCGGCCTGACTCCTGTTGTCTCGTGCTTTGGAGCGTGAAATGTAATCATCATTACCCTATTGCTCTCTTATCTCCCCTGGGTGCAGTGCCTTCCATCCCAGCCTCTTGGCTGGGGAATCACTGCTTAAAAAATTCCTCTTGCCTCTTTAAAATCCAGCTGGAGTGTTTGACTTGATGGCCTTTCGTGATAGGAATTTCCTCAGGCTGGCTGTGTGAACAAGTATTTCCTTTTATTTGTTCCAAATTTACTGGCAATTATTGACTGACCCCTTTGCTCCTGTGTTATGGGATGGTAGGAAAAGAGAGGGATTGATCCATCTTCAGTACATTGCCCTGCAGAGTTAACGATATTTTATTTTGCTGTATTACGGGAGAGAGAAAGAGATCCTTTTTCATTACAAGTCTGATCAATTCCTAAGTTTTTCAGGGCATTCAAGTTCCTGAACTTTACAAATAGTAAAGAATAAGGTGAAAAGGCATAAAGTTCTTCTTGAAATAAATCGTTGAAGGGGATGAAGAAAAATCAACGGTTGTTCATTTATGTGTATTGCTTTGTGCCTAAATAAATTAGAATCAAAATTGTCCAGTGAGGAAAACGCAGGCCTCTGCTCTCTCCACTGCATAAGATCTTCAGGCAACATTTATGGAGTTTGAAAATAATGTTTCTGGTAATAAATGGTAGAAATATTCTGTTTTCTGCATCAGCAGATATGAGGATTAAAGGATTTGACCATATTAAACAATTTTGCACAGCTTTGGCTCCCAGGGCTTGCAGGCTGCATTATCAGAGTTCATCTCACGGCATTTCCAGACCTGATTTAAGAAGAGAATATGTCCCTGCTTTGCAAGTTGTCACTCCCTAATTTAGGCCATCCCTGACAGAATTAAAAAACCAAAGATAAAGAGATTATTTTTCTTCTCTTGGAAGTGGGCTGGCTTCCTAAAGCTCCCCCTACCCCAATCAGCCATTTGAAATGATGGAGATAATTGAATTGCATTGTTCCTCCATATTCCCTGGAGCTCTGCTTATACTGGACTATCACATTGCTATGGAAACTTGAAAATGGTAGTGGCTGATCTTTGTTTGGGTGAACAAGAAGGTTTCCTCTGCCATTTGTCATCATAATCAAGCTGGACCTGGAGTAGAGCAGCCTGCCCCATGGTCTCTCCAAGGCAGCTATCTCCCAGTTGATATTGCTATTTTTTAATTCTGAATTTAAACCCATGGACCAGTTTGTTGGTATTTTAACAATCCAGTGCAAAGACACAGCACAGATATCAAAACAAGGGTGAAATACTTTTGAGGTAAATAAGGTGTGAAATAAATCCTAAGCATCCTCCTGCCTTCAGGGTTTGTATTAGACCAAGGAAGTTAAAAGTCACCGCTATGCTCCAAAAGGGAATGTTCCAGCTTTCATCTGCCAACAGCAGGATGGGACAGGTATGGGTTTAACTCAGTTAGAGACTCCTGAGAGCCCTAGAGACTGATTTAATTTTAGATTTTTTTTTTCATTGTAAAATCATCAAATTTTGTGTGAAAAATAATGTCGATACCCATTAGGTTACGCTTGAGTAGCTCTGTTTTGGATCATTCTTCCTCATCTTCTTGTTTCTTTTCCATAGAATCACAGAATCACAGAATCACAGAACAGTTTGGGTTGGGAGGGACCTTAAAGCCCATCTCATTCCACCCTGTGCCATGGGCAGGGACACCTTCTACTATCCCAGGCTGCTCCAAGCTCCATCCAACCTGGCCTTGGACACTTCCAGGGATCCAGGGGCAGCCACAGCTTCTCTGGGCACCCTGTGCCAGGGCCTCCCCACCCTCACAGGGAACAATTTCTTCCCAGTATCCCATCTAACCCTGCCCTCTCGTGATTGTGAAGACATTTCCCCCTTTTCCTGTCACTCCATTCTCTTGTCCAAAGTCCCTCTCTAGCTCTCTTGGAGCTTCTTTAGGCACTGGAAGGGGCTCTGAGGTCGCCCCAGAGCCTTCTCTGTACCAGTTTGAGCACCTCCAACTCGCCCAGCCTGGCTCCAGAGCAGAGGGGCTCCAGCACTCTGATCATTTTCATGGCCTTCCAGCAAGTCCATGTCCTTTTCCAGACAAAAAAAAAAGGAGAAAGAAAAAGATGTTTTCAGTCACAGAAGAACTTTCTGTTTTTTATTATTTTCTAGTGAACTATAGTGTCTACTGCAGCATTAAAATTCTCTCCCAGTGCTTCATGTCACAAGCTATAATTTACAAAGCTTCTTTACCTTTATCAAAGGAAACTCTTCCAACTTTGAAGGTCCTGAATGCAGATATCTGCACACGTTGACTCGTGCTGTCAGCACAGGATTAATCAAGGCTGTCACACATCCAGCCATAAAACCTTTAATATTTTTAACAGGTTTGAAGCTGCTCTATTTATCGCATACATCAGGGAGAACAAACTGTTAAACTGCTGTATCAGTAGGAAATAGTTTTAGTTGCTGCAGAGTAAGGCAGACCTGAGCCCCAAATGCCAGCCAGTTAGGAAAAAAAACCTTCAGATATTAGAGAGATGCTGCTCTTTGAGTCTTACACAAATATTTCTCCTTCCATACACACATATTCAAATCACAGTGTATTCGGTGGAATTTGCACACGGAGCCTGATGAAAACACGAATAAGTTGCTCTAAATGGGCAATAAAAAGGGTAGGGTGGCCTTTCCTCTGCTGGTAAATACCTCATTTCTCAAGTAATCCCATTGTTGACTTTGTCACTACAGGACATTCATTTTGTCACACAGCTCCTGAAATTGTGCACGTGACATCAGAAATCGTCTGGTGTTTGTAGCAGCCTGTGCCCGACCCAAGCACAATGCAAAAGTTTGTCATTTTATTTTAATATTTTTCTGGAGTAGCCAGATTTTCAGTCTTTTCAGTTTCTCTCCGATTTCAACGCAGAGGTGGAAAAACTTCTTCAGAATTTCCACGTTGCATTTGGGTAATCACAAATCCCCAACCAGCAGTGATGGTTTTCAAACCTAATTTGAAATTCTCGAGGCTGCAAAGTTCAATTGGAAGTGCCACCAAGACAGATGTTGCTTTCCCCTGAATTCTGCACTTTTAGCTTTGTTGGAGGTTTGAAAAAGTCTCTGAGAAATGGTGGGGAAGAAATAGAAGTTAATGGCTCCTTTTCATCTTTGAAACAGGTTTGAGTGTGGAAGAAGTTTGGGTCAGTTTTCCTTGTGTATATTCCTTTGGACACATAAATGTGCATGTCCATGCTTGGAAATGTGCAGCACCCAGTAAGATACAAGGAAAATGCTGCTTATCCACAGGCATTGATTATCTGTCCAGAGAATAACCATGCTGAGATCACATATGGATCTGGACGGCCCTTATCACATACACTGACCCCTGTCCAAGCATGCTCCTGCTGGAACAATGGGCTTTGTTCCGCTCAGCTTAAGATGTTTGGGGAGGCACAGGCAGAATCTGACCAGGGAAAAGCTGGTGTGGAGGCCATACCAGTTTTTTCCAAATCTCCAGGAGGAGTTATGCTCATGGTGATACAAAGAGCAAGGTGTGCATGCTGAGACTCAGCAATAGACTGTACTTAGATGTCCTTTGTATGATTTTCAGTGTTTGGTGAGTTGTAAGGGGGAACATCCTGAGGGATCACTGGATTGCTGCTGGACCATTTCCTTCCTTATGGCTGCTGTCAGAGCCGAGGCTGTTCCACACCGTGTAAGCTGAGCACCCACCTGATTGTGCGTGGCTACAACACTTGCTTCTCCCTTCTCCCATCTGCCTTCCTTGCAACTGAAGCATTGCAAAGGCTAAGTTATCAAAAAGGTGTCCCAATAATGATGGCAATTACATGATTAATTAGGCATGGAAGTGCAGTTGCTTAAAAATTTTCAACAGTTGGCACTTAATAGCAAAGAAACCATTGTGCAACTAAATAGCCCCCCCTCGAAATGATCAGGTGAATCTGAGGGCAGGTGAGTCCATTTAAGTCTGGAATTGCAGAGTCACTGTAATTAGTTCCTTAATTGTGTGTCCAAACTTGTTTGATGCACTTAGTGTGCATGTATAATTAATGATGATTTATTGAAAAGCACTCTTACTGTAAATGCTTTCCTTATCATTTCCTAAAAATCAAATTGTTGAAGGAAAGATTGGAATCTGATTTAATATGTAGGGGATAGAATTAGAATTTCTTCTTGCATTTTTTACTAGCTTAGAAGTGATAAGCCTAAGAAAATTATCTGTGTACAGACTCATATGTAGGAATGGACCTAATTGTGTAAAATTGTGAAATTTACTTGAGTAAAAGTTGAGCTGAGCACTCTCTGCTTTTTAAATACCAAGAGTAGTGTTGGGCTGTAGCAACATGAACTGAGTTTGCATTTCCTCAGGAGTAAGTCCATGGTGCAGTTACGAGGGACCCTTGGAGTGAGCATCCATGTTCCAGTGGTACCTGCATTCCATTCTCCTTCTACTCATGTTCCTTCTTTTCAGTGTTTCCTTTTCCTGTGAAGGGCAAATCTAATTCCTCGGATGTTTCAGACAGCTTCGGGAAGCAAACGACGGAAGAAAATTCATCATTGGATTTCCTCAGGTTTCCTAATAATCTTTGCACTATTACCTCTTTCCTCCCTATTTTTTACTTAGCACAGATCTGTCACTGCTCCTTTTTCATCTCACTGTTTCCAGGCTTTGGTTTCCTGCCTTGCTTTTCTTGATGAGCTCAACACTGCTTCCCCTGATCTTCCGTTCATCTTTGTTTTCCCTGACACGCAGAGATCCCGGATTCGTTCTGGCATTCAGATCCTTCCTCATTTCCTTTCTATCTTTAAACAGTCTTCTCTCATCTCTTCAGATATGACTTCCAAGCCTGTCTGGCAGCTTCTTCTCCCAACTACCTCATAGTACAAGGGAAGATAACGTGTGCTGCATGGCAGGTCCAGTGGGGGAAAGCAGAGCAGATTTATGTACAACAGATTGCCTGAGTTTTTGGGTTTCAAATAGTGGTTTAAATGAAAATGGATTTCATTACTTGAAAATACACATAATCAAAGACATACTTTAATCATCTGAAAAGTACCATCCTATGAATTTAAATTGAAATATGTCGTGTGTAGGCTACTTGCTGTCTATTATTCTAATGTTCTAATTCAATTTTCTACCTCTTATTCCTACCAGATTTTTCTCAATGTTATTTTAAAAGCTGATTTTCTAGATACGAGCTGTGGAAGGAAAATTAAAATGGAAATTATGACAACAAGGAATCTGGAAAGTGACTTAGGTCCTGATTTTTCATCCTATAATATTTGGGTAAACAGATCAAGAACCTCACCAGTTTCAGAGTGGTTTCATGTGGAAACACATATATAGCAAGACTGGTGCTTTAATCACCACTAGAATCCAAATCAGTGTGAAAAAGTCAATTGATTGCCTCCCTTTTTTTCTGGCTATACCAGGGCAAGCTGCAATAACTCTTTCCTTTTAGCCCAATTAGGCCCTGCAGAGCGCAGGGATTTGGGGACAGTGGTTGACTGGGTACATAAAAATTAGTGCAAAACGTGTCAGCAATAACCCCTCTCATCTCCAGAGCACTTCACAGACATGAATGAATTGTCACAGAAATGGTATAACACAGACAAGTGTCTTGGTCCTGGTTGAGAGATGGAGAAAGTGGGTAAAGAGGATAAATCACTTGTCCTGGGCCCCCAAACAGCTGACCAAAGGGAAGGATTTGTAAAGGAGGAATTTCTGGCCAAACACAGGGAAAGGCTGAGATTTTTGTACTGTCTCTTGTACCAAATACTGCCAGAGGTGGGTAAATACCATCCCTTTACCCCAAACTTTCCCTTCTTTTGGCAAGTTTTATTGCACCTTGCTCTCAGGGCTGTTCCTACAAGGCCTGTATGCAATAGGTTGGGGTTGAGTGTAAAGGTCAAAAATTGTATCTTGGAAAATGGTATTTTTTTTTTAATTTCCCAGCCTGATGAGTCATTCATTGCTGTGACATATCGTGTCTGCTTTTGTTAGTCATGTCAGATCAGACTCAGTGAGTGAGGATGATCCTGCCTCTTCCAGGCTGGCTGATTTCCTGAAAAAACTTAAATTGAGAGCGACACTGAAGTGCAAAAGAGTGATCTGAGGGAATGCAGTTAGTTTGCTTCAGATCTTATTTCTTCTGTACATTGGATTGACATGAATGTTTTTTTTCATAACCTGCAATTCACAACCAGCTGAGTTCTCTGAGATTATGCACTTTACAAAAGTGACACTATTTTCTTGAATTAAGTAAACAATTTGTCACTGCTGAAACTCAGTGTTAGTAATTTGTTACAAATTACATCATTATTTTACAATACAGGACAAGTGAGTCGGATGAAACACATAGAGCTAATTCTGAATTTCAGGATAACGGATGAAGCCTTTTTTAGATTAAAATATGATGTATTATCTTAAGCCATTTAGCTGGGCCAGGGCTGAAATTTAAATATTTCTGTAATAACCTAACTCTTAATTTAAAAAGCAAGCATACGTTTGCATTAGTACTTCCAGTGAGTGTGTGGCATCATTTTCTGATGATCAGATCCATGAAGAAGTTTTTATTCTGTGCTCTTCATCCTAGGGTCTGGAATTTAAAAAAAAAAAAAAAAAAAAGTGTGGATGTGGCACTGAGGGATGTGGTTTAGTGGTGGCCTTGACATCGTAGCTGGCATCAATGTGGTTGTAAACTTATACCTGTGACCATAATCTCTACCTTGCTGTAGTTGTGCATTATCTGCAAATCTGCATTTTGAAGTTTTAAAATTACCAAACTGTAATATCTTAGTGGGAAAGGAAATGGTTTTTTCTAACCAAAGGAAAAAAAAGTAGGAGTTTTCTGAAAATGTTACTAGGTGATCAAAAAGCTGAAGCCTGGAATATTTTCATTAACTGAAAAGGAAAATAAAATTTTAGAAAGAAAGAAGTCAGCTGAAGGAAAGGCTTTCTTTCAAGCAAGTTTGATAAGAATCTGTATGTCTCAATAATAAGTAAATTGAAATCAGAGATAAGGAGTTTGCAAAGTCAGTATAAATGATGATGATGATGATTTCCAAAACTGGTTGATAAATTAATTGGAAATTACTTTTCCTTTAAAAATGATGTTTTAACAAATCTCTTCATTTTCTGGTTTCAAAAAACTGCCTTCTGAACTTCTGAGTATTGCATTTACTGTCTTGGTGAGGAGTTTGTGTATCAGATGAGCAATTAATCTGAGATGCATTTGTCAAGAGGGCTGATGGTGGCTTCCTGATGGCGTTGCTTGCTGTCACACAGCAAACCTGAGGGACATCCTCCTGGTCACTTTGAGGTTTCTGCCCCTTGTAATTCCACTAGCAGCACGAGTTCCAGCTCAGAAAAAACAATGCATGAACTGTTTTATTTGAGATATTGCCTGAAGTTGCTTTTGAAAATGGTTGTTAGTCACCTCTGTCACATCGATGCTTTTCAAAATCTTATTTCCTGTCCAATTTCTCACTTTGTCAGACTGCAGTAATTAAGGTTTAGTGGGCAGAATTTAAGCCAGAAAGGAGTTGCTGTGCAAATTGTCCGTGTGAGCACAGGGGAATAAATTTAGCAGCCTTCTAGTTGTAAATATTTTATCCCTTTATGCGTGAGATGATGACCGCAGTAGGCAAAGGGAGTTGGAGATGGGGCTGAAGATGGAGGAGTGGCTCTCTGCTGAGGGTGTGTGTGCCCTGGGATGCTGTGGTGGCTCTGCTGAGCTTATCTGGCCACTGGGTTAATTTATATTTGCCAGGCCTGGGAAATGAAGGGGAACTTGTGATAGGTCACTGGATAAGGGAAGATTCTCTCTGGAGAGACCCAGCACTGGTCCCAGCATGGATTTTTCCTTTCTCTTCCTTTCCTGGGGGAGTTACAAGTGATGCCTTGGTGTCCAGAACACAGGGAGGAGGTTCCAGTGGCTGTGGGGGGTTTGTACTGAAGCCTGAGGATGAGCAGAGGGCAGCCAACCCTCCACCCCTCACCTGCTCTGTCAGCAGAGCATCCTCTGTGTCTGCTGGCAGGAACTCATCTGAGTGAACAGTGATTAGGAAATAACTCTCTGAAAGTCATTCTTCTCAAAATTTTCTTGCTCTGCAAATGAGACAAGGAGCAGATGCAGAAATCATCATCCAGCCCTGGGCTCACACAAGGCACCAACGCTTCAGGTGGTTTTGTTCAGGTGCTTGGTCTGTCTTCTGGCACAGGAGAGGAATCCAAAGCCTGTGCTGTACTTGGGGTGCAAATTCTCTGCTGTGTAACTCCAGTGTTATTTAGGGAGCTGGATAAAAGCTAAGGATTATGTATCTGGATTTTAGTGTGCTTATAGTCGGAGCTCTAGTTCAGATAAATCTCTAATTAAAGCCCAAGGATGAAAGCACTCCTCCAGGAAGGTATTACACTGTTAATTCTGTTCCTTGCTCAGTTGCATGAGAGAGATGATGGATTGAGCTACCAGATAGTTTATACTTGTGGCATATGGGTTGTTTGTTTTTTGCAGCTGAGCAGCATGGCAGCTCTGGGCTTGCTGCTGTGCCGAGTGTTACAGATTGCATTCACGGTTCCTCCATCATTCCCCATTTGCATGGACATTTTAGTGCCTCTGGACCTTTGCAGAATTATCTCCCAGGATTATTAATCAAGTCCCAAAACATTAACAGATCCAATCAAGTTAATTGAAAGAGATAGGTTTTATTAAAAAGAAATCTAGCGAGGCCTGTAGCCTATATAATAAGGATGTTCTATAGAATCTGATGCAAAAGAAAAACCTCTTATGTGTGATACGAAGCAACTGGAGCAAAAATAGCTGCAGCAGCAGAGATCTTGCTATGTTTGTCTAACCTGTGGCTTTACAACAAATAGCAAGGCATGTCTTGAATAGTTTAATTTCCCCCTCATTTAAAGCATAAGTTCTGTGTACAATACAGAGTTACGTAATGCCATCCGTAGGGCATGTTTCCAGCAGTTTGCAGTGGCTTCACTTTTTATTTATCCAGTTTGTGTATCTCCAGCATGAAGGGATGGCTGTGGTAGCTGCATTAATGAAACAGAACATCCATCCCAGCGACTCAGGGAAAGCCAGCAAATTTATTCACCATACATTTGCCAGTTGAAGTGTGGGTAATACAACGACATCTATTTGTGTTGTGATTGCAGCAGTGGTGTGGCTGTGAAGGCAGGGCCCTCATTGTCCCCCTGGTTTTGTGCTGATTCAATTCACAGCTCTGTTTTCCTGTGCACCAACCGCCCCGGGCAACACGTCCCAACATCTAATGGAGATAAAAGGTCTGGAACAGTGATAAGTCCTGAACCTCATACATGGTGGGCATGTTTGGTTGAGGGGAGCAGATTAAATCTGATCCCCAGTGAATGTCTGAAATATATATAGTTTAGGCAGAGAAACCTCAGTGCCAGATTGGATCTAATGATTTACTTCTGCTGTGTGAATTTACATGGTAATGTAGATGTTGCAGTGAGACTACAAACAACAAGAAGTTGTTTGAATTGGTGGCTGTGGGTGTAGTAACTGGAAGTGTTGTCACCTGAAGTTTCCCTGCACATCTACAATTGTCTATTGGACTGAACTGGTGAATCATTTGCGCTGTGCCCCCATATCTCAATTCCTTTCTTGAATTCTTACCAAAGATGCCACAATTTTGCCATGGTGTAGCTCGAGACAATTGTGTGGAAGATGAAGAGAAAGGAGAGAAAATGTGTGTTACTGGTCTAGACTTGTTATTATATTCTACCAAGGAGACCCTGTGAAGACCCTGACCAAAACCTTTCTTGTTCCAAAACCATTCTAAGTTACATAAGAAGTTGTGAAGCACCAGTGTAGAAAACATCCTTAACCCTTTCTTCACCATCTTGCATTACTAATGGCAGAAGGACATTACAAGATGGTTTTTTAGCCTTGTGCTGTTTCCTGTTCAAGTATGATTACTTAATTCTCTGTTTTCTCATCTAGTAGTGCCCTGCTGCAGTGAGTGCAAAGAAATACGACATCTAAAGCTTTCTTTAATTCTTGTTTTGACTACTTATTTATGACCATTCCTTTACCTTTTAAACATCACACTCAGAAATCTAAATTTGGGAACCAAATGAGCTGGAAATACCTTTAAAAAGAGAGAAAGAAAGGCCCAAACCTTTATTAAAGTTACCCTGGCGTTGCTGTGTCAGCATCGGTGTGATTAACCTGCCATACAAATGTGGGTGCTATAAAATGAACCTGCTCCAAGGCAGCTTTGATTTGCATGCTCAACACTTTCCAAGTGTTGCATTCATAAATCAGCAGGGTTTTTTGTGTGTGTCTCTTCTGGGTAAGTGTTTTTCCTTCATTCTCCCCTCTGTCCTGCAGCCCAGCCTGTATATCATGGCCAGAGGAGACCTGACCAGCATGTAGATTTAAAGACCGATTTTAATTCTGAGCTACAACCTACTGCCCAAGCTTTCTAAAATAAATATACTTGATATTAATAGCTTGTGGGAAAATAATAAAGGAAAAAAAAGGGAGAAAGTGACCTTCCAGTGCTTTATCAGGAAATGCAGTATTAGACCAGGTACTTGTTTCTGCCCATTTCAGCTTGTGGCATGTGAGTTCATACGAGCAGAACTGTTAGCAGAATATACCTAAATCCCATTTTATTTGCAATTTTGCATTTATTTCAGAGGAGCTGAGCTGTTTCAAACAAACATTGTCCCTGGTCTTTCACTTCCAGATCACTTTGTTTTCTTGGGAGTGCCTTGCTGGGGTGCTGCATTTCTCAGCAAACAGTCCTGGTTGGTTGTGGTGGGGAGCATGGCTGGCTCTGCCCAAACACTATTGATGCCAAGTTCATTTAAATTGCATGAAGTTAATTGACTCTTTGTTGTGGAGTGGGATTTCACCCTTCCCTTATCGCACTGCAACGTCCTCATTTGATGATAATGATTAATAGATTTTCAGTTCCTGCAGATAAACTTTATAAGCACAGTGGTGGCATCTTAAGAAGAGTAAGAAGCTATTTTGGGAGAGGCTGATCTGGAGCACTAGTGCATTTTCCTATAGATTTTCCTGTAGTTTATCCATACTGACTGCAAGTGTAGGAAGCATGGCATGGGAACGCTGGGTCCAGATTCCTCAGTAGAGATTTTTGGACTGACAAGATCAAATTCCAGGCTGAAGGATCTGGAAAACAGTACTTTGTGGGCTTCGTGTCCTCTACAGACTCCAAACTTTAAAGGTGGCTTTAAATGTAAGAAATTTGAATTGGGATCTTCCCTCTGCTACTGAACTACCTAAGGAAAGATGTTGAGCTTTGGGAATTGGCTGGCTTTGGATAGCTACAGGGCTGATTCTCTTCAGGCTCTTCTGAAGGGGAGGAGACAGAGAATGCATCACATGATATATATATATATATATGCTTAATATTGTGGTTTTTATATATATATGTATACTTTCTTACTTAGAGCATTGTTTCAAGCAGACAGGAGAAAAGAAACTAGGTAAGGTGGCCTAATTAGGCTTGAAACAGGAAAAGGAGAATATGAAATTTATTTTCTTTTTGTCTTTCACAGTTTTTCTCTGCTTTTTCTACCTTAATTTTTCACAATGAACATTGCCCCACATGACCTGCAGCTCTCAGTACAGAAAGTGCTACATGGGAAATAGTCAAGTAGTGCCAACATTTATTGCACCAAAAATATGGATTTGCTTTTTTGGAGTTTTTTGTGTGTGTGTGTGGTTGTTCTTCTAATATTACTGTCTTTTCTCCAGGCAAGAAAGCAATTCTCTCTTTGCCTCAGAAACATGTGATATAACCTCATGTCTCACTGGCAGGGGATTTAAAACAGCCACTATAATTTACATGATAATTGTGTCATATTATTTTTTACTTCCCATGCAAGTTCCTCCTCTTTAGAGATTGTTCTGTCCTTTAGCAAATAGTGCACTTACTGTTGGCTCTGCAGGGAGCTCTTGGCAATCTCGAGACAGAAATATAATGGAAAAATGGCTCACCTGATGATTTCAAGGGGATTACAGATTGAGGGAAAATAATCTGTGGATGCGAAGGGGAGGAGAATTCCACCAAGCACTGCTGGAGCAGAATGAGTATTGAACTCTGTCATCATTGGCTTGCCTATTCTTGCAGAACATCTTTTTTTCATGGTGCTGCAGCAGGGAAGAGGGAAGGAGGTTGGAGAGATGTTTGGGGTTGCTTGAGAGAGAAGGAGGTTGGAGAGATGTTGGGGATGTGCTTGAGAGAGAAGGAGGTTGGAGAGATGTTGGGGATTGCCTGAGAGAGAAGGAGGTTGGAGAGGTGTTGGGGATGTGCCTGAGAGGGAAGGAGGCTGGAGGGATGTTGGGGATTGCCTGAGACGGAAGGAGGCTGGAGGGATGTTGGGGATGTATCTGAGAGGGAAGGAGGTTGGAGAGGTGTTGGGGATGCACCTGAGAGGGAAGGAGGCTGGAGGGATGTTGGGGATGTACCTGAGAGGGAAGGAGGCTGGAGGGATGTTGGGGATTGCCTGAGAGGGAAGGAGGCTGGAGGGATGTTGGGGATTGCCTGAGAGGGAAGGAGGCTGGAGGGATGTTGGGGATTGCCTGAGAGGGAAGGAGGCTGGAGGGATGTTGGGGATTGCCTGAGAGGGAAGGAGGCTGGAGGGATGTTGGGGATTGCCTGAGAGGGAAGGAGGCTGGAGGGATGTTGGGGATTGCCTGAGAGGGAAGGAGGCTGGAGGGATGTTGGGGATTGCCTGAGAGGGAAGGAGGCTGGAGGGATGTTGGGGATTGCCTGAGAGGGAAGGAGGCTGGAGGGATGTTGGGGATGCACCTGCTGTCAAGGTGCACAGACAAACTGAGGTGTCACCTGTTCTCTCAGCAGGCTGCCAGCACTTTTCACATCCCAAATCCATCTTGCTCCAGGCTTTAGGGGGAATTGCCAGGCTAAAGGGGAGCACTCCCAGCTTGGCCCAAATGACGTTTTTCCCAAGTTCAGCCCTGGGAAGGTGCCCCTTGTTTACACCACACAAAGCTGGTTAAGAGCTGAGCACTTGTCCTGGCTGCAGAGATCAATCACTCTGGCCTGTGCACGGCTCCACTCTTTGCCATCCAGCTTGTCCCCTTTGAAATACAAATGATAGGAATTAGGATATTAGCAGGAGAGCGCAGGATGTAATTGTATGTTGACTGAAATGTTTCTGATGGATGGACCCAATGAGGTGACATCTCTTATTTATGGAGAGGAGAGCACAGGTAGTTGATAGATTTGACAAGAGCACAGTGGCAAAACAAAATAACACTGAGGCAGAATGAGAATGTATTTGCTAATGGCCTCCCTCGCAGCTGTATACACTGATTTAATCTCTCCAAAGCACTCTGTTGTTTATGAGGCCTGTGGGTACAATTTTATGCCTGACTGAAGAGGTTGCTAATAGCTGCCATATTTGTGTTTAAGGACCTGCAAAGGATTAAGCTAAGTATTTTAAAGCAATGAGCCATAATAAAGTAATAATATATTGAAAATAATAAACAGCCTTTTTTTTTTTCAATAATTGGCTGGAAAACTGGTGAACTTTAAATGACAAAACTACTAATTATAAATGCAATTGCTAATCATATATTCATTGGGGAATGCAAATTAAAACCATGGCATAAAGTCTCTAAGGCAGAGACAACAAGGCATGGAGCAGAATGGCAGGCACCTTTAAAAAAAACATGAAACCCTCAAAAAAACCTCACAAGGGAACCCAAAACATTCCTGTAGGAACAAGTTGTGGTGATTACTTAGGATTGATTCGTCCAGGACAAAGCTGTTTCATGAGGGGAGAATTTTCTGTTTTGAGTCCCCAGGTGTGAGTCCCATGTGGGGACATTTTGTGTCTCGGTCAGAATGAAATAATCTCCAACCCACATTTAGTACTGGAGCACTGGAAGTTTCCTTTTCCCATTTTTCAAGGCTGATACTCTTCCATCCCAGTAACTTTATTCTCTTCCCTTCTCTAGGAGCTGTAGTTCTTGTGGTTGCTATCGTTCAAAGCACATCAGCACAATCAGGGTTTCCTCTCTTCTTCAAAGTCCTTTTTAATAGACCAGGTCTGGTAGAGAGAATCTGAATAGATGATAAAAGAAGGAGGTTCCTGAAAGCCTCAGTGCTGAGTTATTTTGTGCTTTTCTTTCAGGCATCACTTACCAAAATGTGTCTGGTTGGAGCTTATCAGGGTCTAGACCCCACAGACTCACTGCCTTCCTTCTGCCTTGGTGTGGGGCAGTTTAGGAGGTACTGTAGGAAATCCCGTTGTAGACAGACAATTTCTGGGTATGAATCCAGTGTGAATCCAATGTAACTGCATGCTGGGGCACAGAAATACAGGTACAGAAGCTCTGAGAGAGGTTGTCTCAGCAGAGACCCTGCTAAAGGTACAGAACATTCCTGGAGCTGGAGGAGCCTCACACACTCACCTCACACAGCTCACACACTGCCTGCACTGCTGCTGATATAATAAACATTTCACACAGCCTATTGATAAAATCTTAGTCTCAACCTGCCCCTCAGTACTGAAGTGTAATTTAAGTTTTGCAGGTCAGGAAGTGACTTCAAGGTCTGTGAACCAAGAACTCATGAAGATGCTGAGGATAAGCTGTGATCACCACCCACATGTTCAAGGGCAGAAGCCTTTCTCAGGCCACTTCTGAGTCAAAAGTCATCATCTCTGTCTCTGTGCTGCCTGCCCAGGCCCAGCTTGATAACAGAGAGCAGCTGATACTGTTGATTGCAGTTCAGTGTTCTGTGTGAAATAAGTTTGCTGGCTGATTTTGGGAAAATCCTGCCTCTCCCTAAATCTGTGTGTGGATATTTCCATGTAGTCCCAGCAGTTGCTGTGGTTCTGTGGCTTTGGGGCACGGGAATCTCACCATGATTTCAGGTGATGTTAAAAGGAGGCAGATTAAACTCTCCCACTGCTGTTCCTTGTTGAAGACAGTGCTGGCTCAGCAGCACCTGAAATCCCTGCTGGATTCTCTATGGGACTGGCACAGCTGAAGGTGTTGCAGGGCCCTGTGTCTGACAGGATGAAAAATGTGGAGGCACGTCGGGATCTGAGTCTCCACTCGGAATATTTGGCTTCCAGCAGAAGCTGTATACATGGCTGCACAGGCATATTTCCCTTTCTTGATGAATGTATAAAATATATATGTCTCTTCATTTGCTCTTAGGAACCCTCAGGTTTCCATTAATGACTTGTGTCCCTCAAGGACCTGACAATGCCAAGTTAATATAGAGGTGCCAGGTAACAGCCTAAGGACAAGCCAGCACCTCACATGGTTGGTGTCCTCCAGGACATCATGTGGATGGGTATTAAGAGTCCAAGTGTCTTGACAGATCACTGAGTGGCTCTTCCAGTGCAGCCCCAAGTGCAGCTTCTCCCAGTGCAGCAGCCAAGGAAGACAGATCTAGCTGGAGTGAAAAGCTCTTGGTGTTACAGGGAGCTGACAGTGTTGACCTCCCTTGAAAAATGGATTAGATACTTAGAAACTTGCATAGAAATTTTGGGTCCTTGCCTTAAATGTCTACATCAGAAATCCTTCAGAAGAAAAAAACCCAACATTTTCCAGGCAAAGCATGGTTGGAAGTGATAGTTTTTATTAATGCTTCCTATAGATTCTATTTTGATTTCATTTTCTTATTTCTCTGGAATCACCAGACTAGGTTACTTAAGCCTTTGTAGCTAAAAAGTATTGAAACCCCATCTGTTTTAAATGAAAGTTGGACAACTTTTAGAAGACGTAGTCAGCAGGCAGGACTGATGGAGAGGTACACATGAGCTTTCAGCACAATTTAATGCAGGAAATTTTGTGAGGTGATGGTGGAAATCTGTCTGGAAGATGTTTCCAGTGTGGCCCCTGAGTACCTGAGCAGGATTGTGCAGAGCAGATGCCTCTGGCTCATGCCAGTCTCCATGGGAAGGAGGGTAGGAGCCAGATGCAGCAGGAGGCTGCCAGCCAGCAACACAGAATTGCAAAAAGTTAATTTTTCAGTGACCACAGGAGAAACACAATTTTTTTTTATTTTGTTAATTTGTTAGTGTTACAATTTAGCCTTCAGAGAACCAAACCAGGGATGTGGATTTGTTTGGTTACAAAGCTCATTAGTGAAGCTCCACTGCACTTGATTGCTGGAGAATTTCAGACCAAAACAAAGCAAGTGAAGAAAAAGAAACAGCAAATCTATGAACATTGTAACTCATTAAAAGACAATTTATGGACAGTGAAGGGGCTGAAGCCATTGAATAAATTATTATAATTGAAATTATTCAGGCCTGTTTAAATTATGGAAGATGCTACCAGGTTGTTGTCTCAAGCCATCGTGCATGGTTCATGTGCAGTGGTCTTCTGAGCCCCTCTGAGATCTCCTACACTGAAGTAAACTGTTGGCTGCATCTTTGTAAACATTTTCAGTCTTTCCACAGAGACATCCTCTTGCTGCAGCTTGTGAGAAGGGTCTGTCTCAAAGTGACTCATGGGGAAGGAATCAGTGCAGGGTTTAGTGGCCATGGCTCTCCAGACCAGCTGGAGGAGGAGGTCTCTGGAAAAGGCTCCTCTGGGCAGAAGCTGGGCTTTCCTGGCTGCTGGTTTGGGTCTGAGGAGGGATTTCCTGCAGGGATACAGCATTTATCAGTCTGTCATCTCATCAGGGTTAGCTGTGGATGTCACTCCTTTAGCTCATCTGGCACTGAAACACCCCACAGCCCAAACATGTGTAGGAACTCCCTGAATGCAGCGGGGAGTGGCTTTTCTGAGATGTCCCAACATTGCACTGTGGCAGGGTTTGGGTCAGGATCCGTGGGATCCATTGCATCCATGGGGAGCTGGGAAGGTGATGCAGGGTCTTGGGGGGAAGTCGCCCCCAAGGTGTGGTCACCTGGCTGTGGTCACTTGGCTTGTTCAGGCAAGAGAAAAGGAGACTGAGGAGAGACCTCACTGGGGTCTGCAGGAGAGGGGCAGGGGGCTTCCCCCACAGGGTGTGGGGCACTGAAAACAGGTGGTAACAATTGTACTCAGGTGATAACAACTGTACACAGGTGATAACAACTGTACACAGGTGATAACAATTGTATTCAGGTGATAACAATTGTAGTCAGGTGATAACAATTGTATTCAGGTGATAACAATTGTAGTCAGGTGATAACAGTTTTACTCAGGTGATAACAATTGTACACAGGTGATAACAATTGTACTCAGGTGATAACAATTGTACACAGGTGATGACAATTGTACTCAGGTGGTAACAGTTGTACACAGGTGATAACAATTGTACAGGCCATAAGGACACGGTTGTGCATGGTTTGGGAGCACAGCCACTGAGCCAGGTGTGTGTGGTCACCATCCTCCTGCTGAGTCCTGCTGGGGCTGGCAACAGCCTTGTTCAGGGGAGTCTGTGGCTGCTGCAGCTCCTCAACCACACCTGAGCAGCTCCCAATCCTTCTGGGGGTGCTCAGCTGGAGCACATTTGAGAAAGGAGGGGCTTTCCCAGCTGTGCCTCAAATGCTGCCTTGGTTGGGGATGTGTTGTGTAGAGGGGCAGTTAGGTTACTGCTGGAATATTGAGGCTACAGTGGTTTTGGTTTTCTTTTTTCTTTCTTTTCTGACTGAGTTACTGAACAATTTGCGTGCTGCAAGTGGGAGCAACTCTGCAGTGTAAAAAGGTACTTCTTTTTATTTGAGTTATCTACTTTCTTGGAGTACTGTGAGATAGAAATGCTGTGTTGTATAAAACAAGAGGAGGTGTGTGCACCCCTGTGGGTTTGGAGGCACTGTGGAAGTATTTGTATGTAGACTTATATAAGTCAGCTCTGTGACAAAGGTGTTTGTAAGCACCAGTTCAGCTGCTTTATGTGCTTTAAGATTTGAGTCCCTGAATTTTAACTGATTTCCTTATCTCTGTGGGTAGGGCCAGGACTGAGGGTCAGTTGAGAGTAATTTTTTGTGGTGTAATGCACAAAAGTATAGGGATGTGCTTGGCTGTGTGGTGGGAGAACTGAGAGTTGAAGCTCAGTGTTCTGAAAGTAGGATTAAAGCTGCTCTGTGTTTTTGTACAGCTCTGATTTTTTCCCTGTTCCAGGTTATTCTGCACATTTAATGTGCACAAGGTCTTTCACTGTGTGTTTTTTGAATGAGAACGTGTGTTCATCATGTCATTGGCTTTGGGGATCAGTGTGGGGAGTTTCTCTCTGGACTGCTGGGTTTTTTGGCTCCTGCTTTTGCTTTGCATCACCTTCCTGTGGTGGTTTGGCATCCCCAAGAACGTGGATCTGGATGTCACCCAACTGTTCCTCTGTGGCCCAGCTGTGACATTTAATTTTGCCGTGGTTGTTTCAGGATTTCTTAACAGATTTGCAGGCAGAGGTGGTGAGAGTGCCATGGAAAAGGTGGGTTTGATAACCACTTGTAGAGAAAACAAAAGCAGCTCCAGTGACATCCCTGGCAATTCCCACCTTGGTTGTTGCTGACAGACGGCACAGGGATAAGAACAAGGCTGACACTAATGTAGAACCCACGGTGATGTCCCCGAGGAAATGTCACCAATTAGCAGGAAAGCTGCTGCAGTTACCAGCTTAGATGAGATTTGGCCATGGAAAGTATGAGGTTTTAAGATGAACCTGTGACTTCTTCTCCCAAATACTTTCCTAGCCACGTGTGGAGATTAGTGAGACAGCACAAGTGAACTTCTTGGTTGGCTCCTGTGGCCTGGCAAAGCACTTGGCTGCTCTGGGAGCAGTTGGGAATGAGTTAGCACATTGTTCTGGTGAAAACAAATCAATTTGTTTGTATATATTTATATAAGCATAAAATTATATCTATAAAATCCTACTATTTCTCACTTTATGGATAATTATATCTATAATAAGATTGAATGACAAAGTTCAACACTGTAAAGGTCTTTAAAAGCCAAGATGGAAACCCTGAGCTGCATGTTAGAGAGATGGAGGATGGCAGGGGAGGGGTGTGGGTTCCTTCACTTTGCATAAGCTGCTCGGTATCCCATGTTTAATCTGAAACTGGACAGGGAAAAAGTAAGAGGGGGGGAAACTGCTGTACTATCTGTAAAAACTGCCATGACAATTTAAGCAGCATTAAAAACCTTTCCCTGAAGCTGTGCTTTAATAAGATTCCCAGTCAGAAGTCAAACTCTGCCTAGTAATTCATTATAAACTCTCATAGCACATTTATTAGTGTGGAAATGGCAGAAGTGAAGTGACCACACTGGAGGTCCGTGTTCAAAATTAGCAAAATTTACTGTCATTCCCAGTTAAAAAGGAAGGAAAACGAGCACTGTAGGATGCACTGAGAGTTATCTTCTGTGTTTGCAGGCAGCTAAATGGACAGTGTTAGAAAAATTTTTTTTAGGCTTCCTTAAAGCAGATGCTCAATGTGAGAAATTATGTTTTTTATTTCAAGATAAAGTTATCAAAATGAGAAATGTCCCATTATAATGGAATTTCTTGGAAGACAAGGGTATGTTTTATCATATTATAGCTCTTGCATCGTATTAGATGCTACTTATGTGCTTTATTGCAATCCAAACCTCTTGCTTAATGCTTCTTTTCCAACAATACAAAAGGTTATGATTCACAGCCTCTTGCATAATAGATAAATTAATGAGTTTCTGCATATTTTATTGCTTTGTACTTTTCTAAAAGCCACTAATCTATTTTTCTTGATTATTGGTTATGACAAAAACATTATAATTTTTCTCTGAGTTTCATGGCTGCCAAGTTCATGGCTTTCAAAACTAATTTCTTTGGCTACCTGTTGGACTCACTAAACCTGATTCTTTTCTCTTTCCTTTTCCTGTAAAAACTCTATGCAGCCAAAGACCTGGCATATTTTTATCTGAGTACAGGAGGATAAATTCTGCTTTGGGGTGCTTGCATGTTCTTCCATTCAAGTAGATTTAGAGTTGTGCATATGAATCTCAGGCTCTTAATTATGTTTCTAATAATAGCAACTCCTTGCTATAAATACATGACTCATCTGAATGATTCCAGTGTGTTTAGGCTGCAGATGTGACTCCTGCATCTCATTAACCTCCCAGTTCTCCACTTGAGGTATGGAAATGTTGGATGATTAGCAGAGGACACGGGGAGAAAAAGGTTATTTGTCACTTCTCTAGGGGGGATAAAGCCAAAATAACAAACTGAGGGGGCAAGTGGCAGTGGCTTCAAGCTGTCCTTGTGTCCTCTCTGTCATGGATGGGTTTGGGGGGGAGCAGACCCTGCTGTAAGTCAGGAGATGCTTTCCCAGCTGGGGCCACCTCATGTGGTGCAGTTTTGACTCCAGATAGTGCTTCAAGCTTTATATTTTTCTCATCTCTTCCTTAGATTGAATTGGTTTGTTTGCTGAAGGAGGGGGGGAGAATAGGTGGAAAGAAAAAGTTGAAATATCTATTTGCAGTGTTATGTGAAGTTATTTCAGCCAGATATTTAAATTATCTGTTTTTTCAGTTAGTGTTTTAGAAAAGCTTGGAGTTTCAGAGGGATCTGTTGGGTTCATAGGTGTGTAACAGGCAGTTTTGCACTTTGTGCCAGGAGCATGGTTTTAGTAAGGATCAGTGTCTGCACTGCTCTGAACAGTGCTTTGCTTGAGTGGAAAAACTACTGTAACATTTTAAACTGTATTTTTACAATACTACCTCATGGTATTTCTCCTCTGTGTTTTCTTTCTCAAGGGCTTTAGTTCCTATTAAAACAGGACAGGGATGTGTAAATAAAAATATCATCTTACCCATGGATGCCAAAGACATATTTCCACTGTGCAGAAGCACATATGTGGGCCCTAGACCACTGACTGCCCCACACCAGGTTAAAATGGGATTTAAGTGATGCACAGGTTGCATGCTGTCCCAGCTCCAAGGGATCTGTGTCATCATCCATGGGGGAAAAAAACCTTGCTTTGTCTGTGAGCACAGCTCTTAATGGTGTGGATTTGATTAGTAA
Source organism: Aphelocoma coerulescens (assembly GCF_041296385.1). Classification (NCBI taxonomy): domain Eukaryota; kingdom Metazoa; phylum Chordata; class Aves; order Passeriformes; family Corvidae; genus Aphelocoma; species Aphelocoma coerulescens. Next base: position 29,394,581 of record NC_091022.1, on the reverse strand, counting down.
ATTGCATGATATGATATGGGAAAACAAGCTCTCATTTTACCCTGGCAATTACTGATTCTGTAGTCTGAGTGACAGAACATTTTTATTTCTATGTCCAGCAACAAGTGGTTGCCACGGCAACATCAGCATTGGGCACTACTGGCATCCCACCCTTGTCCCAAAGTAAAGCCCAGTAGGTTCTGAAAGTCCTTAAAAATTATTATAGTAATAAATTTTTAAAGTTAATTTTTACTTCTTGTCTCCTTGCCTGTGGGAGGGATAATTTATGTTCCAGGAAGGTAACGCATGAATCTGCTGCATCTTCTGCCAGCCACTGGGCTTGAATTGAGCAAAGTCCAACATTCCTTACAAAAAGAGCTGGAAAAACTTCATTTTTGTTCTCTTTGATGCTTTGCCTACTCCTTCCCTCCTGCTTTCTTTAAGGGGGGGGGGGAAATAAGCCCCCACCAAAACCAAACAGCCTCATCCCTTCCTGCAGTTCTGTCCTTACTAAACTATTTTTGAAATCTGCAGCCTGTTTCTGCTCCTCATGAAAACAGTAGTGGAGTTTACAAAGTTGAGTTCTTGTGTTTGCAAGGTGCCAGGGCAAGGCACAGGTAACATCTTCTGTTTGCTGGGTGCAGTGTAGATGCTTTCCATCCTGCTGGATCCTTGTTTCATGGGAAATCTCCATTTCTCCTCACCAGAGATGAGGTGACCAGGCTTATTCCTAAGGCTGCAGTGACTTTTTTTAATCTCTTGCAGTTGCTTCTGCCTTTACTGCTGGATTTCCAGGCTGTGCTCTGTCTTACAGCACCCAGACTGTGCTGTGACTGAGACTGGGTTCCTCTTCTGAATATTTAGGCTCCTGCTGCAGAGAGCCCATAGTCTACATCTAAGAGCTTTATTCCACGGATTGCTGACCTGCTGCCATCTCTGATGCTTCAAGAATGCAAGTTTGGGCTTGAAAGATTATGCCTGTTTTATCACAGAATGGTTTGGGTTGGAAGGGACCTTAAAGATCATCTCATTCCAGCCCCAATGCCCTGGACAGGGACACTTTCCATTATTCTTCTAACTAAGCTAAAATGTTTGTTTTCTTGTGCTAAGTGAGGGGGAGCTAAGTGTTTGAAGAACAGCTGTAACTTCAGTAATGTGGACTCTCCTGCCCAGCACTGGGTTGCCCGTGGTTCCTCTCTAGACTCTCACAACCAGGGTTTGGTAACAGAGGTATTTTCTACCCGAAAGAAGCAGTGTGCCCTTCCCAGCTAGAGCAGCCTCCTGCCATCCTGGGGTGCCCTGTAAAGGCTGCTCCTTTCCTTGCTAGGATGGATGAACAAGCATCATAATTTCTTACCCACTGTGCTGCCAAAACCAGCAAAAAAATCCCCACACTGCTGCACCTACTCTTAGTGTTGACTGCTGGAATTATTTACCATTAATGGCTGAGCAGGTATTAGAACAATCTTTTTTTTTTTTTTTTTTCCTCCTTTTTGCAATTTTAAACATAATTAAAAGGAGATAGACGGAACTTGATTTTTCAGTCAATCTGTGGGTGACCCAGCTAACCACATCTTTTTAATTTCATGCATCAATGAGATGATACGTCATGCTTTGTACAGTGCGACAGCTTGCTGCATTGCATAACTCAACGTGCTGATGCAACCAGGCATGCAAAATTAACCTCATCCTCAAACCCAGGGAATTTAAGACAACAAGATCCTCCTCTGCAGCTTGCCTTGTTCAACAAACCTCATTATGCCCCGTCGTCCCTTTTATTCTTCTTCTGTACAAGTGATGAGAATGGAGTATTTTGAAAGAGATGTTTGGGTGATGGTTGTGGAATGTGAATAACTCCAGGCTGGATCGGGGTTGAACTGATGCAGTTTCTCTGTTTGGGGCTGCTCAAAAGAGTGGGAGCCTCTTGTGGCTTTTGGGTTCCCTTGGGGAGGAGAGTGGCTGACTGTGGTGCTTCCAGGGCTGTCCCAAGCTTGCTTTCAACCATGGGAAGAGGCTGCAGTTCCCACAGCTCCTTGCACTTCATTTGCCAGCTCTTAGGACTCCTCCAGTGCTGCAGAGAGGCTGTGGGTTCAACAAACCTCGTATGAATTCCCCTTTCTCCACTGCCACACCACACACCATGTGAGCACCAGCTGCCACCTGGCCTTTGTGGCTGAATTCTTTAGTGAAGTGATAGAGAGAGGAACTTTGCTGCAGCTCTCCTGCTCCTCTCATGTCTTGTGAGCCACTCAGGTCATCTCATCTGTTCCCATCCAGGGAGGAAAACAGGAATATTGCTTGGCAGATGTGGGGCTGCTTTGTGGGACCCTCTGCAGCAACCCTGGAAGTTGCCAGCAGCACATGCTCACTCTTGCTGTGCCCGAGTGGAACATCATCCTGAACTTCAGGGGGAAGAAAAGGCTGATGCTGGGCATGAATATCTCCAGTCACAAGCTGTGACATGCCACGTGTAAGCCTAAGCATCCAGTGCTTCGCTCAGGGCAAAATTTTTGCTTAATATCTGACATCTGTCAGTGGCTCCTTGTGTGTTCCTGGGTGAAGTAAAACAGATTTTTCAGGGATTTCTCGCATGGCTGCAAGGATGGGGAGCCCTGAGAGACTGCTCGTGATGACCACACTTAAAAGTATGGAAAATGGGGAGGATTTTCTGTTCAGCTTCACCCCTCTGCTTGTGCTCTTGGCCAGAGCAGCTCAGGGAAGTCCCTGGCCATGGTGACAAGTAGCAGCTGCTTACCTGAACAGTGAAAATCCAACCCAAATGGTGCTTGGTGGCATAAATAAGGACTGATGTCAGTGTTGGGATTATTGCACTGGTGGGGTTAGGTCTTGGTAGTGGTGACCATGACAAAATACCTGCAAATGAAAATAGCCAGGGTGGGGGGTTTGGGTGACCACAGAGATGTCCAGGTGCTGCTGTTCTGGCAGGAGTAAATCCCTTTGGAGCAGGAGCTGCCATCTGTTTGTGCAGCACCCAGTGAGATGGAGTTTGGCACCTCTGCCTGTCCCTTTAATTTTCATGTATAATAAAAAAGGGAAAACGATCTGCCTGAAATCCACTTCTGAACTTAAGCTCTGTAACAGCAAATGGGCTCCTCTAAAATAGCAGGAACTGGTGTGTCTGGGAGAGGTACAACAGGACCATGACAGTTCAGAGTCCTTAGATATTGTTCTTGCTTGAGTTGCTTTGTGTTTTCTCGGAGTGAGCAGTGCCCTGTGGCACCATATCCATCCCCACTGCACTGCTAAGTGCTGAAACTTCACATCTTAATTCTGTGTGAGTGGTTTTCTCTCGAGGCTGCGATGCCTCTGTGGAGAGGGAGCCTGATAGCAGCACTGAGAAGGTTACACATTATGCAGGATGGTGTATTAAAAAATATCTCTGCTAATGTCTTTTTATTTTTGTTGTCTTGTACGATCATTTGAAGTACATCCACTTTGAGGTGAGGAAATGCTTGTTTATTTGGAGCTGATGGAGATACTTGAATGGAGGATAACTGGGATATAGGGCTCTGGGATAAATTACTCCACTTGTATTTTCTTTTTCTTTTAATCTGGAATGCACATAAGCCACGCAGCAATATTATCATCACTTTGACTTTCCTTAGGAAGTATCTTAATATTCTATAATCCTCTTTGCTACAGAATGGGGACTGAACTAAGATGGAATTATATTTTAATGTAATTCCTCGTGAAACAAAAGGGGACTGTGTTCAGAAGCTGGCTAGATATATGGCAAATGGGAACTAGACAAGCTGTGTAACATCATGACCAGTTTCTATGGCAACAAAAATGTCAGCTATCCTTTTGGCTGATTCTATTAATCTGTGGTAGAGGCACTGATACTGACACATTTGGAATTTATTTAAACAAGAAGGTGAAAAGATAACCCCAGAGCAGCTTTTAAACAAGGGAGAAGTTAAGCCACTGCCATAATGCCACCTGACATGGATAGAAGGGAGTAACAGGCAGGGGACACATCCCAAGGCAGCCACTCAGAATTTTGTCAGAAAAGTGATTAAGCCATTTCTTGAGAGGAGTTTCCCACTATTGTTTGATTTTTGACAAAATTCCATCTTCCTCTTCCAGGGCTGTCATGCCCCAAACTGCTGCCCCGTGTTCATCCCTGTACTGTGGATCCTGTGGCCAGGTAGCACTAAACCTTCCAAGTGGGATGAGTTGTGGGTGCCTGCGACATCCTAACTTGGCTGCCTGGTTTGGGGTTTTTCCCCCAGAAGCTTGCTGGCTTCTGTCCTGGTTTTATCCACACAGAGCAAAGTGGCTGCCTGCTGGAGAAAGCTGTAATGCTCAGTGATTAAAATGCATGGTCTGGCCACTGGAAAATGGAAAAAGCAGTTGCAAGGAGGCAAACCACATTCTGTATTCCCTCTATGTGGGTCAGATATTTTCCTAGGGACACTTGGAAATGACTGTGCTGTGCTATTTCTGTTGGGTACTTTATCCTTTATTCTCTTGCTATTGAAAGAGCTAAATGTTTTCCCACTTTCCAATGTACCATGACAATACAAACTGTACGGTGATGTTGGAGCACAAAATAAATATGGATGCAGATACTTGTCATTATGATAAAACAACATCTTTTCATCTTTATCTTGGAATTACAGGCTCCTCGGGAAGATGACAGTGTCTTGTTATGGAAAATGAATTTTCGGTAGTAGAAAGATATCTTTTAACTTATTCTTGAATTCTTCCTGTTTGCCAGAGGCATATAGAAAAATTAGCTTCTTTCCCAATTCTTTTGCTGGTTTTATTAAAATTCATAGTACAAAAAGTGCCATATAAAAGTGCTTGGTGTGTGACTGAAAAAAGAAGAGCTGGAAAATGCAGAGCTGAATTTATTATAAGATTATTAGCTGGCTGCTGGCTGGATTTTTATTTTTTAGTTAGTTAAAAAAAAAAGCCATCAATATTTTTTGTCCATTTCTTTTTAAGCTTGTAATGTACTGCAGAGGCTACAATATGTATTCATGTATTTCTGATTTGGAAAAAAAAAAAAAAAAGCCCCATTCCCTAATAGGAAAACTGTCAGAATTATAACCACAATATAGCTCCTGGAAACAGAGTTCATGTGAACTTTTGAACTTCTTCAGATCCAGAAGAGCTTTCTGATAGGGACATAAATTGTCAAATTTATCCCATGCTTCTGTTAAATCCCATTCCTACAACCTGTAGCTCTGCCTCTTGCATCGCTGTGTCTGCTGGCTTTGTTAAGCAGGCTTTGTGTCAAAATTGCACAAGTGTGTGATGTTTTGGGCTTTTATGAAGTTAAAAAGATAAGCAGTGGTAATGTATCTGGTGTACAGGAAAGCTGGGTGGTTTGGGACTAGAAACCTTCGTATTTATTATCGTCAGTTTACAAAATTGTGCGTCTTGCTCCCATGGGAGTTTTCCAGTGTTCTAAGCAGCTTTTTTTCCATCTTTTTGATGCAGCAGTAGGGGAAGGGAGGTGATGTCACTTGGTATTACAGAAAATGAAGCAGATGTGTCTAAGACTGAACTTCAGGGCTTGAAATAGCTTTGCTTTGTCCTCAGCCAGGGCAGGTGAGGATGGAGCAGCTCAGTGGAAAACTCTACTCCCTCCTAAGCCCCAGAGCAGTTTCACTGGAAGAGGAGCTTTTTCTGAAGATGGTATTGATCATTTTGTTTTCTTTTCCTATAGAAAACTTTAACAAACTACATAGTTGGGAAGGTTTTTCTAGTCCTGGTAGCTGTGAAGGGGGAGTGCCTTGGGTTTTTTCCTCTCTTGGAGTGCTTTCAACTCTGCCCATCTCTTCTGCTGGAGACTCTTCCTTTTGCACCTCCTCACTGAACCCCCACCTGAACTCGGCTCCTGCAGCCTGGGCAGTGTCCTGCCCCCAGGAACCTCACTGATCTATTTTTTAGGATAAACATGACATTATTCCTTGTGATCTAAAGACCAACACTTTAAACCTCTTAAATGACTAAAATAAATGAAGCCTGTTCTTTATCCTGGATTAATTGTTACAGCAACACCAGACCTCCTTCTTCAAAGAAGGTGAAATCTCCAATGAGAGGGGTGAAGGCAGGGGAGTAGAATTTCTTCTAATTGTTTTTATTCTTAAGCAGCACTGACACAGCTGATGTCACAAACACGAGCATCTCTTAATTCAGGTGGAAAGCTGTGCCAGAGATGGTGGTGGGAAGGATGCAGTCCTTCCTTCGGAAGCCACTGACTCGGAAAACTCGCACACTCACAAAGGCTGACCTTTTGAGGAGTCACAGACATTAAATACAGGACTTAATCAAAAGTTAATTTCACTGAGCATCTAACCTGAGGGCAGGCTCCAGCTCACTGTACTTTGAAGTCAAATGCCTGGCTGGTCCTCTGGTGATCAAAACATGTTTTGAGCCCTAGGTATTAGCAAGGGAAAAAACTGTGGTGCAGAAGCAGATGTATCTCAATTTCAGTCCTTCCTGTACAGTTTTGAAGGCATTATTTGGGATCCTTCCTTTAGTGTTTTTAAAAATAAGGACCCTTGCTAATCCTTGGTCAACAGCTGTAATTCTGATGTGGTAGAAAAAAGTGACTCTGTTTCCATTGCTTGAGTTGCCAAGGTTGGACTGGCTCTGTGGTAGTGCACTTAGAATTCCTTGTCTTCTTTGCTCCTGCCCTTTGAGGAGATAAGAAATGATTTTGACTTTTTTTTAGGGCATATTTATGTACATATACACCTACATGCATGTGTGTGGACATATATAAAATTTATATACGTATATAATGTAATATAGCTGCATAAAGTATAAATAATCTTGTAATGGTGTATTTTAAGTATCAAGCATTATGTTTCAAATCCAGGCATTCCTCATCAATAACATGGCAGTGGTCTGCCAGATGCATGTCTGATGAGCCAGATGTTGCTAGAGGAGCTCTTCAGTGCAGTCTGCTAAAGGACTGGAAATCACGTTGTTGACTCTGGGCAGGTTTTGATGTGTGTTGGAAGCTGGGCCTCCAGTAGGTGCTGCCTCCCCACAGCAAAATGATCCCTCGATTCAGGGTCCTGTCAGAGCAGGATAGGCCAGGAGTGGAGAGTGGTCTGAAATGGCATGGATGAGCAAAGAGCTGGCCTGATGTTCATTAACAAGTGTCACTGCTAATTAAATGCCTTATCTGAGACTTCTAAAAATGATGGGTGGATGCTCTGTGTTCTTTAGAGGTGAAAATACATATTATCAGAACCACTTAATTGTGAGCTGATGGGCCTCCTCCTGGCCATAACTGATGTTGGTTCTTCATCTGCTTATAAAATGGCTGGGCAGGTGGTAAAATAGTAAAATTTCAAGGGAAGATGACACAGAGTCGTGTTCTTCATGTTCTCTGTTCCTTCTACCTCACAGCCTTTCCTTCCCTTCCCCGCATCTACCCATGAAGGAGACCTTTGCTGTCAGGCTGGAGACCTGGACCCTGGGGCTGTCCTTGAATCATCCTGAGCTTGCAGTGAGGGTGTTTAATAGGGTTTGGGTTATTATAATTTAAAAACCTGATGCCTGGTAGAGTGCAGTTGCTCTTGTTTAGGCTCTCAGACCAGCTCTGTTGCACAGGGTGAAATGTATTTACTCGAGGGGTTGATGAAGGTGTTTCTCTAACCCAGGCAGGCACAGGTGTGAGGGACTGTGTGCACACAGATGCTTTGTGTGTGTGTGTGTTGGCCAGCAAGGAGTTGAATCACAGCAATGTGATGACTTGCAGCAACCTGTGCTTCTTTGGAGGAAGTAAACCTGTCTTCTCCTCGCTGCCAGAAAGGTCTGATCATCAGGGAAAGCCATTATATTCAGAGCTGCTACATGCTCACTCCAAAATACGCTCCTTGTTGAATTTCCTTCTGCTAAAGAAAAGCGAGTCAGCTGTGACCAGTCAATAATTTCTCCAAAACTCTCTGATCTTTCACCAGTGCACAAGATACACCATTTAATGATCACAAAACCTGCCCTCAGATGCGCTGTGTCGAAGTCCCCCTTGGCAGTCAGCAGATTCCTGGGACACGTGAACACCGGAGGTTTTCTTTCCTCTGGGCTGTGTCACAGCTCAGTGGGAGATTCACCCCGATCAATGTCTTACCTCTGTGTGGTACTTAAGGAACTACTGAAACACACTGAAGCAGGAGAACTCTGCCTTTAATTAGGGCTGAATCCACATAGGAAACTGGGCAGGATTAGAGCCTCTGCTTGTGCAAGCTCTGGGGGACACAGCACAGTCGGAGCAGACGTGCTGATTCACCCGTCCCTGCGCGCGGCGTTAGCGCCCGTCCTCCTTACCAGACTAAAAACGTCTAAGACCACGCAAGACTGTGAAACTTGACATTTTTAGGCAATTGCTGTTTTTGTCAAAACTGTCTGTAGCTTCTCTTCCCCGTTGCAATATGGTGAGTAATGAGCTATTGGAGTAATGTCTGTTTGAAACGTCCGTAGCCATATGGCAATGTGGGAGGCGAGGATAAAACAGGGATCAGTCACAAGTGTTTACTTTGAAACACAGATAAAAAGGCAAGTTTTGTGCTGTGACTCAGTTACGTGTTGGATCAGGTACTGGAAACAGTAGCTTTTAATTACTTTTGTGTTTAGTGGACTTTAAAATCCCAAGCACTGAAATCTGGTGTGTATTAGTCCTCCTGATTGCTCTCTTCAAATCTGCTCTGTGAAATCACGGGACAAATGGGTGCTGCCTTTGAGCCAAACCACAGCCACCTAATCCACGGGGTCATTAGACAGTGATTATTTCCAGCATTGCTATGAGCTGTGTGTGGATAAAATGGGGAAAATGCCACTGAGGAAGGTTAACAAAACTGCCTGGCTGCACTTGCAAGATGGCTTTGGAGGCTTTGGGTTGTTTTGAGACCACTTAAAGACACTCTGGCAAAGTGCTTGGCTGAACAGTTTTCTTGCAAAGAGCTGAATAACTTGGGCTCCTTCCTGGGGTGAGGCACAGCTGCTCCATGGAAGTGAAGTCCTCTGGGAAAGTAGGTGGGTTTTTTTTAGGAATCAAACTGTTTAGAAGCATTTGTAAAAATATCCCTCTGGAGATAAATCCTTATTTGGGATCAGGGAACCTGAGCCCCTGCCTCCCTCCTGGAGTCCTGGACCTCATCTGTCTGCTCCATCCTGGGGGTCCCATGTTGGAAACCATTTGGGGGATGAGGGAAAACAACACCTGTCAATGAGGCCTTTGGAATCACAGAATCAGGAATGGTTTGGATTGGAAGGGACCTTTAAAGGTCCTCTGGTCCAACTCCTTTGCAGTGAGCAAGGAAACCCTCCACTAGATCCATGCCCAACCTGACTTAGAGACTTCCAGGCAGGAGGCACCCACCACCTCTCTGGGTAACTTGTTCCAGTGTTTCACCATCCTGACTGTAAAAAAACTTACTCTTTATATCAAATCTAAATCAACCCTCCTTCAGTTTAAAACCACCACCCCCTGTCCTATTGTAACAGACCCTTGAGTGGTATCAAGAAAATACTTTGGTTCAACAAAGAAAACATCCCATGGCCCAAGTGCATTTCACGTTGAAAATACCTTAGCAGATTAATTAGATTGATGGTCCTGTTGGGTAGGATGAAGGTGAACATGTAGGTGAAGAGAGAAATTTACTGCATCAGTATGGTCTGGCAGTGTCCTCTGGGAATGCATTACTGACTGCTGATCAGCCAAAGGATACATGTTGGTTTTTAAAAGGAGGTCTTGTAAAAATGGAACATTTTCTTTAATGGAATCATAGAATCCCAGAATGGTTTGGGTTGGAAGGAACCTTTAAAGCTCATCTCTTTCCAACTCCTTGCCATGGGCTGGGACACCTTGCACTATCCCAGGCTGCTCAAATCTCTCTGCAGAATAGAAACATGGAACAGGGGGGGGAAAAATAATCTCAAACTTCTCTAATACTGTGTGGGCTTTGATTAGAGAGCACTCTGTGTGCTAATTGAATGTTGTCTTCTATTAGCATAATCTTGGGGTTGTGTCTGGTCAGTGTTAATGATAAGTGACAGAGATGCATTTCTGAAACTCCGTTTCATCAGTTGGGAATTACATCCTGTAAATGCAAGCCCACATCATAATATTTCATCTCTGTGTTGATTTATCCCAGTCTTAGACTATTTATATCAATTTGCTACTGGAAAATGTATTGTGGAATAGTTGAGGTTGGAAGAGGCCTTTAAAATCATCAAATCCAACCATTAATATCTTGCATGGGATCTAATTGCACACATATAATGCAGACATTATACTCTGTATAATGTGTGAATATATTAAAAATTAAGGCTTTTTTGAAACATAAGCGGATTCTAAAGTCAGTTTTGATGTAAAATGACTTTGTAAAGGAAACATATTGTATATATTCTTATATGTACAACATATACATATGTTTTTATAAACTTTAGAATCATGTTTAATGCGTGTGCTTTAAACTTGTAGGACCATATTGCTGGGAGACGTTTCCCTGTAATTGTTCACAGGATAAGTGTTTGTGCTCAAAAATCACAGCAATTATAATTACTCTAAGTAGTTGTGCTTCAAAATGAGCATTTAGGAGAGAAACGGGCTTTTTCCATGTAAGCATCATCTTTATATACATTAAAAAATCCTGGGAAAAGTGGCTTTGTTCCACCAGCATCCAGGTAACTTCAGGAAAATGAAACAGGAGCAAACCCAGCGTCTCCCCATCACTCCAGTGCTACATACAAATGCCTTCACAGCTATTTGCACTTGAAATGCTTCATTTGCCAACTCCAGTGTGGCATTTGCAAATGCAGATTAGTGACGGGAGTGCTGTTGGCTGCTGCTTCTTCCTCCTTTCAGATGTGGCTCTTACTGGACATTTCCTGCCCAGACTTGTAGGCAGCAAACATATGGTGTGGTAGATATTTTATGGAATAACTTGCTGGAAGTACTTGGAGTGTTCCAGAAATCTCTCAGGCAGAGATGCCCGATTTTCAACATAACATTCATCCGAAATGCCAAAGTTAAGATATTCATTTGCTCACTGGTATTGTTGCATTTCATAACGAGAGCTCAGACGGAGATAAACTGTGGGTTAAATTCACAGATAGAAATCTCTGGCTTTATGAGCTGTTTGCTTGAAATTCAATCGCTTTCAGGGCCTGCATTACATGAAAAATTACTATATCTGATTAACAGATGAATTCCACAGCATCAGTAGCGAGCAGCAGTGGGATTGTCCATCAGCCTGAGATTCCAGTTTCTCCCTCCACACTCTACAGCACTTCTACCAAATGTATTCAGTGCCTGCCACCACGAAGGGAGCTAATTCTTCCTGGTACTTCTGAACTGTGTCAAGTGCTCTGGGCATCTCTTTTCCTACAATTTGAGGTTTTCACAGCCTATAGAAATGTGTAGCACACTGATTTTCTTATTTTTGTGTTTCTTCCAAGGTCCTTTTCATACCCACCCTGGTACACAGGGCCAGGATTCAGTTGATGTCACTGCAGCAGAGTTTGATTTCAGTTGCCTGGCACTATGTATTTATAGCAACTTATCATAGATGAGGATCTGGATTCAAGCTGTGCCTGAATATGACATTTTTTTGATGGAAACACAGCTGTCTGTTGTCCCAGAGGTCCCAGGCACTCCTGCTCTCTTGGCAGCTGCACTTGCCCAGGTGCCAAACTGAGCACCACATACATTTTCTGGTGGCTGCCTTATTCACAGGATTTTTTTTTTTTTAATGTGATTTCATTGCCTGTGTTTCTTGTAATACACCTGGAGCTGGTCCAGGATCATACCTCTGGTAGCCTTTTCTGGCTGACTGCTTGTTTGATCAGCCCACAGTTGATTCCTGTGAAATATTTCCCAATAAAAACCTTCTTGCTCTCTACAACTCCCTGATAGGAGGGTGGAACCAGGTGAGAGTTGGTCTCTTCTCACATTTAACAAATGACAGGGCAAGGGGAAACAACCCCAGTTTGTGGCAGAGGAGGTTTAGATGGGAGATTAGGGAAAATCTCTTCCCTGGAAGGGTTGCCAGCACTGGCACAGGCTGCCCAAGGCAGTGGTGGAGTCCTTATCTCTAGAGGGATTTAAAAAATGTTTGGATGTAGCACCTGGGGATGTGGGTTAGTGGTGGCCTTGGCAGTGCTGAGGGAACAGTTGGGCTTGATGGTCTTAAAGGGCTTTTCCAACCTAAATGAGTCTGTGACTCTGTGGAAGTCATGTTGAGTACTTGTGTTTAGGTACCACAGTGAAACCCGTTTTTCTGTCACTATTTTTTTTTTTTTAACATAGGTTTTCCAGGGCTCAAGAGAGGTGGAATTTGGAGCATTTTCACTTGCCTGGCATGGCACATGCTGTTGTGGAGAGTCTTGTTTCTATACCACTCACTTCCCTCTTGTTCCCCCAGGGAAATGATGGTGTCCGTCTCTAGGCTGGGCATCCATCCCTGTGGATGTGTGCCAGGCCTTAGCCCAACTAGATTTCCCACCTTTCTAAATTAGGCCTTTCTAGTCCCAAACAAAACATTATCAAGCTTTGCATTTCTTTTTTAACATTTGCATCCCAAGAAAAGTAGCGAGGAAAATCAGAACCTATTCAGTGTTGTAAATACAGCAGATTATTTTCCTCATATGTTAGCCAGCAGTTGCAAGCTAAATAATTCAGCACTCTTTTGGGTCTCTATTCAAACTGATGAGCTAAAATAAAAAGTGTTGATTAAGGCAAGCACATACCTCAGTGTTGATTGATTTTACTGTTTTGTTTGGTTTTGCTTTTTCCAAACAGTGGAGGTCTCTGATATATATAAATACACCACTGTTCTTGTAAAGCTGCATTTCTTTTGTGTTGTTTTTGTGTTTGTTTTTTTTTTCTGTCATTTTAGGATGATCACTTAAAACCCATATTGCAAAACCAGGGTTTTCTATCACAAGCTTGTGTGCTCATGATGGGTTTTATTTTAAATCCTACCTTGCTGCTGGAGTTCAAGCATCACACAAAGCAAACCTGGCTGCAGGACGATGATAAAGCACAAGCATCAGCTCCTTGTATTTTTCTAAAAGTATTTCATAATTGAGAATGAAGTGTTTTTGCTTTCCCTCTGCTGCTTTCCCCTGTCAAAGAGCTGGAGGTTCCCAGAAAATTCAGTGCTATCATCACACTTGACTGACCCATCTGTATCTGGCAGGGGCACTCTGCCCCTGTGAAAGGGGACATGGCTTTCACAGAATCCCAAAACGGTTTGGGTTGGAAGGGACCTTAAAGCTCATCCAGTTCCACCCCCTGCCCTGGGCAGGGACACCTTCCACTATCCCATGTTGCTCCAAGCCCTTCCTGGCCTTGGACATGTCCAGGAATGGGGAAATCCACAACTTCCCTGGGCAACCTGTGCCAGGGCCTCACCAGCTCACAGGGAAGAATTTCTTCCCAATATCCCATCTAACCCTGCCCTCTCTGTTTGAAGCCATCCCCTCTTGTTTGTGGGGGCTCTTTGGTCACTTGTTCTGTACTTGCACAAAAGCCTTAAATGTGTTCTTCTGGCACACAGCACCTGCAGGAGGTTTGAAGGTGGCTGTGCTGCCTTTCATGGTGTGTCACCATGCTGAGTTAGTGGGATTTTGGGAAAAGAAACTCTTTCCTGTGATCCTGGATGGCTTCATCATAAACAGCCAACATCCTGGGCTCATCCCATTAGCAAACCAGTTTGCAGGGATATAATTACACCTATTGAACCACTTTTGCTATTCAGATGAGCTATGCAGGTAATAAAGGTGGGTTTTTTTCACGTGCACTGAGCTATTTATTCCAAGAAGTCCTGAGCAGGTGGAACCCAGGTGTAGTTGTTACTCTATTTGTATGTGGAAATGCCTGGTTGAAGCACCAGGTAATGGTTAGACTTGAACTGTGTGAGCTCTAGTCATGCCTTTCCATAACCTGCCTGGTAAATTCCCAAACTAAAGCTTTTGTAGAAGAAAAAAAAAACCCAAACCTCATGGTTTTTGGTGGCACTTCATGCAGTGCAGTAAATCCGTGGAGAAGATGTAGGCAAAGGTAGCTGGTAGTCTGCTAAAGCACTGTGATCCAGGACACAGTAATTGTTTCTTTGGGAAGCTTATTTTATGTGGAAAAAGGAAGGAATAACACTGTTCCCTCTGAAATGAGCCATCACTGGTTCTGTAATTAGCCCAATGTTAATCATTTGACAAGAGTTCATCCTAATTTTGAAAACAAAGTTGTGTTTTGGAGGCTTAGTTCCCAGAAAATTGATGGAATAAAATTTAAGGCTTGTTACCAAGGATTTAAATAAATAAACTTCATTAGTGTTTGCCTAAATTAGAGAGAAAGTTATTAATGTAAAAAAATTGAAGTGTTAGGAAAACCCCACACATGTTCACTTTGATATTTCTTCTTTTTATTTATAAATATAAATGCTTGAAGAATAAAATTATCAGATTTTGGTCTGCGTTTTCATTGTGGAGGGCTCTGCCTGTGGAGCTGTTTCTGACTGGCACCATTTCAATCAAGTTCAGAAGCTGATTTTCCCCTTTCTGTCAGCACAGATACAGAAAAAAAACTGCTACAAAATGATCCCTTTTAATCCTGTGCCATTTTTATGTGCTGATTAGAATCGGGGTAATTTCAGCCTGTGTTGAAGGAGTTAATCTTCCTGATGGAGATGTGAAAAGTCGGAGCCATCTTAAATCTCAATGCCACATCCTGCCTTAGGGATCACGCTGTGCTAAAACCCCAGATAAAAAGGCCTGACAAAGATTATTGACGGTTTACCTTTTAATGAGCAGCTTGGATTGATTTTTATTTCCCTCCAGGGCTGCTTGCTTTGCCCTGTTTCCACCCATGATGTCATGATTAACAAAAACAACAACAAAATTAAGGCTTCATATCTGAATAGTTGCGGGGAAATAGAGTGGCCATGGCATTCAAGGGAAAACCTGTGCCAAATCCCACTGAACCTTCAGGAAATGGCAGAGAGCTTGAAGCAGTGGTTGGTGCTCCTCCCAGCAGGGGGAATGCACCTTCCACCAAACAACGCCTCCATTCTTCAGCTGTTTTATGTATTTTAAATAACAGATCACTCTGCAGATCACCAGAAAAACAACAAGACCTCCAAATAAAGAGAAAACACCTTCAAATATCTATATTATTGTTGAAAAAAGCTGTGATTTCTCTTTCGTTTGCCAAGCCCCCAC
Organism: Aphelocoma coerulescens; assembly: GCF_041296385.1. Lineage (NCBI taxonomy): Eukaryota > Metazoa > Chordata > Aves > Passeriformes > Corvidae > Aphelocoma > Aphelocoma coerulescens. The sequence goes on along the minus strand of NC_091022.1, from coordinate 29,379,395 downwards.
CCCTCTAAAGCCAACACTGAACAAACTGCCTCTGGCTACGTTCCCATAATTTTGTTCAAATCCTTAAGCTTCAAAAAAGAGTGGCTCTGCCACCACAAAACTATCATCCCAAAAGCTCTTAAGCTCTGACATCATCTATTCTGTTTGAGTCCTTCCATATAGACCTTGCCAGAAAGTGGAAATCCCTTTTTCACATGGGAGAAAGGGTGTGGGGTTTTTTGTTTGTTTTTTTTTTTTTTTTTTAAATTCCCATTCTCATCAGTATTAAAAAAACAAAAGAGAGAGAAGGAAAAGGCTGGGTTTTTTTTCCCAGGCATGGCTTTGCAGAACAAAAACCCTGATTTTGAAGAACAGGATGGAGTGAAGCCTTCCAGGCAGGCAGATGGGAAGCCGGCGGCACAGAACCATTCTGCAAAGTGGAAACTTTCCATGGAGAGATCCCGGTTTCCAAGGGCAGGGAGGCGTGTGCCTTCTGAGCCTGGCAGGGATGTGGCTCCAGCCCCCTGGGCAGGGTTGGACGACCTGCTTGTGCTCTGTAGGCAGCTTTTGGAGCCTGCTGGGTTGAAACATAAAGTGACACTGTGCGTGTGGCCACTTGGAGGTTGGGATGGGGCTGGAAAATGGGGAATCCAAGCCTGGACTGAAGGAGCCCGCTGGGAGAGAGGTATTGCTGATATTGAGAGTTCCATGGGGTGGGTAATCAGAAACGTGGGGGGGTAAGAGCACTTGAAGAGTGGTACTTGTGTGGAGCTGGAGGATGGAGAGTGTCATTCCTTAGTGCACTTGGCCTGCTGCACCAGGGAGGCTGTTGGGTGGAGGATGGAGAGGGGAAAGCTGCAGGTTAAACCACTTGAGCTGTCACTAAAATCCTCATCTCAAAGTGTGTTGTGTTTTTCCTGTTGGATTTTTTTCCTTTTTTTTTTTTTTTTTTTCCTTCAAAAGAAGTTACATTGAATAACTATAGGCTGTTCTCAGCAGTGTAAAATTTCAATTCCTTAAAACACATCCTTTACCTATCAAATTGGCAGGCTGGAGGAACAGTTATTCTGCTGCAACTTCAAATCACCGCTTCCAAAATTGATCTGGGCTTAGGTACGTCTTTGCGTGTCCATGCTTATTAGCTTCATCTTGTGATTAACTTAATGGGCTATGGAATTTTACTCTATGCAAATGCAACTGAAAAACCAATTACTGAAAAGTGAAAAATGAACTCTAGGAGACAGTCATTAGACTATTAGAAACCCCCAGTTCCTTTGGAAACTGTGTTTGGGTAATACGTGGTTTTAATACTGAATTTCCACCCCAGAAAAAAGCTGTTTGGCAATTACACTTCTTTTCAGGCAGTATGGAAACATTTTGACAGGCCTGCCTGCGTGGACTACTAAGACCCTCTGGGTTTTATGAGTTGGAAAATTAGTCATGGCTTCAATGAAACGTTGTAGTCCACTTAGTACCCTATTTTCAGGGTCCTTAGACGTACAAGCATCCGTGAATTTAGTTTGGATGGCTGGTGAGTGTAATCCATATTAGCTGGGCTGGATCCAGCAGCAGAGATGCTCTCTGGCTCCATCCTTGCAGGACTGTCTTTCAGTCAATGTGTTTTGTGTGGGTAGATGGTGATGAAAAACCTCCTCTGAACCTGGTGAATTAATTCATGTGCACATAGGCTGTGGCAGCATCTATTGGGGCAGCAAGTACATCACTGCAACTGTTAACTGGAAAATGATGCTGATGATGCCCAATTCCCCCATAACAGCTGTATTTTTTGAAATAATTTCATCTTCATCCTCCAGAGTGCTACAGGTGGGTGATCAGCTTAGTGGCATTCACAGGCCAGTGGTCCCAGCTGTGGTTAAAAGCCTCTTGAGAAGGAAGCTGCAGGTGGGGATGTGGTTTATGCTGCCAGCTGTGGTGAGAGCTGACCTGGAGCTCAGAGAGGACATGAATGCTGATACTTGGTGAGCTGTGTGCTCAGCCTGGAGCTCACCTGGTGTTCTAGAGGATGGAGCTCATCCTCTAGTGGAAAGTAAAAAAAAAAAAAGATGTAAACCCCTTGTGGAGGAAATGTGTCCTCAAGTGTGCTGTGTGCCATCTCTCTAGATGATGGGCTGTGACTGGCATTTGGTGTGCTGAGATGCTCGTTTATCCTTTTTCCCTTCCACTTCCATGTCAGCTTTGCCTGGTTTTCACCCCCTGCAGTTTTGAGGCTCCCTCTGCGAGAGGTTTTTTGTTTGTGATGTCTCAGTGCCAGCTGGCTCCCTATGGGATAGGGGTAACTGTGACACACCCTGTACCTCGTGTTTGGGGTCAGGGTCCTGCACAGGTGCAGGGATCCCTGGAGGATGTGGGGCCCAGTTCTGATCTCTGTCCAGCTCACTTTGTCTGCTGTAAAACACCCGTGGGACAGGGTGACAGGCTGGGAATGGGTCACCCTGGGGAGCTGTGCAAACAGATCTGGGGCAGAAGCTGACCTTTCATTTTCCATAGTGCCTGGACACAACTGGATGAGAGGTGAGAGGGTATCTCTGGCTGTAATTTAATCAATTGACGTTTAGATGTGTGGTGGTGAGTGGCTGTAAATGCTTTGGGTGGGTGAATACAAGATACATGTACTTATTTGTCTTCCTTGGGGTTGTAAATTCCCTAGAAAAGAGTCTGGAAGTGTAGATGAACAGGACTGAGATGTGATGAATATAACAGAGAAGCTCAGAGCTACTGGACATAAAGTGTCTTATGCTGAACTGCTTTGAGTTTATTCCACCAGGTAGCTTAAAGCCATTTAAAATATCTTCTATGCAAATGAAGAAGGGAAAAATAAGAATAATCACGGTACAGATAAAGCATGTATCAAGAATAAAAGACACTGATAAGGAAGATGATGAAGCAAAGAGGAGGAATAAATATGATGTGGAAAGCAGATGTGGAGACTGGGGGGAAGGTGAATAAAAGATAGATGGAAATATTAAGACATTTGTCAAATCCTTGAATGTAAAATGTCAGGGCTTCAAGAACTTGTAAAGGTTATTTACTAACTAAGGCCAGAGTGAAATACCATGTAACTCCATTGATGCAACACAGACGTGCATGTACTCTTTGCAGAGTAGGACTGGTTTGATTGCTTAGTACCTAAATAAAAAACAATAATTCTTTGGCTCTTTGTTGCCAGGGAAATGGGGGATGTATGCCATAAGAAACAGATGTAAATTTCTGAGCTTTTAAAAGAAAGAAAGCAGGATGGAGTGGGAGAAATCACACCAGAAATTACAGTCCTTAAGTATTGAAATCTGTATTGGAAAACTTAAGAGATAGCATTAATGTAAATGACTTGGATTGAAGAAACTGTAGAATTGCATTGTTTTAGGTGTGGGAAGGCATGGATGAATTTTCAGAGACCTTTAGGGAATACATTTATAAACAGGCCCTAGAAAAAAAATCTGCTTTTAAATTTGACTTTGGAATGGGAGACTTAGAGACAATCCCTAAGAGCCTAAATAAGATACAATATGGGAAACTGGTTTGAATTGGGGTAACTGAATATTCATTCAGAATTACATAATCACATGCAGTATTGAATGAATTCTTTTCAGGAACCTGTATCTGTAGCTAGAAGAGAGTCAAAATGTGCTGGGAGTTTGGTGAAGCATCTTTAGACCTGGGAGCATTTAGAGGCTGATCCTCCATGGGCAGCTGAGAAGGGCAGGTGTCTTTAGTCTGTACTTCAGAGATTAGGATTTCCCTTGGAAGACTTGAAGCAATTTAGAATTATCAGCACAGAGACAACAGAAGGAATTGTAAAAGCTTCCTGTGTTAATACCTGGCAAGGGGAATTTGCAGCAGGATAAAAAATATTTATATATAGTGATATAGAACTGGGAAACAAAGAGTTGGAGCTGAGGAGGTAAGCAGCCTATAATACTTTGGGATCCATCCCATAGATTAAGAGCACAGACAGATAAGCAGGCTGCACAATTTATGGTAAAGCAAGATAAGCCTATGGACAGACAAAGAATGAAATGTAAAAAGATGCAGGAAAATAACCTCCATGGCTGTACACTGAGGAGATGGAAAAGGAGCAGATGATCCAGGGAGTTGGATGATGCTGCTGCTTTCATTACAAATGTTATCATCAGTGCATTGCAGCAAACAATATATTAAAGTGTGTGTAGTAGAGTGACATTTAAATCAGCTGAAATAATCTGACACCCAGCTAAGGATACCTCTGCAGTCACATTTTGGCTTGTGTTGTTCTTGGCTATAGGCCCAGGCAATGTGTGGCAGAGGGCAGCCAGTTGTTCTCCTGAGCTCTTGAACCCTTTCTATGTACTGCCCTCACACTCACTTGTGCTGTGTTGTTAGATATTCATTAAAATTAACCAATTTGTTGTAATGGTTTTGGTTACCCACACACAATTGCCACCGTCTTGCAAAGGGAGAGGGAATCAAGAAGAAATGCTGTAATTGCACTCCAGACCCTTAGAATGAGATTTCTGTACTGGCTGAATGTAAATTCATCTCCCAGATCGTTCCTCTCAGCTATTTATCCTCAGAGAATATCTTAGCTGCTGCTGTTTCTGGGGGGGGGGGGGGGGGGGAGTAGGGTGGCTGTTTATAGAGCACTGTGCAGATAGATCAATAAATACCATTTGCAAATCTGATGAGCTCAGGTATGCTGCAGGTTGCTGTGTCCAGGCTGTTCTGTGGCTCCAGTACAACTCACCTGACTCACAGCACTTCTCCCAGGTGCAGAAGTGTGACTTTCTGTCTTCTCAGTGATATAGTATTCCTTTCTTTTTTTGGTGAAGCAGCTGCCAGCTATGGCACAACTCCAAGCTGGAGCAGGGTGAATTCCCATCCTCTGTCCTCTTCTGACAGATGACAAGGAGGCAGAGCCCTGGGCATGCCGTGAAGGTGGTAGTGGATTGCCCTTTGCTAAACATCTGTGTGGCTTGTGCCTTACTTGCCACGTGCCTCAGATCCTGAACACCCAATTTCTTTTGTAGATTGGTGATGGGAAGCGGGTGCAATCTTCCCTGCATCCTGCCTGTCTTTCTTGCCAGCTCAAAGATATCGTTTGCTCCTGGGTGCATCCTTCAAACAGACTGTCCTGCTTCCTTAGGTGCAGTTGTGCTTTTCCAGGTGTTGTGATGCAGCTGCACAGGGAGTGGAGTTCACGTCTTTGAACTGAGATCAGCCCGGTTCGATTTTAAGCTCGTGGGGTAAATTATTAGGCCTGTAAATCTGACTTCTGTAGGCAGAAATCCTCCTCGTTTCTGGGTGTCTGACACTGGATTATTGGGAAAAGGCTTCTGCATCCACACAGATCAATTGACCAGAGGCAGCGTGTGGGTCTGGCGTGACCCGCCTTGGATGTGCTGCTTTCACATCTTAAATCTGCTGCTTGTGGGGTGTTTGGGTCTCTGGCTGTATTGCACTGAGGATAAAGAGCACAGCAGATCCTTCCTAAATCCTTTACAGTGTGATGTAGCACATCTAAAGTAACCCCAGAAGAATTTCTCTGCAGTTTCCCTTAGTTGCACACTTTGAATTTAACAACAGCTCCTAATCTCACCGTGCTGGAGATGTTCAGTGGGTCAGAGCAGTAGTGGCTGTGTGTGTTCTCCTGGTTGCATTTGCTCTATCAGCAGGGAAGAAAAGTCTTTACTCACCAGAAGATTAATGATTAAATTCCAATTTGCAGAGTTTGGAGCTGATCTAGCCTAGAACTTCTCCCATATTTATGGTGTTTAAATTTTCTAATTTAAGCGTTTCTGTAGTCTAAGTAAAGTTATTAAGTGTTGAAGCAAACTCTCACAATACTTACCTTGCCCTAAGAGGAATAATCCATGCAATAATATAAATATTTGTAATCTGTGTGCTTTGCATAGTGGTATGACAGTCTCCAAAGATGTCCCATTTAATTTGGAGTTAATTCCACCTTCATTGCTCCATGGATGCACTTGAGGTGCTCTGTGGTGTTTAATTTGGGTTCTTCTGAATGCCAGATGCAGGGAATTAAAGTAATTATAGAGTGTAACTCAGCTTTTAAAGGCTGTTTCCTTTTTAGAGAGTATAAAGAGTATATAAATTGTTTTAAATGTTTTAGTGGGTATTGATGGCCTGGCAGATTATCCAGCTGGAAACAGAATGCAAGATCTTTGTGTTTCTCTATCCAGAGATAACATCACCATTTCTGGCTGCTTTCTTAAGGAAAAATAGAACAAAACAACCAACAAAAAGCCCAGACCTTTCTGAGGGATAGGAAATAACATGTGTGGTGTTCTCTGGGAAAAATGCCATCACCTCGATAGAAATTGTCTTCATGGAGTCACAGAAATGGTTCAGGGTGGAAGGGCCCACTGGAGTTGGTCTGGTCTGACTCTGTGCTCGAGCAGGGTCCTGAGGGCACATCACTCAGGAGTGAATATCTTCAGGAAAGAAGACTCCACAACCTCTCTGGGCAGCTTGTTCCAGTCACCCTCAGAGAGAGGAATTTCTCCCTCATGTTCAGGTGGAATTTTCTGTGTTCCAATTTCTCCCTGTTGTCCGTGGCTCAGCATCACGGAGCAGAGCCTGGCTCCATCCTGCAGCACCCTCCCTTCAGGTATTGATACACATTGATAACATCTCATCTCAGGCTTCTCTTCTTCAGGCTAAACAGACTTACCTTGGAGCACTGGCCTTTGCTTTGGAGTGTAGGAACACAGTCCTGGATTTGCAGATTGCTGTCATGGGAGCTCTTGGGATACCAACCCAATGTCAAATCAATATTTTATGGCACCTTCTAAAATCTGTTACAGGGAGGAGATTTCCATGTGCATCTGCAAAAGAACCTGTTATTTCTCTTCTGAAAACCAGCATTTGTGTGTACAACACAAATAAATACAATAAATACCGGTTTTTCCTTTGTTCTACTGCCTACTGTGGAATCTTACTCCACTTGCTCTTAGGTCCCTCCTGAGCAGCACTGTCAGGAGCAAGAACTTTGTTCTGTGGTAGTGCAGCACCAGGCACAAATGGGCAGGAACATAAAGCTTTTGCTCTTGAATTAGCCCATGAAAAACAAAGAGGGGGGAAAAAAAAAACAAGCCAAGGTGCCCAGTTCCATTGGGGGAACTCAACTCTTCAGCCATTCTGCAAGGCAGCTGCCATTCAGAGCTGGAGCCATTTCCTGCAGTTTTAGGTTTTTAAGGGGAAGTTTCAAAAGCAAAGTAATAAATGGTGACAAAATAGATAAATAATTGCATTCTCTCTTTTTGGTGCAGTCACGGCTGCAGGGTTTTAGCACAGAGTAAAGGCAGTGGGCAGGGGTTTTGTCTTCCTTACAGTAATTGAGTCAGTCCTACAGCTGTTTGTGGTGCCTGTGTTTTTGGCAGTGGGGTTGGGGTTTACAGAGCCTGTTTGCACCTGCTGGCCAGAGGGTGAGGAGCAGCTGCCATGGGGACCAGGGGGAATTTCACTGTACCAAAGAACTGGCTCTTAGGAGCAGCCTGAGGTTTTCTGCACATTCATTCAGCTCTTCTTGGTTTTAGTGAGGCAGAGAACTAAACCAAAAGGAATATATGTACCCCTAAACCTAAATCGAATTTCCTGTATAGATGGGGAGCCTGACACTTGGGTGTGATGTGTTTCAGTGCACCATAATTCACCTGGGCAAAACGTGGTCCTGGAGCAGCCTCACATGCTGCACGAGCTGTGATGAGATGCAGCATCTCCTACAGGGGATTGCAAGGCACTGGCTGCAGTGGGAATTGTCTGACAGCTTAATATTTCAGTTGCAACTGGCCATACTTACAGTAATGAGTATGTAATTATTTTTTTTTTAGCCTGGTTAGAGCCACAAACATATGGTACAGTAGCAGAAGAAATTATTTTGGGTAGTAATTCTTAAATATTTTTTTGGCAATCAAACGACTAGGCCTTTCCCAAGGGAAACAGAAATTCCCATTAAAGCACTTTGCTGGCAAGGCTTTGTTACTGCTCTGCCACCCAAAGACAAGCCCTACCTCCTCCCATCTTCTACTTGGCTGCATGTCTGGACAATATATTCACTGTTGGCAGTGCTTGCTTAGCTTGCTGTCACCTGGGGGAGAGGAGAGTGCAGCAGTATCTTTTCCCTTGCTAAATGAAGGGCTAATGTGTTGACAGAATTACTTTGGGGTTGACTCATCTATTTCTTTTAATTATTATTTTATTTCCTCCCCCCCAAAAGTGACTGTACCAATGTTTGTCATCGGTGCAAGAGGAAGTGGTGGATTTTTGGCGTGTCAGTGAAGTTTATAGACCTCTTTTGAAGAAACAGTGAGTCATTTGTAGCATATGGATGCAACCACTGGACATTGGAGATTAGTAGTAACGTGTCCACATTGTGTTTTTCTGGTCACCCTTGTGCCCAGGGCTCTCTTCAGTTTTTCTTCAGAGATGGGAAGTTCTAGTGGGGCATCCCATACTGATTCTGGGTCTGCATGTCCCTAGGGCAGGTTACACAGATGTCATTCCCTCTGATCCTGGGTTCTGTGTGGTGACCACGCTTGCTCCCTCTCCTTCTTCAGCATGGAATAATTCCTGTGGTGTGGACAGCACAGTTGGATGCACAAGCTGCCAGACAGGTTTGTGTCCTGGTGGTGGCTGAAGGGGCTGCTTTATTCTGAAGCAGCAGGGATCTGATCTCAGGTGAAAGAGCCAAGCCCAGTGACCCCAAATATCTGTGTTGACGTTTACAGGGCTGTGAGTAATTTGCCTTGGCGTTGCAGGAGCCTTTGTAGGGGAAAACAAATGTAGGATGAGTGGTCCTCTAGCCACCCTTATTTTCCCTCCTTGCTGGCACAGAGCACGTTCCCAGTGTTTCCAATGTAAAAGGCTTGCTTTGAAGGGGAGACCTCTGACCTTGCTCTGTAATGCAGTGAGCCCTGGAAGCTGTGTTTTGCTGAAAGCTTTTGCTTTTAAGGGAGAAAAAGAGCAAACAAAGATGCCCTGTGGAGTCAAAGCTAAAAAAAAAGAAAAGAATTACCCCTCTTTAATGTTGGCTCTTAGAAGTTTTAGAGGAATTTAGGCCCAAAATTAGGTGTGAGTTTGGGGAGAACTGATGACTTAAAATGTGGAGATGAGCATTAAATCCAGAAGCACCTCCTGACACAGGTTCTCTGTTGTCCCATCCTGCAGCATTCCCAGCCATGACCCTTGCTCTGAGCTCCGTCTTTCCATTTATTCCTTGAGAGCTGGAGCCAGTTTCACTTTTTTTTTTTTGTTTCCCCTGCCAAAGCCTGGCTGGAAGAGGCAGAGCTGGAGCAGGAGGAGCCCCTGCAGGAGCTGCCGTGATTGAGGGAATGAAGGCTTGAGGCCTCTTGGGAAGAGCAGGGAAATGAAGCCACATTTTTTCACGTGGTGGGCACATGGTGAAGGCTCCAGGCTTTTCTCCTGAAGGTGGTCTGCTGGTTGTGTCCTTGATCTGTAGTGCTAATGAGGGGAAAACTACAGAGCACAGACGGATTAGTTGATAGCATTCCCAGGAGTTAGAAGGCTATGGAGACAAGCCAGGTATCAAAGTTGCTTTGATTTTTCTAACTCATGAAAATGACAGAAGGATTTGTCTTTGCTGATAATTGACCTTAATCTGGAGCTCTTTCAGGCAAGGAAGGTGCCTTTTTTTCCTTCTTTCTGTGGGTAAGGCAGCCATAGTAAAACCATTTGGTTCCTGACAGGCAGAATGGAAGAGGGGGATATCAGGGTGAGAAAGCTCCAACATGAATTTTTCCATCTTTTAACTGCTGCTGTTTCTCTTGGAAACTTCCAAATAAATGCACATGTTCTTATTTTTAATCCATTCAGTGGAAAGACTGAATGATAAATTAGATGTTAGCAATAAAAAAGCCATCTCTTCCTCGGAACTGCTTTGTTTATCATGTGATGTGCTGTTGTTACAGAAAATAATCAAAGTGCATATTGATTTCACACTGTTGTATGCAGGGAGTTATTCTGGAGGAGCCTGGGTTCCCCTCAGCTTCTGGGAGTGGCAGAGGAGACAGAGGGTGCATGGTACCCCACAGATGTGATGCAGTCCTTCAGGAAGCTGGATCCCAAATTTAGCCAGCTGTGTGACACTATTTCACATCTTGGCTCTTAAGTAAGAGTTGGGATCAGCTCTCAGAGGCTGTTTTGGGGTACTTTTCTCCCACGTGTTTCGTAATTTGCTAATCATGTCATTCCTTGGTTCTTGAGGGGGAAGGAGGGGACCTTTATTGGGCAATGTAAAGTAAAAGAGGCTCGGAAAAACACATTTTGCAGGTATTTATATGGTACCTCCCAGTATAGCGATGGATGGGGAATAGCAGGACTGCAGAGAATCTCCTTTGGCCTTTTCCTTGTGTTAAGTAGCTCGGTTATGGAGTGGGGGAAAGGGACCTGAGGTTGGGGAAGTGGGGGAAAAATACCCTCCCACAGGGCTGCCCAAACCCTTGGATGCAGGAATGGCTCTGAGTGACTGCTGATGATAATCTGCCAAAGCCAGAGGATGCTTTGGGTGGCAGCACCAAAATAATGAGCAGTGTTTTCTGAAATGAAGATGTCCAAAGGCTTTGCTAGGCAAGTGCCTGTGAACTAATTTAACTCAATTAATGTTGTCTTGCTCCTTCCCCTCTGCTACAAATTGGTGACATTTAATTCTTCTTTAGGCTGTGGGAAACACCCACTGTCTGTGGGCAGGACAGATGGGGAGTCAGAACTGGAAACAGCAGGAGGAGCAGAAGCCCTTTGTCCTCGTCAGGACTGGCCTGTTCCTAAGGATACCCACTCATCCATGGGAAATGAACCTTGATCCTGCCACTGGTCCCAAGAAAACATAAACCTCCTGCAAACTAGAAACAAGACACACATTTTAAATAGGGATGATAATGGAAATTAGCACCACTACCTACCTTGGGGGTGGCAGTCTCTGTCAGTGACTGTCACAGATCCTGAGTCCTGTTGCATGCAGATCAGGAGAGGTGTTCCAGTAGTTCCTTCAGGTTTTATCGCCTACAAAATTTCAGGTGTGGCAGAGGAAATATTTACTGTCTTCCCAACCCAGAATTTCTCCCAGAGTTAGTGGAGTTATTAAAAAACCCAAAAAAGTAGTGTCTGCTCTTGTTAGGCAGTCTCAGCTGGGTCATGCCAAAAGAGATGCTGATGGGAATGCCACAGTTCCCTTGTAAATCAGAACCTGTAAGAGTGGAAAGCACAGTGACTCACTGGCACTTTTTCACCTGGGCCAGGAGCTGCTGCTTCTTGTGGGATGTGGGTCATGAAGAGCACAAATCAACAAGGCTGCATCTTTCTGATGTGTTTCTGAATGTTTCCTGGTTTTCTTCACTTTCTTGTTAAGAAAGTGAAGCTGCAGCTCACCCCTGGGCAGGAGGCCACTGTGAGGCACTTCTGTCTGCCCTTCAGACCCTCAAGGCATTTTTGTGGGCATCAGGTTAGTGGGGTGGGAAACGACGGCAGGAGCAGCCTGGTTTAGATTATTAACATGTCTTGAACAAAAGGGAAAAAAAAAGAGGAGACTCTTCCATCATTTACAGCTCCTGAAATACCACTAATTAGTGTCTGAGGAATACAGACTGCGTGGGAAGTTAGACGTTCACCAGGCTGTTCATCTGGGAGCCGTCTGAGGAACAGCTCCTGCACGCAGGACATCTGCAGGATTCAAAAAAAAAAAATGAAAGAGAAAGGAAAAGACACAGTTCATTAACCAACAACAACATTACCAGGAAAGCAACTGGGGAGAGCTGATCACTGCCACTAACTCTCACTCTGTTTACCATCAATTAATATTTAGTCTCCCAAATTTGGAGCTCTTTTGTTCGCGTGCCTCGTGGCGTGCGGAGCTGCCTCGGATCCGGGAATTGCGGCTGGCGGTGGTTTGCATCGGCGTGCCCCGGGAGCCGTGGGCTCGCTGCTAAAGCCTTCAGGGGGCCTCTCTATTAAAGAGATAATAGTACAGATTTGAAAGCTTCAGCTGATTAATTAAATGCAAACACAAGATTGTACTCGCAGGCTCTTTCAAAGGACTCCGAGTCCTTTTCTTAAGTCGGTTCAACCTTGACCTGAGTTAGCGCTTGTATAAAAGATTAAAGGTGACCCATAAAGAGAGAAACAGGATTTGCATTGTTTTAAACTTGGGTTTGTGTGTTGTGGAGAGGAGACTTTTTTTTTTGCTGCACACACATGCCTGCTCCCTCCCTTAGGAATATGTGGAAAATGGCACTTTGTGCTTCCTGATGATGTGGGGGCTTTGGGCAGCGCATCAAAATGAAGTGGGATGAGAGAAACTCTCAGCCTGGGCTGTGCAGCACTTGGGCAATGCAGGAGCTTGACACAAGCTGCATTTTTGGTGATCCAAAAGGGCCAAACCATTAGGTCGGGTTGGCTATGATGTTGAGGGTGGAGCACTGGCACTGATCGTGCCGTAATCAAACCTCTCCTGATGGGAGGGAGTTTTTAAAGTCCTTGCTAGGAGTTCCAGAGACAAACAGGGACTCTCAGCCTTCGCTGCTTCTTGATAGTAGTTTATTAAGTCTTATCAAAGAGTCACTAGTGTGATCCAGACATAGCACAAAGCAGAGAATACAGGAGAAAGCTGAATTATCAGGATTACACGGCCTTTTTAAAGGTAAATCAACCAATGGTCACTAGAAACGTACATTATTTTTACTTTTCTGCCAATTATTTAGTAACACAGCCAGGAACTGCGGAATTCTTTGTCCAATCATCCCAAACTACTTTTACTGCAGAATATGGAGTAGTAGAAGAAGAAGGTTTGGAGAGCAACAACAATCCTCCATTTTGATGTTTTTTGCTTTTATCTATTTACTACATTAACAAACCCAAAACCTCTAAATTTTTCACCCTGTGACAATCTTACATAGTAGTCTATCACATAATTTACGCTAGTGTAGTTTCTAGTTCTTTTCTGATAGTAGGCAGTTTTTTCCACGGACAGAGGTCAAAAGCTGTGTTGTTCAGGGGAGTGAAACCCCACAAAACAGGCAGAGAAATATTCTCTGCACTCTGGGTTCCCACAGAGCACCCTATGGAAAAATGGGGGATAGCACCAAATCCCTGGGAAACCAGCAAGGGCTGGGCCTGTCTGCCTGGGAAACACATTTCCATCCTATTCATTTGTGTGGAGTTTAATCTTGGAAAAGGCTTCATTAAAACTACTTGAGTCTCTTTTGGGACTCTTCAGAGCAGAATGTTGCAGGAAATGTTAATATACTTGGGGGTTCTTCAGACAGAGTTTCATTTGTTTTGTTTTACTGTTTAATTCTGGTTTTGCTCCTTACTTGAAAGGGCTGAGCTCCACGTCTTGCATTTGTTGAACAACATGACAGCTTGTGAAGTATGTGACAACGTGGCTTGAGCAAAATAATGCGGTGGACATCCTAAATTACCTCTTCAGTTATGTTTCTGAAGCTTTCTGAACAACTGAGATTTGATCCTTTCTAACTTGAGTTGAACGTTATGAATTGCAGATTACTATTTTCCGATCAGAACAAAAAAGGTTTTTATTTTCAGGGTTCATACGTGTTATTTTAGCAGCTATTTCCTAATCTCTAGCTGTTGTAACCTCTTGGACTGTTTAATTGGGTGTTGCCAGGGAGTGCATGGAATTATCGTGTTACCAATCACTCTACTATGTTACAAAGGGGAGTTCATCCAAGTGTCCACTTTTTTCCTCACTAAGTTTGTCCCTACAGACTTCTCTTTAAAGTTAACACTTGTCCTTGAGAGTATGCATAGAACAGAGCAATAGAAAGGACCAGATGTAGCGCTATGGAGCTTCTTTGTTCTCCCCTTCATGATAAAGCACAAAAATCCTACATAGTTTAACAAAACTCCAGTATCTGGTCCTAATTGCTGTAAGTAAAGCACGTGTGATCTAAATGTTAATCAGATTTCTGCATTTAATGAGGGAAAAAGCAGCTATTATATGAGAAATGTTCAGGAGCAGGAGCTGTTCGTGTTCCAATCAGGTGATTGTGTATTTGAATAGTATTTCCATTTAAATAGCTTTATCGCCCTGCTGATTCCTAAGCACTGAGTCAAAACAAAAACTAACAGCTAAATTGATATTATTACTAAGGAGGAATGAATAATAGGCAGTAATTCCATACCTGCTGGGAATCCTCAGTGTGCTCATGGACTGTATAGGTGTAAGGGTTTGCACCAACTCTGTGGAACTGTTGCATTTACAGGGGAGCATTGTGGGGATCTAATTCCGCCCTACTGAGTCCATGTTACAATCCCGTTAAATTCTTCCTCTGCTTATTTTCCTGTTGATTCCCATGAAATGCTTGGTCATGCAGTGGGCTCCCTTCCCAATTCCCAGCATTTGGAGAAGGCAAGCCTTTCAAGCAGGCACGTTGAAATCCACAGAGGTCCTGCGGGACACGCGCTCGTTTCCCCAAATCCCGTTCACAGCCAGAGCGTTTCCCGGGACAGCGGCACGGCTCTATTGCTCTGGCCACCCATATATCCTAATGCTCCTGAAAGGATTATTTCATAATCTTATCCTGTGAATGCAACAGCTGTAAGCCCAGATAAATTGCATTCCTCTGGGGAAAGTGAGCTGGGACTCGTTTTAACCGCATCCCAGTGGAATTGCATCATCTGTGATGTTAAATGGTATTTGGCTGGATGGGATTGTGGTTGAGTCAATGGAAGTGCCACCTTAGGATCCAGTGGCCTCTCTGTTTATATAAAACAGGCTGGTGGAGGCTGATGCTGAAACCAAGCCATAAGCTCATGTGTATTCACAGGGCCACTGTCCTTCAGATAATGGCCTTTGGGAGAGTGCCATGAGAAGCATGTTTTATTTTAGATCTGGCTATTCCTTTCCAGCTCATGTAGCTGCCAGGCGAGGTTGGATACAGATACAATTAGACCTTAGGAATGTTCAGGACCTCTGGTTCTTTCATGCTCTGCTTCACAGCTTCCCAGATGGTAAAAGCCAGCTGAGGTTATATCATGATCAGCATTGAGTCCTGCCTCCTGCACAGCGCAGGCCAGAGGGGGGTCACTCAGCAAGCCCTTTGATCAGGCTCGATGCTTTGTGCTTGAACCAGAGCACTCCTTGCAGAAATACACCCAGGCTTCTGTGAAATGATGGGGAATCCAGCTGGTCCTGCCTCTCAAAAATAAGAATAAGGGAGAAAAACCTGCATTTTCTCCCAGATGGGAGCTCCTACTGTGACATCTGATCTAGTGGGTGGCATCCCTGCCCGTGGCAGGTGGGTTGGAACTAGATTTCTATAAGGTCCTTCCAATCCAAACCACTGTGTGATTCCATGATCTGATCAGAAGATGTGATATTGGAAGGGCCCCATATCACTGAGATTCAGAGCATGTGAACTTGGGGTCCTTGTGCAGAGTCCAGTCCCCGCTTGCTTTTAGCTGCTGGGGTATTTCACAGGATATCTCATCACAGCTGCTTAAGAATCTGCTCACATTTTGATACATCTACTTGTTAATTCTTTTTGTCTCCTGGCTCCCTGTGGACCTGCTGAGCAGAGAACTCCTGTTTGCGTGATACTTCTCTGTTCTTGGTGTTTCTCTTCCAATCACCCTCCGCTTTCACAGAACCATGTTCTTAAAAGTTCAGCCCCCCTGTGCATACATACAAAGTAGTTGAACACTTGTACCATGTTTTAGGTAGTTAATTAATAGTGGCTAAAGAGTAGGTATTTCTTCTTTAGGCTATTTCAGTTCTTCAGCAGAGGAGTGACTTTTTTTTTTTTTTTTAACTTTTCTTGTTCTCTAGTCAAAAATTATAGGAACTCCCAAGAAAAAGCATCTGTAGAATCCCAGTTGAAGGTGATACTCAGAGGTGAGGAGTCCTTTTGTATGGGGAAAAGGTCTCCAAAAACATGAAATCCTGATTCAGTGTTTTTAACCACAGTTTCTTCCTTACTTCCTAGTGTATGTACAGCTGTAATAATTGTATGACAAGTAACTTGCTGCATGTGAATGTTGGTTCCTTGTGAAAAAGATTGTGTTTGAAAATGTGGTTGAAGATGTCAAAGATGAGGAGAGCACAGTCAGGAATCAATCATAAATGCAGATATCAGTTAAATGAGAAAGAAATACAGTGATAGGCAAATGTCCTTAGTGTTGGGCTATTTTTCCCACTGGATATTAGAATTTCGCTTTGGGCTTGGTAGAGAGAAACATTTGGCTTAAATGTTACAACTTAACACCCGAAAATCAATTCATATACACAACCTCTTTTAAAATGTGAAGTGGAAAATATCTTCCTGACATCTATGAGAGCCACACTTGCAGCAGTTAAGACTGGAAATGTTCACTAGGAATTAAATCAGTGGTGAAGTCTAGAGAACAGATCTGTTTGCTTTGAGATCTGGGATAGATGCTTTGTTATTCTTCTGTTACTAATGACTGCATTAGTAAAGAATGAAATGGATTTATGTGGCCAGGCTGGGGAAGTGGAATAAAATGCTGGAATGATTGGCAAAAAACTTCACAGTACAAGAACCTGCAAAGATCCTTTGCACAAGAAGCAAAGAGCAAATAAAGTGTTTGCATGATGGCACTGCAAAATTCTCCAGCTGGGGGCTTTCTGCAGACCTTGCTCAGCTTATCCATGGGAGCACTTGAAGGTTCCCCTCCAGTGTCAGGCTTAGCAAAAAAAACTCCCAGATTGAGTCAATAGTGCTGAATTGCATGTAGCTTTCTGTTGAAGTGACAATTTTTGCATAGTTTTAATGAGCAGCAGCCCTGGGCCAGAAAACTTAAGCCTGGGCTGCTTCTTGCTGGCTGCCCTAGTTTGTTTTCATCCCTCTCACGTGAGAGCACCGTCCTGGAGCGTGTTAAGCAGCAGGACTGGCATCCATCATGTGGAGTTTATTCTGTCATCTCTCCCCAGGAAGAGAAGTGTGAGCAATGGGGTGTTTTATTTTAATAGCATTTTTGTTTGGTTGGTTTTTGTCATCGTGGAAGTGTTTTCTGAGGCAGAGCGAGTTGCTTTTTGGTTTTTAATGCATCCGTTGCTGTGTCCTGAAGTCGAGGCAGGGAGAATCGAGGCTTGGATCCCCCATCTGGAGTGGATGGGTGTGAATTTTCTCCTAAGCTTTGCAGTTGATTCCACAGCCTTATGCTTGCCTTGGAGAACATCTGCCTTCTGCTTGGGTGAGCTTTAACTCGTGCTGCAGAGAGCTCCCAAAGGATGGCCCGTGGCACATGCAGGCTGCACAGTCATCCTGGAGAGCTCACAGAAAGGCTTTTTCCAGGAAGATACTGAGTCACAGATGGATTTTGGTAGGCAGCCACCAGCCTAGCGTTTTGCCTTTATCCCAGACTTTAGGGCAGTCTTTTAAACACCCTGGGCCAAGCTCATGGACAGCTGTGACAGGTAGGGACAAAGCTGTCAGAAGATGACCAAACCATTAGTATCTTTGGTCTGGTCATCATTCCACATTAGTGTCCTTAAAAAGCAGCTGGAGGGAAGCTTTTCCCACAGAAATGTGAGAGCCCATGGGCACAAGAGACCAAGTTCCTGACATCTTGTGTCAGGAACAGCTGCTGACTACTGGGTGTGGGAATAGCTGAATGAGGTTTATTTCTCTGTGGTGGTCCATTCTCCAAAACTTGGTTTGGATCCAGCTACACACTCTCCATCCCTCTGTTTCTCTATCTATAAATTGTTTATATATATATATATATATATACATACATACATACATACAAACACCACTGTTGATAGATCTTTCACTGTATAGATCTTTCTGTGCTATGGAGCCAGGTCAAGGGAAACAGCTTCACAAATAATTTAAAGTGTTGTGGAACTAAAAGGAAACAATTGGAGAGGTATCCAGGCACAAAAACGGGACAGGGCAGAGGACGGAAAGAAAGGAAAGGTGGAGGATGATCTAAAGCACATCCCCTTCAGTTCATAAGAAAGCTGCCAGTGGTGGAGAGCCTTGGGAATACATAATTTCAAAGTTTATACTGCTCATCCAGAAAATGAATGTATCTAGGTTTTATAGGATTAAGCAGTAAAGTTCATTGCAGCTGGATATGAAGTGGAGAGGAGGAATTCACATGGGGGAAAAGGAAAAGAATATTAAATGTGAATTATTCAGCAAAAAACCCAGTTAGTTAGCATGATACTTGATCAGGAAATGATTAGACAATTTATTATTTTTAATAAAATCACCCCATAAAGATAAAATAAAGAGAACAAACTTTGACATGTGAAAATAAGAGAAATAAGTTTTTAAAAATGTTTTCTAGCTGTTTCTAGACTGCCTTGAAGATGATGAACACAGTAATAATGCTAAGATTACTGTTGGGCACAAAGTGAACTCTTACTCAGGCACAGAAGCTCCAGCCAACCCAAACGACTGGGTCAGTAGAAATTAAATCAGCAGCAAGCCCCAGATAATATCCAATGGTGGGTTTGTGTCAGGATGGACGGTTTTTTTCTTGTTTCCTCATTATGACTGATTGCAGTCACTGCAGAAATGAATAGTCTGGCCATGGCTGGGCACTGAAACAGGGAGAGGCAGCAGCACAAGAGCTTTCTTGGAGGCTTCCCAAATCCCAGCCCCAACATGCCCTGGTGCACAGGACCTTCTGGAGGGACTGAACATGGAGGGTGTAAAGCTCTGTGTTGCCTGATCAGGCAGGCAGGTAATTTATTTCTTTGTATATTCTCATGTCAGAATCCCAAAAGCTTCATCACAGCACTGGAATTCCTCCCTGGACTTGGTTTGAAGTGTGTGCAAATCCAGCTGGGTGGAGGGAAGAGCTCCTCAGAGAATCTTCAACCCAAAGCTTGCTGCAAAGCTCTTTCTGGTGCTGTAGGAAACAGATAAAGAACCAGCCATGATTCCTGCTGGGGGAAGAAAGCATCTTAAAATCTTCGAATGTGGTCTTCTCAAAGCAATAACTGAAACGAAATCATAAATTTTTGCTGTGGTTTTCCAGTAAACTTTTAAAACACAAATTTGGATCTAAATATTTTAAAAAGTTATTTCAATAACTACATACTTGGTTTTATTTTACTATTTCTTTGGTCTTATCTCTGCTTGGATTTTTATGTGATGTTTGTGAACAGCAGCAAAAATGTAATATTCACTTAATACTAATAAGTAAAACCCAGTCTAGATCAGGTGACTTACTGTATATTCCTTGATCACTCGCACATGATTTAAAGGATTTTTAAATCAGCGTTTCAGTTTGTAATTAGTGGATCTGCATATCCCTCAGTTTTATAGGCAGGGCTCACACATCCAGGGATCTTCCCTATGTGCTGCCCAGGTTTGTCTCCCAAGTCTTTGGAGAATTTTGGGCCCCTGTTTCCAGCTTCTCTACATTTCAATATTCAACAACTTTTGGGGCGTGCTGGGTGTGCCTTAGGCTGAGGATAAGCAGAAGCTTAATTTGTTCCAAATGATTTTCCACCCTTTTTCCTATTGTTTATTATTTATTTTGCTATAATTTATTCACAAGATTAAGTGGGTAAACAACATCACAACTACTTATAGCTGCACAGTCCAGTGAGCATAATGATGCCAGTTTTAAATGCTGAGCAGTGCTGATTAGAGCTATTACACGAATATTCATTTGTTTGCTTTACCTTTACCACTTTGCTCACATACTTCACAAATTAGGGTATTATCTGTACTCCCCCCCCCCCCCTTATTGTTTTTGCCATCAAATGAAGGTAATTCACCGTTTTTCCATTTGAATTGAAAAGCTAATTGAACTTAATGGCTTCAGAAAAATCAATAATTTCCTACTGTTCTTGGTATAATGAAGCACATGTATGAGATTATCCAGTAAAGACACAAACCACTTACACGAAGAATTCAGCTCCCTGTTGAACTATTTGAATTCTCTGTGTGGACAGTTCAGGGAGGATCCTTGTATGTGGGGAAGCAACTGTAACCATGGTACATTGAATTTGTCATAGAATCATTTCGTTTAGAGAAGTCCAACCATAACCCAACGCTGTCACATTCTCCACCAAACCACGTCCCCAAGTGCCACTTCCACATTTTTGAACACTTGCAGGGATGGTGACTCCACTGCTTCCCTGGGCAGCCTGTTCCAATGCCTGACCACCTTTTCAGTGAATATTTTTCCCCTAATATCCAATAATAAACCTCCCCTGGTGTGAGTTGAGGCAGTTTCCTCTCATCCTGTCACTTGTTACCTGGGAGAAGAGACAAACCCCTGCTGGGCTCCAGCCTCCTGTCAGGGACTTGTAAAGAGTGAGAAGGTCTTTTATTGTGCACAAACTGTACAGCCAGGATTTTGTAATATTTAAATACTCTATTTTTCATGCCTTGTTTTAGAAAGTGTAGCAAGAATCCTGTATTGAAAGGTGTTTGGGGTCAGAAATCATCTCAAGAGAAGCTTCCTCAGCTGCACAGCTCTGCCATGAAAAGGGAGAAATGGGAGCTGGTTGGTTTGAAATGGAAAAGTTGAGGTTTCTTCCCAAATTTAAAAATACAGATTTATTTGGAAACTGCCATTAGCTCCTGTCCTGGTTCTGGCAAAGGTTGAATGGTTCCTAGGAGAGCATATGAGAAATTCCAAATAAAACACTTCTAAACCTTTCAATCTGGATCAAAATCATTAAATCCCTAAATGACATAGGAGACATTAATGCCCTTAATTTAGGGATCAGTGTAGTAGAAAGGGAATGGCAAATATGAAATTAATGACATTTAAATTACTGCTTCATTAGAACACAGTTTTGCCACGGTATTTTACTGAATTTAGGATACCCAGAGATCAACAGCAATTCCCTTTATTTAAGACTCTGGTGACGTTTACTGTGTAATTTTTTTTTTTTTTTTTTTGAAAGGGGTTGCTATTTGTGAAAATGTTTTTTTGTGAAATATTAGTGGAATTAAATGTATTTTTAGTTGCACTCTACAGTAGCATTAGTTTGGCACTTGAAACTTCTGCATTCATTTTTGTGATGAATGGATGTGGAGAATACAGGATAGACAGTTTCTGCTGGATTTGCAGAATGGAAGAGTGAGACTGAAGTCAGTTCAACTCTGTGTGTTAGGGGACGAAGAGGGGACAAAATGGGCTGTGCTTTACCTCAAAAAATGGTGAAATGATTAAAAAATAAGTGCTAAATGATAAAAGCTGGAAATTTTTTAATTCTCCTCCCTGAAAATTTTGATCGGTGCCTTGGTGGTGCTTTGTGAGCATCACGGTGTCCATGTTACCTTCATTCCATGTGCCAAAACTCCCATGGGTTCTGGAGTCCCCCATCAGTGGGATGAGAGGTGCTACATCCTAATATATTTACATCTAGACAGTACTGGAAAATAATCTCCATGAACTAATCCAATTAACCACCCCAGAGCCACTAAGGGAGGATGGCTGAGTGGAAACACTTTAACTTAGGAGACCCTGGCTTTTGTTGCAAATTCTTGGAAGATTCCAAGCAGAATGAATGACTTCATGGAAGCTGCCAGTCCACAAAGCTGCATTTACAGGAGGAAACGTTGAAATGAGCTGTTGAGAGCAGGCAATAATTTCCTAAATGCTGTGTGCTTCCACCTTTGGATGTGGTGAAGAGGACAGCACGTCCTGGGAGTGTGTTCTCAGATCACAGCTGAGGTGCTTCTTGTCCAGTTCTCCCCACAATGTTTCAGGTTGATGCTTATTGGCATGAAAAAAAAAAAAAAAAAGGCTGGTGGGAACAAACCACTTCTTTTTAGCACTATAAAAACCATGGCTATTGCCTTCCCAGCATCCTCTCAGCTAATGGCCTGAAACAGGACCAATATTTGATTTCTACTTGCTGTATTTACTTTATAAATAGATACTTCATGGGTTTCATTCTTTACTGAGATTGAATTAGTGGGTTAAATAGATAGAAATATTTCTTACTGTGGTATACTCATCTCTTAGCATCTTGCACTGACCTGATAACAGGCTGGCAGGAGAGTAAACTTAATTATTTTTAAAGCTAAAGACTGACAATGGAGAGCACCGAACATTTCTGAAACCGAGATCCTCTTTTTTGTCATTAAAAAGCCGGGGGAGTCTGAAAGGAGTGTGAGTTCAAGGCAGATATCAGTGCGATTATTGAAGGGTGTTCAGAGAGTGGCTTATCATCTCCCCAGCTTATTTACCTGATAAACCAGAGCCTTATGCTTCAAAAGCTCCAGCTGCTCAATCCCAGCGTGGTAGCCACCTCTTAGTGAGGATGAGCCCACTCTGATGGTGTTGGCAAGCAGGACCTCACCGAGGCCTTTTGCTGCAATCTGCACTTCAAAACACTCCCCCCAAATTCTCAGTTTCATTAAAAGCAGGAACAGCTTGATGTGCAAGGGGGCTTTGCTTCCCTGGTTCTGCCCTTTGAACTCGACTTCTTTGTGAGGAAAGGTGATGGAGAAGCTGAAAGGTGAGAGTCTGTGGTTTTGGGAGCATTTGAGAGGATGCACAACACACCCCTGTGAGCTGCTGAGCCCAGGCGTGATCTCTGCCAGCCACTGGGACATGAGATTCAGATCTCATTTCAGATGGCCTTTACCAACCCCAGTGTGAGCAGCAGTAACCTGCAAAAGCAATAATCAGCCTTTGTGTTGGCATTTGCACCCAAAAACTGCTGCTGTCCCTGGGGAGGTTCTGTGAGGGGTTCCTGCATCCCTGAGCGTCCTTTGCCCCCACTCACTGGCTCGCCCTGCCTGTCACCACAGCCCCCTGCTCCAGTCTGCATATTAATCTTGATTCCCAACCATCCTGCAGACGCCGCATGCAAATGCACTGAGTGATTCAAATTGGTTTTCTCTGTTTGTAAATGTAGTGTTCTGTGACTGCTCAGGGGCACTTGGAACATATGCTCCTTGAGATCTGACATTTCTCAGAACTCCAAGCAAGGGAGGCTGTCTGCAGCGTGGGCACGTGTGGCCTGTCCTGCTGCTGATCCTGTGTGAGAGCAGCTTCACATCCACGAGGGAAAAGGGTTTCTTTTTGGATGGGGGACAAGCAGCAAAATGCAGAGTGTCTGTGAGTTAAGCAGCACAGCGCAACCCTGTTCCCAGAAACTCAGTTACAGCAAAGTCTCTTATTCAGGAGGTTTGGGTGAAAATCGCATTACTTATCTCCCTGCCTTAAATTGTCTCTGCAGAGCCTGGCTCTCCGTGGGCTGGTGATCCAGAGGGGAGAGCCTGGATGCTGCTCTCAGCCTCAGAACGGGGCCACAAGCCCTGGGAAAAGGGGCTGGGGAGCAGGGAAGGCACACAGCCTTTTGCTGCCCCTTTCCACACCAAACCCCACATTTTCCTGACCTCCACATGCTCCTTACTACTCATGGTGAGACTTCTCCGTCTCCTCTCCTTGGGCAGTGACACCTGAAGGCCATTCCGTGGCTCAGGTCACTGGTCTGTAAGCAGGACAGGCAGAAACAGCTGAAACTCCTGCTGTGTTCACCTGAGCGTCCTGCCTGTCTGCTCTCAGGTGAGGCATCCCTGCAGTACCTACAAGGCTGATGCTGAGCACGGTGGTGTTTTCACATCAGCCCTAACGAGCCCAGATGCAAACTGGAAGAGAGGAGGAGTGGGTGATGTGTCTCTTTGGCCACTTCACTGCAGGGATGCTCCCCCGTGGAAAAACAGCCTTGACTCATCCAGCTTGCATGACCTGTTTGCAAGGCAGCACTGCTTGATTTCTCTGGAGGAGGCAGCTGAGGGTTCTGGAGGGATGCTGCATCTCCTGTTGGGTTCCCAGGTGCAGCCCCAGGTGGAGTGTGAGGTTTGCAGGCAGCAGCCCAGGTTAGGTGGCCAGGAATCACCGTGGTGTGTCTGGCGAGAGGCTGCAGTGGCCGTGGTGCTGCTGGGCTGCTCCCCAGGCTCCAGAGATGCTGTTCAGATGCTCCCAGGGCTCCAGAGGCACACAGCCCTGTTCCTCGAGTGCCTGGCTGCACCACAGGGCTTCAGGCACACATTCCAGCACTGATTCCTTCCACTGAAAGGGAATAAGCGCTCTAACAGTGTGCTGCAATAATTAAAATTCATGTTATCCTCTGCCAAGCTCAGACAACTCTCTGTTGTCAGCACCTCCAGAGGTCCTGGTTTAGCTCCTTCTGGTTCATTTAATGATGTAACAGTGAGAAGGAGAGATACTCCTTTCATTGTTGATGTGTAAGGTTTAGAATTAAACGTCTCTGCTGGTTGCTGGGTACTTTCTGCTACTGCCAACCCTGTGAACTCTTTAAACATATGCTAATGAGCCTGACTTGCTCCCATTCCTTCTGTATAGTCCATGAAGGAAGAAAAGTCAATCTTAGTCATACTGCCTAATGGCCTCTATACGTTGTAGTTAGCACAAAACCACTGTGAAGTGATGGAGATCCAGAGTTAAATGCATGAATTAAGCAGAACCCCTCTGACCATACTCCATTAGGAGAGAAACTGTCTCTAGGGAGACAAAACAAGATTTCTCTTTATATATACATTGTAAGAGTCA
Organism: Aphelocoma coerulescens; assembly: GCF_041296385.1. Lineage (NCBI taxonomy): Eukaryota > Metazoa > Chordata > Aves > Passeriformes > Corvidae > Aphelocoma > Aphelocoma coerulescens. The sequence goes on along the minus strand of NC_091022.1, from coordinate 29,354,903 downwards.
CCCACTGATCCTCCAGGCTTCTGAAACATTACTGGCACACCAGTGATGTGGACAGAATATAATTTATCAATATTGCAACAACTTCCCACCTAAGATGTTGCTGGAATGCTGATGTGCTGCAGCATAATGAGGTTTGAGGGAGTGTGTATGTTATCCATAGCATTGCTTTCTCTCCTGCACCTGACTCCTTGGCCCTGATGGAAATGTGAAAGGAATTATGTGTATTTTAACAGTCTGTTAATTGCTTTTATTTTTACTATTGCTTTAAAACACCTGCACGGAGTTTTTCTGGCTTGGCCAGTAGCTGTTTGTGTGTGATTTGCTCAGAAAATAGAGGGGGAAAGTTATGCAGTTGTCCTGTGATGGATTAATGCAAAGGAATAACAGGGTTAAAACCTGGTGCAATGGCATTGTGCTGGTGGGGCTCAGCCATGGGACACGAAACTCTGCCACAGCTCTTTCAAGGAGAATCTCTTCATCTGGAGCAGCGAGGAACAAGCAGTCCCTGCACAGACTGTCCACACTCCAGCACTGTGATGCTGTTCCTAGAGAGGTTATGATTGATTACAGCCTCTTATACAGTCAATGGGTAAAAATAAGAGACTAACAGACCTCGTTTCCTGCTTCATGATCCTGCAGCTCCATTCAAAACTCTGCTGCTGGGATCAGCTTCTCACCTGAGGTGTTTAATGAGTACGTGGGCTTCTCTGCTGCCTTGGACACAACCATCTGATCTCAGATTTAAAGCTATTAACGATTAATTTCTCATTGTGTATCTTTCTGTGGACAAACATACCAGATAAGAACCTGGAACTATTTGCATGCAGAATTTGTGTGTTTCGGAATGAAATGGGGCTGTACAAACCTTAGGATTTGGAGGACTTGTTGGCATCCTGCCCTTGTATGAGCTTTCAAGAAAGGGTCTGCTGCCATCTGTGCTCTTTAGCAGGGTTGGGTACCAGTACTAAAAACTCTAATGGCTCCTTTGGAGTGAAAAACTCCAAAGAATAAAAGTACAGAGAGTGTAACACCAGAGAATATTTACTTTTTCTGAGAAATCCTGAGTTAGTTCTGTCACAATGATTTGGACAGACACACTTCTTACTGTCACTCTTTCAAATTCCCCAGGAGTGTTCTCAGAGGGGCCTCCCATCTCCCATGGGATGTGTTAGGGCATTTCAGCCCTTCTAATAAAGAAATGTGAAAGAAATCTCTTGAGCTATAGTGACAATCCTACTAGCCACTGTTTGCCTTTTGTATTCCTAAGGATGAGAACAGTTCTGCAGAACCACCACCCCTGGAGGTAACTCTGAAGATCCCCACGGCTTGAACTTGCAGATGGTCACAAGAGGAAGGATTTTTGTGGTACTTCACTTTGGCTGCTCTCTCACCCTGTTGTGCAGTGAACTTGTTTGTTCTGTAAAGCCACAGGCTTTGCTTTAGCTCTGTAACATTGCCACATTGCTGGGTTTCGCTCTGATATTTATTCTTCGAGCTCTGCTCTCCCCCACGGTGGTTTGGTTTGATGCAAGTTCTTAATGGGAAAGCAATTGCTCAGGGAAATGTGGTGCCTATCAGCTGTCTGATCACGGCTCCCCGTTTGTGGAATTAAACTGAGGCTGTATCAGTGTAGAGGCTCCATGAAGAAAATTTGCTTCATAAAATTCATCTTGCATATCATGCCGCTCTTTGTGCGTAGTGTTCAGAAGCTCGCTGTTCTGTTCCCATAATCTACTAAATAATAACAGTTAGCACTCACATCTGCAAATCAATACTCAGGCTCTCTCTCCCAACTGTAATGGAAGTTTGTTATTGTGTGAAACAGCAACTTTCATGTCTGTAACTGATTGTTGCATTCTGTATTGCTGTCAGATTTGACGACAGTCACCTCCTGAAGCTTTAACGAAAGGCAGAAATTCCCCCGGTGCTTCTGGCAATTACACATTAGTCTTTGTGGAGGCAGAAGATTACTTACTGATTCCTGTTTGCTGATTCCATTATGTATGTATGCTCTAGTATATAATGGCTTGTTAATCCCTTAAAGCAGCATGGCTAGGAATAGTCTTTTAAAACTGTATTTTGGTTCAATTAAAAAAAAAAAACCCAAAAAAACAACAAACCACAACCATCAAAAATGATGAATTCCATAGAGTCTCTTATAACCACTGGGGTTTTGAAGATGATCTCTATCAGGGAACTTGTCATTATGGGAGCTGGACTGTATGTGATGTGGTGAACTGTTTCCTTTTGAAGATATTAATTTTCCTGCCGTTGATTTGACACGATGTGCTTGCAGTCAAGCCAGGCAAGAGTAATAGTGCTGATGAAGACAGCTTGGTGTGTTATTGTGCTCTAAAATAATTCTGTTAGGATCCAGTCTCTTTCCCGAGATGAATTCCTGTTTTCTCTTGGCAGCGTTTGCAATCACTCAGCTGCAAGGCTCATCCAGAGCCCCGTCCCCATGGAGAGCTGCAGGCTGGTTTGGCCTTATTAGAGTCAGACTTTACACCCTCATTAGGTGATACCTCAGCCTTGCTCGCAAAAAATGCAGTGCTGTATGATGCCATGCTCTGTGAAATGGGAGTGGGACCTGGGGAGCAGAATGGGATAAAGCATTTGGCCCCATCTTGCTTTGTGCTTCGGTGCAGACCTCCCCCTGCCAAGCTGCTGTTCCACCCTGCGCTGCTGTGTGCAGCTCACAGGCCCACACTTTGGAGTTAGCTCCTGGAAAAATGGGCACAACAGTTGCTGAGAAGCCCTGCAAGTTCCCTTGCACCTCTTTTGTGTTCCTTGCAGCCAGGATTGGCCCACATGGCCATGGCAGTGAGAGGTTGGGGCCTTGCTGCTGCCGCTGTGGGTCAGAAGGGGAGGACAGGACAGCAGGACATCCCTCTGCAATTCCCTCCCTGTTGCAGGAGTGTTGTCCCTAAAAGCTTTAATAGACAGTCCTGTCCCTGCAGAGCTCATGATCCAACAGACAAGATGGAGACTGTGAGAGAGAGTTTAATATTATCCATCTTTCTCAGAGGGGGAAAAGAGGTGCAAAGAGATGGAGAACAAGGTCGCAGAGGAAGTCCTGTGACAGGACCAGGAATTGAATTCCCTCTCCTGGGTCTTCGTCCAGTGCTTTAATCACAAAACCCACCTTCACCTTTGTGCTTTTCTATTATTTAATCAGCTGAGAAAAAAAAAAGCGCAAACTGATTTAATTAAAGGAGAGAGCAAATTTGTAATTTCAGTCTGGATCATTCTATGGTTATGGAAATTTTGGGGAAAGGCAAGAATAAGCATCTGTAATTTTTCTTTTCTTGACAGATGTATTTTCATTTACACAGCTGTGCAAAAATTATATTTATATGTTTTGTGACATCTAATTTTAGCCTAGGAGTAGATCTGATGTTGGGTTACCAAGAGGTGTCATTTTCTGGCTTGCAGAATAATCCTCCTCCTGGCAAAAAATCGGTCCTGTTTCTTCCCACAGACATGGTTTCTTCCTTTTAAGTGTCTCTCAAAATTATTTTATACTCAATGAAGCAAATCCTCCAAAGGCTTCATTATTCTGATGGTAGCATCATCTGATTGAATATTTCAATCATAATGTCCTTTGGAGAATTTTAGCAGTTTCCACTCGGGATGTTGGAGGCTTGGATTTGTGCGTGTTCCCGAGGTTTTGAGGAACTGGAAATTGAGATCATTTCAGATGCACAGAGTTCATTGGGGAGGTAGATGGTAATGTTTGCTCTGGCTGTTGACTGGAATACATTAAATCCTCCCTTTCCGATGTGAGAAACACAAATGCAGCTTCTCTGGGCCCTGGTCAGCGAAGCATTTAAGCACATGCTTAGGTTTAAGCATGTGGGTATTGTCCAAGTGTGCTCCTGCCACGCATTACCAGTAAATCCAAAGTGCAATAAAGTGTCACTTGTCAGATCCAGCTGCTGGGGACATCATGAGGACAGCCCACAATTCCTGACGGCAGGAAAACCTGTAACGCTTGCAGCGTGTGCTGCTGAGATTCTCCCCGTGAGCACTCTGCTGAGATCCCCTCCTCTTAGCTCGGTTTCCTTCCCCTCACATCCCCACATTGCTGGGAAGCCTTGATTCTTTTTCCTTGTTCATTAAAAAAAAAAAAAAAAAAAAAATCTTTAAATAACTCCAAAAAGAAATCCGGGTTTGTTTTGTTACAAGAGTTCCGACAAGGACGGCGGTTTCAGAGCTTTCTGAAGGGCTGCCACAGCTCTTTGTCCCTCTCCTTCCCCTCCCCTCACACCCCCTGGAGAACGAATGAAAGGTTGTGGCACCCACCTTGGAAGGAGGAGCTCCTCGGGCTGACGTCGCCACCTCGGAATTGCTGAGGACTCCTTGGTGAGGATGTTCTGCTTCTCTCAGCCTCACATTCGGTTTTATGAACTTTAATGAACAGTAAGTAATAAATTTGCTGAAGAAATTGGGTTAGCCTGTGATTAACATTCGGAGTGATGCAGATGAGTGTACCAATGATGGGAACATGTGCTCACATCACGATGAAATGCAGATGAGAGGCCCTGGAGCAAGCCCAAGGATGTGGGCCAGCGCAGTTTCATCTCTGTCAGCTTTAATCTCATCTCGAGTGCCACTGCTACTGGCCTGCAGGACGAACCTCAAACCAGACCTCAACATAACTTTTGTTTTCTGTTAGGGGCTGTGAAAACCTTTACACCAAAGCTCTGTACGTAGCAAGCCAAGTCACTGTCTCTAAAAAACAATATTGCTAGCAGTAGGGAAGAGAGGGAGAAATGGTTGGAAGGTGCCTCTTGGTTTGGTTTGGCTTTTATAGCACACTGCTTTACTGAGCACTCGTTTCAGTCAATTGAAACCCAGCTGAGCCCATCGCCTTGTGACGGCGTCGTTGTGTGGAACAGAGAGAAACCCCCCCCACCACCTCCCTTTTAAATGAAGTGCAAAGTAATGCTGGAAAGGGAAAGAATAAATCAATTTTAAGTGGTAATCTATGAAGTTGGACAGAAAATGATGAGAAATGAAGCAACTGGTCATAGGAAATTGACCTTGAAAATGGTGTTTATCTGGCGGCTGCAGTGGCAGAGCCCCGCTGCTGCTGTGGGCCAGTGCCTGAGAGGGAATTTAAATCAGAGTTTCTTTGCTTTCAGTCTTAGTTGGGGTTTGGAGGAGTTTCTTTCAGGACTGTTCTCTCTGACAGTTGTGCCAGTGGTGCAGCTCGGCAGCATTTGTTCCTTTGTGGCAGTCTCGTATTTTGCTCTGTTGTTTGAAAGGCTGCAGCAGTAAGGCTATTCCCACCACAGGTTGGGAATAGAAATTGTAGGAGAAGGGTCAGAAGAATCACCATAGTTGTGTAACGGATACATATGTTAGGGACAGAGATGGTATTTTTACCTGGCTTTTAATTTCCATACAAATAAACTCATTAAAGCGAGCAAAAGGACAAATGAGTAATACATGTCACCTCTGCTATTTTAAACTGTAACACCTCCTTACACCAGAAGGATGGCTATTGCAGTAGTATATGCATCTTATTTACAATGAAGGGACAGCAGGATGTGGGAGGTGGAATATATTGAGTTTTCACTGAAACTCCTCTAGCAGAAAACAACTGGCAGAGATTTCCGTGATCTTTGTCTTCTAGGGTGGGTGGTCAGCAGTTTGTCAGATTAACTAAATGCTTTTTGGACAGTGTTTTTCTGCCTTCTTTATGTCCATCAGCTGTGTCCATAAATGATCCCTATGCTGCAGCTCATTGAGGTGGGTCATTTGCTGCTTTCAGCACCTACTTACTGGGTCTCTCAGGAATTCCCCACTAAAACATGAAGGTACAAGCAGCCAAGTGCTAGGCCTTGGAGAATTTATGGTCTTGGTGGCCAGAAAAATAACCTGATATTAACCCACAAACTTCACTGAAAGATCAGAAATCCTTGTGTCAGTTCTCGTGTGAACCACACACGTGGGCTCCCTGGTTTACCCACCTGGTTCATGTAATCACTGACCTCCTTTGCCAGATTCCCTGTCAGCAGAAGTTGGAAAGCAAACACAGGCAGGACATTTGTGGGGCTGCCCAGGGGTAAGAGAGACCAGGACAAAACCCTGGAGTGCCCTGTATTGTGTCTTGGGAAAGACTTTGCCTTACACCTGAGCTTTTCCTCACACCTGAGCCTCTCAGAAGTCTGAGGCCTTGCTCATATTGGTCATTAAATGAGGCGCTCCAGGCAATGCCTGCAAGCAGGAGTTGCTGCTGCTTGTGTGGCAGCATCCACCTTAGCTCTGGGTACCCAAAGGCTCCTTTTCCTGGATGGCATCTCGTTGGAGATGCTCCAGCTCCAAGGCATTTCCCTTGCCTGGGAGCATTTCCTGATCCATTCAGTCTGGGAGAGGATCTGGGATGAGCACTGGGAGCAGGCAAAGGAAAACAAAGGGAAAGAGATGGGAAGCAGGGAGGCAGCAGGGCTGTGGGAGGAGAGGAGGCAGCCCCACTCCCAGCAGTGGAAAACTTGGATTGATCAAGCACCAGCAATGTCGGGTTGGTGGTGTTATCCCAGTGCTTGTTCTCTGATGGAAATCTAACAAATAATAAATCTGAGCAATGTTTCCACACTGTGTGAAAATTAAGGATTTCGAGGCAAGCCTTCTCCAGATATTTAAAATTCAGCAAGCTTTTTTTGTCCTGGGTCTTGAGATGTTAATAACTTTGACTAATTGTCAACACCACCAATTACTATGACTGATACCTTATCATTTCCCACAATGAGCAATGCTAATTAAAATTGATTGTGCTGCTGTTCTGGCACAGCAGCAAGTTTCCTTTTCATTTTTTGTTTAAACATGAGCTTATTGTGCCTATTTGGTGAATTAAATAAGGAAAGCTCATTATTCTGATGTTTATTTTTGAGCAGGGGTTTTAAGCCACATTGGAAGCCTGTTACAAGTGTCGAAGAAATAGAAGAGCTTGAATGAATTGTATTTTTTGGAGTACCAAAACATACACCTAATAATAATATTTAGCACTTTTATACCGCAGTGCTCTTTACACGATCACATTTCTGCACAAACGTAACCACTTCTATTATCTCTGTAAGGTGGGCAAACACTGTTATTGCTGTTTCACAGATACTGCAGCAGAGATGCCAGGGCTTTGATTCCCTAATAGCAGAGCACTTCAAGCTATTCACTTCAATTAGGTTGCAGATCCCTCTCTTACAGCACTCTGAGCTGCCTAAGTTACGATTTGCAAGACTGGCATTGCTTGAATTTTATCCAAACTTGGCCTTTTATTTCTCAGGTATTTTTGAAAAAGCCTGATTTTTTTATTTCTCCCAAAGGTAGGATCAGGAATTCCTTGCTGCTGGTCTGCCTGGTGCTGCAGATGTTGATTCTGCCCATGCAGAAGCCAGGCAGGAGGGCTGGGGCTGTGCAGCTTCGTGTCCTTCTGGTGTGAGTCTTTGCTTCATCAGCTGAATCTCCTCGTGTCAGGAAGGGCTGTTCTTTATTGGGTAGAAGCTGCTTGCAGGGAGGAGAGATGGCTGAAAAATAGCATGGAACTCTGAAACTCCTGTTATCTATTTCCTGTTGTACTCTGAATTTAGCTGTGGCTTTACGTGAGCTTTTCCATGGGGAATATTTATGGGATATCTTATCACTGGAAGATGTACCTGGGTTTTTTAACCATTCTGCTGGTTATCTCCTTCTTAAGTGGCCCATTGCAGTTAATAGCACAAGCCTGTGACCTTATCCTGCTGGAGATTGATTTAACCTGAACCATTTATTCTTTCCATGATCAATATGAAATGAGTTAATATGTAATGGATATAAATGCATGGAATTGCCTGAGATATTCCTTACTTCCTCCTACTTAGTCTGTAAAATGAGTCAACGGCTTATGGTAGTTACTAAAAAAAAAAAAGCCTTTCAAAGAATTCTACATGTTGCACTTTTTCATAAACAAGATCTCCCTTAGGCTTTGACAGAAAGGGAACTCATGTTTGACTGCCTGGTGCCTTGTACGAGCAGTTATAGAGGAGTGTGTCAATCAAAAAATACTTCAAATTTGTTGGGAAAAAACTGAAAAGTCTGGCACTTGAAAGCAAGATTAAAATATTTATATTACAGAAACACCACCAGCAAAAATCGTATCTGAAAAGTAAATAGTTTGGTCCTGAACACTACTTTTTGATGATTTACAGCTACATGACTTTCCCTTGAGCATTGATTTCTTCTGATCCTGATAGGAGTTAGGAGCAACCTCGGGCATCTGTAGAGCTGCTTGTGCCATGGTGCCACGGCTGACCCCAGTGCTCCTTGCTGAGAACAAGGGGACCTGGCCAGCAAGGCTGTCCCTCACAGTGCTCTCCTGAGTGACCCAAGTTAATTTGTTTGTGTTGGGAAAGTGCTGCAGGACAGTGCTGGAGAAGTGAAAAGTGTCACGCGATGGAGCTCTGGGAGCACGGGCTGTGTTGGGTGGCACTGAGGGCACCACTAGCAGGGGAAGCTGGGAAATACCACAGTGCCAAATGTGCTCCTGGAGCACACCAGACCTAATTCTCCTCTCGTCTCTGCTGATGTCTCTCCATGGACTAGGCTGAAGTTGCTCATGTTTTACGCTGTAGAAAATCAGAGAGGAATCCTGGCTGCCTGACTCCCTCGGCGTAACCAGCTGCACGTGGAGGCAGAAGTTTTTGCTTTCTTCTCTAGTTTCAAATGTCCCCTGGAGTTTTGTTGTGAGAAGTCAGTTATGAAAATTGAGAGTGTGAGGGGGGGAATATGTCATTTGGGTTGTGATTTGCTGTTAATTAAAGTTTAGTGTGACACATCCTTTACGTCTGGGGATTCCTGAGTCTCATCTCAGTGGCCTGGGTAGAACGGAGGAGCATCTCCATCGAGATCAATGCTCATTATTATTTTCCTCATTATCATCATGATCCTCATCAGTATTTGTTCTACAACACTGGCTGTGGAACAGAAGCACAGGCAGAGATGACCTTCGCTCCTGTTCAAAACCTTTCATTTTTAACAGACAAGAGGCTCGGAGGCTGGGGAGGGGAAAGTGACAGTGAACTGACAGAGAATTAGATCCAGCTACTCAGAAGTCAAAATCAGCCACCTCAAGCACAGCAAGCATTTGATGGTCTGACCACCTTGTTTTACTGGTTGACCTCCTGTAAAATCTGCAAAAAGGACTAAGAAAAAGACATGTACCTTCAACTCAGAGACCCGCACCTTTCTGCTTAAAAAGTGTAAAATCATTTCTTTTGGAAGGTCTGGGACGGAAGAGACTCTTGCTAACCTGACAGCTCATTGCTTCTGGTTTGAGATGGAGGAGGAGGAGGTGTGTGATTTCTGTGAGTCATCTTCTGACAACCAGCTGATAATCCCCCAACCACCCCCTGAGTGCTAGTAGTTTCCCTTTCTGCTGTGGAAAGTCATCTGGGAGTCAGGAAGTGGATGGTGTTGTTAAGGCTCTCACATGGAAATGGTGGTATACAAACAGAATGGAATTGGGGAAAACTATTTTCATTTACTGGCATTTTGAAACAGAGTAGGATGGTGAGAAACAAAGACAAAAAGTAATACACTTGATTCCACTTCTTCCCTGTCCACTCCTTCATGCCCAACTCCTCTACCTCCTCCCTGCCCAGCAGTGCAGGCTGGTTGGGAATGGGGAGTTGTGGTCAGGCCATAACAGACGGGCTCTCCATGGGACTCAGGTTAAGTTGCAAGTGTTTTGGTTAATCTTTTTTTGTCTAAATGCTTATGTCAGGGTTTTGCTGTATTTCAGAATATCCAAGTATAGATAGATTTAGTTGATAAAAGAGAGGGCAGTGCCAATTTATTGCAGAAAACAGACAGTACGCTTATTTTTTTCCTGAAGAAAATAAGGTTTTATGGCGAGTTGTAGAATCAATGCATCACTAAAATAAAATGAAAAATCCTAATTTCTTCCTTCCCTTCCTCTCCAAGTGTTGAGGATCTGTTCAGCTTCACCCCAATCCTCATTTTTGCTGCATTAGTGGGTGCTCCCCAGTTCAAGCCCTGCACAACCCCGTGTGCTCTTGAGGTTGCTCCAGGGACCTGGTTTGGGGAGACGTTTTGGTTGCACCAAAGTGTTTCACGCATCAGCCTCAGGAGCTGAAATCGTGTCCTCTTGAAATGCTTGCTGTGTGTAAGAGGAGGTTTGGGCTGTTGGGGACCCAGAGAGGCTGAAAAGCTGCTGCCTCGTGTCTGAGTGCTGTAACCTGGTGTGTTTGTGTAGCACGTGGGTCAGTGGACTGGGGCTTTGCTTTCCTGGAAATCGCTCGTGACCGGAGAACTGCGGCGACGTTTGACCTCTCCTGGCCCTGACCCAAAGGGTGTCCCCTTTGGGCGAGGTGTCTGCTGCTCTTTGCATCCAGCTACAAACCTAAAGCTTTTAATGCATTTAAATGACTGCTGGGGAGAGGCTGCACGAAATACTTCCCTCCTGGGAAAGGCCCTTTTACGGCAATAGGGGCGTTTTAGCATTATGGAGTCTCCAAATGGATTTTGTTGAGAGGGGGATTGCCAACGTGCATCTGGGTGTGCTGAGCGGCTGCTGGCACCCAGAGCTGGGTGTTGGGGTGGCTGTGGGTTTGGTGTGGAGGGTGATTTGCCCTATTAGCACAGTACAGCTAGTGAGCACAGTCCCTCCAGCATTGGCAGCGCACGGACACTCATCGGAACTGATCAGGAAGAGCCCCTGCCGACCAGAACTATGGGAAAGCTGTGTTTGGTGCATGACAAATAGCAGGATGCTGCATATTTTTCCCTATTAGCTCCAAATCCATACAATTAGTGGTAAAAAAGAAAACAATATTTATTTATCTGTGAAGTCTAGTGATAAAATCGTAGCCAAGGAAAGTATTGATCCCTGCCTTGACTACTCTCTCTGGTGGAAGGTGTCCCTGCCCGTGGCAGGGGGGGTTGGGACTGAAAGATTTTTTGAGGTCACTTCCAACCCAAGCCATTCTGGGATTCTGTGATTCTATGATAAAACAGGAATTTTCATTTTTCCACCAGTTTGCATGTACCAGAGTTGGCAGAACATCTTGTATGAACATCAACTCCACCATCCTGTTCCCTTCCCTTCCTTCCACCAAAACTCACCTCTTTTTCCCTTCCCATGGGTGATGAGGAACGTGTGTGCTCCATGGATAGAAAGGACAAAGATGCTTTCTGGTGACACCAGGAAGAAAATGATCCAGGGAGTTACAGACCACTAAGCCTTTCATTTGTACCTCGTAAACTGGTTCAAATGATAAGGAGAAAAAAAAGAAAACATTTGGGAGATGCTGATAAGATCAGGCTTATCCAGTAGAAAGGTAGTATAGGATATGGCTGGAAGTGATAGGGAAAGCCTAGGCTTGATGACCCAGCAGGTCACTTACAGTCTTTCTCTCTTAATCTCTCAGAAGTCTTTGAACTTGTCAATAAGAAAGGAAGAGAGAGGAGCTGGCTTATCTCGTTTATTTACGATACTGAAAGGGCTTTGTAAGGCCCCTTGTAGAAAACAGTCAGAAAGACAAGGTAGGTGGGTGAAAGGGAAAAGAAGAGTCAGGAATCAAAACCTGAAGTGAAGATTAGGAATAACTGGGGAATTTTCGTCATCACAGAGGGTTGAACCAGGGGTTCCTTGTGTGTTCCTAAGTCCTGTATCAGGTCTTTGATTTGGGATGGAGGAGAGGTGGAAGGGCAGCCAGGTCTGGGGTAGCAAAAAGCCACTGGGGTTGGTCAGGTCCAGGGAGGGCAGTGAGGGAGGACAGAACAACCTAAACAATAAATACATGACATAACCTCCAAAAAATGTTCGGTGCTGATGAGTGGCTTTTGCCCACCCTGATGTTTCAGTTTGAGTTTGATGTGGTCAAAGCAGAAACAAAAGTCTTTGGTTCTGCAGCCCATGGAGGAGATCTTGGTGGAGCTGCTAATGGGGAGGAGATGCCTTCTCCCTGATCACTTCCCCAGCAGGGTCTGCAGTGCAAGACCAGCTGTGCTTTTTCAGAAGCACAGAAGGGCTAGACAAACACACATATAGTGTTATCTAAAGGGCCAGCAATGGTACTCTGCATCAGAGCAGTCTCATTAGTGAAAGAGCCCAAATTAAGAGGCTTCATGTAGCACTACTGGGATTTAAGTTCAAATTTTTTCCTTCCATTTAAACGCTGCATTTGTTTCTTTTCCAGAGCCACGTCTGTCTCTCTGTCCTAAACAGAAATTTTGAGGAAGGGTTAAACAAACATAATTTGTTTGCATTCCCTGCTGCTCTGACTGTCACAGCTGAGTGCATTCCCTGCACCACTGATTTAAAAGACCGCCCCACCTCTGAATCGATGGAACCTCCTGTCTCCCTTCCATTCCTCCCCATCCTTCTGCCTTTCCCTGCCACTTTTTAAGCTGGAGAAGAACCACTGGATGTCCCTTTGAAATCCAGGGACTGAAGTCCTGGATGCTGCTAATGAGCAGCGAGAGCCTTTTAAGGAACTGAAACATTGCATTGTTGTGATTGGGGAAACAAAAGCTGAATTAGAACTGTAACACTTAACTATGGCATCCCACTTTATTTTCCTCTAATGCAGGCTAAGCTGCCTTAGAGCAATCTTTTAAATGTAATGATTGAGACTATTATAGGAAATACTATACAAAGCAACATTTTTTTTTTTGCAGCCTAAATAATAAGTAGGGCAAGGTTTTAAATGAGGCTAGAGTAATGAATGCTGTACAATAATTTTGATGATAAATTTCCCCGGAGGATAAAGTGGAAGAACAGAAGCAGGCTGTATTTAATCATGCAAAGTAAAGGAATGCAAACCAACAAATATTTATAGAAATGTACGGATTTTCTAACCTTTCCTGAGATATTCCTACCTCTTTTCACCTGGGAGACTTCTCAGAAGTTCAGGTCTTTCAGTGTGTAATAATTAGGAGGAGGAATTGATCACATAGGGTCAAGTGTTTCTTTGATGTAGTGCACAGAAATTCCTGCTTCCTTGCAGGCTGCAGGATTCAAACAATGAGACATTTGTTTTTCACAGCTCTTTAATTCATCCGCGTGTCTGAAAAGCTTGCTTTGAGCAGATACACAGCATGGGATGACACATTCTGCAGCTGCTCTTCACCTACTACTGACCCAAGGAGCTGTGTCCCCACCAGAGCAGGGCACTGTGCAGAGATCCCCCCTCCCAAAGCAGCAGTTACCTTTGTGCAAGCACAGTAAGAAGAGCTGTGAACTGCATTGCAGAGGTGAGACCTGGGCTTCCATGTGCTCAGCAGGCTCAAAATCCTTGCCCCATGCTCCATCACCAGGCACAGATGTGCCCTTCCCGTGCCTGTACCAAAGGCCATCCATCCTCCTCAAAGGTGGTGCTCCTCAGCTCTGATTTCTTCTGTTTGTCTTGAGGACAATAGCATGACTTCAGAAACTAAGGGACAGTGAAAAAGTTACTGCTGACATCTGGCTTGGCACATTCCTGGTTGTTCTGCACAGGTGCGCTTGTGGAAGGGTTAGATGATCACTCCATAAAGCATAAGGTTGGGTTGCTTTGTGCTTTTTTAAAAATAGCTGTTGAAGTAGGGTGTTTCAGTGGAGCTTCAGTTCAACCTCAACAGCATCCACTCAGCAGAGGCAAAACCCTGAGGATTTCTGTTCTGCTGATCAATACTTACAGCATGTATTGATTTCCAATTTAGGTGTTAACTTTTTAGCTCTTAGAAGTGCTCTTCATATCAATTTTCACCTTGCCTGGTGTTCATTACATGCTGAACGTTATGGCAATGAGTGAGCTCGGATCCCATCTGGAGGGACGATTAATTCCAGCCACTTCAAGATTGCAACGTGCAAAGATTTACTCGCGCAAGCATCGGGGTAGCACGAAATATCTGTGTTTAAGGCAGTGACCTGAGAAATGCTTTCACTCTGGCCTGGCACAGGCTTCCTCTAGTTTCTCAGTCTGTGTAGTCATCTCTGAAATCATAGAATAAGCTAATAAATAGCGCTGTTTATTATGTTCGTGTTGTTTCGGTGCAATAATTCACGGCCCAAGAGCCCGAGGTGGTGGGCTCAGGTTGCTGGGTGGCTGGGTTTTGTTTAAGCAATAAGACACACATGATAAGCAGCTCGTCCCCGGGTGACTGTGCCTCCAGTAGTGTTAGGAGGCACAAGGTCAAAAGGCTCAGTGACTTTAACTACCTGAGAAGTGCCGTGTAATCCCCTGCAAATGGGCTGTCTACAATGTCTTATTGCTGTATCAGAGAGGGAATTATTTCTTTTTAAAGGCAGCCACATGAATTCCCTCTGTAATTGGCACGGGGCTGACATCACTGGCTGCCAATCAGAAATCCTCTTTGTCTTGGCTTTTAACACCTTAATTTCGAGTTCGGGTCATCTGAACAAATGGATTTTGTTAAAATGATGTTTTATCCTCTTTGTGCTCTGAGTCCCATCCGCCTGCTTTGTGCTGTGTGTGTGCCTCCGTTGTGAATTGCTCTGCAGCAGCTTTTGTGTCATCATCAGGCACTAAACAGTGACTGCAAAGTCTTTGCAGAGCTGGTGGCATGGGAGCCATGGCCTGGCTTGTGATGCCTAGAACATTATTTAGACTCAGAAACTCCAGGGAGCAAGGGGAGGGAAGACAGCCAGGTGAGCACCTCGGGAGGCAGGCTGGGATTTCAAAATCAATGCCCAGCCATAAAATTCTTTCAGCCCGTGCTGTATTTTCCTTTTTATTGGCAAACATAACCCCAAAATAATAAAATCATCCCAATTTACAGTTATTGTTGGTAAAATAAACACACATCAAGAGCTTTACCAGCCTGAGCAGATGAGCAGCAGGCCACAAGGATGCTGCTTTTCCCAGTGATATTGAGGGGACCATAGGCAGTTGCTGCAGTTTTGGAAGGGGGGGGATGAAGGATCCCAGATGGGAAGATTTCTCCCGTGTTTTTCCTCACTTTAAGCCCCAGCAAAAGCAAAGAGAAAGGCACAGTCCATAGGAATTCTCTGCAGCCCCTTGAGCTGCTTTCACTGTTACCCAGCCAGCAGCTGCTCTTTCAGGAGGGGAGAGGGAATCTCGTGGTCCATCCCAGAGAATGCTTTTCCTTTGGGAAAATGGGAATAGATGCCAGAGGTCATGACTTCTCTGTGTCTCAGTCTATCAGTGTGTGGGACAAGGGCATCTCTTTGTGGGAAGGTGTGAAAGCCACAGTCGAGGGAACTGCTGTGGAAGTTGCTGTTCAGTTGCACTGGAATGGACAAAACGAGAGGAATCCTCACCCTGTTAGAGGGCAAAAATTTGACAAATAGTTTTAAAGGCTTAAAATAAATCTATCTTCATAACCTGACTGCTGTGCTTTTTTCCTTAGGTGTGTTATAGAGGTAATGATACTTCTACAGTGAACTCAATTAACCTTCTGCAGCCTTCCGTGTGACAGGGAATCCTAAATCTTCTGTTTTATGAGTGCATGTGCAAGATTTGAAGCTAGTCTGAACTTAGCATTAATAAATGCCCTTTTCTAATTGGTGCCCATTTGTTTGTTTCTTTTGCAGTGAGAAAGACATGGTGGCTGTGAGTGGAATGTAGTGTTCATGGTTGAAAAGAGATTTCTGCACAGGAGCGAGGTATTATTATTATTATTACTATTATTATGATGATGAATCTGCTTCTGGTGTGTGGATGCCTTTGGAGTTTCCATTGTTCAGTGATGCTATAAGATGATCTTCAGGAATTTAACTTTGGTTCTCTGCGTTGTTTTGCATAAATGGACATCCATTGCCAATAAGAATGATGTGACTCTCCTCTGTCTGATACCCAGTGCATTTTGAGTGTCCTTTAGAAGTGCTATGGAAAAAAGGATAGGATGAAAAACCTGTGTATTTAGGGTGAAAAATCTGTGTACTTAGGCTTCCACAGCTCAGTTTCCCTGCATAACTCCCTTCTGCTCTGTGATACATCCTGGTAGGTGCACACTGCATCAGGAGACTCAGTTGTGTTTGCTCCTGCCTGGTTCCTGAGATCTTTGCATGAACACATTCTGTACAGAACAAAATGTTTCATCTGGGAGGGAGGATGTCAGCGATAAATGAGTAAACAAGAGAAATGGATGATGGCCCATAATGCAAACCCTATAATATAATCATTGTTGTTTGATAAAAGAGACACTTGGAGCAACTCTCTGTGCCCTGCTAGGTATGTCTGGATTTATTATTCAAAAAGACACAATCAAATCTCTTCATTCCGTTGACAAATGGGAGCTATTCAATTCCGTATCTGCCTCTTATTTATAGCATATAGAGGGATGATTTATATGCTGGCTGCAGATCTTCCAAAACAGTTTTAATTAGCAGCATTGGCTATTAGAATGAGAGTTCTGTAGCTTCCCTGTCATACACATCCCCTTAAAACTGAACAGAAATCCTACACTTTGCCAGGCAGCACCTCTCTATTTTTTTGGTGATGCCAGCAAGAAAATGCACGTGTTCTTTAGGAGCTCAGAGGTTGAATTGCTGTTTGCAGCTCTGAGGGGCAGGCAGGGGAGGGCGAGGAAGGAAATGCCATTTATTGCTGAGCATTGGGAGGACAGGACAATCCTTGGGGCTCTGTGACCAGCAGGACATGGGAGCTCACAGACACCACCAGTGACTTGGGGTTTGAGGACAAAGTAAGGACCAAACACACCAAGGTCAGCTCAGGCTGCCAGCACGGGCATTTTGGGATTCTGCTCTGCATTTCTGTGCTTGGAGGAGGATGGATCTGAGCTCTCATCTCTCTGTGTCCTGTGGTGGGAGCACGGAGCCGTCCTCCCAGCGCGTCCTGCGGCCGGAGCGCGCACACTGTTGGTTTTGCTGGGAGCGTTGTCTGAAGATGTAAGCAAGCATTCCCCCAGCTGTTCCCTGCTCCACAGAGCTGCTCCAGCTCGTGGGCTAATTGGTACCCCTGAGGTTCAGAGCAGAGGCAGGCACGGCGCAGGGGGCAGCTCAGCAAAGGCACCAGTTGGAGTCTCTATTATTTTCACGCATCTGATAGGAATGTGATCCCTTTGAGACCTCCGCCTATCTGTCAAACCTGAGATCAGCCAACAGGTTCAAAAGTTATTTGGGGAAGCAATGAGTGACAGAACAATTGCACAGCTCTTGTTTTTTTTTCCTGGGAAACCAGGCTAGAAAAGCGCAGGAAACATAAAGAGTATTTTTTGTGCTTTACGTGGTGTGTGTAGCATGCAGAATGCTCTGTTGTTATGCTTCCACTGATCTTTTTTTGACATAAGCAATGCAGTCATTCTGTCTTTGCATCAAATAAGTCTTTGTACTACTTGTCACCAGCTCACAGTGTCTCTGTGTGTAAACTCGGTGTTTGCTACATCCCCCCCATCACAACTGTGCTGCTGCCTGCAGCTGGGTGGTTCTGCTCCAGCTCTGGGTGCTTTAGTGTGATGCTCTGTCAGTGATACTTACTCGGGAGAATAAGAAAACCCCAGAAAATCTGAATTTTGAGCTTGAAAATAACATGGAAAGAGAGGACATGAGCACTGGACCTGGTCACAGAGGCTTGGTGTCTCTGTGTGTCCTTCCCTTGGTGGAGGTCAAGGAAAGAAGGCACAACTGAGAGAGAAGACTGGATGAAGTTCACTGCTGCCCTGCCAACACTGTACATTTGTGGTGCTTGGGAGACTGATGGGAAAATGAGGAATTAGGAAATGAGGACATAAAAAAAAAAATCCTGCTACAAGCAAGCCTGAAATTAATGTGGTTGGAAGGAAGGAATGGAAATGATTCCTGTGGTTTGCAACTGCGAGATGATGGGCTCTGCAGCTGGGACAAGAAGACATCCATGGGTAATGCACAAATCTGGGAAAAAGTTACAGTTCTTGGGCTGAATACAAGTTAGAATTTTTTTTTTTTTAATCTACAGAAATTCTCTGTAGGTGTTTTATTTCATTTTCTGGGCATATTGATAAAGCACGCTGGTTAAGGTAGCTTTCACATTATTGACACCTTCAGCCTTGTCTTTAAGCCAAGTGAGCAGTATTTGGTGAGCTGTCTTTGGGCATTACACTAAGTGCTTTTCTACTGCAATTCTAATGGAGTGTAGGGCTGAATTTGATAGTGTTCCCTATTAGTGATTAGAGAGTGAAGGGCTTTCAGTGTGTCTGTACTGCAGAGTTAGCTTTGAGTGATAAATGGGGCATTATGCATTTCATAACTTTTTAATTCTGCCTTGAAGTAATGAGATTCCCTCTTCAAATTCCTCTTTTCCCTAACAGTTTGCAAACATTTTGGAGGTATGAACGGGGAAGGAAAAGAAAGAGGAGAGAGAACGGTTTTGTTCATAAACACTTAAATTGTGCAGGTTTTGTTCATAAACACTTAAATTGTGCATTTTTCAGTGGCACAGGCTGAACTCTGCTGGAGAAAGGTACTTCTAAATTACCAAAATATTAACACTGTAATTATTGAGCATGGATATTAGTTATGAATTATGGATCAGTCAGGTTAGCAAAGTCATGGCTGCCTAACAGAGAGTGGTTTGATGGGAACGTGCAGGAAGATGATTGAGGATTCCCTCTTCATGTTTTCATAGGGTCTCCTCAGCAAAGGGGGCTCCTGCTCCCCTGCTGGTCCCAGAGATCTATGAAAGTCCCCCAAGGGCTGGAGCATCCCTGCCTGAGCAGCACCTGCTCTGTAACAGGACAGTCTCTGTGCCAGCATGGCTTTTTGGTGTCCAGCCCAGCTGGGAGGCCCTCGGTGCTGAGCTTTGCTTGACACTGTCACCAGCTGTCACCACTGGGAAGTCCTGGCGTGCCCCGAGGCACAGCACCTGCCATGGGACTGGCACTTGGAAACCTCGTGTTCCCTGTGGGGGCTGTGGAGGGTGGCAGCAGTGCTGGAGGGTGGAGGACCAGGGCTCTAAATTCGCTACTGACCCACTGTCTTATTTTCAGAAAAGGACTTCCCATCACCACCTCTCAGTCCCCTCACTGTAATGTAGATAAAGTCATGTCAGAGCTCTGCAACGTGTTTGGTCATCCATGAAGGGAAAGTGCAACCTGAAAGCATTCAGAGAATATCCCACTACACAGTGGATCCAACAGGAGCTCCAGCAGTGCTCACTGTTAGGATATAGATTTATTTCTCTGTGTCTGGGTGTTGCTGTGGCATGAGGTCCTTGCCTTGTTCTTCTCCAGCTCTTTAGGTTAACCCACAGCTGCTCCTCTATCAGTTTTCCAGTTTGTACCTACCCAGCTTCTTACCTTTTCTTCTGCCACATCTATTTTCTCCAGACAAACCCAGTTTTGTTTTACTTCATTTTTTTAGAGGAGGGCTGTAACATATTTGAAGTGTCTGCCACAAACTTTTGAGATTCAGTGACCTTTGTTAATCAGGAAGGAGGTTTTTTTTGAGGTCTACAGGAAGAATTAATCATACATAAACTGTTTGCTTTAAAAAGTCTCTTACCAAATGTGGGATTTCCCAGGTAGCCTTTGAAAGGTCAGAGGCTGGAGGCAGAAGCTGGGAGCAGCTGGAGAGCACTGCAGGAAGACAAATCCTCTCAGAGCAGGTTCCAGATTAGGGAGAGACCTGTGGTAACACATGGCACTGGGGAGAACCCATTGTGTTTGAGAGGCTGGACTCAGGCCAGAAATTGGGAGTGTTAAGGAAGCAATCCAGACTGGCAGTGTGCTGCTGTACCATGCTTGCATTTGCTTGCAATATTCTCCTATTTCAAAAGCAAGTTTCTGTGCTTTCAACAAAATGTTCCTTGGCCCTACAAGACTGGAAACCATATTTGGCTGAAAGAAACGTGAGAATTTTGGATCAGTCTCCAGTCAGCTGCTGGTACAGTCCCTTCTCCCAGGCATGCAGGGAACTGGAGTCTTTAAAGCAGAACTTGCTCTGTCAGCTCTTGGTGTGGCAGTTCCTGGTCAGTTGTGGCAGGTGGCTCCAGAGCTGCCCATGCAGACCCCAAAAAGCAGAGAGGCTTTTCCCCCAGGGGGGCTTTGTGTCCTAGATAAACACATTTGATAAAGTTCAGCTTGAGGGATTTCACAGTTTAACAACCCCCTCTCTCCTCCAGCACCTGTAGCAGTGATTATGGGACCTTCTAGCTCTAGGTTGGACCCACAGAGGAAAAAGAGTTCATGGAGAAAATGACAGTTGACAGAAAAAGGGGACAGTAAGTGCCATCAATACCCTAAAGGGTGCAGGGTCCTTGAAAAGAAGAATCTGAATTTTAGGGAATTCTGCCAAACCCCTTGACGTGGTTTTAATGTGTTTTGCTGTACTCAGTGGTGGTTTTTGCCTGCGAGCCCTTGGAGTGCTGTGTCTCAAGCTGATTTTGAGAGATGTCTCACAAATTAGGTGCAGTGCAGCGAGTCTTTGGTTTCCTACCTGCAGCTCTGTTACTCACCTGCCTTAACTCCTGCAGATGATGCAGTGGAGCCTGTTCTCAGACTTACTTTCAAAGTTGCAAGACTTATCAAGTCTTGGCAAATAATTGCATTTGGTGTTGCGGGGAAACCCATTTGGAGGGTTTTAGCCACAGAAGCACATCTTGTGACAGAAAGGGGAGTTTTCCAGACTTCTTTGCCCGTACAGGGGAAGGACACTGGTGGAGGGAGGGAGATGCCACCCCACCAGCCACCTGTTTGCAGTGTGTGCTCTTCCCCAGGGATGGATTCAGGACCTGATTCTGGCCAGTGCTCAGAGGGAGCTCACTCCAGGATGGATCAGAACCCAGGGGCTTCTTCAGGCTCATCCTGCAGCAGTGATATGTGGGCATTGCTCTTTCTCCCAATATTTAAAGGACAGAGGTTTCTCCTCGAAGAGTTCATTCCCCAAAACCATTAATGGAAAAGTTATGCACTGGAAACATTTCCATCTGATCCAGAACACACAGAAAGTCTGGATATGAATGATTTAAAGACTATGAGAAAGCATAAAGATGTTAAGGTGAATTTACTACTTTGTTCAGCACATAGATTGTGTGAGGGGTCTTCAGTATGAATTAAAGAAAGGTTCCAGTCATGAGATATTACAGTTTAATTCAGGCATTAGTACAGCCAGGGAGAAGACAGTAATGTATTGCACAACTGAATAGGATTTCCATACTGGATTGCACCTGTGATCTATATGGACAGTGCTGCCTGTCAGGAGGAATAATGTGATGGGGATAATAGGCAGCTGTGGAAGGATTTACCTGGAGCAAGCTCTGTCTGCTAATAGCTGGCTCATATCCCAACCTAACTGTGAGAGTTCCTCGTTACAATGTCCTGTTGGATGTGGGGGAGGATGTCCTTCTGACCTTCATCAGCCTCAAGGCATTAATGAATGGCTCACATCTGTCCCTCACTCACGTCAACCAGCAGCACGTTGTGTGGGAAAATGTGTTTAAACACATAGGGATTTTTTTTTTAAAGGCAGTTTGAGATGTGGTGTTGTCAGTCATCTGCTGCCACACTTTTGTACTGAGGAGGTGGGAAACTACAGAGCCCACGTTATCTTCATTAAATTACTCATTATTCAAGTAGACCAACCCCCATCACTTTATATTCATCCCTTCTCCAAATGGAAGATGGTACCGGTTTTCCTTGCCTCTAAAAATATTTGCAGATGGTACCTAGGCTTTTTAACTGTTTTTTTCCTTTTTGAGATCAGGTCTGCCAGTTTCGCTCAAGGTTGGATAAACTTCCAGGCTTGGTTTTTTGAAGTGTCATTTCTTGTTCTAGTCTCTCTAGATCTTTGCTTTGACTTTTGACCGCTTCTGTTTACAGACCTGTGAATTCCTGGAGTTTTGATTTCTCTTAGAAAACCTAGAGGAAATAGAGCTAGCTGAGGGAGAGCACTGTGCCCATGCAATATGTTCCCTACAAGATTTTCTTCAGCCTTCTGGAGACTTTCTTCCTCCCTGATTTTTTTTTAATTTTTTTTTTTTTTCCCCCACTTTAAGCATCTCCAGCAATTGCTCTGAAGTAATCCCAGTGCTCTGTCTCTTCCCATTTTTCAGCTGAGGAAGCTTTGCAGTGTGTGTTGCAGGGGCCATCAAGCCGGGGTCTATTGCACATCAGCAGCTCCTCCGGGTGTTCACTGCTCTCTTTACAAAGAGCATTCCCGGAGCCGTGCCGTGAGGAGTGCAGAGAACAGATGGGCCAGGGAAGTACCTTGCTCTCAGTGGGTCTGGAGAATGAACTCATTATCCAGCCAGTGGTCTGTCACACCAGCCTCATTTACCAGTGGCTGGTGTAACAAACAAAGCCTGGAAAGCAGAGCCTGGCAGGGCGTGAGCACGGCCGCGCCAACCGCGGCGGTGCTGCTCGGTGAGCAGCTTGTTGGGGATGAGGGATAGGAACCTGGAAAGGCAGGGAGTTACAAACAGGCATCAAAAAGCCTCATAAAAGTGGCAGCAAGTGTGGCTTTTGGGAATTAAAAAATGTCACGTGGAGAGGAGGCACATTTCAAGGCTGGCTATGAGATGAATGTCCTGTTCCTTAGGTGGTTCCTCCTCCAAGTATTCCCTAAAAAGGCCATAAAGTATTAACAAAACATGTTTAAAGAGCATGATGTTCAAACACAAAAAAGGACCCAAACCTTCCAGGCAGTGTTAGACTAGAGAGATAACTGAACAGCTTTCCATCTTTCTCCTCTTCAAATGCCACCTGGGAAACACCTCTGATTGTCCTCACAAGGTTGAGGATTGCAGGAGCTCTCCATAGCTGCTGCTTTGGTTGCTGGTAAAGATAGGGAAAATTTTGGCACTGGTTACTCAGAGGAATATAAAAAATGTCAGAGCTGGCAGCATTCTTGGAAAGGCAAAGTGCAGGGTGGGAAACTTTTGTTTATTCGTAGTAAAATCCATGAGGAGTATGGGGGAAATTGCTGTCTCTGGGTTACTCTGCGGGTTTGTAAGTGTGTGATTGATAGTGTGTTAATAGTATTAAGCTCCTTGCTTCAATATTATTGTTGGGAAATCTGGCTGCTCGTATAATCCCAAAATTTATTATCCCAAGATTTATACAGGCAGAGCACACAGTATGAACCACTGCTGTGTAGAGTGGGGTCCTGCACCCACAAGGGGAAGTCTCATCAAATAAACACCTGAGTGGCCTCAGTAACACCTCCTGTGCGGGGAGAAGTGGGAGAGCACTCCAGCTTTCAATTAGGCAGGATTTTGTGGTTTTAAAATGGCTAAAAACAACAGAAGGATGTCCCCACAGGCTGCTGCTGGGGTGTTTTGTGTTAAACTGGTGCCTGGCACAGCTGGCACGGCGATGGTGCGTAACCTTTGCAGTAGGTGAAGGGCTGGAGGCAGACAGATGTTCCGGTGTCGTTGGCTGGGATTGCACATTCCCTGCCCACACAGATGGTCCTTTGGAGCATCCTGGCAGCCCCTCCCTCCCCACGCCCCTTCCCACCTGCTGGCACTTACAGATCCAACTGAAGAGTGGCTGAGTTCTGGGGAGAGCAGGACAAAAAGATCCAGCAGCCCTTCTGGCTGTGAAACAAGGCAAGCTGTGTGCAGTGCAGAGCAAGGAAGCCAACAATGACAGCTCGCTCCAAAGCAGGAGCTTTCTATCCAGAATCCATTCTGGTAATTCACCAGATCGTGGCCTGGATGGAATTACAGGAGAATTTATTTTTCTTTCTTTTAATGAGAGGGAGCTTTTGTCCTGTGAAGAATTAGTTGATGCTAAATTGGATTTGGTTCTTCTCCTGTGTGCTCAGCTTTATACAGAGAATAAAAAAGGGCAGAGAAGAACAAACTGACTCTGGAAATCACCTCTTACAAGCTTGGATTCAATCCTGCCAGCTTTTCCAATGGGAATGAGCCTCTCACCCACATGGAGCAGTTGAAGTTGAGATGCCCCTTTGCAGAGGCAGCTGCAGAGTCTTATTAGAGCAGTTTCAGAGGGGTTTTCATCAGACTGCACTCACGCTGCATCCCAAGGGGACATCTCCCTCCTGCCTGGCTGGGACCTGACATTTACCCCCTTCCCCTCATCTCCCACCCTCTTCCTCACAGCAGGAAGGAAGCAGGACTGCTGCCCGATCCCTTCCAGCATCAGCGCAGGTCGGGGTGGCTTCAGCTCTTCATCCAAAACTAGAAATAAATCCAGAATAAGATCAGACCTCAGTGTGACTCATGTCACTCTGTTCTGCAGGTGAGAGGAGTGTCCAGAAGTGAAATATAAAGCTGTGGGAACATCACTCGGCACATCAGGCTTCACTGCTTCCCTTAATGGTCTGTAGGGAATCTGCTGGGCTGGGCAGTGAGCTGGCACAGGTTGGCCTGGCATTCCTGACCTCACGAGGACCACACTGACTCCCAGCAGTAGGAAAACATAGTCATAGTTATTTTATTCTAATAAATCATACCTTGCATTTATAAAATGGAGCACTGACTCCAGCTGTTGTTTGAGCTGGTTTGGGTGGAGAATGGGAGAGCTGTCCAGCAGGGAGTTTGTCAGCTGCTGCGCCATGTGGACCATCACAGCTGTTTCTGGAATAGCACTGTATCATGCAAAATATTTTGCAGGCAGGCACTTTGCAAACCCTGGAAAGTGTTTTACAGGTTCTTCTGCAGAGGAGGTTGCCAGTCAGTAGCATGGTTTATTTATTTTGTTTGGTTTTCTTGGGTTATTAAACATGTTTTATTTATGGTGAGTGCTTTCTAGAGAACCGTCTGCATCCATGTTCTTAAATAAAGTATCTGTGGGTTCTGGGCTGTTGTTTGTGTCTGGGGGGCCATGCTGGTGCCAGCAGGCAGCTCCTTGGGGTCTGCAGGAGCTCTGGAGATGTGCATGGAAGTGCTCAGTGAACTGGAGAGAAGCACTGGTGTGTCTGGGTTTGTGGACAGAGCTCGTGTGTGGTTCCCTGTGAGCCCCATCCGTGGCTCATCCCCTGTTCCACCTCAGCTCCTCCTCACCTGCTGCACTCCTTTCCCAGGTGATTTTAGTGGAGAATCCAGAATGACTAACTCCAGCCATAATCCTCTTCAGCATAAGTGTGGAAGCAACCTTGTGTTATAAAAACCCGTGAATTTGTGTGTGTGTGAATGTTTGCACCATCTGTTCTCTTTCCTGCAGCACAGAGTGAGAATTTTGTCTCCTTTGCTCAGCTCCCACAGGTACCTCTGGTGCTGGTGTTCCCCATGTCAGTACAGATTGCTGAGGTTTTTCTCCACTAGAACACACCAATATATGGGCACAGGTGTAGCAGTGCAGTGCAGGTAGAAATCTATTCTGATAATAAAACACCCTCCTGCCTTTATCTCCTCTTGTCATCCTCTTAATTAAATTCATATTCCTAAGATGTATTCAGTTTAGGATTTGGTTTTTTTCCTCCTGAGAAGCCCAAGTCGAAGGAATGATGTGCATAATGGTGTGGCCAGCTGGCAGAGCTGTACTGAAATCCAGTTTCTGCATTTAAAGGTTGGTTTTGTCCTAGCAATCTGCAGAGCAGCCAGTGGGCAAGGAAACCCTGCTTAAAAGAGCTATTTCCTGTGATTATTAATGTCCTGGAAGCTGAAATCAAATATTGCTAATCCATCACTCACAGTGCTTTGACACCAAGCCATCACAAGGAAAGGGAGTGTGCTTTAAGTTATACTTGGACTGTAGTGGGTTTTGAGAAAACTAAGATTATCATCTAGAACAAAAGTCTCCAGTTGGTGTCACAGAATGAATTTAAAACTCTTCCACTCTCCCTGGCCATGTGGGACTGCTCATCTCCACACACTGGCTGATTTCTCTGGAGCAGAGAATTTTGTGGCTGGGGCTTTTGCAGTTCATTGAATGGATCTGTAGATTTTCTGTGGCAGCTTAATTTACGGTTTTCACAACTTGGCATTTCAAGTAATTTTAATCAAATAATTTAATTCCAATTATTTTAATTAATAAATTTAATAAATTAATTTTTAGGTTTACAATTTGTTCCACAAGTAATGCAGTTTGCTGAGATTACACACATTTGCTGCAGTTTTGATTTTACTGCTGTATTCATTTAGCTCAGCAAATTTATAAAACTAATTAAACCAGAAGTACTTTTTTGATTCAAATTGTGAATGAAGAACAAGGATCTAATGTAAAATGACACTCGCAGAGAAATTAAGACCCAACTGCAACTAAGTGTTTCACAACTTAGTTTTTTAAACTAGAGGCAATTATTTTTATAGCAGATTCTTGGCATGGTTGTATTGTTTTCATGTTTTGAGATGCCAAGGGAGTGGGAGATTAGGATCTGATTCAGCAGTGTACTCAAACTTGTCTATTGATCCTCACTGGATTTCTTGTTTGCTGAACCAGGATGGAGCTCTGGAGCCAGATCCCACTTCAGTCACCGAGGTTGTGCTGCTCCCCAGTTCTTGTTAAGTCTTGTGTCATCCAGGGAGTGAAAAGAATCTGCCATTCTCAGGCTGTCAGCATCCAGAGGCAGCCCTGGGATTTTCCCTTGTCTTGGGAGTCCTCCCTCGCTGACAGCCGAGCTCCGTTCCCATCCGGAGCGCAGGGACCGTGTGGGGCTGTTTGAACTCGTTCCATGACGCGCCATCATCGCAGGTTCAAACACCAATTACCACGTTCCAAGTGACAAATACGGAGGGGGGAAAAAAAGATGATCATTTAATAAATTTCTTATGAAGGCAAATGACTCATACATAAATCAAGCTGCTTCATTAAAGGGAGAAGTCAGCTGAACACAGCGGTGACAAAGGTTAACTCCACACTTGTGACACCAACTCCCGTGTCACTTCTCCTGAGCTCTCGTGGTGAGTCGCTCTTGCAGCAGCACCTGTCACCATCCCCAGCTCCTCTGGCAGCACTGGCATTTCTCAGGCCACCTTTCCCACCATCAAAAGCAGTCTAAATGTTAGGAGAAATTCATAATCTTGCTTTTAAAAGAGGTGAATGGAAGACTTTGCTCTTTTTTTCCTGTGCGTATCCTGTGCAAGCCGCAGCGTTCCCAGTGCCCCCATGGGTCCTGGTCCTGCTGTTCCCCAGATCCTGGCAACACACCTGCCTCAGCTGATGTCTGTGCAGTGCTGTGAGCCTGTCCCTTTGTCTGGACTCCTATCCCCTGCCATCCCTGGGTTTTTTCCTGCTGCTCCGAGACTGATCCTTGCCCGCTGTCCTTAGTGGCAGCCATGTCTGCTGCCAAGCTGCCCACATGAAAGGTGTTTTCAGGACCCATCTCCCACTTCTGGGCCACCATGGGCCACCCTGCACAGTCCAAAGTGTTTCTCTGACTCTG
The DNA here is from genome assembly GCF_041296385.1 of Aphelocoma coerulescens. Taxonomy (NCBI): domain Eukaryota; kingdom Metazoa; phylum Chordata; class Aves; order Passeriformes; family Corvidae; genus Aphelocoma; species Aphelocoma coerulescens. The sequence continues at coordinate 29,327,653 of NC_091022.1, read as the reverse complement.
TTTTGGCTGTCTCAAAAACAGCAATTTGGATTTTGGCTGATTTCACAAACCTCTGTGTTGTGAATACACACAGAGAGGTTGTGGGGTGCTCTCCGGGTTGGATGAGCCATCCCGGTTGTTGTCACCTCCTTTGCAAATGTCGTGGTATTGTGCTCTGTGCTTTGGGAGTTTGTGGGCAATGATGGGGTGTCTCAGCTGCTGTGAGAACAGAAAAAAAGCACAGGAAGGTTTTGACCACACAAACACAGAACAGAATAGTTTTTCCTTGCCTTCGGAGCTTCTAGAATTGATGAAGATGCGGTGGCAAAGCATTTACACATCCTCCTGACCCCATATGGTTGTTCCCCCTGCAATTCTCTGCTCACGTGTGCAGCATTCCTCTCTCCTAATTTACTTGCACCTTGAGCAGAAACAGGGCAGGCAGAGAAAGGCGGCACGAACACCAACCCACCATATGTTGTTTCTAATGATTGAGAACGGTGGGTGTGCGCAGCGCTCTCCTAACATATTCTGTGGGCCAGGGGCCTGTGGCACCACAGCTGTTGTGCTTTTATTTCCCCCAGTCCTCTCCCCTTCGCCGCCGAATTCCGCAGCCAGGAAGTTGAGGATGTTGTTGCCGTGATACGCCTTTGGAAGGCATCTCCTCTGCGAGGATGCAATTGCTGCCACTTACTCCCCTCCAAGTTACACAGCCCAGTACCAGTGCCAAGTGCCAGGGAACATGGTTACAGTTGGGGAATTGCATTTTTTTTTCCCCAAACCTCTGGCATTCGGTACTTTTGTTCTCATCCCTGTGGCAGAATCCGCCGCATTTCCCAGATTTGGGGTTGGTCCCAGTGCGCTGCTGCTTTTGCACGTGGATATCCTGCAGGTGCCTGAGAGCAGCAATGGGAAGAGTCAGTACAATGGTGTCATTGCACTGTTAGTTCATGTTTTTATAAAACATCAGGAATCCAGAGTATAGCTCTTCTAACATCTCATTCAAGCAGGCAGTTGAAATGTACATTATTTGAAGCCCAAGAGACACGTGGTAGCATTTATAGTGACAGTAGAAATCTTCTTGTATTCCAAACTCCTCAGGAGAAACATTGATAGCTTTATTCAAAATGATGACACTCAGAATTGCTGAATCATGTTCCCAGAGAGCCCGTCCTGGAGGAATATCAGCACTGCCATCCCAGTCCAGTTTCCAAGAACTAAATAATGTCTGGGGTTTATGTGTCTTCTGCTCTGGGAAATGCATCAGGATGGTCCCAGCTCTGCCGTGGTCTCTCTTGTCCCCCATTTTTAGGGGAAGAGTCACTCCTTTTCTGGTGGAAGTTCCCTTGACCATGGCAGGGGGGTCAGAACTAAAAGGTCTTTAAGGTCCCCTCCAACCCAACCCATTTTGGATTCTGTGATTTTTGGGGAGAGAAGTTGTCACTGAGTAAGTCAGTGAATTTTTAGCATTAGGTTGGCAGGGAGGCTTAATTACAAGCAATAAGGAGAGTTGGCCATTAAATACTTTATTCATCTGACAGTGTTTATTTGTTATATTTTTTGATACAGTGGCAAATTATCTTTCTCTGCCTGCCCTGCTCTGGGTTTAGGTGACCTTGTGGTGAATCTTGGCCATTTTATTTTCCTGAGTGCTACAGGGAGCCTTGTTTCATTTTTATGGAAGAACTCTGAGGTCTCTGTATGAGCTCCACAAGAAGTAGCAAGATTCTGCTATTACATTAAATATAAGACCTGCTATGTGTTAAAATAAAATGGAAGTCTGCATTAAACTGGCACAAGGCAGAAATTAACCTCATATTCTGAAAGAGGCACTGATGCCATGCAGAAAATAGTCTATTTGGAGATCATTCTGCTGATATTTTACTCTGCTGTATCCTTTTTCTTTGGGGGGGAGGAAAACAAGCTCTGAGTGGCTGAGTTCATTTTCTCCTGCTGCTGCTTTTTTCATTGAAGTCATCATAATCCTCCATTTGTGACATCAGAGTTGCTGGCTAGCAAGATAATTATGATTTCACAAACTGAAGATTATGACCTTCAAATGAGGAAGGCACAGCGGGGAGGACAGATTCCTAAGCAACAGCCATCAGATATTTGTGAAATATTTGCGAAAATGTCCTTGCAGTTTAAAAAAAAATGAGGGAGAGAGGGCAGGAGGGAAACATCCAAAAAATATTATCAGCAGAATGAGTTGCCAGCCAGCATTTTTTTCCCCAACTTCTCCATTTGGTGCCCATGATTCTCTAACCTGTCTCATTTAGCCTTAATGAACACGAGACATTTTTTTAGCATGCCATATGTCCTTAGGAAAAAAAAAAAATGCATCCAAATAACTTATTTTTTACGTTCTGACTCTACCCAATCATAATTTACATTTTGCACAGTTTGATGCCCATCTGCAACGTCTTTACCATCAGAAAAGGTAATAAGAAAGAGAGGAAAAAAACCCACAGGAACATGTTGAACGGCTGACACAAGAAAACCTGGTTGGGAGAAAATGACTTTTGTCCCTGTGTCAATAAACAACTTGGAAAATGGGTTGGAATTGTGGCTCCAGGGGTGGGGGTCAGCTCCTGTATCAGCAGTGGCTTGAGAAGAGCCCCAGCAGTTTTTGGGCAGTCTTTTTGTCAGGGGTGGTGAGTGGTCCCTTGAGGGAAGGGGACGATGAGGAGCAGCCATGCATCCTGAAAATGAGCCCAGCCATGCCTCAGCTGGATCCTTATTTGTAATTATGGGACAAGCTGTTCAATGACCACAAACTCTCCCTGTCCAAACCTCCTTGCAAATATTCCATGCTGAAAAGGGGGAAATCTTTGAAAGGACATAGATTCCTCTTCCATCCTCCATGTCCTTAAAAACATCAGAATCATGTATTTTAACCTTGGAGCTTGGCAGGAGGAGGAGGCAAGGAAGGAGTCACCAGAGGGAGCTCCCAAATAGCTCTGGTGGCCCATTTTCAGTGTGTGGCTTGGGACCTGACAGGGTCTAAGGCAGTTCCAGGAAGGTGCAGATGGATTGGGCCACTCTCATCCTCACGTTCTGCTGAGCACGACGCGGGGCCTCGCGCTCAACGACTGCAACAAATGATCACAATCAATTACAGTTAGAAAACAATCAACATTTCCCAAACAAACCTCCAACCGTAGCCAGCCAAATTAGTCACATCAAGCCACAGGAGAGATGGGGTATGCCCAGGCCAGAGGTTTGGCCTCTCTGCAGCCCCATCCTGGCTTCCCTGTGATCCCACACAGAGCAGGGTGTCAGATGCAGGAGCAGGGCTCTGGTAGCATCCCAGTTCCCATTTTTCTTCCTAATGTCTTCTAAGATCTCTTTTTCCCTTTAGTTGCCTGAGTCACAAAATGTCTCCCAGCCTTTGTCTGGAGTGGTACCGGTTCAGGAATGTTTCATTTTGATAACAGGAGCTGGTGGGAGCTATTCCAGCCCAATAAGGCCTTCAGTTACTTCCTCTGGGGTTCTACAAAGTCAGGATTGAAAATGGGTTGCAGTAGTCAGAGCAGCTGCCAAGGGTTTATGACTTACAGATTTCTTAAATTCAGCAGGTGGCCAAAAAAAGCAGCATTTCTTATTTATGTGACACACAGAAGAGAAATTCCTGGTTGTTACCATTAACTCCCAGTGCTCCACTGGGATCTAAGGAGTGATGGGAGGCAGGGGACGGTGCTGGAGGAGCACTTGAGGGAGCATGGCATGGACGATGCACATGGAATCACAGAATGGGTTGGGAGGAACCTCTAAAGGCCACCTAGTCCAACCCCCTGCCATGAGCAGGGACATCTTCAACTGGATCAGGTCACTCAGAGCCTCATCCAGACTGTGAAAGTTTCCATGGATGGGGCTTCCACTTCTCTGGGCAACCTGTGCCAGTGTTACCAAAGCTTCCTCATATATAAATTAACCTGAGTGAGGCTCTGTCCAGGTTTCTTGACACTGGGGATAAAAGTCAGGATTTCTCCATGGGTCAAGACCCCCTCCATGCAGCCAAAGTGACATCACTCTGTAAAATAGGGATGGGATACTTTTATGTAGTTCTGCGATTTAAGAATACTTTCAGTGCAGGTGATGTACTGGGGCTATTCCAGAGCAATCACAGCTAATGTAACTTCAGCTTGGAATGCTGGATACCCCAATGTTGTCATGAGGGCTGCTTTGCAGAGCAGAGAAAGAGACCTGTCTCCACATGGCCAATTTACAGTCAGAAGTACAAATCCAATCCAAATCCTTCTGTCCCAGCTGAATCCACAGCAAAGTGCTTGTGATCAAGATACAGCCTAAATAACTGTTTGTATAAAATATTTAGTGACTAATTTCTCATTACAGATGCTTTAGGAAACGCTGTAAACTGCTTGCAGACAATTGAAAAATTAAAATAAAGGGAAATATTGAATATGTTATTCAGTGCATGTGATTTGACCAGCTTTAGGAACTGCAGTGTTAAACCATGAGACAGAGCATCTGGAATTAGTAGAGAATTAGTAGAGAATAGAAGGGAGCAGCAGTACCATGCCAGGTACCACAGGAACAAGTTGTATGTATCAAAACAGAATTAATGTAAAGTTATAGCTTGAAAACATTGTGGTTTGAGTGAGAACCAGGTGCAGAAGTGACCGACCCACTGAACTCCCTGAGCCTCTCTCATATGGCTGGCCCTGCTCAGAGCAATAGAGGTTAATTTTTTTTCCTAGTTACTAAACAAAAAACTCCATTTACTTCTTCAGTTTCCCTTTCTGCTTTCAGTTCACTGTGGCAGTGAACTGAAAAAACAACAGAATAAATAATACAGACAAATACATGGAGCAGTCCAATTATCATTTTCCCCCCACTGAAACTGCCTTTTAACAACTACATCTTCTGACTGACAGCTTATTAATACTAATTACATTAGATATATGCAACATAACTAGTGCACTGGTACTTTCAATTATCTTCCCTTGTCTTCATTCCTTCCCCTGTGCTCTATCCTCCCTTTTCATGCCCCATAACCAGTACCTGGAGCTGCAGCTCAGAGCCAAGGGAGCAAAAGCCTCTCATTTCTTACACAGGCAGGAAAGGCCACAAAATCGTGGGTGTTTGTTTGTGATGCTGTGTGGGTGCTCACTGAGGGGAAATTCCAGCCTTGGCAGGGGTGGAAAATGCTTGGAATGTTTGGGGGAATTCTCTGTAGAAGTCCTGAGAATTTCCTGTGAAGGTCCTATGAAGTTTAAGTAGTTGGACTCAGTGATCTTGGAGGTCAGACTCAACGATCCTGGAGGTCTTTTCCAACTTCAGTGATGCTGTGATTATATTCCATGATTCCAAGTTCCATTGGAGGTCCTATGAAGTTCCTGTGGAGGTCCCACACTGTTTCAGGCTGACACACCCTGGTTTACACATAATTTTCACAGCTTTTCCAGAGGTCAGTGTAACCCCAGAGCTGGTCTTGGGGAATCTGTGTGCTGGGTTGATCCAGGCTGGCACTGGCTCCCCACTACCCAGACCTCACCACTCAAACCCAACACGATCTGCAGCAGCTTTTTGGGAGAGCTGAGGTTGGAGCAGCACTGACTGACCCAGGTCCTTGCTCAGACCAAGTCCCCAGCACTGCCTCAGCTTTGTTTTAATCCCTGCTTAATGAACTCTCAATTGCTTATGGAAATCAAAGCAGCAGAGACACTTAAAGGTTATTTATAATTCCTGGAAACGTTATGAAATCAATCATTCCAGCCTTTACAGCTTCTACAGTGTCATTTAGATCTCTAACTTTTTACATTATATTGCTATAACAGCTTATGTAAGAAGACAAATATGTTTTGATTTTATTTTTAATATAAGCTTGCTGATTGCTAAAACATCTATGACAGTTGACATGGAAATCAGGGAGGTTTTGATTAGGCTTTTCTAATATGTAAATGTGTGTAAATTAGTTTTATATATATTTTTAATTTTTTTTCAAGTTCTATTTAAAAAGCAGGCAATAGTATTGGAAACTGAAGAGCAAGCCTGAGAGGAATGTTCATGTGAGACTGACTTTGGGATGTCCTGAATGGTGGAATAGCTAAATTTTGGAGTCCTTGTCACCTCTCTTTTCAGTTTCAGCCTCAAAGAGCCAAACTGAGGTTTCCAAATAACAAGTTTGCTCTTAGGGAGCATCTGCCACCTTCTACAAATCCCACAGCTTTGGATCACAGGACAAACAAAAAGCCAGGATGGAGGAGTTGGATCCAAACCTCCCCTTAAAAGGGGAGGTGTGGCTGGAAGTTCTCATGCCTGGTCAATCTGCAGCCTTGGACCTCCCAGTTGTGTCGTGCCCTGTTGGAATTTCTGTTCAGTGTGATGGAGTTCAAGGCTCTACTAATTCACCTGGGTTTTTTTCATCTTTTGAAGTAAATTAACAGCTATTTCAGCAGTATCGTGGTAAATCTGTAACATTTATTTTGAAAAGGAGAAAGAGCTCAGAAGATTACCAAGGTGTCCAGCTGTGATAATATTACCTGCCTTGTAAAGTGCCGTAGGTGACTCTGAAGATGTAAAGCAAATTGAGGATTACATTAACTTCCTCCTGACTTGCTCAAATTATTAATTCAGTATCACCAACTATCAAATAGAGTAGGGTTATTATTTTTTTAAGTATAAATGAATAACTGTGATACATGGCAGAGTACTGCCTGCAAATAATTAAAACCTGTTTTGATTGTATCTGTAGTAGAGGTTGTTATGTCTTTTTCTGGGCTTTTTTTTTGTGTTTTCTCTATAATACAAGATTATAGCAGCCTGCATTCACATTCAGCTTAAATAGGCAGAGGAATGAGTACTGCATAGCAATGTGATTTTGTAATAGAATAGTTTTACCTTGGAGATTCACAAGTTGTTTTCAATCTCTTTGCCTCACTGCAGGGCAGATTTGTTACATGTTGCTCAGGGAGCAAAGACCCTGTTCACATCCAGAGCTGGTCAGTGGCAGAACTGGAAACACGATCCCCCTTTCCAAAACACTTTGGTCTAAAACACCACTTGCATTTTTGGAAAGCTAATTCTCCCTTTTCCCAAAGAGTTTGAGTGGTTTATCAGTTCCATATATAGAATAAATGTACATATATAACACTCCTTGTCAGTGTTGGAAGGTACTCTGCTTGGCTTCTCTGCATGCAGGCATTCCTTGGAAGGGACTTGCTGATTCAATCTGCACAATTTTAAGGGATGCCACTGCTGGGTGAGCACTTGAGCAGTGTCAGTAATTGTTTTCCTTCCTTTTCCCAGAAGCCTGAGTTCCCAGGGGCTGTGGGAAGCATTGCAGGGCCGGTTCTTGAAGGACATGGCAATTGCAGTGATCGAGAAGAGGATGTTGACTCACAGCTCGTATTAGCAAAGCTGGAGTGGATGGCACAAAACTGTATTTAAATCTTTTTCAGCTCTCATGTTCAGGCCGAAACATTTTTCTCTGGTGGAGACGTGGCCTTATTGATTATTCATTATTCCTTAACCTTGATACACTGGGCCAGGGAGTAGAAAGAAAAAGTGGGAATGGACAGGGAGTGACTATTACCCACCACAGTGGATAAAACAGTGGTTTTGGGATGGATCCTCCCCAGTCAGAGCAGCTCACAGCAGACACCTGAGCTCCTGCAGTAGCAGTGAGGCAGGAAAGGGAATGAAAAACTCACCCAACAGATTACAATTATCTGTTGGGGCAGAACCCTGCAGTGTCTTAGCCCCAGGATGGATACAGAAATATATTTTGCAGTTCAGGTTCCCTGTTGAGTCAGGCTTGGGTGATCCCTGTTTGCAGGGCAGGGTGTAGGATGCTGCAGTCAGTGCTGCAGTCCCCTGCTCTGTGATGCTCCCAGCACAGTGAGATCACTCTTTAAATTCCATTCCCTCTTCCATTAATCAGGAGCAATTTGAAATCGTAAGAGCACTGTAGCATTTCTGTTAATCAATAACCAACGGAGCTATTAATTTTCTACTAATATATTCTTCTTTAGCGTGCAGGGAGTGAAAACTCGTCGATTACCTGTGCTGATCCTACCCAGTGCCCACGAGGGTCAGTGCAGAGGTTTCCCTGGAGTGTCTGGGGGTGCTCTGAAATGCTCCATTGGAGGTGGTGAGAGATGCAGGAAAAGCAGGAGCTCTGAAACCCCTCTCATTGCTGTTTTATCACTTCAGGACCTCTGCTCAAGTCCTCACCCCCTGTCCTGCAGCAGGATGTCAGCTGAAAAATTCAACAGCTATGAAATTTTGTAGTAGCAGAGCTCTGATAATGAGTTTAACAAATAATTAGCTGCAGTACCTCTTTGTTTTACAGAAATACAATAGTTGATGAACTTGCTATGCCACAATTAGGAGCTCATTGGCAAACAAAATTCAGGGGTAACAAATACCTTAAGGGGATGTTTTTAGGAGTATTTAATGAAATAATGAGATCAGAGGAGGATCAGTGAGGAAATGTAAATTCCTAGAGATACTGCACACCTCCTGCAGGACCAGGGACAAGGCAGGGTCTGGAAGTCAGGACTGAAGCTCACTTTATTTGCCAGGCTTTGCATTCACTTAACAAATTTTAGTTCTTTCCCTGTCATGAGAAATGGCACTGTATCCCCATTTTATTTTTCCCAGCTACTAAAATCCATATTGTTTTTCTATTCTGTTATTTAGCTTGAAGGTTTTAGAAAAAAGGACACATTCCTTTTGCTGTTGTAAGATGTATCTCAGAAAACAGCTTTTTCATTTGTTTTAATCTGTTTTTTTAATATATTTTTCAGTCTCATTGAGGAAATAATAATCCTAACAGAAGTGTTCCTGGGCTGCTCACAAAGCAACAGGAGATGCACTCAATGAGTCCATGTACTCCATCAAAGACTGTTTCTAGGAATTTTTTGCTATTGTTTCTATGCTTGAGATGTCATTTTCTGTGGTTAACTCACCTTGTCTCTAGAAATCCATCCCTCATTCTCTTTGTAATGGATAAAGCAATAGGACAAAGACAGCTGGTTTTTACCCTTGTCCCGAGAAAAACCTTTTAGAAAATGATAATGGGCTCCTAACAAACGAGAGAACTGGTTATCATTGGGGAGAATTAATCTCTGCCTTGATTGAGAACACCTATGCCAAATTATGAGCTACAATATCCACCTGCTTGCTGTTACCCAGCAATATAGATTTATTGTGACATTTTGGAGAAGGAGTAAGAAAACATATGAACAACTGTTGTGGTTCATTAGCCCTTTATTGGAAAAACGTGGTGCTCAGGGCCGTGAGAGGTGCAGGGAAAGACAATCCTTTGGCTGAAATCGTTGCATTCACAAGGCTGTGGAGAGCATTCCCAAGGACAAGCTTGCAAATGAGCTGCTGCTTTTTGTTCCCTGACTGTGAGGTTGTTTTTTTTTTTGGTCGAAAGTGAGGCAATTCAGCTCCAGGGGATGGGAGAAAAGATTGGGGCACATCCAAAGCCCTCTGAGCAGCAGCTGCTCTGGACACCAGTCCCTCATCCCAGTGTCAGGTGGATAAAACAACTTCACCTTTCCTGCAGATCCTTTGCTACCAGAGCTGGAGAGGGCAGCCAGTGTCTCCTGCTCCTTCAGAGCCAACCTGGCAGAGCCAGGGAAGCACCACCAGGATCCTGCCTCCCCTGGTATTTCCAGTTTAGTCTCTTATTCCAGTTGTCACCATCAGAAGCCCTTCATTCGTGGCAGGTGTCTGTGAAGGAAAATCCACCCGTGTTGTCACTTTCTCATAAGTTATTTATTTTTAATCCACTCTGGGGGGCTGTTCCACGGCTACAAGCACACAGGCTGTTGATTTATTTGCAGTTAAGGCTCTCAGAGTCAGGATGTTAAAGCCTTCTAAAGCCAACTCCCATTTCATATGGGAGAACCTTTGGAAATGCACTTTAGGTTTATGACACTGGCTTGGCTTAATTTAATTTACAGTTCACTTAACTGATTATTCAAAATACCAGATGTGACAGACAGGAGATTCAGCTGAAATATTACCTCACAGGCACGTTCAACACATAGAATCTGCTCTCCATATGGGAAGGTACAGAATGTCCCCCCATCCCCATCCAAGAGCAATCAGTTTGGTTTTGAAAGGAGAGTGAGGCTGAGTGGGAGATGAGGTCCCTTATTTCTCCTGTAACATTTGCAGCAGCTGATGTGAGAGTCTAACCCGGGCTCTGTTGCATGAGACAAAATGTGAACTTCTAAAAGCGCCAGAGGCAAAGGATTTGTCATGTGTAAAAACATTTGCTGCTTAGTATTTGCTGATGTGTAGTAGTAATTCTTAGCAACTGTTGGAAGTGCAGTAAAGGCAGACAATAAAATAGTGGCAGGAACGTGGAACATCCCAGGTTTTTGAGAGAGTGTCTCTTCTGGTGGCTGGGACTGTCTTTGTGAAGTGTTGGTAAAAGTGTGTGTAGGTTGCAAGTACTCGCTGACTTTGTCACGGAATCATGGAACAGTTTGGGTTGGGAGGGACCTTAAAGCTCATCCAATTCCATGCTGTGCCATGGGCAGGGACACCTTCCACTATCCCAGGGTGCTCCAAGCCCCGTCCAACCTGGCCTTTTGGACACTGCCAGGCATGGGGCAGCCACAGCTTCTCTGGGAACCCCGTGCCAGGGCCTCAGCACCATCACAGGGAACAATTTCTCCTCAGTATCCCATCTATCCCTGCCCTCTGGCAGTTTGAAACCATTCCCTCTTGTCCTGTCACTCCAGGCCCTTGGCCAAAGTCCCTCTCTAGCTCTCTTGCAGCCCCTTTGGGTACTGGAAGGTGTCTCCAAAGCCTTCTCTTCCCCAGCCTGAACACCCCCAGCTCTCCCAGTCTGGCTCCATAGGGGAGGTGCTCCTGTGGTCATTGAGCTGGGGGAAGGTACAGGTGCTTTGAGAGCTGGTCCTTAGAAGTGGCAGTGGCCACCAGGTATGAACAGAAGAGTCCCAGCAGTCTCAAGGCCTCTCTCCTTGTCTCTTACCCCTTGCATGTATCCTTTGGAGCAGGATGATGTGTTTAGTCAAAACAAGAGCAATAGAGACATGATTAATTCCAGGAGTACCTCTAGTTCAGCAGGCAAGAGATCTTTCTTCTTCTGGGCAACATCAGATGCCCATCAGCCATGCTTTTGAAGTTTATGGCCTGAGGTTCCTTCATGTCAGGGCAGGACCTACCTAGGGCACTCCTCTAGACCTTAACTATTAAAGAAAGATTAAAAATTAAACTTCCAGTAATGCAGGAACCTGAACTTTGAACTCCCCCGTGTCAGTGCAGTGTTAATCTGATCTCAGCAGTACCCGATAAAGTCGATCTGTCTTCCTCGCCTAGTTAATTTTTAATTATTTCTATGGATAAAAGGGCTCTGGTGGATGGGACTAAGAGCAGACTGCCTTATCCCAGCCCTAGATCCCAGCACGGAATGGGGGAGCAACATGAACTAAACTCCTCCCACTATTTATACTCTGTATTCCACCCCTGTGTTTGTTTACCTGAGCCTTGGTGTGTAGGCGTGTCCTCCCAGCTCAAGGGTAGTAGTACATGAAAAAATCTGCTCTTGTGCACACATTCACAGGATACTGTCAGGCTGTTAATGGGAACAGTATTTCCAAGGGCTACAGCAGATGTTCGTGGCAGTGCTAACTGGGAAAGAGGATTGATCCATTCCAAAACAAAACCGCTTTTAGCTCCCGTTCTGGGGTGATTCAGTGGTGTATCCAAAGGTACTTCTCTCAGACTTGATAGAAATATTTTAAATTAACCTTTAAAGCATTATTTTATAGATAATATTTTGATTTTGCCATTGGTGAATTTTGCAACATTCCTGTTGTTCTGCATCAACACTACAAAGCCAGTGAGGGTATCAAGATTAATGCCCTGTGTCAGCACAGCACTGAATGTGCTGAATTTTAGCATCAGTGTGAAGGGAAGGGATCCAGAGATTTTAGAGCTCATCTCCATTACATGGACAGTCCCAAATTGTAGTGCTGGGATAACAGCAAGTCCAGGCTCTTGGTCAGGGCCACTTTAGCCAAAACCACTCAGACCTTCCTTGCTGTGCCACGCTCTCACTGTGGAAGGGAACAGGGTGACTCTGTCACTGCCACTGGTGTTTTTTGTGGGTCCAGGCAGTTCCCATAAAGAAACCAGCTGAAGTCCCTAAGGAGGAAGGTGTGTTGCTGATGGCCAAAGGATCTCAGCAGAGAAAAGCTGGAATTAGAGGGTCCCCAGGTGGCTGCAGAAAGGGAAATGTTCCCTTAAACACGGACTTTTCAGAGTCCGAGCTGTGAGGCAGCTAAAGGGCTTTCAGAACCTAACCCAAATTAATTATCTGTGTGTAGGAAAAAGCTGGATCAGCGAGAAAATGTGGAAAAAGACGAGGCAAGATGCTGCAGATGCAATACAGGGAACAGATGTGTGCACTTCTATCCCAAGATTATCCCAACTTGTGCATAACTCATTTGGGCAACCATAACCTGGAATGATGTTGAATTCCTGTATTTTTTTCCCAAGGTAGGGTGTTCAGAACCACTCTGTTTGCCCGATCTCAGATCCAACCCCTCCATGTCTGTCTGTCCAGTGCCCTTTGGGTGAGCTAATTCTGTCTGGCAGCGTTGGAGGTGACAGCTCCATGGAAATAATTAGCAGAAATGCAAATCAACATAAGTACGTTTTTTAATACTTCATGCCTGGAGCTGTGCTAAACTTAGCTGTGATGAATAAACAGCACCAGCATTCCCCTCCTTGAAAGGACAAAGTGCCTCCTGGTATTTGGGATGTCTCTGGTACTTCTGCTATCTTGGTGTAGCCAACCCTGAACATTTAATAACGTGAGCAGGCCCTCAAAAATTAGTGAGATTAATAAACGTTGAATGTTTTCATTTCTGAGCCTTGGAGGTGTACTTAGCTGACGTCTCTCTCTGCAACTGAAAGACTGGGAAATTACTCCTGGTTAATGACGGTGAGATACTCATGTAATCACCTTATTTCAGGAGAAAGACTTTCAAATAAACTCCAAGAGACTCGTGATAAAATAGCAGGAACCGGCGGTGTTGAAATATGAGCCTCTATCATTAAACCATTCGCTCTTAATTAGTTTTTATTTGCAATATTGACAGCTAATCTCCTGTCTCTATTATACCTGTACGACTTCCAGTGATTGGCACAGTGCAGTATAGAAGTAGCTGAAGATGTAATTTGGTTCTCTCCACATAAGATTCCCAAACCACACAGGATTTTTTAGTAAAATTAAGGTGTGTAAGACATATGGCCAAAAAATTCCAGACCTAACCTTGATTTCCTCTGGTTTAGAATGAGAGACTTATGGGATGCAGCCCAGTGGCCTGGCTAAAAAAAAGTGGTGGGATACAATTGAATCTGTCTTTCAACACCATCCAATTTTGGGGGAAAATAAATAAATAAATAGGCAAATAAATAAATAAATAACTTTTTGTTTCAACAAGGTGACATTTGCTGATGTTCACTAATTTAGGAGAGACTGATTTATGCATGTTTAATCTTCGCTAATGATGACTCCAGGGCAAGAAATGAAAATAAGTTCAGTTAATAATACGTGTATATATTATTAACACCTTTACTGATGGAGAGGAGCCTTTTCCTGGTAGATAAATGTAGGAGCGATTTGTGGGAGATCCGAATGACTCAGGGCTGTCAGAACCTCTCTCTCTAACTTCAAATGTGGAGAGAAGGGATATTTGGACAGTAAAAATTCTCAGCTGATCAGCTGTTAAAAGTTGGATGAAAACTATGAGTAAATACAATAAGCAGCCCAGTTCCTTGTGTTTAGGAGTGCTCTGTAACAATGAAATGTGTGTTGGTGGTATTGTTACACCCTGAATATGGATGGCTTCTCCTCCTGCCACACAAATACTGAGAGGGATGCAACCCTTGAATTCAGTCCTGAATGCTGACAGACAAAACTTATTGCGAATATTAATGTGCTTGGTCTAATCATGCTGCTATTTTTTTTGTGTAATTTACTCGATCAGGGAGTTGGAATTCCCTCCTAGCTGTTACAGATTCAAGCATTTATGCAAAATCCTCCAGTCTGGAGATTTACAGTGGATTATCTACAAATATTTGAATACATTAGTGCAGTCCTTTAAATGCATTCCCTTTATTTACATACAGAACAAATAACAAGCAACTTGAATGACAGCACTGTAATTCCATCAAGGAGCTCGTGTCCTGAGAAACCACAGGCATGAACTGTTAAGAGGCCCACAGGTTTGGTGGAGCTCTGCCTGGAATTACAGCTCCATAACCTGGATTTCATTGATTTTTGTATTATTTAAAACAAACCAAAAAAAGCCACAATTTTATAAATCTCGGAGCTGATGTTGTGCTTGGAAGAGTGTGGGAACCCAGAATGCAGAGAATATTTCTCTGCCTGTTTTGAAGGGTTCTACCCCCCTGGACAACACTGTTTTTGACCTTTGTCCATGGAGAAAATTGCCTACTCTCTGGGAAGAACTAGAATCTACACTGGTGTGAACTAGGTGATAGAATATTATGTAAGATTATCACAGGGTGAAAAATTTAGAGGTTTTGAGTTTATTAATATAGTAAGTAAATAAAAGCAAAAAACATCAAAATGGAGGATTGTTACTGTTCTCCAGACCTTCTTCTTCTACTACTCCATATTCTGCAGTAGAAGTAGTCTGGGATGATTGGATAAAGAATTCCACAGTTCCTGTCTACGTGACCAGAAAATTTACTAGCCATTGGTAGAAAAGTGAAAATGTCTTTCGTTTTAAGTTTTCATTGAGTGATTTACCTTTAAAAGGCTGTGTAATCTTGGTAATTCAGCTTTTTCTTGCATTCTCTACTTCATGCTGTGTCTGGGTCGAGGCAGTAGCTTGTATTTCTCTGATAAGACTTAATAAACAAGTACAGAAGAAAGAGAAGGCTAAAAGTCCCATTTGTCTCTGACTCCCGGCCAGGACTCTAAAAAGCCTCCCCCATCAGGGGAGACACAATTAAGGTGCTGGACTTCATCAGAAGAGGAAAGAGCCAGGGAAGGGTGGGTGTGGCAGGATTTCCTCTCACCTCCTTCTACCACAGCCCAGGAAAACCCAGGTTATCTTCCATATCCATCAGTGTAGCAGTCGATCAGAGAGAAAACACTGGATTCAGGTTGTTCATGGGGCGAGGGAAGGTTTGCTGGGATTGATGGGGGAGTTTGAAGAGCTCCCCTTCCATCAGACCTGCCTGGCCTGAGGACAGGTTACCCTGTACCCATGGTTTTTTTGGAAGTTTATGTTATTTGGTTCCCTGATGGGGCTGCTGCACTCACACTCAGTCCCAGATTATCAAGATACGTCAGTGGGGATCGATGTGGGAAGAGCAGCCTGGGCTTGGTTTCTGTTCCAGATCTTCCTCTGGAAGAAAAAAAAAGGAGAATAAAATCCAGCCCAAAGACTTGTTGGCTTTCCTCTGTAGAAAGAGAGATGGGTTCCTGCCGATCCCAGAGGTAAAGCCCTAACAGTTTCCATGGAATAGTCAATTATCTGTTTCATTGCACAAGCCAATATCTTTTCTCAAAAAGATGTATTAGGGTGTTTAGTCATTCAAGTGATCCATCTGGCTGAGCACTCGGAGATGTTCTTTAACTTGATTTATCAGGCCCAGAAGTGGTGTCCTTGAAGCTTCTGGGCCAGTGTGGGACTGTCCATGTACCCACTCTGTAGGGACAGGGCTGGTGACCTTCAGTTCCTGGCAGGAGTGGGGTGGTGCCATCACACCTCTCTGCCAGGAGAGCCTGATTCCACATTGCATTTAAAAACTGATGGTGCAGATGAGGGCTGAGGGGCCACCAGGTGCTTCCAAGGAGAATGCAGGGAAGCCCCCAGGCAGCAGATCTCTGGTAAGACACCTTCCTTCTCTCCAGCAGAATCTGCACCTAAATCCTAATGGAGTCTGGCTAAACCCCTGCAGTGTGAGACTGTGCATGGCCTTTAAATCTCCTCTGCTTCTGAAACACACATTACAGCTCCAGGATCCACGTTATCCCTGTTCCCATCGGGTACCACCTCCGGCACAGTTCAGTCCCTGGGGAAGGCACTTTTCTCACCTTCTCCTCCTGGTTTTGCCCCAGTCCAGCAACACAGTGACCCTAGGAGAGGGTGGCCAAGCTCTCCCATAAAACAGGGAGTTGGGATTGCAGCATATTTGGGTCAGGCATCATCAGCAATTGCTGCTGGGCACGTGGTGAGATGCAACCCCAAAGCCTTGGACTGGAAAAGGGGAGGGAAACCCCCCAGGAAAGTGCTGGCTCCCTGGAAACAACCAGAAGGATGCTTAGGGATGATGTAGGACCCACCTGACTGCCAGCTACAGGCCCTGGGAATGTCTGTGACACAGGAGCAGCTAGAAGGACGCTGTATGTCATGTTTACACCCTCAAAGTGCATGTCAAGGCAAGAGCATTTCCTGCAACACAAGTAAATTAAATCAACGGTGTAATATTTTAGTTACTAAAATCTTCAGGTGAAATTCTGCATATTTTTCTTCTGGGCTATCATCCAGCTTTACAGGATAAATTCTTTAAAGGTAAATTATTTAATTAAATTAAGCTTTGGTTCCCACTTGCTGCTTTCTGAAACTGAAAATTGCCACTTGGCAATGATTTGTTCTTCTCCTCTCCTCCTTTTTTAGAGGGAGGATCGCTAGGAAGTTTAAGTATGAATGCATTTCTTAGCAAGTGGAGTTATATATTTAATATAATCCCAAACAGATTGTCTACTCAAACACTGTTCATTAAATGAACTGTCTGCAAGTGTGATTTACAGAGCATCGTGGTCATGGGAATGTCTGTGTGTATTTAATAACTGCACAGTAATAGCTTATTGGCAGGAGTGGTAATTCGATTTTGGAGTTTTATCTTATTTTTGAGTTTCTGGACCGTGAAATCCTGCTGTCTGACACACTTTTCCATTGCTTAATCTCCTGAGATTTGTGTAGAGAACAACAACTTTCCTCCTTACTGAAGACACAGTGCCCTGCTGTATATTTTTATTGCCACCCCCCAGTGTGGCTACTCACAGACCCCCTGTCACATTTATGGGCTCAGCATTGCCACATAAAATGCAGTAATAGACCAAAATATTGACATTTAATGAGCTAAGAGGTCCAGTCACAGAGAAGATAAAATCTTCCAGCATTGCATAAGTGCAAAAATTTTCAAGGATCATTTTCTGCATAATCTGTTGTGTTCTGTATTTAACTTTCTGAGCTTTCCTATTGATTCCAAGTCAAAACTCTCTTATTTAATGTACTTAAGGAACTAAACTAGTAATTCTTATTCCACACAGAGACTTGTAAGCGTGCTCTCTTCCTTGTGGCTTGCAGTCTGGCAAGTTTGCACCTTGAATCAACCCAAATTTTATTGTGTTTGTGTTTTCTGAACCGTTGAGAAATGGTTTTAGAACCAGATGTCGACATTTTTTTCTCTGAGCAGTGTCTTTGCAGCTGCACTTCCCAGAGGGGTTGTTGGTCTGGGAGGCTCTCCTCTGCCTGTGGAGAGCTGGGGGACATCCCACAACATTTGGGATGGCAAGGAGGACAGACTTCAATTCACTTGTCATTATTTTGGTGTCTTTCTGCTCAGTGGAACTCTATTGTCCCCATAAATACATGTTTGAATCAGCTAATGATTCATCCAGGATTAGAACTGCAATCCTTGCTGTAAGACTAGCTTTACCCCTGAAATCACACTGTTTAAGGTTTTAATTATTTTAAACCATATAGAAATTGTTATACATGCAGATTGCCTCCTATGCACAATACTCTTTTGATAACTGGAAAATCAGGCAAGAAAGGGAAGAAAATGCCAAACTGATGAGATGAGAGGAAACCCAAGCTTGTGTGTCTGACTGCAAGAAGTGAGGAAGGCACTGATGGCTTGGGTGGAATTTGGTGACCTTGCTGTAACTGTTCAAGGATTTTAAAGATTTCCTCCAATTTTTGGTGTTTCTTTTTTAGTTAAAAGAGTTGGTAACGAGAGCCTAAGAGGTGGGTGAGTGTTAAGCTGCTCTTTGTGCTCATGGAGTTTTATCAGTCGTGTCTTATCTGTATACAATAATAGTTTCTAGCAGGCTAGATAACTATTTGATGCCTATAAATGTGTTACCTGTATGCTCAGAAGTTTTCTATCAGGTAAGGGAATGGAAACTGCAGGAGCTTTGTAAAATTGATGCCAGGTTGGGGGAAGAAGGAACTTGGCTGCATTTCCACAGCCTATGCTGTTACCACGCAGTGACTCATCTTTGAAGAGTTCTTGTCCTATGAACTCTGATTTTTACTCTTTTAATTGATCTACCAAAGGGTTCAAAAGCATCAAGACATTATGGCAGCACCCCAGGCAGGAGTGAGAATCCCCCAGAGCCACCAGGGAGCCCCGACATGCAGAGTGGGTAATGTGCAAAGCAGTTTCATGCTTCTACCTTCTGCCAACAATTCAAAATGCTGCTGTTCACCAGCCCCTGAAGTGTTTCACAGTTAAAAACGAGAAGGAAGAGTGAAAATTCAGAAATCTTGTTCCCCAAGTGCCAGGAGAACTGCTGGCTTGTTTTGCCTCTTGTCTGTGGCTAATGCAGACAGGACATTGCAGAGGATTTCAATATGCAGGAGCTTCAAATATGTGGAGCAAACACTATCACAAAAAGCACCATCATGGTACTGCTTTTTTTTTCCTTTCCCTTCACTTCCCCTTCTTTCCTCCTTTCTCTTCCCCTCTTTTCAAAGCCATGTGCATCAGAGAACATCTGGTAAAAGCAGCAGCAGCTGCTCTGTGGTTTTGGAGAGGACCAGCTGCCCACAGAGAAAGGTGTACTGTGGAGGGGACTGGGTGACACTGAGGACTTCACTCTCCAAAATTAATTTTGGCATCCAGGGAGGAGGGGAAAGGTCATCTGCATGAGGTTTAATTGTACCAGTGTATGCTCAGCTGAGGTGGCTCTTTTATCCTGTCTTCCCAGTGTGTCATCCAGTCCTCCAGAAACTGCTGAAGTCGTTCCTTTGATCCTCATCTTTGGGCTTTGTCCTGACTTTATTGACTCTGCTGCAAAGCCTGGATCTGTCTCTGTGTACATGGAGCACAGTGGGCACCCAAGCCCAGCTAATACTCAATATTTGTCAGAGAGCCTCTGGCTCCCTCCTGCAGCCATCCATCCTGCCGTTGTTCCTATTGATCATCCTCTTCTTCTGGCATCCACGCACAGACCTGGTTTGCTTTTTAACTGATCACAAAATGAAACAAACAAACAAAAAACCACCAAAAAAGGCAAAGCAGAGCAAAATAAATACAAACCTGCCATTTCCTGCTCCGTGCTGTTGATAAATGTGCTCTTTCCTCATCCCTAAAAGGCTGTTGTACATAGGGTGTTGTGCCATGCCATAACAACCCCCAAGTCACTCCTCCCCACTCCTCCATATCTCATCTGTCTCTAGGTCTCTCAGATGTTCTTATCTTAATGGAATTTTTCCTCGCAACCCAGGAATTGTACCAGGGGGCTCTTGCACATCCCAGGCAATGCTTCAGCATGCATATTCCGGCCCTGCGTTGTCATGTGTTGCTATAAATAGCTCTCACAAAGAGTCCATATTTCTGCGGAGATTTGCCTGTCAGCTCCTAACAATGGGAGTCGTTCACAATGGGAGAACAGAATACCAGCTCCGTCAACCTTTGACAGACTAATGGGGGTTATTTGACTTTCAATTTTTCATTACCAGCTTTGGCAGCCGCAGTCGTCGTGTTGAAAAATACAGACTGATCCGCACTGCCAACAAGGAGGAGCCGCTCCTGGGGCTGCTCCCTTGGGAACGTGGTGCCTGCGAGGCTGTGCCACGTGCCCGCTGACAGCACACGGCAGGGAACCAGCTGCTCGTGTGCCAGGAGTTCAGAGAGCTCGGCACTGCCCCTTCCTGCCCTGTTTTGAGAGCTGGAGAAGAGGGGAGTGGTTTTCCTTCAGGCTGGGAATGTTTGGGGCTGGTCAGGCTGGAGGAGAGAAGGTTGTGTGGAGACCTCACAGCAGTTTCCAGGATCTGAAGGGGATACAGGGAAGTTGGAGAGGGACTTTGCATCAGGAACTGGAGTGACAGGACAAGGAGTAATGGAAATGTGAGGAATGAGACAACTCTTTGTAGAAATTAAAACAATTTATTAAAACAGAAAAATTTAAAAATTGCAAAAACTAACAAAATATAAAAATTTGGGATCCTAGTGGCTCAAGAGGTATGCCCCAGGAGCGCAGGGATTCAGGAACTTTTGGCTTAAGGCAGCTCTGAACCTCAGGTAGAAAAAAAAAACTTGCAGTCTAGGCTGGTCAAAAAGAAATCTATTTCTAAAAGCCCCTAAAAAGGGGTAGGTTTCTCCAGCACTGCCTTAGCAAGCTGGAGAGGAAGGGAGAGTGAGAAAGGCGTGTCTGCTTTTCTCCCTTTTATAGCTTTTGCTCCGCCCACAGTCTGCCCACAGCCCACCCCTTTGGTTCAAGGTGATTGGTGCTCTCCCTTTGACAGACCATCTCCATCCACCAATGGCTCCTCCTGGTCAGAGGGGTGATATTAGTTGAGATAAGGGTCAGGTGCCTACAGGGTACGGCCATGGGGGCTGGGCTGTCCGTTGCAACTGGGATTTTTTTAAAATCTGCCTTGAAACCAAGATACAAGTAAAACATAAAAAAAATACATCCAACACATCTTAAAACACTTGTAAAAGTATACAGTAAACACAGGAAGACCATAAAAACTTGATTAGTGTACCTGGGCTGATGGGTTAATTTTAACATTCAATTTAAAAATGTTAAGCTCAAAATTAATTAAAGCACTTAATATGCAAAGACCAAGCACAAATAGGGATTTCATGTATGACAGGAAACAAACTAAAAGAGAGGAAATTTAGGTTAAATATATGGAAGATATATAATAGATATATGAAGGTGGTTAGGCTCTGGCACAGGTTGCCAAGAGAAGCTGTGGCTGCCCCATCCCTGGAAGTGTTCCAGGTCAGGTTGGATGGGGCTTGGAGCGACCTGGGATAGTGGAAGGTGTCCCTGCCCATGGCAGGGGGTGGAACAGGATGATCTTTAAGGTTCCTTCTCAGACTGTTCTGTGATTCTGTTGCTGAAAAATCCCTCACCCGAGTTTACTAAAAGGATGCTCCCTCTGCCTTGAGGGCTCTAAGTCACCTGTTCAGAGCCTTAGCACTGAACTGAGGCTCATCACTGTCCTTCTGGCTCCGTGTGTCCCTTGTCCTCACTTTGTCACCGTGTCGT
This sequence comes from Aphelocoma coerulescens, assembly GCF_041296385.1. Lineage (NCBI taxonomy): Eukaryota > Metazoa > Chordata > Aves > Passeriformes > Corvidae > Aphelocoma > Aphelocoma coerulescens. The sequence goes on along the minus strand of NC_091022.1, from coordinate 29,306,382 downwards.
GCCTTTGTAGAAACTGCTTTTTTTGGGAAGTGACATTGTCACAAGGCAGCTGCTCTGGGCTGTGCAGAAGGTGAATCACTCAATAAACATTGCAAATTTAGCTCAGAGTTGCCACTGGCAAAAAAAAATGCCACATGAGAGTTGGAAATACAGAGGCTGTTACTTTGCCTGAGATGTGAAAAGGCATCTTGTTTACACCAGGATAACTGCCCAGGATAACTGTCCTGGAATAAAATCTGGCAGCAATAAGGGACAATGAGCTACTTGAGGTCACTGCTTCTACCACAAAGTAATTAGCCAAGCCCAGCTTTATAGGCCCTTTGCAGGACCCAAACTGGCTATTTAGAAGGGGAAATGGAACATTAACCTTTTTCTTGGAGAAGATGTAGGTAGAGTGTCACACATTTTAGTGAGGTCCCTGGTGTGCACAGGTCAGTGCCAGAGGTGCCCAGCCCCTGTTAAACAGTTGGTTGTCCAAGCTGGGTCAGAGTTTGGACATGGAAATATCCCATAAACAAGAGGCATCTTGCAGGTTTCAGTCATGCAGGTGACAGGGGTTAAGCTGGAATTGGACAACAGACACAGTTGTCCTTGCAAAAGGCACGATGTGCAGCTGGAAAGTTGCAAAGGCTCTCCAAGCCCTGCTGAGTATCTGCTGCCACAAAAGACAGCACCTCAGGGAAAAAGATCTAAACATGGATTTTCAAGTAGTCAATGTTCCTCTAATTACTTCAGAGTCAGGACCAGCAGCAGGGAAGAAGTTCTCCAGCATGAACCTCCACGTAATGCAGCAAGAAGAGGCTGGCCCGAGGACCTTGATCCATTATCCAAACCTAAATCCTGGTGGCTTTGTATCTAAAAGATGTCCAATACATTTGGATATAAATAACTCTTAGTTCAGGGCATAGTCTAGCACTGGCTTACCTTTATAATTACAAAGGCTTACCCTAAAAAATCACAAATTACAGGAAAACCTGCTTAAATGGGAACCACAGTTTAAGGTACTCGAGGACCATCCTCCTCTACTGACAACAGCTTAGTCCCACAGCTTAGAAATGGAAAATTTCTTTGTTTCCTTCTGACTCTGGCACAGCAGCTGCAGGGATTAATTGAACTCATGAAATCTATTGATTTTCTGTAGCTGTTATTAAAAAAAAAAGGCACTTTTTGCACCCTGTGAAAGGTATGACTATCACTAAATTGTGTGCAATAAACCAACAAGGCTCCGGTCTGTTGAGAAACCCCAAGTCCCATTAGTCTCCTAATTTTTATTTCAGAGCACAGAGACTTTTATTGTGTTACTGAAACTTCTGAGATAGTCCTGCTGTGCCATCAGCCTCATCTCAAGGGAGAGACCTACATGATCCCAACATCTCTTCTGTGGATCAGCAGGAGAGATGCTGGCGTGCTGCAGAAGCCACGAGGAGGTTCTCACTTCTGCAACTGAAACGTGTTCAGCATCTCTGCTGTTCTGTTCTGTATCTCCATGTAAACTCCCATGTGGGCATCGGGAGAATGGAATTCATTTTAGAAGGTTTGAAGTATTCCACTTGAGATAAGCCATTAAGGTTTTTATTGTTGACCTCCCTGCTGGTATCAGTAAAAGCAAAGCTGCCTTCACCAAAGTCCTCCCCACGCAGAGAGTTTCCAAGAGCTGCATTTGTTTACAAGATTGAATAAATTACCTCCACTAATAGCAGGAGTGAAACCAAATCTCAGGGTGTGTTTGGGGCTCGTTCTTAGATCCATAGCACTGCAAATAGACTGGTACACAAGCATCAGTTTTTATTTTTAAGCACAGTTACATTTATATAAAAACCAAGTTGTATTTTAAGACCAGACCAAAATTCAAAGACAGCAATGCAATGTTTTCCATCTGAGGTTATCTATCTTAAAATAGTTTGCTTATGTATATTGTGGCACTTAGTGGTGGTGGTGGCAGCAATCCATATATTGCTTTAAGGCTTTCTTACTTATTTCAGTGCTGAGACTACAGTTTGGCTCATTTCTGCTAAACAATGGAGTTAAAGAAATCCCAGTCCCCCTAACAATTTCTCAAGTTCTTTATTAGCAATGTGCATGATGATATAAGTAAATTCCTTTCTGCCTTCTGCACTAAGTAGAAGGGATTCTAGAGCACACCTGTTCGATTTGGTGTCCCCCATCACCCTATGCACACCAGTTTCTCTTTTCTGTGTTTCGGGGGAGTTTTTTCTAAAGTAGTTGTTAGATAACTTAGCAGGAAAAATACAAATGCAATTGCAAATGGAAAAGTACAAAATACCTGGTTGGTGGTCACTATGTGATTGATACTTTAAAATCAAATTCTGCAATGCATGTCCAAGGCAGCAGGAGGGAAGGAGTCCACAGCCAGTCCGTGTGTTATATGAAATACCAGCTCCTTGGTTTGAAGTTTTCCAGCTATGTCTCCTTTGCTTTGGGTCAAAGAGTGCTATTTTATTTCCTTTAATTTAATGTAAAGCTGAGGAAAGGCATGTATATTTATTAAGACTTCAGGCACTTCCCTATCTGGTTCTCTGAAGACCTGAGCACGGCTTTTAACTCCCATTATACCTAGTGAGAAGTGTGTGGGTAGGCAAAGAGGAGCAAACAGACTTTGCTTGTGTTTTAGCACTCCTGATGGAGTTTTGTGTGTGTGGCTCCTTCAGAGGAAGCATCAGCCTTTCAGGACTGGCATAATTGGAGTCTGTTGTTAAACATTCCCCCTCCAAGCTGCATTTTTTCCCATTCTTCACTGTGTTGCTGGCTTGCAGTCTCAGAATGTGCCCCTTTTCAAGCATGGCAAGCTGTGTCATAGTTGACAAACACGACAATGGCTCACAGTTGTCCTGATCAGATGGATACCAGAGAGTCAGAGGCTTAATGAGGTGCTCTGGTGCATAATCACCGTCACTGATGGGCACTTGGAGTGAGTTATTCAGCAGGATATGTTGTGTCCTGCACTGTGGCTGGAAATAATACTCACAAAGTTGCACAGTTTCTTGACCAACTGAACAAGCTATCAGCGAAAACCTTTCAAAATCAACTTTAAATAAGAGCCTGTGTCTTTCCACACAGTGCCAGTGAGAGCTGCTTCCAGAAACGGCGTGGGCTGAATGTGGGGACTGGTTTATTTTACGTGTGGGGCTTAACTGAGGCTGTGTGAGGCGTGGGCTGAGGGACAGGAGGAAAAGGTTTTCAGGAAGAGGAATGTTGTCCAAATGGTGTCACTGCTGGAAAAATGGATGTAGAGACAGGCAATTCCTGCATTACCACAGGACCTGGGCTAAGGGAAGCTTATCTCAGTGGCAGAATACTCTTTGGATGTCAGGACTCTGTGCTGGCTTCCTGTGTCTTTGCTCCTTAGCTGACACCCTGTTCCTGTGGTGCTGCATGCCAAACAGGCTTTCTAATGACACAATTCTTTATTTAAATTCCAGGCTGTGACTGCCCTGTGGGGGAGAGTCAGCCGTGCTCCTGTCTCTGTCCCCTCCTGGCAGCCTGGTGGCTCCAGAAGGTTCTGTCCAGGTCTCCCTTTGCAGCAGCAAGTTGGTCACAGAAAACACTGGGGCCAACTCAGGTTAAATTACCATTAAATTAAGGCAGCAGTTACAGCTTTAAATTGCACATTGCAAATGAAGGGAGAGTGGATGTTAAACTTAATGACCTGAAGGAAACACTCAAGGTGCAGGAATGGGGATTGATCTGGAGACCTGTGGTTTGTAAAGCCAGAAGGGAGCAGTGCAAGCGACCTCCTCTGACCTCCTGAAGGCCATCCTGAATTAATCCAGCTGAGCTGGGCCAATCTCAGGAAACATCCACTTGTGAAATGCAGGTTTACAGTGTTGAGGAACGCACTTTAATTCTCAATAAATCATTTCCAGTTGTTATTTACTCTGGCTATTAAAATGCAGCATCTCATTTCAAGTCAGAGTTTGCCTAGCTCAATTCCCAACTCTTGGGTCATATCATAGCTCCATTTATTTCATAAAGAGGCTGCAATTATGGAACTTCAGTGTCCTGTGTAGGTATTAATCAGCTGTCATCAATTTGTACCCTCTCCTTTCTTCTGATAATCTGAACAGACTGACTTCCTTGCTTTTTTGCACTGACCACGTATTTACTAGTCCTTCAATCATTCTTGTGGCTTTTTGCTGCAAAACCAAATGCAGGGACAGTGCTGCTGGTTGCTGTTGTGGTTGTACCAATTCACATTACCAGTGTGATATAATCTTTCTATTCCCGTGTGGCTTTATTCTGCTGACACTGTCATCAGACCCTTCGCTACAATGGCAATGCCTGGCCTTGATTTCCAAGTTTTTTCTGTATTTTAGCCCCTTTCTTCCCCAAATAGCCCCTTCCAACCTGTAAAAGTGCTGTACGTGCTTTGTTCCTAGGATTCAGTTTATCCTATTTCCTAATTAGGATTTAGGGCTCATTCAGTAGCTGTACTATGGAGCACATAATGCTTGCTTGTGTTGATCTTATCAGGTTGCTTTGAATCAATACCTTCTCCACTTCATTATTTACCATTCTCCTAATCTTTGTCAGTCATTTGACATTTTTATCAAATAATGTTTTCGTATTTTCTTCCAGCTTGTTGATAAAAATGTTGTATAGCTGAGGGTCAATTACTCAGGGTCCTTGCAGGATCTCATTAGAAACACCCACCACTCTGTGATTCCTCTGTGGAGTGACTGAAACACAGTAAAATCAAATGAATTGATTAGTGAAGTGGTATAGGAAGCAGTGACAATTAGGGAACTGCCACATTAAACAGTGCTGTGCTGGTAGAATTCAATGCTGAACCATGTAGTGCATTGTCTTTTAACAGAATTTTTACAAACTCAAGAGAGAAAATAACCTCTGGGTTATTCAGTTGTTCTGGGCTGTGACTTTTTAAGGCAGAGTTTTAATATTGGAAGGAGCTCCCATATCGACACAGCTGTGATTTTTAAAAGGTCGGGGTTCATTTCAGTTTCTTTTCTTTTTGGCCTTGTTTTTCCCTTGAGAGAATAAGGATTCACCCTCATGGGCAGAGCTGTACCAGCAATGGGAGGGTTCCCCAGAGAGCTGGGGCATTCTGATGTGATGCCTTCTGTCTCTGTAGTAGTTTGTGTTGTCCTTCAAGTGTGGTGCCTGAGGATGGGGAGATACCTTGCTAGAAATGCAGGTTTCTGAGCATTCCATTAATCAGCACCAGGACAGGAACCTCAGGGGAAGTTCAGCACGTGCAGGTGGGTGGTTCCTGGAGTTTTGGGTAGCAGGGGGCTCTTCCTTCGAGTGTTAATGTGCCAACAAAAGATTTCATAAATCATAAACAAGCACAGCTGATGGGCAGGGTCTTGTCAACCTCACTGCATTTCCATCAGAAACTTTGCCTATTTTAGTCATGTAGATTATGGGATGTGATTTTCCACGCTCTGTAATATCAAGGCAAACCCTACCAAGAAAGCTTTGTTGCCTCAAGACTAATGAGGTTGTAAAACTCTATCCATAAAATCAGAATAATAGTATTCCCTTGCATCACGAGATTGCTGTAAGTACATATGTATATTCTGCACTCACGTGGCCTAATAATGTGAGAGCAAAACTTCATTTATTCATGTGAAGGACAAGTTTCTGCAGTGCACAAGGTTACAGGTAAAATCCCAAGGTTTTCCACCTTGCTGTGTAAATAGAGAGGAACACCAGTACGGTTCATTTTATACAGTGAATAATGTAACATCAATTATTGCTGAAATCTTTATTTGTCTTTCTGTGTAGTTATCTGCTGTGGTTTCTTTTGTATGTTCTCATTTGTTTAATTAAATTACATTTGGTCTTTCTGGAGTCCTTGCTGTCCCTACTTGTTGTGGACATTTATTAATAGTGTCACTTGGTTGATATTCTGTTAATTTTAATCTCGTCTGAATTTGATTATCTTTATCTATTTCCACTTCAGAGACTTCTCCCTCAATTCAGAAGGACTTGCTCTCTCTTCCCACTGTTAACACAAGGCAAGTTGTCGTGTGTACACTTTGTAGGTGCTTTAATGGCACTAATTAATCAAGGAGCAGTGCAACAGAGGAAGGAAAACATTACAAATGAGCTCAGCCAATTCATATGCAGAGCACCATGACTGACCCTAACTGGTGTTACCCTGACATCACCCATCCCGCAGAGCCAGAGCAGTGCAGGAGTGAGGCAAACCAGATCCCTGAGAAGCGATTAGCAGCTACTCCTTGGCACCCATCCCTTTGGCTCTAGGTCAGGCTAGGGTTTAAAGCACTAATCTCTAGTGCTTTAGGTTTCTGAAACCCTGTGATAGTGCAGTGTAAATACTTAAAGAACCCCAGTCACTGCTGGACATGTTCAGTGCAACAGCATCATGTCAATGTTTAAATGAGTTTTGTCAGCTCTCAGGTGTCTGGTCTTTTTCTCAGGGCAGCAGGTCTTGCTCTCTCACCTTGTTCAGCTTTTAAGTTGCTAGCGCTTAGAGTTGTTGGAGAGAAACTTTCAAAATGTGGCCTTGAAATACTCAAAGCCCTGTGTGAAAAACAGAAGTATAAATATAAACACTTCAAATGCATTTATTTTTAAATCCATGATCTTTGCTCATTCTGAGAGGGGCTGAGAAAAGGTTGGAGGGAGCCATGGAGAGCCCTCGCCTCAGGAACATGGCTTGTTTGGAAACTTCTGGGTGCTTCCAGGAGTAACAAGAACCTTGTCAGGGTGGGGAAATGGAGCAGAGGATGTTTGTGTCCAGTTCATCTGGAATTTGTGGTAGTCAGGATCTCTTGCACAAGAATGGGGAAGGTCCCCTAGGTAGAATTTGTGCTTCTGACACCCAAAGTTGTTTGGCTACCAAGCAACACAGAGAGAGCAAGGGGCACTTTTGAAAGCAGGTTTTGAAACAATACAGTCACCTCTCCTTGTTTATCCATTTTTAATAGGAATGGTGTGGGCAGGGGACTCAAGGCAGGGCATGGCACATGGGGCTGAGCCTCTTGTGCAGGACAGAGTTCAGACACGAGGCACAAGTGCCTCCTTGCTGGCTGTGTTGAGTGGTTTTTTTTCCTTAGTAGTTTCAGTTATGTTAAAATTCACTGTTGGTTCCCCTTGATCTGTATCAAGAAGTGAAATTTCTCTTTCTTAGCTCTGGATATGTCTGGGGGATTTAGCAGTTTAAGCACCTCACAGCCCAAAGGATTGTTGTCCAATTAATCAAAGTGTTTCTTTACATCACACCAGTGAAGAGAGTGAGAAGAAAACGGGTCTCTATGCCCCTGTCTATTCAAAGAGATAATGTGTAATTACTCAGAAATGCTGTTGCCAGTTGCCTCCTCTCTCTCCCAGTGGAGGCAAGGGGCAAGGATCACACACAATCACCTTTCCTCATTTTATCTAACAAGGGTGAAATTCTACTGTCAGGCATATTTTCCAGTTTAAGTCGTGACGTACAGCAGATTGTTATGCATGATTATAAAGCCTAATAAATTTCTCCCCATCTCATTTTCCCTGGCTGGTGGAAGTCAGGGATTAAATGCCATTCTGCTGGGTGGTAAGGTGAGGTGGAGAGCTGCACTCACAGCCCACAGATGCACAGGACTGCATCTCCCCCTTAAACTCTGGGTCAGGAATATGTCATTTGTGTTAGCAAGCCTGGTGGAGATTGCCCAATTTCCCAATTTCCCTCCCATTTTGGAAGCTCACAAGCTGGGGGGGTGTGGGTCCATACACTGAGCCTGGTTTATGGGCCTGAGCCAGACAGACTGGGACTTGCTGCTGCCACAGGAGTGGGAAATTAGGAGCCCATGGAATGGTCATTCAAGGGAATTTGGTTTGCTAAATGCAAGATGAGGTTCCCTGGTCACTTTTTTCCATCGTTCCTCCTGATTTCACATCAGCAGTTGGTAATCTGTGAGCGGTGCAATGTCTGTCTGGGTTATCTGGAGTACGTGGCAGTGCCTGAGGCAGGGCCATGTTTCTCTTCTAAAATTAATAGGAGATGAATTCTGAGATCAAAATGGGCAAATTAGGATTTGTGAGGGCTCTATTAGCTGCTCTTGGAGTGCTGTGATCCACACGGGTGTTGGCTTTCATCATAAGGACCAAAAGCTTTTGTGGTTTCTCTATTTGCTGCCTTACATCACCAGTTCTGCCTGCATTCAAGGCTCCACGTGCCCTGTGAGTGCTTTTTGCAGTGCGTGGTAGGAAATGTTTAATGTAGGGATGATCAGAGTGGGGGCCTGGAAATATCAGTGAGACTGTTACATGATGAGGTTAGAGAGGGAAAATGGTGAGGAAAAAAATACTTTACATAATGTTAACCATTTCAGAGGTACCTGAGAGTTTTTGTCTCCTTTTCTTGTAGTTAGAAGAATGTTCATTGAGTATCTCAGAGATGGAGCAAAAAGCTTCTGGACTATTCCATGTTGTTAAATTGCTTATCTTTGCCAAACAAAGAGATCCATAATGCTGACAAGGGACAGCTACAGCTGATACTTTGCTCTACCAAGTTCTCAGCACGGACGAGGAGCTTTTGTGGTTTCTGTGAGAAGCCCAGCCTGGCTCAGCTCAGCACTGTCAGATTGTTTGTCTCAAGGGAACTGTTGGGGAGACAGACATTTTCCATTATTGCTTTCCTAGTGTTAAATTTGATTTGTTCTCTTACCTAGTTCTTGCTACAGAAACTAATCATGCCCTGATTCACTCCCCTTTCTTTTTGGTTACACAGCCATTTGGAAAGAACACCCCAAATGATCTAATCAGCTTCAGACTGGCACAACTCTGCTAAAAGGTTGGAGTCCTTTAAACTGCTCTTTTATTTTCTCTTTATCTCTTCAGGTTACTTAAAACATCAGCCAGAAAAATACTGCTGCACCACTAATTACTGGAAATAAAAGTTCTCTTTAAAATCATGTCTCATACTAAGCATTCATTTTCAGCATGTGAAGCAAATCCATTGCAGATGGAGAAATGAGGGGGCAGAGTGGGGCAGTGGCAGAACTGGGGTACAGCTGTTGCAGAAACTGGGTTCTTGGGGTCAGTAACTGAACTGGAAATGCAGTTGGAGGGAAAATTGTGGGAATGAAATGGAAGCAGTGTTTGTTGTAACAAAATGTACTATTCAGTACATCAGGGAAAAACCATACCACTAGTAAGTCAAACCACCCATATTTATGGCTAATCCTGACAAGCAGAAGTTGCTATTAGAATAATTTGAATGACCTCTGTGGAATAAGGTCACTCTTCTCATGTGATTCATTGTATGCTACATGTGATTTTCTGAAATACAGCTCCTTACCATGACATACATAGGTCTTAAAATTATCCTCCCTTACCATTTTATGATTTCCTTAGTTCATAATTAGTTTCTGATCACTTTAATTTTTTCTGTACTAACGTTGTGTTTTTTCTGAGATGTGTTTCCACCTGAACTGCAGATTTTTGAAGGATCCTGCATATGTTCACATAAACTTGTGAATGCTGCTGAAATTGTTAAAATATTAATTCACAAATACGGATTTCCTGAATGCATTTTGCACAGACTTTAGCAAGGGTCATATTTATTCTGAAGGGCACAGGACAGAGCAAGAGTGAGGTTTAAGACAACTCACAAAATGGTAACATCACTAACAAAAGGAAGACTGTTAACTGATAGGTTTGAGAGGGAGTAGCTATTTTGGTTCACTTATCCCTATAGATTTATTGGCCAATGCAATCTAATCACTGCTTGCAGTGCAATTCCAAAAGGGTGGAAAAAAAAGGGGGGGAAGAAAAAGGCAGCTTTTCAGAGCTCAACTTTATTTTAATAGGTTTGACTGGTGCAAACCTGTGTGATGGTGTTTCAGATGAAAGGACTGAGATCTAACAAGTTTCCATTCTGTCAAACTAGAAGGGACATGAACTATTATTTTTGACACAGAGGGGAAGTAATCAAATATTTAGGTCTTTTGTTTTCATTAACCAGAACAGGAGGATAAAAAATAGATACCAGAATATTCCTTTTGATTTGCTTCAAGAGTAAGTGAGGCATAGCTATTCATTCTTCTTCATTTTCCCTCAAAGATGAAAATCAGGAGCGGTGCTGTCCTCCCGGCGCGTGCTCCAGTTTGTTGTGGAAGGAGCATTTTCTCTGTCAGCTTAAAGTGTCCGTGCAGAGCACTTTGTCTCTCTCTGTCTCTCTTTTATTTATATGAATGGTTTTTCAGCAGAAATAAGTGCTTAAGTGCTAACTTTTTTTTTTCCCCTCTTGAAGAGAAGATGAACTGCATGTCAGCGTGTACAGACAATGGATGAAAAACAAACAGAATTTGTTTTGGAGGTGTTTTCATTTATGCGTTCTCAGAGCTTGATGTGAAAGTGCCTTTCAAATCACCACAGACACACCAGCTTTTGTGCTTTAAATGAAGACTGAAATTCTCTGCTTTCCAAGAGAGCCATTCAAAAGGGTGAAACTGAACAATTCCATTGATCTCTCCGCAGGAGGGTGTTTTATAAGGATACCCTGATCCCCATCTCAGTGGTGGAGAAACAGGCAGAGATTTTTTGCAGGGCAGCAAACCAGAGGGCAATGGTAAATCCAGCAGCATAAGCCAGGTCTCCTGAGTCACAAATGAGATGTGGTTGAAGTCTGTACACAGCAGAGTCTGGGCTGTAATGCAGGGATTTATGCAGGGGCTGCTGGGATGCACATTGCAGTATGATAATCGTTAGAATGGACAATTGTCCCACTGGCTGTCATTGAACAATCCTCCAGTATGGTTTGTCTGCTCAGCAAAGGAACTGTAAATGAACTCCTTTGTTTTTATTCCTTTTGTTTTGAAGACCTTTTTAACTGCAGAAATCATCCTTATGATGTCAGCGGGGAAAGATTAACCCAGTATGGTTTTTTTTCCTGAAGGTGAAAAAATGTGGAAAATTGCCTCAAGAAAATTACAGATTGTGCCCTGTTAAAAAGCCATTAATGCCTAAGGTGTTGGGGAAAAAAGGCATTGAAATTTCAAATATATGGGATGATTTTTCTGTGGCATTTAAAGAAATGAGAGTATATGCTGATTATGTTTTCCCTCAGATTGGCTTTTGTAGGTTTGGTCCAATATTTCTTCATTAGGTGAGAATTAAGCATTACAGAAACATACACTGTTTTCTTGCTGCACGATATCCTAGACAATTTCTCATGAACAGAGAATTCGGTGGCTTACAAGTCATGTAATTAGGGGATTAAAATCTAAGTGTAAAAGGAATTCTGAGACTCAGGTAACAGCTGGAATGAGCAGGTTTTCTTTGCAGTGTCTGTAGGAGATTATCAGAAATAGGATCCATCTCACTAAAGGTGTAAATCCTGGGGCTAGGGATTTCTCTTGCTGCATGCCAGTGGAGAAGACCTCTTTGATTTAAGTCATGGTTACATGGACGTTGCAGGGGAAGAAAGTTTCTACTTGATCCAAAGTGTATTTCATACATGGCTTTGTGATTTGTATCAACATCCTGACTTGCACTCAAAAGCAAAACTGTAACAAAAGATGGATTTATTAAAAGACTGACCAGAATAGCCCATTATTGGTTTGGACTATCTAGCAGTGGTTTAAATGTGCTATCCATGGGAAAGCAGGGGAGAAACCTTGGGATAAAGGTATTTTAAGTGTCTGCCATTGATGTTATTTTCTGATAAGCTGCCCTTCATGCTCAGAAATGATGGAAGGTTGGCAGTCCTTTGCTTTCTCTTGGACTGAAACAAATAGCACCACGATAAAAGTTGCTGCATTTGAAATGTATTTGAAAACTAAATTGATGAAGAAGCAATGACAATGTTTTTTTAGTTCTGTGCCCTGGCACTGTGACAAACATGTTTCCCCATGTGAGGAGAAGCAGCTGTGTGATAACCAGTGGCATGTAAGGACACAGAATCAAATCTTCTGTCCTTTGGGCTGGATTTACCAAGTTGCATCTTCACTGACCTTGTTGACTCTGGAGCAAGAGGACACAACCAGCTGCCAGCAGTTCACTTCTGTGGCTTCCACAGCTCCTGGCCCCAGATGAGGAGCATTGGCTGGTGGTGTGTGTCCTCCCAGCCCTCTGCAGAGCCAAGTGCAGCAGCCCAGCTCACCCTGCCACGGGGCTGAAGTCTGGTTTTGTGCTAGGTGGGGAGTCAAAGTGCCACTGCCTCTCTGATTGCTTCCTCGGGAGGAGGCAGTCACTTGAACTGCTCTAGCTGCAGCTCATGCCTTTAGGCAGGCTCTGTCTAGACCCATAATTGTTATGTTCTAGTCTTCAAACCCATCTCTGCATGATCTGCAGTAAAAGAAGATGCGTGAGTATAATGATCTACATGTGTACACAGCCAAATTCTTCCTTTAATTGTGTTAGCACAACCCATCTATTGAGTGCACTAAATGCAGGGTGAGCTCTGCCCTGGCACATTTGGATTTGGACTGCTGATTAGCCTGCAATACATATTTCACTTTACCACCAATAGGACCTTAACCTCACTTAAAAAGAATAATGACAAAACAGCCCAATTATCTGTTCCCAGAGTCCATTACTGAGGGGGAACCAAAATTACCCTTTCTGTTAAAACAGCCCAGTTCTCATTACAGTTGCATTAAAAAAGGGTCTGAGATTAGGTTGCCTTTGTGTTAGGCACTGTATGAGCAAGTAACAAGGAATAGGTCCTGGCCCAAAGAGGTTACAGTGTAAATTAGACAGAAGTGGAGAGAAAAGCAGTGGCTTTCAGTCATTTCCTGTGGGGAAATGAGGCACAGAGTGTGTTACACTGCAGAAGCACAGAGAGTTAACTGAGAATGAGCTACCCAAGTCCAGATACCTGTGTTACACTGCCAAAAGGTGATGCACAGATATAATAATAACCACAGTGGTCTGGTTATTTTACTTCTGGACTTGGGACTCTGGGATACTTGAGTGATGTGCAAGTACAAGCCCTCATTTGGAAGTTGCTTGGGTTTGTATGTAGAGGCAGCATTTAAAAAACATTTAAACAGATTAAGACAGACCTGCACTGTTCTTCTATCTCTGTCTGCCTTGCTGGGAAGCACAGAGCCCCAAAACCTTGGCACAGAGAGAATTATGTGTCTCTTGGAACTGCCCACGGCAGTGGACAGTGGGAATGCTGATTCCCAAGCAAATGAGCTACTGGGAAACAAGAGCATTAGAGGGTAAAACATCTTGGCGTCAATGAATCAATATTTTTCCCTGAAAATCTGTTTTGTCAGAAATTTGCTGATGAACCTTGCTAAAAACCAAGCTCTGACTGTTAACAAGGGAAGTTCCCAGCAGGCAGGCAGTAAAGGGAAGGAAGGAAGAAGGCAAGGATGGCTTTAGCCTCCTCCCTATGTCCTGTCCCCCTTACCAGGGCCCTGTCTGTGTCCCTTGTTTCAGTCAGGAGCCCCAAAGCAAAGCAGAGCTGCCTTCAGCTCCTGGTCCTGCCCTCTGCACCCCTGGTCTGCCTTCCACTGAGGGGATGAAGCTAAACCCCAGCAATTTATGATAGAACAACAGCATGGATTCTTTCTGATTTTTTTCTTTCCCACCCACACCCAACCCCTTTTCTCTCCCCTTTTCTCCCCTTTCTGTGTCCTGGCTGAATTTCTATGTCTTACATCAGCTTTTGAATTGCTGGGGGTATAATACAGCCCTGAAGTAATCACTCATTTCAACACCTTCCTATCTTTGTCTCTAGTTTGAGGTCATTTTCCCGACCTACAAGAACGAATTCTGAATCTTTACTGAATCTCACTCCTTGCTTAAAATGTCTTTCCTTTTTTACCATCTTTGCCTCAGAAAATCCATGGGTAGAATCCTGACTCTTATGAATTTGTTGGCAAACAGGCTGAGGGCTGACCTCACGTGTTTGGTAAGAGACCTTTCCATAACTGCTACAGGAAGAACTGCCCTTAAACAAGAGCTCTGAAGAGCCTGGAGCGCAGCCAAATGGGGAAACAAGGTTGTTATTGGCATGATTTTAATCATGATAGACAATTAGCAAAGCTTAATTATATTGAGAAAGAAAATCAGAGCACGTGGCAGTAATGAATTTTCCTAGTAAATCTCTTGTGCTTCAGAATAAAACCAGCTGACCTATAAATACAATGAAATCAGAGGAGGTGTTTGCCCACATGGCTTAGCTTTGTGCTGCCTGGGCTGTGAGTGTGGCTCCTTCTCCGAGTCCCTTTTTAACATCTTTCTCTCCTGCAGTATTAGTTCTGGGAACAGAATTGCTGTTTAGCCATTTAGATGACACCCAGTGTCAGTAGGCAGCAAGAGGAAGCTTTTTTTTTTTTTTCTGTAGCTCATCTTGGTAGTATTAGAAGTTAATAGGCTTAGAGAGCCTAGGATTTTTAAAATACTGCCGTTAGCTAAAATAAATATTATTTAGAACTCACTAAGGGGGTTATTTTTTAATATTGTGAAAGTCGGAATGTTTCCAGAGGATTTTCTGGCTACAATAAAAATACTAAATTGAGTACTATCAGCCTTAGAAGATTTCAAAGAAGATTTCTCATGTTTGTGTTGGTAACCTATAGACCTGATACTTGGAGAGTGAAAGCATCTGGCTTAACTCAAGAGTGCTATTTAAATCATTAAACCTTTTAATAGCGCTGTAATAATGGAGCTTATAAAACAAAGAAGCTTCTGGTGAAAGCAGAGAAACCCCTGTGGGTAGTTTTATGTTGGACATCTTTAAATGCAAGCTGTGCTTTATGGAGGTGTGAGCAGCTCTTTCTCCTCTCTGTTTTAATGCCCAGGAGACCAAAGTGCACCTCAGTGGCCAAAGAGGGCCTGAAGTGACCTTGACAAAGTCCAAACTGCTCACAAAGATTTGCAGGGTGGCAGCTGAGTGAGGGCAGGGGGTGTCTCTGCTGAGGGTGCTGAGGTCTGAAAGCTGAAGGTTCATTTGAGTCTGGGTGACCTGAGTGCATGTTCTGGGGGTGGCAGTGCTGTGCTGGAGGTTTCTCAGTTCTCTCCACTTCCGCAGATGAGGGCTGCTGTTTTCTGAGTGTTCCCATGAGCACAGAGCTGTGATTTCAGTGGGATGAACGAAACAGAGGAGGTTCCTGGGTGCACTCACAGCACCTGGGCCCCAGGGTCTCTCTGCTGCTCTCCCGTTTGGGAATCACACTTGTCAGAGATGAGAGGAGATGTCTGTCACTGCCAGGCACATTCCCACAGCTCTGAGTGCTCCTCTGCAGTTTGAGACACAGCTGGATGCGTGGCAGAGCTCTGTGCTGGTCCCCAGTGGCACCCAGCACGGATGTGCCTGAACCAGGATCACAGTTCCCAGTCTTTTAGGAATTCTCTTCCTGTTGGTGTTCCCAGGGAAGGTACCAAGTGCTCAATTTGTTTGAAACCTGAGAAGAAGCAGGAAAAGTATGTTTGTGTTTTTTTCCTGGTGTTGACCAGGATGTGCTGGGTGCTTCCCTGCTTCAAACTGGCTTTTCTGCTGAACTCAGATATGAGTCTCCATGGCAAGTCACCTGCAATGAGGCCTGCACAAATTTAGATTGAGCTCAGATATTCAGATCTGAGAAACTTCACATCTGCAGCTTCACTGTGGAACTCTTCAATTTCGCTTTTTTGCTCTTGTCTCCAGACTAAGCAGAAGGGAGTGAAGGTCTCCTCATGCTGCCCTTACTAACAGAGATCCTAATTTTGAGTGGCAAGTCAGATTTCCCCAAACGGAGGAGAAAACCAGAGAGAGCATCTCTTTCCAAACCATTTCTGAAGCCCAATTAACTCACTGGAATAATCTCTAACTCTTCTTGTTAGACACTCCAGTGCCTAAGCAAGGAAACAGAGCAGTATTCTTGTTTTTTGTGGGAAGGCTGTGAGTAGTGACAAACAAGTTCTTGCCCGTGGAAAAATCTTTTACAACTGAAAGAAAAATGTTTTAGCATTTCAAATAGCTAATGCTCTGAGATCAAGTGAAGCTCTTTGCTTTAGGAAGTGAAATGAATCTATTTGACGGGATATTTTATTAATCGGTTTTAAGTTTTAGCAGTTTAGTTTTACATTTCCATTGATATTGTAGTATCATAGGAATTTGTGATAATGTTATTGGGGTTATTACATGCAAGTCACTAACAGCAGAGAAGATGTAAAAATTCATTACCATCAATGAATTTAGAGCAAAGTTAAGTCAACCTAGTTATGTGTGATTTGTGTGTAGCACTGTCGAAGCTGAAAGAGCTCAAAGCCTTTCATCTGCACTTTGTTGTGTTGAGGAGACAGCAGGATTTCAGTTGTGGAGTCACTTCTGCTCTGTCTCACACCACAGCAAATCCTGTGGAGCTACCCAAGATCCACAGTAGACTGGGAGCTCATTTCTTATATGCAGTGTATTACAAATGTTTTCCATCTGTGGTTAAGAACACAGAGAAAATGTGCAAAGTCTCATTTTTACTGTTTGCTTAAGGCAAAATCAGGCAATTAGTAGAGGGACAGGTTGATAAGCAAATAGGGGCTGCTTGTTGCTATCTTTTTTTGCAGTCCCGTGTTCAAGGGCCCAAGTTCTGAAAGCTGAATTAATGGTGAAATTATGAAAGCAAGCAAGAAGGAGGAAAATATGTATATAGCTCCCTCCATCATCCTTAGCTGGACTGTTACAGCTTCACTGACTCCAGTGAAGCTACACCACTATTCCTCCAGCTGAAAAATTACACATTGGGGTGTGCTAGAAGCCCACAAATACCTGAGGTAACACCTGATATAGTTATCATTTGTCTCTCTAAATTAAGGTATTGCATGGGCACTGATTCTCTTTCTTTCTGTTAAGTTTCCTTACTGGTATAAAGCTGGATTAAATAATTGCAAAGAAAACATTTACTCCCTGGGACATGAGCACCCCAGTCTTGCTGTTGTGCAAAAGGTTGATTTTCCCTCTATATCTCCAATGATATGAACAGCTGAAAGCAAAATCTTTATCTATCCTGTCTTTTACCTGATGGACTGATCTGTCTGTGGTGACTGTCTGCCTCCAGCTGACTTTGGGGAGTGGGAAAAATTTTCCTGCAACGCAGTTTGGCTTTTGAAAATGAGGTGAAGCGAGGGAAATTGTTGTTTGTTTGTTTTTGTAGTAGGAAGTCCCCTAAAATATTTATGACCTTTTCTTTGTAAACTCTAGCCCTTTGTGCTTTGGATTACACACTTAAGAGCTAGGCACTGATTTTGAATGCCTAAATCAACCTTTTTATTGGCTTCTTGTCTACAAAATGGAATAACATGTTCTCTTCTGCAGAGGTTAATAAACCCTTGTGGAAAGCTTGTATTCCATAATGCCGAGTGCCTGGAACAGTCTGTAAGGGAATGAGCAATCTCTTCCTTCAGAGACAGTCTTGGATGGCCTGCAGTGAATGCAGGCTGGGATTGCAGGAAATACTCCTGCAGAGCTGCTTGGTCAGGAATAGCCCTCGTGGCCTCTGCGGGTATAACCAGCCTTGCAACCCTGACACGAAAATCCGTGTCAGGTGGGCTGAATGGAAATGGTGTGGGAAAGAAGTTTCCAAAGGTCTGGACCTGTTTTCCCCTCTCCGTGGACAAGAGACTATTCCAGGTTTTTGTGTGAGGTTTTGGTTCCTTTTCCTTTGCTGTGTGGCAGAGCAAACGTAAGGGGATGAGTGCAGGGTTGCTTACTAACCTGGATTTATGGAACTGCACAGAGGAGGGAAAAAACCCCTCAACTGCTACTTACACATGTTTAAATCAACCCAAATTCCTGTAGCAGGACCAGATGGAATAAGTGAATGATCACAGTGCCAACAGATCATCATGGATAGCACCTCTGGTGATGGAGAAGGGACTGATGTGGGTGCAGCAATGTAACTCAGCTTTTCTCAGAATCAGGGGCAAAAGTGACAGAAGTGTTTCTACAAGTTTGTAATAGTGAAATGAAATAGAGTAATGCAAAGCATTACTCCAGTCTGCTGGAGTTTAGAGGTCTTCTTTTCTGTAAACCTCCCATTTGGGGAAAGAAGGCAGAATTCTGCTTGTATCTTTAGCAGTTAAGGGAATTAATGCAAAAGCATCTGTGCATTTAAAGGAAGATCAGTGGTGGGCGAAAGCAGTGGAACATTTATTCTTTTCTTCTGTTTTGGTGAATGGCTGGGAGCTCTCATTCAGCTAGAGGAACTTCCTGTGAAGTACTGTACCTGTAAGTGGCAGACTCCTGTCACATTATGGTTGGCACCCCAGGTTTTCCATTTTCAGGAGAGAAAAGAACCATAGCAAACCTAAGAACAGTAGCAAATCCATATTGTCCTGCTATGCTTTAATGTATAACAAGGTCTGGGGAAGAGGGGTCCATGGGTTAATTATGCATTGCACAAAAAAGGAATTTCCTTTTTAACAGTTGGGTTTTTCCTAATTCCACAGAATTTATGAAATAAACGGATAAATGGCTGCATCGTGCCATTCATTTTCTGCCCTCTTGTTTTCTCTTTAAACTAAAGAAGCTCAATAGTATAAATTTAGCATTTTGAGAGAGCTTTTTGTGTCACTAAGCACACAGAACAGGTGTGTGCTGACCTGGCAGTCGCAGGGCAGAGACACCACTCTTGTCACCTTCTGGGAGTTGTTTGGGGTCAGAGCTCACCTGTGCATGGCTTGGGCTGGCTCGTGTCAGTGCCTGTCCCTCTCCACGGTGCATCCATGGTGTATCCCGGCCTTTCCCTCTCCTCTATGGATGCATTTCCCTGTTGTGCTCCTCCTGTCTGTCCAAATAAACGTGAGTTAATCCCAGCTGGAGCAGGGACGGTGTGGGCAGCACTCACCGGGGTCACAGCTCCTGGCATGCTGCTCCTGGCAGCTGTAAAACTGGGCAGTTTTATTTTTAGCATATTCCCAGCCTGACTTATCAGTGAAGCACTTTGAGGTAACAACTTCAGCGCATTTGATGTTTGTTCATTTTGAAAGATGTCATTTTAAGAATTTCTGCAAGTTTCAAAACTGCCCTGTGGGAGATCTGTTCCATGCCAAAATGTCATTTCAGATTCTGAACTACATACTCCCTCATACTTTCACTTTATAAATGTTTCACAGTACCTGCATTTTTTATCATTGCACTTTTGTGTGACCTATGAGTTCCTTGTAACTAACCTACAAGGCCTGTCTGGGGGAAGTAATAGAATTATTTTAAATGAGTTTTTTTCCCTCTGTCAGAAGGTAAAGCCACCACCCAATTATTTCTTCCTTATGCGTAGATATTTGTATTAATATTTTAATAAATGCAGTGTTTACAGTGTCACTCATAGGTCTGTGTTAAAATTAAATCAAATGTGTCCTGGAAAGTGAATGCTTAGTTTCATTTCTAACAGTTGTTAGAACCAGGCCTTATTTCTTCAGTAGCAGATCAATCTCCTGGTATTTTCTGCAAGTCATCAAACTTCATTCCCTGGCTGTAATTAGGTGTGAAATCCTGCTTGATGGCTTTCTTGGCAACACTACCACTCAGAGCAAACATAAAAATAACCTGAGATAATATTGACATTGGTGCCCTGTGTACAGTGAGCACCTCTGAAACATCCCCTTCAATGGGAAACACCATCAAGGGAAAGGAGAGGGAATACTTGAAATGTTCTACCAAGCCTGGTAGCATGGGGAGGTGAGCATCAAGGGCAGACGTGCAGCTCTGAAAATGCAAATGTTGGCTAATAACAACACAAAAATTGAGTACTAGCAGGTGCAATGACCAAGAATCAGAAGCTCTCTCCCATTCCCAGCTCTCCAAAGGCCTGTGAGGTGCCACAGGGAGCAGCATCCCTGGGGAAGCTGGGTGGGCACAGAACTGGGAGAGGGGTTTTGACCTGTCCTCCTGCACATCTGTGGAAGGGGACTCGGCCACGAGGCTGCAGGTTTGTTCTGTGGCTTTTGAGCTCTCCTGTTTAAAGCCCTTCCACTTTGTAACAATAAATATTCATTGAGCTGAAGGGCTGGGGAATGAGAGATAGAATACTTGAATTAGTGAGGGCATGAGCTTATTAAACCTGGGGTTCTCTTATCTCAGTCTCTTTCATATATTTTGATCAGAAAATTTTTATCCCGGATCTGTGAAATCTTTGCAAAAAATGTTTTAGGCAAACTGATTTCTCCACAGACTCCAACAAATGCAGTGTTCTTAATGAACCCCGTTGTGCAGGTTAACATGCACAGCTAAAAACCTGTAGGGAGGGCAAGCCTGAGGGAAATTAGTTATTGTGTCAGTCACACAAGGATCCTAAGGACATAAACTCTTCAGTTTTCTGTGGGGGTGTCTGTACTGTGCAGATGGAAAGTTAAACCTGCTCTTCCCACCTTGTTTGGGTTTTGCTTTTTGTTTTTTTGGTTTTTTTTTCTTCCTCCACAAATACCTTTCCTAGGATTTCTTGGTCCACAGAGTCCCGTATTGGATTTTCCCTTTCCACAGAGCTGTGCATGAGGTGGTATAATAAGATCTGATAGTCGTGTCTTTTTTTTTACAGCTACAAAGTCCTGAACTCCAGGGCAGTATTTCCACCTCACAGCAGGCTTCAATAGAGCACTGTAATACCTCTGGCAGCCCTGGGCTGCCCTGTTAGGAGGAACACGGGGTGCCCCCGACAGTGCTGATTTAAGCTTCACAGTTAACATTATTTTTAAGGACTCAGGACATAGAAAACCTCTGAGAAAAACTGGTTGCTTCTGTTCTCTCCCCACAGAGCTGACACCAAGTATCAGGTGTCACAGCAAACCTTTCCAGGCAGTGCTGGCTGAAATTGTTCAGAGCTGTCCTGAACAGCAAACAAGTAATGACTTAAAATAAAAGATAAGAAAGAGAAATTTCTTCATCATTTAACTGTCAGGAGAAAGGGACTCTGGTCTTGGGGGTCAATAGGTCCTGTGGAAAATGTGTTATTTTTGTGCTGAATATGTTATTTTTGTGATGCTGTTGGAAAAACTAAAATCCTGTAACATCCACTCTTCCTTTAATTTAGTTTCTTGATGATGAAGATGCGTGACCCTTCCCACCACTCCCTGCATCTCCATTTCCCTGGCTCTGCTCTTACAAAGATGTTTTCCCTGCCAGTAGATTTCCAGCAGTGGGGAAGGTTAATGAGCAATTGGCACTGATTGCCCTTTTCCAGGCCTGTGAGGGGCCGAGTCCCACAGGGATCAGGGACACCTCCCTGGGCACAGAGAGGTCACTGGCCAAACAGCAGGAGATCAGGATCCCTGGGTTTGCCAGCAGTGCTCCCTCCCTCCTCCACCGTTTTCTTCTGGCAATTGCTGCAGTGTGAGAAAGAATGATTTGCCAAAACGAGTCACCCTACAGCTCTTCGTTAGGGAACAAATTTTTGTGGTGAAAGCTTTTTAACTAAGGGAAGTCAGTAATATGTTTGTCAGTACCTTGATGAGAAGACAGTGGTCCCAGCCAGCAGTGAGGCAGTGCGACACCAGAAAGGTACAATGTTCTTTCCAAGTGCTTGCAAGACTTTGTGTGAGGCTGTAGCAAGAGCAGTGACTGGAAAACGATAAAACTGTTTTGATGACATCCCTCCACCAATTACAGACCTGGAATAGCACAAGACAACAAGGCTTGCTCTGAAGTCAGTGACCAGTTTTGTTTAAAAATGGCATTTTAAATATTGAACAAATTTTGCATGAGACAAAGCACTGAGGAAAATGACAAGTTACTGTCTCTGTTGAAAGATTAATTTAATTTGTGTTCAGCTTGAAATTAAAACATTCAGTTAATATACATTTAAAATGTACTCTTACCAGGAACCAGAGGCAGTGTTTTGCTGCTTCTGTAGAAAGTGTTTGTAATCTAATTAAGAAATAATAAAAATAAACACAGCACAAGAAAGCCGGAGGGAAATGGTCAATGAGAATAGATGAAATTTCAGAGTGTGTTTGCAGTGAACTTACGACAATAAGGGGAAGCTTGGGAAAGCTTAAGGGAGTTACTTTCCTACAAACCCATTTATGGCCAAATTCTTCCAATTTCCTGTGGGGTTTTTTTGGGTTTTTTTTTTGGTTTTTTGTGCTCTTCAAAAACGTCTGCCTAATGCTAACAAACCATAGAGCTTCGAGACCCCATGAATGGTGTAAATCAGGACCGTGGTCAGAATCAAAAGCTGGTTTGGATAGCCTTGGTTTTTAGAACAATAGTGAATTTGTTGTGCATAGACCTGCCTGGGCAAAAACTGCTGCTGGAGTTGATGATATTTGCCCACCCACAGAAGCTGTGTGGGACCTGTCCTTGCTCTGACTCCATGTGTCCCTCCAGCACTGCATCCCCATTTCAGCTTTCCCACAGGTGTGCCTTCCTCTCCCTACTGTGCCTGGCCAGGCTTCCCTCCCTCATCTCCTTTTCTTCTCATCTCATCACCTCATAATGCTCTTTTTCTTCATTCAGAAGCCACAACTTAGAAAAATACACTTGTTGCTCTCAAAATACATGTCCCAGGCTCCCTTCCAGCCCAAGAATACCAACTATTTGGATGATAACTCCTCCAGGCACAGGTCTTCCTGACCTGTTTTATCCTGTATCTAATGGGACATAGAGTGGACCTTTGGGTCTTAAAGCCACAACTTCTGTACTTTTTCACAGTGTGTGGGTTACATATTCAAAATTCCTCGATGCAAGCACAAGTTTAGGTGAAGAAAGTCACCCCAGAACCTCTGCATTTGAATTTATAGCCATTATTTGAGAATGTAGGCGACGTGAAGATGTTCTCTCCAAATACTTACAGCTTTAAAGGGATGCAGAACATCTCAAGTGATGATTAATATGTACAAAATTACATAACTCCAGGACATGGCTAAAACTTGACAGTGTCTGCATTCATTGAGAAAGTAAATAACTATAAAGTGTCCTATAAAGTAATATTTTTTTCCTTTTATCTTCTAATCGAGATGTAAGTTAATAATTCCTGTTAAAATGTAAACATATTTAGGAACTATTATTCAGAAGTCCTGATGGCTTTTAACTTCATGATTTTTGAAAGTCATTTGAATACATTCCACTCTTCATCAATCACAGCTTCTCTTGTTCTGAGAAGAAACCTAAAAAGACAGTGGCGAATAAATGCTCTGTAAAGATTGAGAGGGAAGGGCTGAGAAAAGAACAGCGTGATTGTACTGCCTTGCCACTGCACCAAATAATGCACATTGTACTTTCAGAAGGGGAGGAAATAGAACTTTTGGCAGGCTTCACTAGAGTAAGTAATTTAAAAGCTATCACAGAGCTATCTGGCCAAACCCACTGGGTTTAATTATGCTTATGGGAAAAAGGAATAAAAACAAGAAAACATTTTGGACAGATTGGGTGGATTCTTCCAAAGCTGATCCTGTTGTGAGATGGTCCAACAGGAACTCATTTTCCTGCAGTGTAAGTTATGTTTATTGTACATTATCCCCACGCTGGATCATGTCCCTCATACATTTTGCTTTATGGGACAAATCAGATAACACTTTAAGGCTGAGGGGTAACTGACTGTATATATCCCCAGCCAGTTAAACTGCTGGTTGTCACTGGGCATCTTTCATGGGAAAGGCAATTTCAGGAGGATGAGATTCCATCTAACAGAAGTACCTCAAGTACATTTTTACACTTGCTCACATGCAGTATTTATTTCATAGCTATCTATGCAGAAGATAAATGTGAAAGATACAATTATTGAAAATCCCTCAGCTTGCTTGTGCCCTGTGATTCCTTTCAGCTCAAAGGTTTCAAATGATCATCCCTTACAGAAAAAAATGATAAAAATTAGCTTGGTTTTTCATAACAGCACTTTTGTCTATCCTTCAGTTTCATGTTGCTGGAGAGGATTTCATAGTAAATGTGAAAATGTTTATATTTGATACCCCACAAGTAGCATGACAATTACCAATTTTTGCTGAATCAATGCCAGCAAAGAGGTAATAGTAGATACTTTATGGCTGCTAAGTTTAAAATAATTCATCAAAATTAAAATGTATAACTTGGATATCTTTATGGCTTTTCTGTACATGTGTAATTGGATGTTGAGAAACCAACAAATGTATTTACAGGATAAAAAGATTGTGCTGTGAAGAGAAAATTGGCTGAAAGAAATAATCTTTAATGCACGTCAACGGTGACATAGAAAATGTGAGGTTGTGATGTTATGAGAGTTATGTTGTTGACTCTGTTATATTGATATAAAGTTTATTGATTGTATTAAATTCTATGTTTAAAATGTTCTTCCTTCTGGCTGTTGATATATGTGGCATCCTTCCTTTTATAATTTTCACTTCTTTATATAAAGGGATGAGAACGGGGCAATGCCTATTCCAGTTCAACTGTCTGAGACACCACAGCATGGATTTTGTGTGCCTTCCAGAACTATAGTTGCAAACATTCTACCAAATCTATAAGGGCAGAATACTTTATAATTATTAACCTCACATTCCTTTCAAGTGATTTGAGTGTGCTTTAGAATCATCACAAAATCCCAGACTGGTCTGACTTGGGAGGGATTTTAAAGCTCATCCAGTTCCAGGCCCCTGCCATGGGCAGGGACACCTTCCACTATCCCAGGTTCCTCCAAGCCCTGTCCAGCCTGGCCTTGGACACTTCCAGGGATCCAAGGGCACCCACAGCTTCTCTGGGCAACTCACATACACAGCAGAATAACAGAGACAAAAGGTAATATGAGAGAGAGATACAAAGGTTTTTAGGTACCTAATCCATACTGAGTTCGACAACTTCCACTTCCAGGGATGGTTGCAACGAGGATGCTCTGGCCTGCAAACTGGTCAAAACCAAGGCTGTTCCAAAGCTGTCCAAATATTAAAAAAGAGGGAAGCAATGAATTGAAAAGCTGATATTCTTCTCTGTTTCTCTGGAAAAACACCTTAAAGTACAGTAACATATACAGTGTATTTTCCCTACCACTTGGAGATGATAGCTGTGCTGGTCCATGGGCAGGATTTTGCCCTGTGTCTATCCAACACTGCAGATATGTTTTCCTTCTAAGCTGATTCCATAACCCTGTGCTACTCTGCACTCTGTAATTGTACTGATCCATAGCATACTGTTTTTTTTCCCATTTGACCTTTGCTTTTCACTGACATTTGCAAAATGTGACTAAGTGAAACCAGACCAAATAGATGTTAACAGCAAAATCTTTTTGCTGCTCTATTAAAAAAAAAAATCTATTTTCTAGAACTGCAGAATGTGAGAACAAATGCAAAAGTTCTGATATTTGTTACTACTACAGCACATCCAAATGCAATTAAAAGCATTGACCACTTGCTTATTTTTATGTGCTGATTTACACAAATCTATTCAAAGTAATGAGGAGCCCAGCTGGTACAAATCGTTACCAAATGCCTTTCGTAGCCACCTTTAGCCAGAGAACATTTGTTCTATGTTAACTGAGAACAAACTGTTTCAAATCCTGCTGCAGTCCCTCAGAAGTATTTAGACACACATTTGTCAACAGTTTTGAAAGGCAAAATTAATTTACATGCTTCTCTAGCACCAGATGTGTGTTCTGACGCGTCGTGGTACAACCCAGCCCAGCGTCTCCGTGCAGTTCCACAGCTTTTGGGTGGAGGGGACATTTCCTTGCTGGGTAAAGCAACCTTGGCAGCAAGAGCTGCTCAACAACCTATTTATTAGTATCTGCACTCCTCCCCTGCTGTTATATTAATATAATGAATTGTTCACAGGTGCTCCAAATGAGGTTTAGATGATCGCTGGGAGCTTTGTTACTCAGACAAGCCAAATCGAAAGGAGCAGATGCAAAAGTCCCCCAGCAGAAGTACAAAGTATGACTTAATGAAGGTCATTCTGCACATTTTGGCCCTGGCGACCCTATGAACAATCAGACTATCATTATTTTACTGTTCCTAGACAGAAAAGTGATTGCTTCTTGCCCACGTGCCTTGACTTTTTTTTTCAGTTGGTTTTATTACATCATTGGGAGCTCTTAATTGCATTTAATCCTACTCCCTTTTAGCTAAAATGAGATAGTTCCCATATGATTGTTGTTAATCCGTGCTCTAAGTCATGTTTGAGATTTAATGCTCTTTTTTGTGGTGATGTTTAAGTCACAGTGTGTATCCAAGCACTGGGCCAGGTGAACAGATAGTAAAATGGACATTCCCAGCTGGATATGCAAAATGGGGAGAAAACAGAAGTTGGAAATGGTGCCAGATGCATGGCCTGAACATTTCCTGCAGGTAACACTGGTGCTGTACAAAAGCTGTGGTTTTCTTCTCTGTCCTTGTTTTGTGGTAAATACAAACTAACACAATGCCATTATCCCCAGAAGGCCTGTGTACGAAATTAGCTTTGTAAATGTTGATTTACTGCTTTACAAGTCTCCTCAAAGGCCCTGCAGGATGTAAAAGAGCTGCAGAACCTGGGAGATGAGGAATTGTCATAGGTGTGAAGTTGGGAAGTGGAGGTGTCAGCCTAGCAGGGACCTGTCTCCTTCCCCCAACTCTGTCACAGATTTCACTGGGATTTTGGAGAAAAGCTCACTTATGCCTATTCCTCATGATGGAAACAGGGGTGAGGATTTTTTCGTAGCAGCCTTTTTAGCTGTGTTTGGTTTATGCATTTCTGAGATAAGGCTTTTCCCTTGCTTTATGTCTGACACTGCTCATCATAAAGGGATTGTGGGCTCGGCTGGAGCCTCTCGATGCTGTAATAATTGCAATAAATGTGAGGGCTACTGCACCCAAAGTGCTCCTTAATGTCCTTCTGCCCCCAAATGGGAAAGAGAAGAGGCTCTTTCCAGTTTTTCTTTTCAGTTTAAAGGGAATGTACTAAGGTCACAATGTGCATCAAAGGTCTGTCTTTGCATCACTCAGCCCTCCACTTGGCAGGCTCTCTAACATGCACACTTTGATAGTTCAGTGACAGATATCACCAAGGAGAAAGGACAGCATTTTAACCTTGAGTACACATTGCAGGAGAAAATTACACAGGGACAGAAGAGCCATGTACAACTCCTGTGCAATGAGCCGAAGAAAAGGATCCTCATTGGACTTTTCATCTGGAGAGGGTTTGGCAAGGAGCTGCCAAATGCTGTTGTTTTGTAAGAGAGGGGGGGTTTACAGTGTGTTCACAGTGGCTGCAAGTGGTCAGTGGTGGAATTTCCAAGAGGGAATGTTTTTTTTTGCTGTTCCTGACAGCAAATACTACTGAGGACAGTGGGATTGTAGTGCAAACATGAGCACAATATTCTTTGTTCTTCCCAGAAGAGACAGCGGGTTTGTTCTTTCTCCAGCAGTGTACATCCTTCTTTGCTCCAACAGGACACAGGGCATTCAAGATTAGGTATAACCTAACTTGGGTGGGTTTCAGTGTGAAAAGTGTGTATCTGGATGCTTTTTGGGCTTGGGCCTTGCCACACTTTGTTTATACAAGTTTACACTGGACTCCTGGGGGCAGGTGTCTCATTTTTATTGGGCTTTATGGCAGAGGCCGCAGAGTGGAGCGCAGAAGTAATTGTTGAATCCAACCATGAAAACTGCTATTACTTGGTTTCTCTGTGACATCTGTTATATCCTGTTGTGCATGTGATGAGAGGCAGATTTTGTTTCATTTCAGAATCTGTTGGTGAGCATGAATAGTATCTAAAATAGTTGATGGCTCATCAAAACACATATAAAAGCCATGCTTCCTAAGCTCAGCTTCGGGAGGTGTAGCAAATCAGTGTTTTATAGCAGGAGGATTCACTTCCCAGACTGTGGCAGAGGCAGAGCACGGAGTAGGTGTGTCAGGGAGGCTGCAAAACCCCCTGTGGACCAGGAAAGGAAGATGTTCCCAGAGTAGCAAAAATGGGAGGGTGGATTTATGGCTGCCTGCATACAAATGTTAGCAACTTCTCTTTAATTGCAGCAGATTTTCCCAGGAACTGCACTTGACCCAGTCCCAGTTGGATTCAGGGGGATTGTGTCCCGAACACAAATATGGACAGCACCAGGCAGGGCTGGAGCATACGTTCCCACAGATTTGGGGTTACCACGAGGGCACGAGGCTGGGGGAGCTGCTGCACACTCCCATTTTCTCGTCCTGGCATATGTGCTCCTGGTCACATTCTGGAGCCGTGCATTTACAGCTCTCCTCCTTCCTCATCAACAGGCCAGATGGATCGAGTCTTGCCTACCACCCACTCCTGAGCTGTGTTATTTATTGACATTTGTCACTCCCCAAGACTTGTATTTCAGCAGAACATAAGTACTCAGCTGGCTGCTATAGGTCTTTGTAACTCATTAGCTATTTAATCTAATTTGGACTTTTTTTCCTTGCTAAAGACCATGGCTACGATATATTTAAGTACTGAGTGGAAATATTTAGTATCAAAAGCCTTGGTTTTTAAACAATATGGATTTTCCCTGCTCTGGAAGCATCTTGGTGTTCTTCTTCAAATTTATTTTTATGTTGAGGAAGCAAACTCATTGTAAAGGAGATACACTTAGGCAGAAGTTGATAAGAAATGAAGGAATCAGAAAGGAACGAGTTATTTGGCTTAACAATACCTCGGATTTCTTTTTTATTCTGTGTGTAACCTTGATTCCATGTAACTTCTCTGGATCCTGATGCTGCTGGTTTGGGCAGTTTTGTTAGAGGTTGGCATAGAGATTCAGTCTTCAATGCACAATACACGTGAAGGTCAGCCTGCCATGCTGTGTGTTTAGCATCCAAAACTGGAACTTGGCCCTCATGTTGAGTTGAAGGGGTGCCACTGTATTCCCCAATTTGTTGAGTGTTACCCTGATCTGGAGAAATACCAGCTTAGCCACAGGAACCACATACCTGAAAAACTATAATCTCTTCTGTGAATATGCTGTGTAGTCTCAAGGGGAACCATAAGCATATGACAACAGCCAGTCTCTTAAAAATCCCATTTGTTAACAATCTTCGAAATTGTCCTGGTTTTGTGGCAGTGGATGAGGACTCCATAGCTGGGTTGTATAGATTCTGTCTTGGTTCTGTCATAATTTCTTATTAAATGTGAATAAGAAAGCCAGAAATGAAAAAAGACATAGAGATTTAGGAACCTAAACTCCACCGAGTTCCAGTGAGTAGTTTTCTAATATAAATAAATAGAATGTATTTGAGATATTCTTTTAAACCTCAGTGTTTTGTCTCAGGCTAATGTTATGAACTCTTTCAAGTGAATGATTGTCTTTTTAGATAAACAGCAAAACCCCTTTAGAAAGGAAGCCCTGATCTAATTGACACCTATAAATTTATTACAAAATAAAAATACTTCAAACATCCTTCATTTAAATTGTTATTTGAAGATTTATATTATTGCATTGAGTTGCTATGGTGGCACTCGCAATTTCCATTCCTGCCTGGAAAGCGTAAAGAGAGAGAGAAAAAAATATGAATAGCAAACAAACATCAGAAAGTAATGATTTGTCATGTTTTGAAATGTATTACAGAAATATCAACTTAGGCAAATATGTTTGGCTGAACTCTGGCATGCTGCCTGGAGCTGAGGCTTCCAGACTTGTGCAGAGCCTCACTGTGTGGAGTGCCTGGGGATTGGGAGCTCCAGGGTCCGGCCTCCATGCTGGACAAGGGCAAAACTGGCATCCCAGGAGTGGTTTTACCTGGACATTAATTTCATGGTGCTTTTCAGGGGTCCCAGAAGTGCTGAGATCTTGTACTGGAACTGGCACTTGTTACTGTTGAGCCACGTGTGTGGAAGTCCTGGGTTCATCAGCAAGTGAAGCAGCCCCACAGAATTCCTCAGTCCTTGGCCCAAATGTATCCCACAGCCTGAAGAGTGGAGTGGTCCTGTCAGTGTCAGTTCCACTTTGTCATGGAATCATTGAATGGTTTGGGTTGGAAGGGACCTTAAAGATCATTTCTGGTTCCAACCGCCCTGCCATGGGCAGGGACACCTTCCACTATCCCAGGTTGCTCCAAGCTCCATCCAGCCTGGCCTGGAACACTTCCAGGGATGGGGCAGCCACAGCTTCTCTGGGCAACCTGTGCCAGGGCCTCCCCACCCTCACAGGGAAGCATTTTTTCCTAATATCCCATCTAACCCTGTCCTCTGGCAATTTGAAGCCATCCCCCTTTGTCCTGTCACCATGTGCTCTTGTAAAGTCATCAAGAAGCAGTCAATAATCAAAAGAGTCAATAATCAGCAGCTGTTAAAGGGGCATTATATCCCAGCTTGGATATGCTGGTGTTGGTTCTGAAATGGCAAAGGAAACATATATGCTTTGGTATCCAGAGAATGGTTTGGGTTGGAAAAGACCTTAAAGATCACCTTGTTCCAACTCCCCTGCCGTGGGCAGGGATGTCCATGAGCTGGACTCAGAGACATAATGAGAAGGTGAAGGAAAAGGTCAGGAATTATGCATTAAAGGCAAAGAAATGTATAAATTACTATTTAAACAAGAGGTTTTAAAAATGTATTATTATTAAAAGGAAAATGATGAAAAATTGATTTCATACTTTCAGATACAGCTTTGTGTAGCAGTGGGCTCAACCAGCTCAAAAGTGGGCTAAGCAACTTTCAAAGGAAGGTGTCAGGAATCCTTTCTAGTACCTAACAGAAATAACACATTAAATCTTACTTGAAAATGCCTTTTTCAGCTAGTGCTCATGATACCATGCTGAGGGCATATTTCAGGATGAGTCTGAGGTTAAAAAAACACCTACTGAGTAACCAGTGGCGCTTGCTTCAGCACTTGAGTTTCCCTCTGAGGTCTTCCATCCAATTACTGGCCAGATCCAGTGATATTTAACTTATCAGATCTGACAAGAGCTGAACCCAAGGTAGACTGACTGCCTAAACATTTATTTGTGTCAATGACACGTTTAAAACTCTCTGCTCTGTCTAAATATTTAAAAGGAAATATAAAGAGGAAAATGTAATGTGACATAAGAGGAAATGAAAAACAACCTTACTTGTTGAGGACATTCACTCCACACAGTTGCTGTCTCCTGAATACCTGTTATTTTGGCAGAAATTGAGGGGAATGCAGCTCTAAATATAATGTTCATCTGTCTCTTTTTAACAAAAAATGATTTTTACAATGGCAAGTGGATCTTTTGCTGTCAAAATCATGGAATATGACAACAGCCAAGATCTTTGAGAGCTTCTGAGTCTGAAGTTTTCAGTTGTAAAGCTACATCTAAAAATGAATAAATAATGAAGATAAAGATGTACTTAGTAAAAAGAAGCTGCAGTATTGTCCAAATCAGAGAGCTTAAATGTGTTGGCTCTTGTTAAAATAGACAAAATCTTAAGAACAAGCTTCAATAAGCTTTCTTACTGGAGAGGTGGAGAGTTTAAAGTTTTCAAAGCTCCTTTTACTCTCTAATCCAGAGTAAAGACAAATTTTGGAATTCTCTGTGAAGCAGATAGTCTGTATTTTCATAGTAGAAATATATTTTCCATAGTGGGTACCCTTGGCTGTCAGTTTATGTGTGTTTAAGCTCGTGTGAGCACTTTGCAAGGCAATGCAGAACGTGTGGGCTTTCAGGATGTACAGGATGCTGAAAATTTTCTTCACCCGTGAAGTTCTCTCAGAAAGGAGTTTATTAAATTCTGAGGTGTCTCTGTGTGGATCATCAGTGGTGTCTGGGGGGAATGAGAGAACAACAGAACTCAGAATGTGTGCATATATCATACTCTTAGCAACATGTTCTCTGTTGGAACCTGACACTTATGTTTGCAAAAGCAAACCCTCTCTAAATTAGTTTGCAGTTAATTGGCTGTGAAAGGAAATGCACCTTGCCAAAAAGGATTTGAAATATGAAGCAGTTTGGATTTGTGAAGAAGTTGATCGCTGTTCTTGGAGAATCTCAGTCTCTTTCATGGGCATCTGGGAAATAGTGTGGTTCATAATCTCCAGTGCTTTCACAAATTCCATTATTTGGCAGGACAGGCATCTATTTGCTGCCATCTACTACAAGATAAATTGATTTTGGAGGGGCGGTCTTGGACTATTTGTTGGAGCTGCTCATTTGCAGCCGAGGACAGTGTTAGCAGTAGGGTTAGTTTGGTAGTATTTTGAATATGTGAAGGAAAATACCAGGGGCTACCAGACAGAATGACAAGATCCTGCTTCTGTTTTTCCTCCCAGAGCTCAAAATGGAATGAATGGCCACATATATAACAATGATTAGGCTTTATGTTTGTCCTTGCCTGTCTCTGGGGTCTTTCCAAGCATTCCTGGAGAAATTCTCATAGGAGGCCTCTGACATAGGCGTGGTAGAGATGGACATAAAATGAGTATAGGTTGACTTATCCAAGGTCAGTGACAAAGCTGGGATCTGAACCAAACTCCTGAATCCCTTTTTGCATGTGTAACTACAAGACTGTGCAATCTCTGTTGGGATGCATGAAAGGAAGAGTTCCCCCTGTGACCAAAGCACAGTACAGTAGAAGATCTACCTTCAGAAACCAGTGATGAACTTCTGGAACATTCAAGACTTAATTCCATTTTTAGTATTTCCACGTGCTGGCTTTTCATAGAGAGATGTCAGTGATTTTTTGGGACAATGCTTTTCCACCAGATTGCACTGTGTGGGCAAGAATTATCATAACCTCTTCCTGATATGTCACTGACAGAAAGTAGAGCAGCTCCCCATTTTTCATGAAGAGCCACCACAATTTTTTTACACAGATCTTTTTGGTGGACAAGAGCAGTGTTCAGCAACATACTCTATTCAGTCACCTGAGGTATCTCTGGGGAAGTATCCAAACAGATCTTTAGTGGAATAAGAGAGCTGAGTTTCTTTGCATTTGAGAAAACTGAGGATGAGTATCAAATCATGATTAATCCTCCTGCTGAATGGCTGAAGGAGCTCGCTGTGTGGCTACAGCTATAAGAGATGGGCTACCATAGTTACTGATAATGCAGCAGATACTATTTTCAGTCAGTGCCTAATTGCCTTAGAGGAACTTATTAAACTGAAATCACTGTTGTGTGAGGAACTATTCACGTAGAGTATCTCCAGAGTGATCAAGATGATCTTGCTGTGGGCTACAATATAGATCAGTTAAATGTGAAGAGGGGTTTTGTGAGAAGGCTGACATCTTGAGAGCTCACTTGGCAAGGGATGGGTTTGCACGTTGTGCTGTATTTTAGTAAGATGTTAAAGAAATAATGGCTGATTCTCTTTTCAGATCTTGAATGCCCCCTCCAAAAATCCCACTTGAATCCAGCAAAGTGTAACATTGTGTATCTTGAAGTTCTGGATTCTTTGAAAGCACCGCCAAAAGCTCCTTCTCAAACATCCCTCAAAATTTCTCTGTACCGTTATTTGGTAGCCCTTTATAATCAGCACAGCTTGAGATACATTAATTAATTTAATGAAGGTAAGGCCTGTATTCCATCTCAGGGAATGCCCAGTTCTCATTAATGCTACTGGCTGTTCCACATGTGCACTGACAACAGCCCTATGGAGTTTTTGGCCCGTGATTTGCCATTTTTGCAGGATGATGCTGGTGTTACAGTGTGCCTTTTGCCTTAGCATTTCACGAGAGACACATACAGGCTTGCAGCTGGACAACACTGATGCTGACTAACTTGCCTCTGAGGTGAAACTGGGAAGTTTTTTGATTACTCTTTTCCTAGGGAGTCAGAAACCTTGACTGTGAATTATCAGTGAATTCACTGTCAATAATTATCCTGCAAATTACCTCTTATTTGCAGGTAAACATTTTTGCTCTGCGGGGTGCAGTGGTTTACTAGCAACTGCAGTGCTTATTGAAATTGGGTAGTATAACAAATTACATAGCATCCAGGTCTACAGGTATCAGTAGTGGGTATTTTAATGTTGCTTTGAGGTAATTCTTTTAAAAATTTGTACAGTGCTCTTGATTGTAACATTGAATTCATCTTTCTCTCAACTGATGTGTACAGGAATAGTTTCTAATCATTGTCCTGTTAGTACAAATCTAGTCAGGAGCCCAGGTGATCCTACTTCCCTATAGTTGTTTTAGCAAGTAATAAGTGACTGAGAGCTGCAGAAGTGACTATTGGAAAAATAGTTGAGAACTACACTTTTAGGTTTTTATCTTCAGCTCCTCCAGCTGTTCAGTGGAAATGATATCTTTGGCCTACAGATCTTACTATATAACTTTTAATGGTTTATCACATAATTGGTGATGGCACAGTGCATCATCAGGAGAATATAGGAATGATGACTTTAAATAAGCCTTACAATAAACACAAATGGAAGGTGTCAATCTTCACACCAGATTTTTTGCTCCTTGGCTTCTTGGTCATGTTTTTCAGCAGAGAGGAGGAACTGTGACCAAATACATGTTCTCATGTGAGAGTTTGTGTTGCAAAGTTACGGCCTAAAAAATACTTTACATTAAACCAGAGCAGATTGCTTATGGCAACTCCTGCATAATGAAGGAACACAATGAAGAACTGCAGTGCATATTGCTCTTCAGGTCTGTTCTATTTTCATAGTTGTTTTTTTTTCTAAAGTAGAAAATTGCATAGTATAATTACAAGTTCATTTGCATTCATATTACAAGCTGTGAGCTAGTAGTCTTTTATATTTAAAAAGTATTATTAGGAAGTGTGACTTGCATCCATGCATTTCAGAAATGGGAATGAAGTTTTATACTACTCAAAGTTCCTCCTCTTCTTAGTTAACTGCCAGCACCTCTCCTGTAAACTCTAGAACCTCAGTGAGGCCAGCAACACAATAAATGCAACTTCATTTTATCGTGCTTTGGTCAAAGGCTAAGAGCAGCTCATTTACTGTTTCCCCAACAAAAAACTTGCCTTTTGGAAACTAAGGATCCCCAGTATTTTATTGGACCTAATACATATAGACAAGCATGTCTCCTCAAGGATGCTGTCTGTTATTTCCTAATGAAAAAAATTACTTTATTTCTGTTTTAGTTCTCTTCCTAGATGGTGAAATTCTCACCCATAGGAAATTTTTGCTGCAATGAAGTTAACTACTAGAACTTACTTTTTTAAATTCACATTAGAATAAGTAGGTTCAATTGAGAATCTGACCTTTCATTTCTGTAATAAATTGAAATGAAGACAACAGGTCTATAACGAAAGGCTCCATTGCATCAACTACTTCTATAAATGTGGCTTGAATTTTGAATTTTTTATATTGTAAAGGTTATTACATGACGTTATTTTTTATGCTTAATACCTAATGTGCTGCCGAAAGAATAATTGAGGGAGATGAAACTGATAATACTTGAGAATGTTACCAGATCTGTGCATGTACTTTCAATCAATCTGTTCGCTCAGCCTTTCCCTCTGCTCCCTGCCCTGTTAAGTGTGTTGCCACATTGGTTCAGCTCTCCTGCCTGTCAGGTAGAGGTAAAATAACCTGTAGACTTCTTTCTACCTTGTGAGCATCCTGGTGATCCCGCCCTGGCTGTCATCCCGGGGAGTGCACATCAAGCAGTTGGGTATCTGCGTGTCCTGCAGAACATCTCGCTCGTAATTCCTGATCAGATCCAATCCTCTGTAATGCTCTGAGCCCTCTTCCCTGTCAGCCCAGGGAGACGTGGCCACTCAGCCCCGGGGGGTGAATCAGATCTATCTAGAGGCTGCAAAAAGCTTTTCTTGTAGTCATTTACCTCGGTTAGCGAGAGCAGCGCTGCTTTTATGCATTGATTGGAGATAATACTGGTGAAATGGCAATAACCTGGCAAATGTACTTCTCTCTGTATGTAAATCCTTTCGGGAAGTGCATGACAGCCTCTGTTTTCTATGGGTCTCCGTTTGTAAAGAAGCTGTTATCACAGAATAAGTTTAATGGGTCGTGAATTTTGTGTTGAAAGGAGAGTCTCTCCATGACTTCTGATCCTCCTGCAACAGACCTATTGGCTCGGCAGCGAGTGCATTAGGCTAAATATGCTTCCTCCATTGACTCTGAAGGTAACAGCCCTAAATGCCTCATTAAATTTTCATGGGTGACTGCGAGAAGCCATGAGAAAAGCAGCACACTGGTGGCGGTGTGGCGGCGGGGCCCCCGGCCCGGCTGGAGCCCCGCGGCCCGGCTGGAGCCCCGCGGCCGTGCGGGGGGAGCCGCGTTCGCGGGGCCGTGTGCGGGCTCCACGCGTGGGCAGCGGCCACCCCCCGCCCCGACTGACCCACTGACCGCCCTCCCTGCGCTCGGCCGCCCCGGGGAAGCCCCCGGTACCGATTCCTCCCGGCCGTGCTTGAGCGCGGTGCTGCGGGCGCGGTGCGGGCGGGGCGGGGGGCTCTGCAGCCGCTCCGCTCTGCTCGCCCACGGGGGCTGCCCCGGAGGCGATGACAGGCTGGGGACGAGCCGACGCGCCCAGCCCCCCCGCCCCGAGCGGGGACAGCCCCTCCAGCCCCCTCCTCGCCCGTCCCCCTCTCCCTGCCCAGCTGCACAGCGGCGCTGAGACCCCCAGCCCTGGGAGAGGAGGAGAAGGAGGAGGAGACCGACCCCTCATCAGCAGCGTTCCTCTGCCGCACACCTCCCTTTTCCCCTCCCTCTGGCCTCAGCGCCGCGCTGGCGGGGCCGGAGAGGGCAGGCGGCGCGGGAAGGCGGCTCTCCCAGCATGGACGAGCCATGTGTATCCTAAGGAATAACAGCAGCTGCTGCGCCCACGATGGGGAGCAGAGGAATGAGAGGAGGAGAGGGCTCGCTGGGGCAGGTGAGAGAGCCGCTCCCCTCTCCCCTGCGCGGCCGGTCCTGAGGGCGGCGCGGCGGCAGGTGCGGGGTTCGGGGGCACAGCGGGGTGCGCCTCTCCTCCTGCGAGCGGGGACCCCTTCCCCGCAGCAGGCACGGAAGGGCAGCTTTTCTCCGAAGGAAGTTTTTTTTTTGGCCGTCCTTCCCCCCCTCCCATCCCTCCGAGACGGGGAGAGGGCTGGAATCCCCTGCGAGTCGCGGGAAGTTGCCGGCTGCGGGGGGAGCGCGGTGCGGGGCTGCCCCACACCCAGCCGAGCCCTGGGGCAGAGGGCTGGGGGCGCTTTCGCCGTGCCCCGCAGCGGGGCAAGTAAAATAAAATCGAGGAGGGACCCACAGATGTGATGCGGCTGCGGGATTCCCCCCGGCCGCCCCCGCCGTGCCGGGGCTCCCTGGGATGCGCCGCTCTCGGGAACCTCGGCCGCTGCCGCCCCGCAGCTGGAAGCGCCCATCGGGAAGCGCCCCCCGCTGCCGGGCTGGGAGCCGGCCGAGGGCAGGGAGCCGGCCGAGGGCAGGGAGCCGGCCGAGGGCTGGGAGCCGGCCGAGGGCTGGGAGCCGGCCGAGGGCTGGGAGCCTGCCGAGGGCTGGGAGCCGGCCGAGGGCTGGGATGCGGCTCTTCTGCGCCGTCGCTGCCCTGCCCGGGAAGGTGCGGCAGGGCCGGGGGACGCCGCGCTGAGGAGCGGCGGGGAAATGGCGCCCGGGGCGGAGGGGCCGCTGGACGCGCAGGGCGCTGGGCGAGCTCGCCCTCACCAGCCGGGGACCCTCTGGGGACCGCCCGCTGGCCCCCGGCCAGCAGCCCCCGGCGCTGGCCAGCGGTGCGCGGGCAGGGGAGCGGGTGCAGAGTGACCGCTTGCGTTAGAGGTGCTGCGGGTTCCTGCGCCTCTCCCTTACAAGCCCCTACTTTAGGGAAAAAACCGACTCCCCCCTCCATCCCCCCCACGATCTGCGTGTTTTGGAGTGCTTTCTCCTCGGGGTTGTGCACGGCCACCGAGTCACCAGGAGCAGGCAGCCGGGAATGAAAGTTCAGAGCGCTGCTGGGCTGCCGGCCGTGGGAGGAAGGTGGGCGCAGGAGCTGCTGCCAGGCTGGAGCAGGACAGCGGTGACAGAGCCCGCAAGGGCCGGCAGGACAAGCACGGAACTGTGAACTCCCCAGAGCCACCACTTCCCTTTGGTGTTTTCCGGGGTGTTTTCACGCCAGGGAAGCTCAGGTTCATGACCGGCACATTTGAAATGCCTCTATGAATGGCGAAATGGTGAGGTGGGAAACTGGGACCAATAATCATAGTGAAGAACGGTAGATGACAAAACTGGTTTCTGGGCTGGAGAGTCGTGGAGCTGGCAGACGAATGGGAAGTTTTTAATTTCCCGACGAACTTCTGTTTCATTGTACGTTTCAAACCAGTTAAGTTAATTTCCAGGTCTTTCCCCGAAGTAGTTTTAAAAGCCAAGTCCTTGGAACTCTTTGCCATTTGTCTAAATTCTGAATGCATGTCTGAAGCATTTAATCATGTTTATTGTTTTCAGCCACTCAAACGGAATAAAAATTACTTATCGTTGACGAAGCTTATCTCGCAAGCTGTTTCACAGTATGTTTCCATTGCAAGACGCAGCGCTGTGTTAAACTACTGATGACTGTATTGTTTATTGTTCTTTCATTCCCCACCCTCACCCCCTGTAACACCAGTATCAATCTGTTCCTTACTGCTATACTCAAAAATAATGGAAGAGCAAGTTTTCACCAGTTTGGTATTTTCGCTCGTAGCTGAGATTTATGTCTTTTATATTTGCTCTTAAGCTGTTTTTCATTGGGTGTGCTAAAGGCAGCTGATGTATTAAAAAAGGAATCAAGGCATGAAGCTAAAAGGGACTTTCAAACTCTTGAGCTGAAACTGTGGGTGGAATTAGTGCTGGATTCATAGCATTGTTTATTTCTTTATCCACATACATAGCACCTTCCGAAGCATAGGATTCCTTGCCCCTTTGTCATTACCTTTTTATGTCATTACACAGCTAAAATGCACTGCTCACACTGGTCTAGAAATACAGATTTATTGTTTGGAGTGTTTTGATCTTGGGCTGTACCTCGTAGGTGATTTTGCTGCACTTTAACAGTATCTCAACACAGTGATGGAGGACACCATCATGTTTTCTTGTAGGATTACCTTTGGGACCTTAGTGACTGCACATATGAGTGGTTTCATCTTAGGAGGATTGAAATTGATTTTCTTCTTTTTCTTTTTTTTTTTTTTCTTAACTCAGCCAGTGAAAGACCCCTGTGTATGTCCTTTGACCCATGGCCTCACATGATGAAGTGAAACCAGTAGTGGAGGATGTAGACTTGAAGTAGCTGCTTCTAAAAAGTAGAGGTACCAGAATGAACCCCTTGTCCTGTTGGTCAGCCTGTGTGATTCTTTGGGCAAGGCATAGCTTTTAAAATTTGCAAAATTTGTAGAACTGCTGCATGTATGTATCAGAATAAATTTAAAACATTAACCTTGTGAAACTTTTTTTTTAGTAGTTTTGATGGGTCCTTGGTCAAGCAAAGGAAGATTGACCATTTCCTCTCATCCC
Organism: Aphelocoma coerulescens; assembly: GCF_041296385.1. Taxonomy (NCBI): domain Eukaryota; kingdom Metazoa; phylum Chordata; class Aves; order Passeriformes; family Corvidae; genus Aphelocoma; species Aphelocoma coerulescens. Next base: position 29,267,192 of record NC_091022.1, on the reverse strand, counting down.
TAACAGGCCCATTGTCTCTAAAGTATTTTATATTTCAAATTCCTTCAAGGTATTTGTGTTGAATTTAGCAACAGCCAAGCTCAGCAACTAAATATCAGTGAGGTGGGAGAATCTCTATTTTTACAGCCCTGTTTGCATTTTGAAGTGATAGCAAATACTAGGAAAGAGGAACACGATTTTCTAGATGTTATAGTTCAAATTAACTTTCCCAGTCAATATTTAGTCAAGGTCTTGATGGTTAAAGTTAACTGTCCAAGTCAATGTTTAGTCAAGGTAATGACTTGGTTTTTATAAACACTACCCAAGCATTCTTGCAGAATGAATCAGAGCTGCTGGATCACAATACGTTTGCTCAGCCAATTACTTAGGAATAAAACTACATTATTACTTGGTCTCTCATATGTCCTGTTCTGTTTGGCGTTATTTTAGCAGTCCTTGCCTTCAGCCCTTCTGTGGCTTCATTCTTACAGCACCAGCTCTGTCTTTAAGGCATTTATTTGCCTGGTGGTTTTGGGAGATGAAATAAGTCCTGCACTAACCTGTTTTTATGGGTAGGAAGATGAGGTGTGGAGATGCCAGGTGCTGGCTCCCAGAAGGAGGTGCAACATGTAGTGCAAAAGCAACATTTATTTAGCTCCAAGGAAGTCTTCAGGAGCCTGTGCTGGGCAGCTCCTTGTGCAGTGCTCAGGAGGAGATGAGCACTTGGGATAAAGCAATCATTAGCAATCACACATATGGAAACCATTTTGGTGTCTGGGACAAAAGTGATGAAATTGAGAATTGTTGGCATTGTTATTTACAGTGAAAGATGGAAGCATGTTGTGATCTGGGAAAGAATTGGAAATCTTTATTGTGATTCTTTGTTTCTTGGCATCTCTTTAAATGGGATCTTCATTCTTCCAGGATGGCACTTCAGTCTCTTAAACTGACACTAAAATCAGTCTGGACTTCCATTGTACCAGTGGTTTTTTTCCTTCTTTTACTTTATTTTTATTTTAATTGTACCACTTGCAAATGCATTCCCTGCAATTACATGGGTATTAGAGTAGATATTCATTAGGATTTTACTAATCTGAACCTCAAGTGCTGTTCTGCAAATTTGCCAGCCTTTGTAAGGCAGTGCTTGACTTCATCAGCTGCACTGTTTTATTAGGAGTATTTTGATACAGTAGAATGAAAAGCATATACTCTAAACCAAGTAATTAATCAGATTGAAACCTTTTCATTTTCATACTTTGATTTGTCACAAGGAGAGCCTGCAACTCCATATTTTGCCCTTAACACTAGTTTTTACCCAGTCTAACTGCAGCCAAATGACATTTCATGGTGGTGGTTTAAGAATTTCATCCATGAATCAATCTTCCATTTCTGTTTCAAGGCAGCAGAATTGTCACAACTTAGAGCAGGTGAGTGAACCTGGTACTGTGAGCTCCAGGAAGGGTACCTGTATCTGTGTATTTAATCTTACACTGCTGTCAAACACATGTTTGTGTGTTCTAGATGTAAGCAGTGTTTTAAGTCCTCGACTTTGTTCATTCAAGTGGTTCAGCCACGTGCACAAATCCTCTGTCAGAACCTACCAGTGTGAGCCTTGCTGGTGGCAGTGGGGTCTGCACAGCCTGTTTGCAGTGGTGGATCTCTCTCAAGGTGGTGGGTGCCGTATTGAAGAACCAGAGCAGAGCAAGACCTGTCAGCTTTTGTCTCTGAATCAGTGTATTGCTTTTTGTGGGGTGAGAGTGAAGCTCATTCCCTGGGATGACCCCGGTGTGTCGGTGCAGGTGCAGAGGCTGCTGTGTCCCCAGCTGTGGGGGAAGCAGCTGTCCAAGTCCCAGCCCTTCAAACAGCTGCATGTCCTGGCCACATCCATCCACAGTGGAGCAGCAGCATTGCTGAAGGGCTGCTTGTCACATCTTGCTGTGGCTCAGTCCTCTCCTTAGATATGTGAAGCAGTTGACATGAACTTACGGCCCTTGGAGGCGTGAAGATTTACTTCAGTTACTTATGGAAGCAGGGAGGAGGATGGCTGTGAGTGAGCTTTCGAAAATCAGTGTTCCTGAGCAGAAGCCTGCTGGGGGAGCAGGCTCCAGGCACTTTCCAGCCTGTGATCCTTTGCACTTTCTACAGAGAGTCATTCCATTACTCTTGGTTTAATGAGGATGCAGAGGTTACCCTTCTTTAAAGGGTATCTTAATATTATCTTTTTTATTTATTTCGTATCTTACGTTTTATATTCATATCTTAAGGGTAAGAATATTTTCTTATGTAAGATACACAGAAGAAATTCTTCCCTGTGAGGGTGGTGAGGTGCTGGATCAGAGAAGAAGAGAAGCTGTGGCTGCCCCATCCCTGGAAGTGTCCAAGGCCAGGTTGAACGGGGCTTGGACCAACCTGGGATAGTGGGAAGTGTCCCTGTCCATGGCAGGGACTGAAACTGGAAACTGGATGAGCTTTAAGGTCCCTTTCAACCCAAACTCTTCTATGATTTTATGATACATACAACATAAAAAAACCAGGGCGCTTGCTGGTTTTTTCTGTATTGAATTTTGTGTATCTCTGTGTATGGAGATATATATATAGAGAGAGAGAGAGAGAGAGAGAGAGAGATATGCAAATATTCATTTGCTGCCCTTTTTACTACACAAAGATTTCTCAGGTCTCCAGGTATTGTCAAGCAGTTACACTGAGAGACTCCCCACCCCTCCCACCACCAAGTAGTGATTACTCTTGTGGGTAGAGGAGCATCAGTTTCTTGAGAGTCTTTGCAATTCCCCAAGCCTGAAGGCAAATGAGTAGAAATTTAGTGGACCACCTAGTTCTTGACTCAGAATTCTCCAAAGAGGAGTCTGACCTAATTTATATTGTATTGGATCAAATAATCCTATCATGCATGTGTGCTTGCTGTTTTGTTTTCTTTTAGCAGGCATATTGCTGTCTTGCAAAGACTTCAGATTTAAATGTTGGGCAATGTCCCTGTGGTTTTAGGAGGTGCTTTTCCTCAGTGAGTACTTACTGGAAAATTACATTTAGAGGACACTTGTGAAGAGGAAGACAATCAAGACAGAATACTAAGGCTGCTAGAATTATTCATACCTGAGTGTGATGGGCTGTTTAGTACTGAGGATAATCAAGAGTCCTCTTATACAAAGTCTCCTTATTATTGCTAAAGATGGAGCTGGAATCTCCCCAAAATGCTTTTTGTAGCAAAATACAGTATGAATATCTCTGTTGTCACTGTGACAGGGATTCTGGTGGGGTTTGATGTGGGTGATTGTAGGGTTGCTGAGGATGTCTGTTGGGGCCAGCATGTTTTCAAGCTCACTGGGAGCTGATCAGCATCCAGGCACTGCAGCTGTGGCCTCTTTAAGCAATTTCAAGGTGTGCAAAACCCTTTTCTGGTGTTATTCTGTAGGTAGTAGCAGCCATCAGTCTGTTGGTCCCAAGATACACTCCAGAGCTTATCAATCTATCTATGTTTGTGTTTGGGAAAAGAACTTTCTGACCTGCACAGGTTTATTCTTGGGAAGCATAGGAAAGTTTTGAGTCTGCAGAACTTCAAGATCATACCACAATTCTTTGCTCTTGAATTTCTTGGAGAACTTGGATTACTGGGAATCCAGTTGATGTAATACACATTTCATAGTTTCCTTTTACATAACTGTCTTCTGCCCTACTGACAGATCAGTTACTTAGCAGGCATCAATATTGGTTGTTTCTTAACCTAAAGGATTATAATTTTTTTTTTTTTTTTTTTTAGTAATTGAAGTAACTGAGGGAAAATTTGTGGGTGGTCTTTTTTTACACCATAAAAAAAAGCTTCATTTCTGTTCCTGGTTACTTGAGATGCAGCTCAACAGACTGTGCTAAAACAGCAAAGAAGAAGAGCAGTTCAACTTGTTCAACCTTCCCTGGATTTATTCAGGTGCCTCCAGTATTTCCTCAGATCACACTGGGATGAAGAGATCTGAGCAGGCAGGGCTCAGTGCTCGTGCAGGAGCAGTGTCAGTGATGTGATAGCCCTTCCAGGACCTGTCAGTCTATGCCTGACACTGGCCAGAACACTGCAACTGGCATGTGCTTTTTGCCAGATTAACATGGATTAGGTCACTTGAATTCTCCCCTCATTGAGTTCATACCTTTCCTTTAATTCTCTCTCGTAGTATCTGTCAGGATTGATGGGGAGAAAGTAAAGCTTTTTCTGTATTTAGGATATTTTTAACAAACAAGTAGCATGAAGACTTTGCTTTAAGTTTTTTGATTTCCTTGTGTAACCTTTGTAAACCAAATAATTCTTAACCACTCATACTTGGCTTGTGGCTGTGGTGGGGTAGGAGACTCTGCTTCCTTGATCTTGAGGTTAGTGAGGATGTGCCACACTGATAACTTGGTGCTGTAGAGGATTCCAGGCTTAGGAATTTCCAAGTAGATGCCTAGTTAAGCCAAGCATAAAGGTTATTAGGAAAAAAAGCAAAATACTTCTAAACTGTAGTGCAGCACAGCTGATACTCAGGAAATTGTACTGCTCTTCAGTTCACCCAACAGTCAGTGCAGCAAATATTTTATTAGTATTTCAATTTTCCCTTTCATTCATTTATGTAAAAAAATACACAGTTAATTTAGTTTTATTGTTACTGCCTCTTATGTCAGTTTTCTTCAAGCTCCAGGGCCTATTAGCAAATTCAGACCTTTTAATGGCAAGATTAGATGACCTGTTAGGTGCTCATGTCTTAACTTTTAGCAGCTGTTCCACAAATATCAAGGGTCTTCCCAGCAGGTGGATTTTCCCTGCTTTTTAAACATAATGGAGGTTTTCCCATGCCAGGGTTTTTATTTCTGTGAATGTGCATACATTTGAAAATGTGTTTATTGTGCCACAGTAACACTGAGAGTGTCACTTGGAAATGTTGTGGCCCCTGTTTGTGGTTTTAAAACACCTGGTAGTTGTTTGCAGTAAAGACTCCCCTTTTTAATTGCGCTATAATTAATACAAAACAAATCAACAGGAAATGGTACTTCACACAGCATGCTGGCAGTTAGCTCAAGTTTAAAAACAGTAAAAAAAAATCAGTGAGTTTAATAAAGATTTTTTTATGAATGGGGTTTTTCTTTGTGGCTGCTGAAGTAATCAAATCTCACATTATGGCTTCGGGACAGTTTTCCACCCACCATCCCTGTGTGATAGTTTTTATATATTCTGACCCATTTTTCTTCTTTCTGAAAACAAGAGAAATAAAATGTTCGAGAAGTCCTAAAGAGGATAACAAATTGAATTGACCACTTACTGTTCCTGGCACTCAAATTTTATGGTCCTTACCTCCCTAGAGATGGAGTAAGCTATTCACCAGCACTGCGTGAGAGTTGCAGCTGATGAAATTTGGTCAAGTTCCTTCACATCAGAAGCACTACACTGATTTACATCACATGAGAGCTTGTCCCCTGTTGCTATGTTACATTTGTAGCAAATGCTAATTGAATTTGGTGCATACAGATCCTCAGAGAAAAGTGAAGAATTGTTACTCAGTGAATCCCACAGTGCCAGGCTTCAGTTTCTGGATTTCAGTGCAGGATGCTCCCGGAGAGAACATGAAATCTTCTTTATGCTGTCAAACAACACCAGAAAAATCACTCTGCTGCAGCCACTGCTGAGTTTGGGCTTGAAAAAGAGCAGCAAGTGATTTTCATAAGGGAGCTCTGGTTGCAGCTCTTTATTTTCTTCTTGGCAGGACTGTTGGTCCAGCAAAGTACCTGTATGTGGCTGTCCTTTTGAATGTAGAGTTTCTCATGTTTCATTCTTGCATAATTTGTTCTGTTGGGCTCTTGGAAGAGGTGAAGAGGTGGCAGAAGGAGGACTCTCCAAGGGATGGTTCTGTGCCTCACTAATCCTTGTAGAAGCAGCTGAGTTTGTTAACTTGGACACGATGCCCAGTCCTGACAACTGCAATTTAGGTGAGAAGGATCCTGTTCTCAGTCACTGAACTCGAGCTGCTTTTTTTCCAGGGAGCAGAGATCCAGGGGAGCAGATCATGCGCATCAAGCTTCGAAATATTGCTCAGGCTGTGTAGAAAACTAACTCTGTTCTTTATTGCAAAGATCATCTCTAGTTCAAAGAACAGACTGCAAGTGACCCGTACACATTGTGGGTGGCTGATTCTGCTAATCAGTGTTTGTAGATGGAGCTTTTTGGTGGAGATGGGAAGAAGGACAGTACAGAGAAGGGGAATAGTACAGGTAGGGTCATTCGTCTCGTGGGTCTGGGAACACAGGAATAAATTTTCTTGATGAGTAGAATGTTGATTTCCTTCTTTATGGCTGAAAGTGTGTACATAATTTGTAATGTGGTCAATGAGTAAAGCAGGTATAATATCAATTTTAGTGTCTGTTTTGGACTACCTGTAAGACTTTTTCTCATTTTATTGGGCTAGGCTGACCTTTGGCTGCTTCACAGTGATTAATCATTTATTCATTTATTAAGGAGATGTATTCTTAGGCTGAATGACAGTGAATGGCTCTTATTTTCATAGGTGCACATAAATTTTCATGAGAAAGACTGGCACTGGATTTTTCCAAGACAATCAGAGGTTTGGTTTGTTATGGGAAACAGGCATCAAGAAACCACCAGGAATTGTGCTGATTTAGTGTACGTCTGGTTTCTTCTCCAAAAAACCATTCTGGACATCAGTGTAGTTCACTGTTGTGTATTCAAACAATACTGGAAGAAACCAAAAGAACTGAAACAAGGATGTCTGGAGGATTCCTTCCCACTTTGCACCTGAATGTTGCAGGAGTTAGGTGAAAAGAGCAACTTAAAATTAAACTACAGTCAGCAGGGAACAGAAGTAGTTCATGATAGCTCTGTAGTTTTAACATTAATACAGCAGGAAGAAGTTCAGCCTAGAGTTCCAGGAAATGGTTGTACAGGTTTGGTCACTGCTGGCACACTTCTGTTGGACTGCATCTTTATCATTCCAGTATCACTGCATGAGATAAGATGCAGACATGACAACATAGTGTGTATTAATCTTGCTGAGTCCTGATGGTTCCAGCAAACGCTTCCTGTAAGAAGTTGGCCACAATGGGCACATTAGGGAGAGCACAGTGCTAAATAGAATGAATTGTGTATTCAGATGTACTTTAGGTTGTACATGACTTGCAAAAAGTGGAGAAAATCTTGTCTGCCTGTCTTGAAAGTGAAGGGGATAATGTCTGGAGGAACAGTTCCAATGCTTGACAATTAATAATAGCACTTTGAAAAGAAGCTTTTAGCAGAAGGCAGGCACATAGGTTACTGAGTAGTACAGAGAACAATGTAATTTTTGTGCTAATATGTTGAGATCAAATAACTCATTAATAGAATAATTTATAAGGGTGATGCAAGTAGGAGAGTAAAGTTCTTCTAAATATTAATCTACTGTATATATTATTTATTGTTGTAATAAAAGGTTGAGGAGTAGACAAGGGAGACTGAAATGCCTTGCAATTTCTAGTAGAGTTCACAAAGTGCTTTTTTAGAGGAAATTTCTTTTAAATGAAAAATGCTGGCGTAACGTTTTAGTGAGGTAGTGGTAATAACTTGTAAAGTTTCTTAATGCATCTCTGTGCAGTAATGTGAGAGGGAAACTTCTGAACCAAGGTTCTCTTCTGCAGACTGAACAATCCCAGCTCTCTCAGCCTTTCCTCACAGTAGAGCTGCTCCATCCCTCTGATCACCCTGGTGCCTCCTCTGGACTTGCTCCTACAGCACCATGTCCTTCCTGTGCTGTGCATCACACTTGGGAAGACAAATCTTAATTCTTGGCACCTATAAAAGAGCCCTGCGACCCTCACACCTCAAACCTCACGTGCCAAAGGTTGTCTTTTTAAAGTAGCCTGTTACATTTCATGGTTATAGCCTTAGGAGCTGTGTTACAGTGTACCCAAAATTTCAAAAATACAACGGGGAAAGCAGCTCAGGGAAGAGTCAGGGTGCAGAAAAGAAACAGCTGCTGTTACAGGTACAATGTGTTACTACTCACAGCCTCCCTTTTCTCTACTGAATAATTTTATATTTAACAGCAACTTGTGAAACAGTCTAATGATGTGTTAATAAACAGGAGTGGGATACATTTTGGTTGTTGGTTTTTTCAAAGGTTTTTTTATCTGCTGGCCCACTTCTTCAGGAGTGTGAGTAGATTATGTATTCTATTTCTGAACACTCTTTTTGTAGTACAAAGCTCCGCATGCTTCTGTCATTCAAAAACCTGACATGACTCTGAATCCCCTCCTGTGATAATTCTGATTGATTACTGGGGCTTTTAAGGCACTAATACCACCTGTAGAAGCATTCTTAGTATGTGACAGAAATGTATCTTGCTTATTTTGAGGAAGTGGAGTTCACACACATTCACAAAGATTTATAAAACAGCTCCTTGTAAACTTTTGCAGTGATTGTAAGCCAGACAGTGTGGGTAATGGAGAACTCAGCCTCCTTTAGATTTTGTGAAAGCTTTTTCATGTGTTTCTTGTTCTTGTGTGACATTCTGGCACCTGTTGGTGTTTGAAAGATGACTGCCACACTTCAGTGCACAGTTTTTGGGTAGAAAACAGCTTTACTGATGTTTTTCCTGGAGTTAGTCAGAGATGCTGTTCCTGCCATTAGGTAATCTTCATATATTATTGTTGTAGGAATGTGTTATGCTTAACAGGAATAAAATGTTGCTTGCCCTTGGTTTTATTCTGTGGTAAAACAGACATTATTGTGCTCTGGTTTAGTGCTTTGCTTTTGCTGTTGTGTAACTGTAAATCTCCCAGGGATTCTGTCCCCCAGGGATCCACTTTTCCTCGTGCCCAAGTGAGCAGTAAAAAAGCTTTTGCCCTGCACAGAAAGCTGTAAGTTCTGCACGTGCTTCCAACTTCAGTGTCTTCATCTATATTGGACACAGGTAGAAAATGTAGCACTACTTTCTGAAATAGCCATCAGAGCTTCCTAATGAGACACTTGGATTTTTTTCCTCCTTTGACAGAATTAAACGTTACCTATTAACCATAATGCTTAAATTGATGAAGTGTAAAACTAGTGAAATGGGTTACAGGGAAAGGAAGTGAAAATATTATGAACCATATGCCCTAATTTATGTCTTCTTAGAAAATTCATCTAATGAAATTATGTATTTGGAATAATTCAGCTTACGATATTCAACAAGAAGTACAGCAGTAATGGTAGGATGATCTTGCTTTTAATACAGTAAGGAAGATACAACTCCTTTCTGGGGAGGAACATCAAATCCTATTGTGTTGAGATCCATGTGCATCCTCAAGACCAGGTTTTCTTTTCCTGTGGACCTACACCATTTGGTTTAATTTAGAAGCTGTGACAGCAGCTTCTGCTGTGTTCCTTGTGACCTTAAATAGAGGCAAATGAGATGCCAGCTCTTCGTGTGAGTTCTTAATCCCAGTTTTCTGGTCCCTCTCCTTTCCTCATGGCTCTTTATCTGGATGCAGCTCCTTCCTCACAGATGATTGTCTCCATCCACTCTTAAGCTCCCCGCCCCTGGAAGCTGATTTTACATCTTGACTCCCAGGTTGAACCTCCCAAGTCCTCCATTATTAAACAGCAATCACAAATTCTTCTCTTCTGCTTCTTGTGATACAAGACTTCACATCAGAGTCGATCCCTTTTTTCTCTGCTCTGACTCTTGTACTTTATGCATTCAAACTCAGCAGCTTGCTGGGTGCCCTGATGGAAAGATGAACCTCTTGCTGTCACTTCCACTGTTCTGTGTAATTTCAGTTCAAAGCAGTAATTAAAGAAATTGTCCATTTTCTGGGAAAATACTTCTAGAAATGTTCCTTCTGGAGGCTGCAGGAGGGGTGATAGTGCAGTGGGATTTTGGTACGAAGGAGTAGTCCTGGACAAATGTAAAATCTCATTTTTTATTGTAAGTAGTATCGGGCTTGGGATTTTTGGTTTATGGCTTTTTTTTTTGGTCTGAGGTAACTGGAAGAGTGGATTTTGTGCAGATTATGTACTCACTGAGGTACTCTGGGACTGGTGGGTTTAGTCAATAGAAAATGTGTTATATCTGATGACTCCTGTGAGACAGAGCATGAGAGTCATTGATACCAAGAGTCCTCTTGACTTCTGTTGATGGAGAAGAATTTAAACTACACTGGCGTTTGGCTTCTTATCTTTCTCAGGATAATCGTGGTGTTTTTAATGGCTGTACATGGCTGAAGCATTTTGCTTAGGTAAATAAATTTGGGATATGGTTTTGGAATTTAGGGGGAGGAAGATATGTAAATATAACCAATATTACTCTTCTTGGGCCCTTACGAGAGAATTCAAGGCATGCAAATGCTAAGTGGGGGAGTGGAAATGTCATCCTTCAAAGACACATGAAATGCAAGGACTGTGATAAAAGTGTTGTGCACTTTGAGGTATCTGAGTTACAAAGCTTGTAGTTCATGGAATTATATCTATGAATCTTTTAACATACTCAGCTTGTTCTTTATTTCTTACGGAGCGTTGCAGAATTTGTTTCCCTGGAGGTGGCTGAGGTAAGGCTGGAAAAATCCTACCTGATCTTTAATAATCTTTCACACGCAGTACTGGTAATACTCCAGAATTGCACTATCACTGGATAATTTACACTTAAATCCTTTCATCTCTGTGCTCCCACCTTCAAAAAAAAAAATCCTTTAGTGTTATAGGGAGCCAGAGATTGCACACTTGAAATACCTTGGCCTTGTTGCCAGTTCAGTCTCACCTGCTTAGACTGATTTATTGTGGGTTTGTTTATTTTCTTTTTCAGAGGGCAAGACTGAAAAATGCATTTATCCCATTATAGTTAACAGATTCAGGAAGTAATTTGCAGATCAGGAAACAATGGATCTCATACAATAAAAGCACTGCCTAGGTAATTCATAAGGAAGATAAACTTGTATTGTTAAGCTTGCACATTTTACTCTTATTTGTAGGCCATGTATTGCTCTCCTGTGCTTTCCACCATTAAGCAGTAATGTTACTGCATTAGTAAAAAAGCACTGCTGCTGTGACTGGCTTTCAGAGCCACACACAAAATCAGATAATGCATTTTACTGAATTATGAAGAACGGTGTTATTTGTTTGTAACCGCTCACTTAGTTATTGCTCTCGGGGCTCCGTGTTGCAATTTAATCACTTCCCTGCATCTCCGGAGCTCTGCCAGGCTGGCATGAGGCAGCGAAGGGACAAAGCAGGATGACTGGCAGCTAAGTGTTTCAATCAGTCAGGATACTGATTTATTTCTGCAAGGAGGAGTGTAAAGGAAATGAGAATGGCTGTTTTTTGTAAGTGATGCGCTGAATAGTCATCACTTAAACACTGGAGGTCACACATAAACACTGAACTCTTGAGAAAGGGAAAAGAACCCCACAGGAGTGTGTCTTGTCACCCTCACTGCACACAGGCTTTGGGAAGTGTGTGATGCTCAGCATGGCCCGAAAAGGCAGCACAAAGGATGAGTCTGGAATCCTTTCACTTACAGGGTTTTGCTCACAAAAGAAGAGATATGAAGCATTAAAAGGCAGGGTGTTGGGGATTCCTTGTTGTCTGTCTAGTTACTGTAAACACCTGTGAAGTTTTAACTGTATTCAGGAGTCTGGCATTGCAGAATGTTTAAACTGGACCCAATGAATTGGAATAGGGCAGGTGGTGTAAATATCTGTGCAAATTGATCCCTTCTGGAGTTAAAAATGTATTTTAACTAGAGCAAAAATAGGAGTAAAAACATTGGTGGAATATTGTATCTGTGCTTTAAAAATATTCATGGGTATGCCTGGGATAGGAACAGATACATTAAAGTTTTCATTGCCTACTTTGAGGCAATAGAAATAATGTAATTTTACACCCCTCTTGATGTGCTGGTTTTCATCTCAAAAAAATTAATCCTTTTTGGATAGTCAAAACAATAAATACTCTGTAGCAAACCTGACAGCATTAGATGATGTTTATAAGAGAAAGAAAATTCAACTAAAGTTTTTTGCTAATGGTGTATCATTCCTTCTGTATTCCATCTGAACTCATATAAAATCCAGGGGAAGCCAGCAGATAGTTTTGAATGAAATTAGGTCTTTCTAAGATTTTAAACCTCCAGAGCCCCCTGAAAATCTGTGCTCAACAATCATGGCTTTTATAGCAGGGAAGATACCTTAGCTATCAGGAGACTGCTTTAGTGGGGTATTCCCTAGAAAGCCCCCTGTAGCCTAGCCTACATTTCATCTTCTTTTTCTAACCTAAATCCTGAGGTTGTCAAACACTTTCATAAAAAAAGTATGCACTAAAATTTGATGGAAATGCAGCTACATAGAGAAAGAACAACTTTAGGAGAAGCTTTTAGTGCTGACAGTAGAGAAACTTTTTACTGTCTCATGAAAAACTGAAACTCTGACTGCAGGGAGAGAGAAGGGGACTTGCCTCTTGGTCAGAGGAGAAATCTCTGTGTTTGCTGCTAAATGCACTCAGGGGAAGTGAAGGTATCTGCAGTATAAAATAATAAAATACAAAAGCAGCCCTTGCTATTTGCAAGATGGCAAAGGAGAAGCCCCACTTCTTGATTACACTGATTCCTGGATGTTTTATGCATCCAGATCAATTGATATTTCTTTTCATGGCACCCATGAAGACACAAATTTTGAGGCCTATTCTGTTTCTTTCACAGGGAAGGTGTATGATATGTTGATAGATGTATGATCACGATAGTTTTGGAAGATAAAGGAGAAGAGAAAATGTGCTGTGGGCAGGAAACAGCTACTTCAGCATTTCTTTTCCCTCCTGTCTTTATTTTCCTGAGCTAACAGTCCATTCAGCCTGAATACAGATCTATTCTTAATGTGTTCAGCTGCATTATTTAGCCTACCACTGCAAGCCAAATTGTTATCCCTGGAGATGGAATTGCTAAATTGATTTAATGGAGCTTTGTTAATCTGGAATTTCATTTATATCTTCTCTTGCATCTGTCCATTGTCGCTTCTTTGTGTTTAGGAAGTGTGATTTTGGCCAAAAGGCACAAATATACGCTAAGAGCAGCTCTTTAGCTTCTGGCTACCTGCAAGAAGGCTGTCGAGGAGACTCTTGTCTTGTGAGAAGCACTTAAAACTTGCTATTAAGTCCTGCAGTGCCCCTGTTTGCAGCACATCGATCCTTTGGAAGTGAGGCCCTGAAGGAGCAGATCTCTGTTGTGCTCCATGGCTGTGAGTAATTACTGAGAAACACAGAGAAGAATACCTGAGTGGTTTATTCATAACCTGCTTAGTGGCTGCATTCCTGACTCCTGCATGGTTGGAATGCCACTTGCTGGAGCCAGCAGTTGAAACCACAACCAACTGCTGGCTGAAAAGATCTGCAGTGGTGAAAAGCACTGAGAGAGAGAGAGATATCAAATAGTCCCCTGGAAGGATATGGATAAGGATTACATAGAAGAGAGAATTTGCAAGCCTGGAATGTGTTTTTCCCTCCAGTATCTATTTCCATTTCCTGTCAAATGGCTTTCAATATTTAGGTTATTTCACATTTTGTTATAATCTCTTGGATGGAGATCAGATACAAGATTTACAGTCTCAAAACAGGTTGAAATGGTTCTTGATGGTGTCAGGAATATTTGCAAGGTTTTAGCAGCTGATACGGTGCAGATGAGTGCATAATACAGATAATAACATTTATTATCTGTATTGCTATCCCATTCCTCAGAGCTGTGGACGTGGATTGGAGCCCTCCTTGCCTTCATTTTCTCCCCATGGTCCTAGGCACATGGAAAAAAAAATCCCAAATTATATTTTAGAATGCTTGATAGTAGAGACAACTGCAGTTTTCTGATGAGGAAATAGCAGAATGATGTGACTGTGGTTATGAGCTAGTCAGGGTTCAAATATCAACATCTTCTACCCCTTTCTCTCATTCATGAAACCACACAACAAATGACATATTCGAGGTGAAATTTTAACAACAAATAATTGGCTTTGGAGGACTGTTTGGCTGTTCTTTAGGGGAGCACCTGGACCTCCCCCCTAAGATGCTTTTTTGGCACCTCTGTGTGGTGATACAGATGGAAAAGGTCAGCAATGGGATGAGTACAAGGAATTAATGATTTAAGAATAATATGATAAAAAATTATTACCTCTCAGCTGCCCCACCTTCCTCAAGCAGTGCATCCAGTAATCCTTTCCAGATTGTTTTTTATGAGGCCTGATCTGATGCAAGAGCAAATAAACTTTGGCTGCTGAGCAAAGTAACACTCTCACCTGGCTTGAGAGGGACTTACATGAGCAGTAGGAGTTTCTGTAACACATTTTTGCAGGGCCAGGATTCTGTTTGCAGGATTTGTTAGTGCATTTCTTAATGGAAGAAGAAAAGGTTCGTGTTACCTATGAAATGTTGAGCATTTAAAGCTTTCTGCTTGCTAACAGCTTTCTAGTTTCTCTTTGTTTCTCCATAAAGTCTGTTCTTTCTCAAATTATTCTGTCTCCTCAGAGCAATCTTCAGCTAAGAGTGAGGACAGATTGGCACCATGAGTGATTCAGTGTCTTGAAGCTGAGATTTGTGTTAGGGAAATGTGATGTGATGCAGGGACAAAAGGTGATCTTGCCCATGTTTGTCTTTAATTAATGTATTTCTTTCCTATTAGTTTCAAAGGATTTTTTCCTAGCCAGGAGTTAAATGGACCCGTTCCGTGTTTATATTTATGCAAATGACCGTTGTGTCACTCAGGTTGCAACATTAAAGAAAAAAAGCCAGATATTTTACATGCCTTTGAGTATTGAAGTGATTACAATTACCTACATAAAAGGAGTTGCTTTATTAATTAATTAACTTGGAGAAAAATGTCTAGTGACCCTCTGAAGGAATATCAATAACTGAAACATTAATTATGTAAACAAGATCTGTCTTTACTATTCATTATTCATGGTTCAACATGAAAATTGCCTTTTAAAATAATGCTTCATTCATATATTTCAATAAATGTCTAATCTGCCTAGCTTGTGACTTGGATCTGGATTTTGAGTCAAAGACTGTAGTGACATGGATACAGACCTTGGGGCACTTCATTTGAGCTACCAGCACCCAGTTCCTAATTGCTGGGCTGGCATTGTTTTGGGGACAGGCTCTCTGAAGCAGCAAATCCTCTTTGGGGATGAGTTCTGGCCAAATTTGTGTCTGGAGAGACAGAGTTATTGCATTTCATAGGGGAGGAAGGAGAGGAAAGAAGCAGCAAAATACTTGCAGAGCTTTTGTGACTTGCCCATGGTTTCAGAAGGGAGGCTGCAGCAGAGCTGCAGAACCAGCCCAGCTCCAAGCCCTGTTGAGTTGTGGAATTGAGTTTTTCTCTGAGTCAGAGGCTGCAGTACCAAGGCAAACAAATACCATGAGGAGAACAGGGTTATACCACGTGTTTGGTTCCTGTGATCTTGTGCACTCAGTAAACTTGCTGGTCCTTTCTGCATTTGGAAGATGTGACTGAATGCCTCCTGGCAAGTGCTGCAGGTGATTTCATACAGGTTGTGAGAATCCTTGCCTTGTAAAGAGCTCTGCCTTTTTATTTTCTAAAGTTTCACCGAGCATGTTAGCAAATTCTGATGAAGGATTCCTGGAGGGTTGTATTCCTTTTCATATCCCTAAAGACAACACACAAAGGTTTCCAGGGCTGCTTTTTGCTCAGGTGCCTGTGAGTGCACCTGTAAGAGGAGAGAGAGGAAGAGCTGTGTTTATTTCTCGTAATCTCAAAGGCTGTGCTGCACGTAATCTTGAGTGTGCAGACAAAAAGTAGTAGCTGTGCAGTCCCAGAAAATCCTTTACTCTCCACTCCCTGAAGAGCACCTGCTTTCGAGCATAAGACGTTCAGATTTCCTTTTTTTTAAAGCCTCAGAACTCGCTTTGCCCATAGCAGGAAGGGCTGATGAAGAAATATGTGTGTCCCCCCCTTTCCCTTGTAGCGTGATGAATTGTGGAAGTCCTGATTGAAAATTCTAATCACAGCCTTGCAGTCCTTCAGATCACAACCCCTGACAGTTGATTCACTCCTTTTCATGCCTGCTGCCTCTGACTGCTCCTGGTGCCTCGTCTGCATGAGTCTATCATTAGCACACAAAGCATGATGGATTGGCCAGGGTACCTCCATCCTCAGAACCTGGGAAATGCTTCTCTTTCAGAATCAAAGAGCCTGTGTGTGACATCGTCATGAATGAGAGAAGAAAGTAATGCAGTATTGGAGGTGCCTGTTTGCTGCCACTGTTTAGAGGGAAAATGATGCATTATGGGGACTGTAAGTACCTGGCCTGTTCGTTTGGGGTTTGGCTCCTTGCTGGGAACGATGCAGAAAATCACGGATGTGGAGCAGGGCAGGAGCTGAGTCTGGCATGTGCACAGCAGTTGTAATGCTTTTTGGAAATCAGAGCTGTAAGCACTTCCAGAATTCTACTTAAAGTTCAGCCTAATAATGAAATCATTTAACTTTCAGTGAGATCTGATGGCCAAAATGAGCACAAGCAGTGGCTTTTGGTACTGACTGTGGGCTCAGTTCACTTTGGTGGATTCTCTTCTATAGACCCTTTTCAACAGGAAACTTTTGCAAATGTTTGCATCTTGCAAATGCTTTTATTCATCTGTGTGACTTGGCATTTAATGTTTCAGTGAACAAGACAGTTAAGTTTTGGCTCCAGTGAAAGATTGATAGGAACAATTTTCGAATGTGGTATCACAACAAAGTGGAAATATGTCATGTTCAAATACTGAGCTCTGATGCGTCATGTGGTCTCGTAATAAATGAAATAGCACTACCAACCTGACAGATGTGCAAGAAAATGGTTTTAAATTTATGATGATTAATTTTCAAGATGAACTGCAATGAAAAAAATTGTTAGTAGATGCTTAAAGAAGGGGAACCAGCTTTCTGAAATGAGAACAGGCAGGTAATGATAAAGCTGCCTTCACTTTTATGTTTTGCTTTCTAAAATTTTAGCAATGGGAAAATTGGTATTCTGGCTGCTGCAGCTGGCGTTAACAGCTACTCATGCAAGTGTAACATCTTGTGGAAATTCCACTTCTTGGATTTGTGCTACTGCTTCGTGCTGGTTATCTTGGAAGTAGGAGTAACTCAAAGCAGAGCTGAAGGTTTTCTACCTGACGATCCTTTCAGAGCCTTCAAAATAAAACAGCACTGAACTTAGTGGGAAAACAGAGGTAGCTTGATAGTACCTTGGAAAAAACCCAAGCTTTTCTGAAACTCAGCTTTTTCATTCATTTTGAGGATTTGCCACTTGAACATTGACTTTGTTTTGCACTAGGACAGTTAAATGTAAAGGATATTGTTTGGTAAAGTATAAAGTGATTTAGTTAAACATGGTTAGGTAATTTTGGGCTCAAAACAGCCCTTGACAGCCTTTAGTGAAATCAACTCCTGCCAAATGCAAGAAGGTGAAATGGTTCCCATCCCTAGCACTAAAGTCCATTATTTGAAGGAACTGTGTCCTAGTGAGGCCAAAACTGAGCTTTCCAGTTGGAAATGGAGACAAACAGCCTCAGAAAGGATGTGGGCTGTGCTTTTTTCAGAGCAGGAGTTCAGCAGGGGGAAAAAAATCCTAAATATCAATGTCATGTTAGTTTGAAAGAAATAAAGCGAGGAGATGTTTTGTTTGTCATTAGCACTATAACCTTTTACATGAGAATGTTTTAGGTTGACAGCAAGTTATGTGGGAAACCCCAACAATTGTCTGCCAGCTGTTAATTTCCAGCACTCTGAGAACAGCTGCCCTGTAGCATCTCCTCATATCTGACCTTCCTCATCTTCAGCAGTGCTCCCTCTTCTCTGTTAAACACACTTGGTGGTTCTAGAATTTTCCCTGCCATTCTGGGGGCAGTGGGTGTGTAACTCAAAGGCAGTATTTTATCTGTGGGTTGCAATTTAAGTTCACTTAATAGTTAACAGAAAAGGAAAATTCTAGGAGCCATTTTGGCTGTCTGAAGATAGATCTGAATGCACGTGTCCATTTTATTTTCTGCAGAGATACTTGTCAAAACAAGGTCTCTGCTGGTCCCTGTCAGGTCCCTGTCTTACTGTGCCCAGAGGAAAGAAAAAAACAAACTCTCTGAGGAGCTTAAGGATCCAAATACAAAATTAGTATAATAAGTATAAAAATGTCAAAACAGATGAGATGTATCTGGAAATGTACAGTATATTGTGCTTGCTGCCTTTATTGCACTTCATAATGGCTTTCATACAAGTTGCTTTGACCCTTAGTCTTTATTATCAGGAATTTTTTTTATCCATTAAGATCCCCAAAGAATAGCCAAGATCATGCTGAAATGTTTTTACCTCCAACTAATGCTACTATCTGTGCTGGAAGGGAAAAAAAAAATCTGCATTGTCAGAATCCTGGTACCTAAAATGTGTCAGATTATGTTCTGTGCATCACTTAACAGCTGGGTGCCCTATACATTTGCTGCTGCTACCTATTTGCAAAGCATTATGCAGTCATCCTACATGGGGCCATTTTCCATTCCCCTTGAATGCTTTTTCCCTACTCTGGAATTCCCAGTAATCCATTGACAATTCACTTTCACCAAAACTGGAACTTTTCCCAATCTTACTTTGTTTTAGAAACGAGAATACTCTGGGAGACTTTCATGATCAGCACGGATCAGCTGTACTGTGGCATTTACAACTGGGCAGAATTCAGAGTTCCTTAAGCATAAATATTCCCAAACACTGGTGTCTCACTCGGTGTGAGTGTGTTGTTCAGTGATTCTGATGTCTGTTAGCACCTGACATGAAATGACCCAAGGAGTGTGTTCATTGGTTTCAGTGACAATTGGATTGTGTCTCTCTTGCAGTTTCTGACAAGCTTAGCTCTCAAATAACCCGTGGTTGTTCACCATCTGAGCTGATGAAGCTTCATAAGTTTTGGAGGTTAATTCAGGGAACATTTGAGTTGTATTTGCCATCAAAAAAATTCCATATATGGTGGCCTGAGTTTTATTTAAAAGCTTCATTATTGCTTAAGGATTTATATTGTCTGTAGCAATACACAAGATCTAATGGTCTAAAGGCATGAGCAAAGGAGTTTTATTTTTAAAAATAATACACTTCTTAGTTCCACACTTTGTCTGTGTTACCTAGGTTTTCTGATCTGTTTAATTCAGTGAATTTCATCTTTCATTTCATTACATCAGAAAAGATCTCATGAAATGTCTATAAAGGCAAATCCAAGTTGCTCTCTATTACCACAGAGAGCTGCTGTTCTGGCCCTTGTGGCTGTACCCAAATGCACTTTAATCCAGGCAGCAGGAGTGGTGCTCATGTGCCAGCTGTGAGAGCTCTGCCTCCGAGGACACTGTCCAAGCCTGCCCAGCACTGTCAGGGCTCACTTTTCACAGCCTGGTCCTGGCTAGTTTGGGCTCTGATTATTGATCACACAATAGAATTCCCATTTCCTAGGTTTAGGTGTAAATTTCCCTAAATAGACAGTGAGGATTGTTTTTTGAAATTTTTACATTTCCTCGTGTCCTTTGCTGTGTGAAAAAAAACCTTCTTGTTTACGAAATATTTACAATCACTGTAATGCAAGTATGTAACTTCTTAATAGAAAATACTCATAAAACTAGGTTGGTACTTGAGATTACTACTCTGAATCCTGGCAAGAGGTACCTAAATTACATCCACCACAGTGACTAACATTTTGACATTTACAGATGGGCCTTTGACTTTACAGCTTGTCAGATGTGACCTATGTATCCTGGGCTGTAAATACCTGGAATCTGGAGTATGAAGCTGGAGTCTATCTGTGCATGCAAATTTTTGCTTTTGAATTTCACTGTAAATAATTTTCATACCTTAAGATAGTTCCCCATCTGAGATGTGAGTTACCATTATTGATACAGTTACTAGATTATATTGGAATTATTAGAGTATTAGAACTAATTTGAATTAAAGATTGTTTATGAGTTTTGGACCTTATGTAAAATATTTTGATATGTACTTTGGCAAGATAAACTAAACTGTTAGTGAACATTTTAGTTTGCCTCTGAAATTTGAGAAATATTTTTCTCCTAAATACTGAGTGTAGAGTATTTCATGAGGTTTTGCCTGAACTTTTCAGTTTGTTGATGGAGCTGCTCAAACATACCCAAAAATAAAACAGAAAGTGCCAAGAAAGCTAAATTTCCATCCTGCCACTCTCTGTTGGCAGTGACCAAATCACTTTTGCAACAGAAAATCCAATATTATGGTTTTCTTTTTAACTTTTATCTGGCAAATGAAGGCAGACTGATCAACAGGCACAATTTCAGATGACACGTGAAGTCAGGATTTGTACTTCCTCAAGAAAATAAGGGTTTCTGTATAGCCCGTTTTAAGTCCAGTGCCATACTTTATTAGGTATTAAGAATGTGATTGTAATAAAATTGAGAAGAATGTATTGGCATGTTCATGTTTTAAGCAGTAATGGCTGTGGCTTGTCTGAAACAGTCTAGGCTTCATTTTAACATCAAGTGACAAAGTGGAAAGGCTGTACAAACGTATGGTACTTTAATTAATGGGGGCAATACTAAGCTTTGAAAGTCCTCTGGAGCTTTTGTCTCTGTTGGAACATTGTGGTGTGAATCTTCCCTAATAGTTAAAGCAAATGAAGTAAAATAGCCTTTGGGCTATTTTGTTACACTGTGTTGTTGGGGAAAAAAATTAATCCTGTGCCATTTTGCATTTGCTGTCTGTGAATCAAACTGTGAAAGCTAATTTAAAAACTTTCACACTCGGCTTGAATGAGGACTGTCAGTGCTTGGAGAATGTCAAATTGAATGCAATTAGCTGGAGTTGGGCTAGCCTAGATATACCCATCAGCCTCAAAGTGCTCAGCCTTAATGGCTGCTCTGATAAACTAACACAGAGGTTACAGGAAGGGATTTAAAGGCATTAAAGTCCTGCTGAAAACTTGCCCTGTGTAGAAGAGATCTTTGAAACCAAAATAGTTTGTACACCAAGGGGCAGGGAGGTAGTGAGACCCTGTGGAAAATTAAATACAGCACAGAGGTGTATCCAGGAAAGGGAAACAAAACCACTGGTGAACCTGTTCAGAAATTGTAAATACATCAAGTACTTAAGTATTTGTTAATTGTTAAGCAGTGAGTTACCATTTATGGTCTCTGAAGTAGTTGGGTGTCAAAGGCTTTTGTAGAAGAGGCAGCTGGTACAGCTGTGGTGGAGTGAAATCTTGGAATGTTTTAGGGAATGGTGGCACTACTGGTGTTCTAGTTTGGAGAAATAATGGGGCTTTGAAGTTAATCTCTTAATTGTATCTGTTGATCAAATGCTGCATCGACCCATAATGGGGACTTGAGGTCCAAACTTAATTGATAAAGTGAAGCTTCATGCTTGGTTCTGTGTGTTCAGAGTAACTTTCAGACTGGATGTGAGCAGATCTCTCAGACTGCAGGTGCTCAAGAGACAGGGATTTTAGGAAAGAGACTGGAGGAGAAATAGGAGGTGAACAGCTGAAGTTGTGAGAAGAGTTATCTGTTGTATCAGCTGCTAGTCTAAAATATGATGACTCTTCCCTTGGAAGATGGGATGTTTGCCAGTCAGTGGACTGTGGCTTTTGGGATATTATTTTTCTCTGAGAACATGTCAGAAAATGTGTTTGGAGCTCATTCAGAACCCTTTTTTTTTTTTTTCTCTCCTCTTTTTCTTGGAGAAGACTCCCTGCAGAGTTTTATCTCCAGGTGCTGAGTGAGGTCTCAACCCAGGTTATTCCCTGAGAATTGTAGTGAGTGACCCCTGATTTTGCTCATGGGGAGAGAATCCTGATGGTAAATTGAAAAGAACCAAGTCTGTAAATTAGCATTTTACATGTCATCCCTTCTCACATGAGCAACACGAATTGTGCAGACAACAGCAGCATTTTTAGTTAATGAACCCAGCCATAAGCACTGTTCACGTTTAACATATTTACAGGGGGTAGCATGCAGTCAAAAAATTCCATTAATTCTTTTTGCATGAATATTGTGTGCATGAGTGCATACATTTATGTGTGGATTTGTATGTATGTGTACACTATCAGTGTATGCAGTGTTAAAGCATACAGAGTAATTCAAGAAGAATCACTGAGGAGGTTTCATTAGGCATGGAAATGTATTCAGCAGAAGATTTGAAATAACTCTTTAATGGAAAAAAAGGAAAAACTGTGCCATTTGACATGAGAAATCTATTTTGAACTATAGTGTATGCACAGTCTGTTTTCGGCTTTCCCTTTCTTGAAATTGTTGCCTGAAATGTTGTGGTGGCATGCAAAGGCTTGAAGTTTAATTTTAAATTTAATTTGCTTGAATGCTGCCAGGGTATTTTTACATAGACAGTAAAATTGCAACTTGGTAATACTTGGCACTCAATTTCTATAGAAATGGCATTCAGGATACAACTTTGGGCTCATAAGTAAAATAAGATGAAATCACACATGATGATGATTTTAAAATATTTTCAAGACTATGTAAATGTAATTTCTGCCTTGATTTTGTTAGTTTTATGGGCAGCAGGGGAGAGAGTTTGCAACAGTCACATATATATATATATATTTAAAACTGTGAATGAACTTTTTTCAATCTGTTAATCCAAATGTTCTTTAATGGCTAAAAATAGAACCAAATTACTTCATATAAAAAAATGTGGGACTTATTTACCAAGCTTCAGACAGAATTTTTCTTCCAATAATGTTCTGAATATTCTTGAATAGAGTGCCAGAGGGTTACTGTGCTGCTGAAGGCTGAGCTTCCCCACCCGTGTTTGCTGATAATCTGGTGACATCAGGTATCCTTCCTGACTTCAGTCCTGATAGGAATGCCTGTTTGGTGGAAAAAAAAGATATTTTAATGGCTATTATAATATGAAGTATTTGCTTTGAAGTGTTCAACATTTGTTATCAATGTAACTTTCTCTTCAACCCCTCTGTCATCATCTTGGACAGCACAAGACTTTGAGCTGGGCCTCCTTATGGGGAATTAAACTGTCAGGTAGTCCTGCCTGCCTTCTTCAGCCTGGTGTCCTGGCACTGAATGTGCACAGCACCAGAATTTTACTCTCACGTGATGAATTTGGTCATTTCAGCCCTGCAGAAGCAGTGCCCTGCCGTGCTGCCTTCAGGTGCTGTACCTGGAACCAGCTGCCTCAGGGCCGATGGTGGGACTTTGTTGTGCTTCAGAGATGGTGTCAGATCCCCAGTGATGTGTAATTCATGGAGAGGACCAGAGGAGATGAGAGAAAGACTTTTTTTTTTTCTTGGTTGAATGTCACATTTCCTAAAGGAAGTCTTTGGTTCAAAGAGGGACCACAAAGTCTCTGGGTGGTTGGTTTGTTTTATTTATTAAAGTAGTTCTTAATAATGTAGTGTTCAATAAAGCAGTGAATGCTCTGAGCATTCACAGCTCAAGACTGTGTTTTGTCTTTCCAAGCACTTTCTGATGCTGCTTTCACACAGAGACCTGAAAGTCACAGCTTGAACTGAACATCCTGCTTTTTTCCTCTCCTGTTTTTCCCAAGTCATGTTTGAGAGACAGTCACTGCTGCCAGACCCAAATCACACATTGCTGATGTAACTTTTGCAGGAGGAGGTGCTGAAGGAATGCAGCTTGTGAGCTGAATTCTGGAAGATGCTGCAGTGTGGTTGTTGCACACCTGTACTGCTGCTTTTTTCTGCGTGTTATTACACACAGAGACCCACAAAAATGCAAATGACTGTTCCAGAGCCAAGCACATCAGTGAAGAAATGCTGAATTTATCATTGTCCAGGTGGAATGAAAAGTTGTGTGTGCAGTCACAGAGTAACTTCTCTTTTCACATGATGTCTTCAGGTACAAACAGTCTGTGCTGGAGGATTGAAGTCAGAGTTCTGTGATAAAGGCAGGCACTGTCTGTGGTCATTGCTTGGTGAGCAGGGGAGGAGGAGGAGGAGGAGGACAGGATGATCTCATGCCTTGGGGCAGCAGGACAAGGTCTTGCAGGTTGAACTCTGTGTACCATTGCTCCCATGTGTGTCATGCAAGACGTCAGCCCTGGCACTTCTGTTTGGTAAAGATAAAAGGGAGATAAAAAGGAGAACTCAGGAAGGGAAATGTCACACAACTTTAACAATTCGTGATGTTACCGAGCACCACTATAGTTAAACCAAATTACATCATCAGTAACCAAATCTCTTGAAAAAATCCCCAGGAAGACTAACAAATCTCTTGTAAGAAACATTAATTTTGACTCAAATTTTATTGATGTGTTTTGGGCTGCTGTAATGTGCATTTCTTTGGATGGACTACTATTACTGTATCCTGCAGTGGTAGGGAGGAGAGGAGAGCTCCAGCAGGCAGGAATTGTGCAGTCAGATTGATTTATTTAATTATTTTACAAACTCTTTTATAGACTTCTTTTCTTCATAGTCTAATTGGTCAAAGGATCAGCCACCCCTTGGGGTGATTGGCTAAAATCCTAAAACATCCATTGTCAAAATATTTTTCTACTGTACCATAAACAAAGCTCTGCAAGGTCACAGGTGTTCATAGCTTATAGAACTCTACAAATATCTTCCCTGAGAGAGAAAAGTATCTCACAGGACTGGAAAGAAGCAAGAAAAATTCTTGCTAGCAGCAATATTGTATCCACAAAGTACCATTAATTTCAGCTACTG
Source organism: Aphelocoma coerulescens (assembly GCF_041296385.1). Lineage (NCBI taxonomy): Eukaryota > Metazoa > Chordata > Aves > Passeriformes > Corvidae > Aphelocoma > Aphelocoma coerulescens. The sequence continues at coordinate 29,242,529 of NC_091022.1, read as the reverse complement.
TGGAGCTGCCTGTAGGTTCTGTGTACCTATGGATTGCAAGTATAAAGTGTTTACTGTGACTGATTTGAAATAAATCCAGAAAACTCTTACAAGCATTGTTTGCAAAAGAAGCAGTATATTTAGAAAACGAAGTGAACTTTTCCTTGCCAATATGGTACCATGTCAGTAGTCTTCTGTTGGTTGGTTGGTTGGTTTGTTTGTGTGTTTTTGATTTTTAATTGACTTTATTGCTAGGCACTGTTCTATAGTGTTACTATTCCCAGTGTAATAATAATCAGTAATCTGCCCTTCTTGCTGTGTTTTTGATAAAGATGTATCTGAAGATGGAACTTATCATGCATGTCTTTTTTCTTTTTTTAATAAAGAAACATCTCTATACCTTTATTAAAATTAAAGAATATAACCCATCTTAGGCTTTTTAAAATCTAAGTAGGATGAAGAATTCACTGCAGATGATCCTGTGGAAAGGCTTTGCAAGAGGAGGGCAATCAAGAAGGGATAATTAGAGTTACTATTTAAATATGCAGAAAGCAGAAAGCTTATCTGGAAGAGCAGAGTGAAGTGTAAGTACAGCCTAAGACTCACGTAAGGATGATTTGCAAGCAATAAAATCACATCTCCCTGACTTTGTAAGTACAAAATAATAAGCAATCTTTAATAATGGAGACTGTAATAGTGTGGGATATAAAGGCAGCAGTATGTGGTTTTACCATGAGATCTTACCTGAAGGGGATGGATTGGTTTAGCACTGACAGAGTGGGGATTACAGGTATTACAGGAATGTGTGTGCAGTAAGGGATGAGAGTAATTGCCCAAGATAATCTCCGAGCAGTTAACTCAGAATAATGATAGGGAGTCGGTGGGATTTCTGTTCCCAGGTTTTACTTCTTCCTCTGAATCAGCCTGAAAGTGTGAACACCACTGATGGGACTCTGGCTGCTCCTGTGATTTGATTCAGGTTTGCTGAAGAACAGAATTAAAGTGCTGCAAAGATCAAATCCTCCTTGGCAGAGAAACGGGTCGGATGGTCTTCAAGTTCTTAATCATCCCTGATTTTGTAACTCTGTCATTATTTTCATTAATTAACTTGAGTGGGTAACACAAACATCACACTTCTTCCAAAACTAATATTATTGCTGCCTGCTTATTTAGTCTGTTGAACTGAAAAAAGCCCAAAACAAACCATAACGTTCAAGTGATGCATAGGCAATAACTTAATTGAATGTGTATTTATCTGAATGGCTTTAATTGGACATCATCTGCAGTCTCACCATGTACTGAGAGCCTGTCTGGTTTCACAAGCTGGGCAAGGCCAGGCCTGCTTGATGCTGGGCTTTGGGAGGCAGGAGCTGCTGGAAAGGCTGGAATTCAGGAGCTGGGCTCTTCCCTGGGGCTCAGCTTCAGGGGCTGCCAAGGGGGAGAAAGGAGCCAGGGGCCTGACCACAGATGCTTAACCCAGTGGTCCTGGCTACCTTCCAAGTGGAGTAATTAAATTCTGCATTCCTGAATTCCCTCTCGTTTTAATTGGATTTGGTATTCTTCACCTTTTGGCTTTAAACTCGCCCAGCAAAACAACTGCTTCTCATTATAGCAGGGACTTTATTTCAGATCAGGGTATATTACCCTTGAGTGTAATGTACATTGCTTTAAGTGTGCCAGGTGTTTCAGGAGAGCAGTGTACAGGGGAGAGCAACATTTTACTTCTATTTTTAATTGATTTTCTTTGCTGTACTGAAGTACACCCATTTGATGGTTATTCCTGTTTGCTCTCTCAGTTTACAGGCCTTGTTGAGACTGTAAAATCAAAGGCAATTCATGAAAATATTTTAGATCTTTGCTGCATCCAGGAAACCTTATGTTTGCCTCTGTGTGCAGCTTTCATCTCTTTTGTGTAGTCAGTGAAATCTAGGGCATCAGTGGAAATTCAGTTTTCAGTGTGGATCCAAATGTTCACCTGATCACGGAGACTGCTCAGCACTTCACAGGAACCAGCTGGTAAACAAGGGAATCTGTGCTACATCTCCCCTAAAATATGGCTTGGTTTCTACTGTGCCAGTAACTTCTGTTCATGTACTGGAGCCTAAATAATTGATTTTTCAGTGTGTGCCACAGCACAGCATTTTAAAGCCCACAGGCTGCCTTGTTGATGAGTATTGTGATTTCTGCAGAAATTTTAATTAATGGATGGGGATGTCCAAAAGATGTAAGCAGTAATGAGAGTGAATACACGGTTTAAATCTGGGAAGGTAATTTCTGGACAGGACAAATCTTTGATATGGATAAAATTCAGATTAGTTCACTTAACGGTTCACCTGGCCCTGATGATACCTAAATTTAGAACTTGTGAGCACCGCTGGCCTGCAATCAGAATATGTTTTTCCCTGCATAAAATGGAATTATATTAGTCAATTCACATTAGCCAAGTCTGGAGTCTGTGTCTGGTTGGATTTATTTGTGCTGGGCTGATGACCGAGCTCTGTTTGGCTTTTTGTTTGACCTGCTTGTGTGTATCTTTCTTAGTGCTGTCAGTCTTCTCTTCTGCTGCTCAGTGAATACTCCTGTTACTGAAAATCCAAGATCCATAGCCCTTTATTAAATTATAGAGTACATTACTCGTTCCTTTAGTATTTACCTTTGAGCATTAGAACTCTTTTTCCTGGAAAATAAGCTGGTGCAGGATTTTGTAGGAGTTTCTGAAACCTCTCTGGAAGAAAAAAAAAGACATCTCAGCATATCTGGGATGCCCTAGAAGAAAAAGTAGTAGTAATGAACTCATCTCCTTTTTTTCTTCTTCTTCTTTTTAAATTAAGAAGTAAATCATTTCCTCTAAATGATTGCACAAAAGTCTTTCAACGTAGGAAGGTGCCACCTGTGTTTTGGACTATAAATTCACTTTGTATAGCGTTCTGTCCCCTTTCTCTGTGAGTTCCAGAGGACAGCCCCAAACTGATAGAAAGCCTTTCCATTGTGGACTTGATTTTGTTGGTATGCAGAGAGGGTGGACAAAACCAGCATCCTGTCTTCATCCTTCTGGGTGAGGATTAATCATGATCACAGCTGCAGAATGATGCAAATCTTAGCTGGGGCTGGAGGGGGGGAAGGGATTGTTATGGGGGAGCAAAGGACATCTCTTGTCTTCCCTTCCACCAGCCCCTTCTACTCTCGGAGGCTCTGTGGTTGATGGGAGGAGTTGCAAGAAGCAGATTCCTACTTTTTTTTTTTTTTTTTAACTAGTTAATCTTTCATGCAACTTGTGTTTTTTCCTTTAATCATCAGGCATGCACTCGATTTTCCAGGAGCACACATACAGAGAGTGTCTGCACGGCTTCCTGGTTTCCTTGATGATGCACCAGGCACTGGGTGCTGAAATGCTGCTGGTTCAAAGGCACACAGATTTACACCAGTGACTTTTACTGTGTCTCTGTGGCCAGCCCCAAAATGCCCTGCAGGTCAACTGTTTTTGAAATGGATAAAAGTGTGCTAATTCCTTCAAGGTAAATCAGGAGGATTATGACATCTAGGAAGAGGAATCTGCCAGACAGTTCTGAAGCAATATAGCTAGGACTGACCCAACAGCATCTCTAAAGCTTCCAATAAAATTGCCTGAGGAGTCTGCCAAGAAGCCAGATGCTGCTGCTGGAAAAATACCTTCTGTAGCTTGGCATTTGTCCTGTAATTGCTTCCAAGAGAGAATAAACTGTAGCATGACAGTAGAAGGTGAATGGTTCCTCACTGCATGCTACTTGGTGATTTTTAAAAATATATGGAAAATAACCATTATTTTCTGATGTGTTACTACTCATGCAGGTCCTTGTACTCATTTATGTGCTTATGAGTTCCCCATCTGAATAACCAAACACTTTTTTTTTCCTGACATGTTAGCCTGGCAGTGGTTTGATTTTTCTTTTTCCTTTGATTCCTTTTGTGGGGTCCCTAACCTGATCACCTGGGCTTTGACCCTGTTAGGGTGTGATGTGGTCATGTAGCCCTGCTTACATCACAGTGGGGACCCTCTATGGATGTCTCTTTGTATGGAGTTAGGATGCAGCAGCCAACACCTGGCCCACACAGTTCCAAGGATCAGATGGTCGTGTGGCTTTGTTTTTCTTTTACTATATTTTCCAACTGTGGGAAGAGCACTGTCTGTTACTATTCAGAAATGCTGCTGAATCTTAGCCCAAACCAGAAAATGCGTGGAAACTTCTTAGGGAAGGTGCTTCCTCCCTTTGAAAATGTTTAATGTTCCTACTGATAGAAAGCAGAGACATTTATGGAGCAGTGTATAACTTAATCAGATACAAATGAGATGAGAACAGATAAGTGATTTCAAGAAAATTATTTATTTGAAATTTCTCCAGTAAAATCTAGCAGCTGTCCTCAAATACTTCTGTTTGGTATCATGCAGGAGCCTGCCTGCTGTTCATCCCAGCAGTCCTGTGGGATTGCCTTCAGGAGTGGGCTATTTAAATGGAATGGTCAGAAGTAATTCTGCAGCTAAAACTTGTCATAGAATCACAGAATGGCCTGGTTTGGAAGGGACCTTAAAGCTCACTGAGTTTCAACCCCCTGCCATGGGCAGGGACCCCTTCCACTAGCCCAGGTTGTTCCAAGCCCCATCCAAACTGGCCTTGGAACACTTCCAGGGATGGGGCAGCCACAGCTTCTCTGGGCAGCCTGTGCCAGGACCTCAGCATCCTCCCAGGGAAGAATTTCTTCCTAATCTCTGCTCTAAACCTACTTTCTGTCAGTTTGAAGCCATTCCTCTTTGTCCTGTCCATGAATACCCTTGTGAAAGGTCTCCCTCCATCTTTCTTGTAGGTTCCCTTCAGGTTCTGGAAGGCCGCACTTAGGTCACCTGCTTACCAGAAAATTTAAAATACTGATGCTTGTCATTTGTGAGCAAGAATGTAGAAGTAATTGCCTGTTTGTGTGAATTCATACTTACAGTTCCAGAAGCTTTCTGCTTTTTCCCTTTGCTCTGCTAGACAATGAACTTTGGTAGGAGTCAGGTGATTGAGTTTGACGTAATAAAGCAAAAGTACATTTCCAGCAAGGTGAACTTCTGTGATCAGTTTTCCTAATACTTGTGTAGGTATAGTGCTGTTATTTTATTTAAAAGGAAGGAGAAGGTGAGTTCCAGTTCAATCTCACTTATAATATTAAAAAATTAAAAAAAAAAAAGCTAAATTAAGATATTTCTATGAAGGACAGGAGATGAACAAGTTTCCTTCAACTTACTGTGTCACTTAAAAACATGCTGAGCTGTCCAGGATGCGAAATGTTTAATTCCATAACCTTTTCTTCCAATTAGAAGACACAGATTCTGATTGTGAGGAATTTGCATTTCAATATGAAACGTGGTGTCTGACATTGCTTTTACCTTCTCCCTGGTGATGCTCCTGACTGCACACTTCTCCCTTTTCCTTCGGTGTGATGATTGCACCACCGCACTTTAGTAATCATTGAACAGCTCTAATTACAGAATACTGTGATCCCAACTGTGTACTTTGTCCTCTTTGCCTTCCTAGTCTCTGTTTCTTTGGTGTCGGGAGGATCACAAAAGAGCTGTTCTTCTGCTTTGCAAAAATAAATTCCAAAGGCCCTGCTTTGGTAATGTACAGATTTGCATTTTCTCGTGGCTTTGGAGTTAACTACATTGAATTTTAGCCATAGAGGGGTTGGTTGGTGTGCTGTTGTTTACATCAGTCACGCTGGCATAACTTCTGTGACACTAATGCAGGTAACACCAGCATCAAATTGGTGTAGCTCCAACTCCATTAAAATCAATGGAGTTACACCAGTATGAGTCAAATGCAGCGCTATTGATTTTGTGCTGGTGTGACTTTATTGACTGGAGTGGAGGTGAGGCAGTTCCTGCTGGTGGGGCTTGGGTCTCAGGCATGCTGGGCCTGTGTTTGGAGCAGTGGTGACTTCGGTTTCTTGTTTGTTCTTGCACAGCGTTCTCAGAAACTCCTTCTCTTTTCTGCTCCAGGGTCAGCAGGGTGGGAATCTGGGAGTAGTAAAGTCTTGGAGTGATGCAATTCTTGGGGGAAAAGCATTAGGTAATTCAGTTTCACTGAGCACAGGGAATCTCTAGTCCCATCTGAACGATTTCCTCTGTTATCTGCTAATGTGGTATCAGAGGAATGATGTGGAGTTTTTAAGCCTGCTTCTCTCTGATGTGATACCCTGCTAAAGCTTACAAAAGCACTCTGAGTGGAGTTTTGAGTCAGAAAGTGCACTTCAAGGAACAATGAGTGCTGCATGTATACCCCCAGCACACTGGGATTGTTCCTGGTTTTCAGCTCTCTTGGCTGGAGTTGCATTCCCCACTCCCTGGGCAGAGGAGATGTAGTTTTTTCCTGAATTCAAATGGCATACCTTTAGTATTTGAAAAATTCTTTAAAGCAAGTCCATGTCTTCTATTTTGCCTTTGTTGCGTGAATGCTGCCCTGTATAATATAAAATAGAAACTGGAATATTAAAATGAAATGTTAGCAATTTCCCATTAAAAATGTTGATGAAATCAATTCATTCCTTTGAAAAGCTTCTTTTTAATCCGGTCAGCATTTTCTGTGAGTAGAAAATTCACAGCACTTCTGGTGAATAATTGGTGGAGTGGAGTGCAGTATTCACCACTATATGGAGTGATTTCCAGGAGGAATTTCAGTAATTATTCCTGCCATCATTGGAATACTAATAAAAATCTTACTTTAGAAATATTTAATAGGTCAGTTTTTTGCCAAGATGCTCTTACAGTGGTCAATCAACTCCAGTGGTGCTATTTACCCTGTGTGAGGAACTGGGTTGCCTGAAAAATGCCCTAAAGACAGAATAATGAAGCGTAGTTTAAACCACAATAAACTTAATAAAATGTGTTACTGGCATTAGTTACATGTAGGGTTTTGTTAAAAAAGAGCTTCTTGTTTCCAGGAGATAAGAGAAATATTTTATGAATACAGTCAACTACAGCAACTAAATGCAAAGGAAAATTAAATGCTGTGGTTTGAGTACTAAGTAGTTTTCTGATACTGGAAGAATTAAAAAGAGTTTATTTGGGAAGTGTTGTTCTGGAAGACACTACAGACATAGTAAGCTGAATAAAGGACATAAAATTCCTCCCTTAATATATAGAAAATCAGGAGTGGAGGGAAGTACATGCTCATTTTAGAGCAAACAGAACTAAGTATGAGATCTGGAGACAGTTGTGAGTCTTCTCAAGCTGTGTAACTTCGGGAGGTGGTGGGAGATGAAGGGTGCTGGGTTCCAGGGGAGGGTTTGTAGGGGAATACATGTTTGTGTAGTATCTCAGTTTGTGCACATGAACAGTGAAATTCCTGTCACCTTTACAGGGTGCAGAAATACCAGTAAAGAAACGGCAGGAAAAAGCAGTGCTTGGCAGGTAGTGCCATAAAAGAGAGTCCTTTGGCTTTGTCACTGGAAGCATTCTGCTGTTCTGGGGGCAAATGGAAAAACTGGAGGACAGGGACTGACCCATGAGCAATCTTAACAGAGATTTCTGTTTTCTCTGGCAGAGTAGCCAGAATTTCAGTGCATGGTCTGACTTTGATTTTGCTGCTGAACACGTTACAGAATTTGCTGTAATGAAGTGTCACCCTCAGCTCTGCTGTTTGCTTTTGTTTCCTCCTCATTTTCTCTTCTCTGTCAGTGTCTTAAGCTCTCTTTTACCTCTCCTTCCCCCTTTTCTGGTTCTTTTTTACAGGCCTTGTTAACTGCAGTGTATCAGTGGGTTTTGGATCAGTCCCTTGGGTTCCCGTTCGGAATTAGTGCAGCGCCTGCTGTGCCAGATGAATCCTCTGATGTTCACCAGCCCTGACCATTGGGGAAATGAGCTGATGAGTACAAAACAGTGTGAGCAACACCAGAGGACTTCCTGGCCTCTCTCCCTGGAGGGTACAAAGAGCACTGGTGGCAAGGATGGGTTTTCCATCGTCTGTTTGTGTGTGGTCCCACTGCTGTTCTCTGTATTAGGCTTCGAGGGAAGGTGGGAAGTGGATGAGTAACGTTTTCTCCCTGGATTGCAGACCCTTATACTTGAACTGGTTTTAGTTTTCCAGGATCACAGCACTTTTCACTTATATTTTCACTTACATTTTGCCCTTTTAGTATGTTTGGGCTTTGTTTAACGCTTATAAAACCACAGGCATCAACGTGATTATGTTGAGTGCTTTGGAGGAGAAAAAATTAATTGCAAGACTCCAGAGGCATTAAAAGCAAGAGTTAAGGATGGGAACACGGCTTTTGTTTTGTCAAACCAGGGTTTGGGAGGTACTATCCTCTTGTCAAATCCCACTTTAGGGCTGTGGAGAACTTAAATACCTAGGGAATGCCAGGGCTTAGTTACAAATCCTTTCTAAGACTGCTTTTCTTTTATATAAGCAGATGGAAACTGGTTTCAGGGGAGGGAACTTCTTAAGTTTTGAAGTCCTGAAGAAAATTAATTAATTCATGTATTTGAAAGCCAGAGGGGAAGTATTATGATCATCTTGTCTGACCTCCTTCATAACTTGGGCCAGGGGAAGTCTCCTAATAACCCCTTCATGAGCTCACTCAAGTGTGGTTGAAAAGACAAATGATTTGACAGACATTGTTGTTTCACAGGCGTGTGAGGGAGGCGAGTGGAGCTTGGGACTAATTTCCCTGTGCCTAAAGGGTCCAACCTGTGTTAATCCTAACTGCAAACTGAATTTACAAAAATATTTCTTTGCTAAAGCTTTAGGTTTTATGCTGGCGTAGGAGTAATAGAGAATGCAGGCTTAAGAACTTCTCCTGGAATTAAAAGCCAGTTAATTCCAGAATGCACTGATTGTGTTCCTGCTGTAGCCACTTAATAAGGGCACAGAAAATGTCAGTGTTTTGTTAAAGCCAAGAGCTCAGAATCCTCTTTAGGAAAAGCTGAGGCGTGCACATAACATTGCAATAGCTGGAGCAGTAACAAGGCACACAAGAAGATCGTTAGAGTGGATGGATACGTGTAAGATGATGGATTTTTTGTTTTTGTTTTTGTTTTTTTTTTTTGGGAAACACAGCTAACAACATTTTGTCTTGAGAGCAGGGAGAGAAATGTGGCAGAACTGATCAAAGAAAATAGCATCTCATTGATAAAACACATGCTGCAGTACTTCCCACAGTTGGGAGGCTGTAGTATTTAACAACAGTGACCTAGATTGGAGGAGACAATAAAAGCTGTTGCGGTGAGGAGCAGATTGACTGCCACTCTCATCTGGGTAATAAACGGCTGAAATATGGACAGTGCATGAAAGTTTACTAATGGGGCTTACATAAAGACCTACACTTTTGGAGGAATTGTCTCTGTAGCAAATTCAGTTTGAACTATAGCTTGCATGTGACAGATGTTTATGTGCTCCTTTACAAAGATACCTATTACTTTATTCAAGGATCTATGAGCCTGCGAGAGTATGACCTGATTAGGTTTGAAAGTAAATCAATATGTGAACCTGTCCAAAAACAGACATGCATTTATTTTAAAAAATATTACTCAGTGGGATAGCCTCGAGGGGATATAGCTTTCTGGAGAGTTTCAAATGAGATAGCAGTCATATGTTGTTACTTTAAAATATTCAGTGCCATTCAGATGCTACTATTTCAGCTGTCCTGTTGGAAATAGCTGACAACAGGAGATGACATTCCTGATGCTTTGTAGCCACAATGGTCTTCAAAGACACTAACACTTGCTTAACTATGGGTCCTGGGGGTATTTGGTATTCATTTTTAATTTATTTTTTAAATAAATGGACCTATTATAAATATTTTCCTTTTGTGAAGTGGCTCGTGTTAGTGCTCCTTGTAGAGTTACGCAGTTAACCTTTAGGTAAATATAAATCCAAATTCTCGAAAAATAAACTGTCAATCCAGCTGTGACTTGAGAGATGCTTTAAGTAAGTGCCATTGAGCTGTAAAGGCTGATGCATCCCTACTGTGCTGTAAAACTAAATATTATTAAATTGGGTTGCGTGCAGGGGGAGGGGAAGGAGATGGGGGTTGTGAGGGACATCTGTTCTGCACAGAGCTCCTCTCCCTGCTCGTGGGGGGATTTGAAGCGTGAGTGAGGAGGGTGAGGGCCTTCCCCCCAGCAGTGCTCCGAGCAGCTGTGCTTGGGGAGAGGCATCTCCTGTCCATGGACCTGGCCAGAGAGCGCTTGCATCCTGGAAGCGTCACTTTTGGAGCTGTTACTCCTTTTCCTTCTCTGGTCAGCCTTCCTTTGCTTTGTCCTTTGCTACTCTTTTCTCAGCTCAGAACATTCATCGAGATGCTGTTGGCTCATTCAGGTGTGTTACACCAGGCAGGTGTATTCAGCAAGCACTGCAACTTCAATTTGTTCCTCGCTTTATTTTTCCTCCTTCTTTTGCCATGCGGTGCTTATTCAGATTCCACAGAGGGGGAACTGGGAATTTTGTATTTCAAAATCAGTTCAGCAGATTTTGAAAAGCTATCTTTGAATATTCTATAATACACAGACAGATTTGAAGAGCTTATTAAAGAAAGCCCCTGACACACTTCAGCAATATTAAATCACTTCAGACGGTGCATGGCAGTGTAATGTTACTGAAGCATTTTAAAATGTTAAAAGAGCCTGGATTTGAAAGTACTGGTGGCTTCACAGCCCTTGCTGTGAAAAGTGATTTAAAGTGTCAAAATTATTCCAGTGTTTGCAGTCTGTTACTTTCTTAAATGACAAAGAAGAACATTAGTAAATAACTCTAACTGCAGTTAATCTCTGGCCATCTAACCAGCTGATATGCTGGGTTAATATCTTTATTAAATGCTTATTTAATAAGTGGGCAGCTGTTCAGACAGGCCAGATGGACTTCTCTATAATTGTGCTAATAATGAGAACTTTCTCACGAAAAGAAAGGGCAGTAAGAAGCTGCATTTGGTGAGGGAACATCCCAACAAATGGCTTCAGGACAGTCTGGTCCTCTGCCCTCGACAGCCTGGCTCAAGTAAGTGGTTCATCCCTCAAAGCTAGAGGGACCAGCAGTGAGAACTGGAGCAATGGGTTATTTTCTGCTTAGATGTTTATTCTTTGTGTATTCTTTACCTCCAGAGCCCTGACATCCCCAGTCCTGCCTCCCTCATCCTGCTCCAGCACATTGCTGCTGTGGGTTCACAGCTGGTACGTTTTTGTCCCCAACAAATACACATTATGTTAAGCTGTAGCTTTCTCCCCTAAATGTTATCTTTTTGCACCTATCCCATTTATATTTCATGGGTTTAATTAACTATTTTCAGAGATCTTTGCAAGAAAGATTACTGGATGGGTGTTAAAATTACAGCTTTGTTTGCGTGGAGACAGATTCTTTTATATTGCAAACATTATCATAAGCAAGAGGAGTGGCAAAGTATGATGTTCTCAGCATGAGCAATGAATACATTTTTCATTTGCCTTTGTTCAAGTAAGAGAATGAAAGCACTGAAAGAGCATTGGAGGAGTAAAAATCTGTACTTACTCTCTGGTAATATGGAATTGGTGCATTTAAGAATTGAGAAAAAAGATTTTTTTGCTTTTGGTGACATTTCCAGCTACTTCTGCATCGTGGTCTTTGTCCTTCAGCTGCTGGTCCAGAAGTGATCTTCTGTACACCCTGAGCAGTGTCTCTAGGCTGTGAAGGCATCTCAGATATGCTGGAACATCTCAAATATAGATGTTTGAGGTAGTCACAGATAACTGTGTTTAAGCATCTAAAATCGTGGACAGTTGGCTCAGTAGATGGAGAACTTTATATGTTTCTCGCTTGCTGTGGTTTGGCTTTTTTATTTTCCTTTCATGTTTTAAACCCAGAAAATGACTGTTCCTTTTTGTTTCCTTCCTTCACAGCACTCGAAAGGAGTGAATGAGATGAACTGTTTGGGTTATAGTATCTGAAAGGCTAAATTATTCACTTGGAGAGACGTTCTAAATGAGCCTGACCGAGATCCTGGATCTGTGTGAAGAGGACTAAGGATATAGGATGTCAACTGAGACAGAACTTCAAGTGGCTGTTAAAACCAGCACAAAGAAAGACTCCAAAAAGAAAGGTAGTGACTCATTTCTCTTTATTTGTGTGTGTTTTGTACTTTAATTAGCTCCTACATCGGCCACCTTTGGCACATCTGTGGCTCTTGTGTTATCCCTGTGCTCAGTGAAAGTGCGATTTGTTAAGCTCAGTGGAAGTCTGGTGCAGAAATATGGGGTTTGATTCTCTGACATTAAAAATATATCTTATTGAAATACATCTGGAATGTGAGAAAAAATTTGCATATTTTTTATGGTTCACAAAGAGAAATACAACTTTTAAAATTACTCAACAAAAGATCTTTTTTTTTTCCCTCTACTGATAAATACATTTCCTTCAAATGGCTTTTTTTCTACTTTGTTTTGAACTAACCAGAGCTTAAATGCACTTTCTGTTACTAGAGCTTGAATCTTACTGACACTTTGTGAAGTTAGAGAACTCAGTGGCAATCTCTAGAGAGATTAGTTGTAATCTGGTGAAGGAAATATAAATGAGGAGGAAGAAAACTCAGAATTAAGGAGAAGCTATGGATAAATGTGTGGTTGGATTAGTTCATATTTGTATTTACAATTTTGCCTCAGACTGTAGAGCAGTTCTTTGGAGTGGTAAGTGTGAGAAATGGGACCATGTGAATTTGGTGCTTATGCTCACTTAAAGATTTTTAGTAGGGATTTTTATCCTTAGATTTTTATTCCTATTTTTATTTCTTACAGTTCTAAATACTGATGAACTTGGAACCCAAGACCTTGAATTCTAGTGGTAGTTTGTGTTGTTCTGTGTAGCCATACTTTGGTTTTTTTAAAACCTCTACATGAAATAGAGATTGAAAACAGATTTAATATTAATTGCTCAAATAAAAAGGGAAAGCAAAAAGGAAATAATCATACTTAATAGTTTTAATACTTGACACAGCAAGATTTGAACTTTCATGTGAGCTCTGGAGTTTGTCATTCTGTTCCTTTCTGTGGGTGTGTAATTTAGCAATTTACTTCTGAGGGTTTTTTACATTTTTCTAAGACAAAAAAAATTTATCTTTGCTCATATATGTATAATGCAAATTTTACTCATAGATAACTTGAACTTCTAGGCAGTCATACCATTTACTGCAGCAGTTCTACCAAAACATTTACTAAGGCCTTGTGTTCACTTTAGGGTTTGTATCAGAAATCTTCAGTATAAAGTTTATAGAAGACACAGCAATTAAAATATTTCAAGTGTTTGTTTGGGAAGATGGTTGAAAAATCTTATGACTGCTCTAGGCCTACACTCACAAATCAGAAATGATTCATTTAAGATAAAAAAGCTGCAGCTTGGAAAGGCAAAAAAAGGGGAACTTTGATATAAATGAGAATGTGATCTAAGATGTTTAAGGCAAATAAAGTTAAAGTGGTTTGGTTATATGATCGTTCAGTTTTTGGGGGTAGGCAGGAAATTAAAAAATGTAATTTCTTTTCAGTATGGATAATATCTTTTTGATGTGTGTCTCCAGTGTTATTCTGCTGGAGGCTGAAACTTTTGAAACCAGCAAACAACTCTTTTAGGAACTTGACATTTTGTTAATAAAATATCCAGCATCCAACTTCTAAAAACATTCCCATAAATCACAATAACTGAACGCTTCTCTGCCCAAAATCCGATTCTATCCCCCAAATGAAAATTCCGAGAATTACCCTCAGTGCTGAGGGGGAGTATAAAATATGTTGTGTGGCAGTGATCAGTGTGTCTGGAGAGCTGGAAGGGACAGGGAATGGCAGTGGCACATGCCCAGGATTACTCTGGTTCAGTGTTGTCTGTGCAGTGTGAGTGCATCCGATCACATCAGCCATCCCAGGGCTGGAGCAGTGAATGCTTCACACAGACAAGGTACACAATGCACACACTGTTTGCTATTCAAATCCCACAGAACGAGAGTCAAAAGAAACTTGGTGTGCTCATTTACTTGTCACTGAGTTGTGTGCACTTGCCTGTATTCCAACAAAGGAGCCCTCCTCTGTATAGTGTGAGTGATGAACATGTGAAAACGGGGATATTTTTTTTCCTTTTTTTTCCCCCAAGTTCATTAATTGCAAGCAGTGACAGGTAGCAAGTGCTAACACGAAGTTTCTAATGTTGCTAATCAATGAGTTTTAATTATCCAGTGGAACTGAGTATTCCCAAGAAATAAGTCTTTGCTGTATAGACAGAAATTTTGGCTCTAGTGTTTTCCCGGTGTTCTGTTGCACTTGTGGAAGAGCTGTGCATCCTTCCCCATCCAGAGCAGGGACAGGCCTCTTTTGCTGTATTATTCACTGTTTTGGTAGTTCTCCTGCCTTCTGCAGCTCACAGCAGTGATGGAATGTCTGTCCCAGACTTGTATCCCACACGGGAGGTCTGGGGTGACTGAAAGGGGATAAGGATTAGTGTGGAGTTGGAGCATGGGGCAGGATTCTTTCCTGATCTCAGCCTAAGTCTTTGTAGAGTCAGCTAAATGTTTAGTTCTCTCTTCATCTGCGTAAACATCTAGTAAGGAAGTGTTTCTTATCTGAAGTGTTGAAATAAAATGAAGCTTAATTCCTAAGATTTGTAAGATACATGGATATAAAACATGATAAAGTGTCAGATAAATGCGAGCAGCTCTTCTTACTGAAGTACAACGGCCAGAATGAAAACAATGGCTTGTACCTTTGTGGTAATGGTGCCTACCTTGAGTTAAAGCCACTGTGATGTCATTAGTTAACAGTTTAATAACCTGGACAGGCTAGAAGTTCCTTGAGGGTTTCTCATAATTGCTTATAGGCTCTGTAAAGACTGCTGGCTTTGGGGTGACAGGGAAATAGTTTGATTTGTGCTGCAGACGGGGCAAAGATTTTACTGAATATTTCTTTGCTGTTCTGGGAACACATCTCTTCCTGTAGTCCCATGCAAAGCAGTTCCCTTTGAAACATTTCTCTTTAAGTGTGGTGTTTTTACAGCCATGAGCTTTCTAGTCAAAGCCAACTCTGCAGTGTCTGCACTGCCATCTGAGCTGGTTTGTGGGGCAGTGTCCTGTTCCAGCACTGAAGGGTTGTCACTGCAGTTAGGGCAAGAACTTAAATACAAAACCCTCTCAGAAGCTGCTGTTTACACACGATCGCAGCTGAGGAGCTCTGATGTTCTGTAGGTAAGTTCAATATTTGCGTGATCATATCAGACTGTAATTTTGTATGTTAACATTGTCACCCTAGATAATCTTAAAAGCAGGCTGTTGAAAAATCAAGTACAAATTTTGCCTTTCATTCAGTCCATATTGATCTGATGGATCCAGTGTTTGATGGGCTCTAGAAATGCTTCCTGGTCAGAGGGGTTGGAGTTGTACCTGTCCTGGAAATAGAGTTATGGGAACAGGGGTGAGCCAGGCACCTCCCTTCCTCTCCAGATTGTCACTTTTTGCTCCCTGTGCTGTGAAGCTCCTTGTCCCTTGAGGCCAGTGTTTCACCCTGACCTCCACAACCCTCCTTCCTACACTTTATTCCATTTTACAGGCTTACAGTGCACTAGGTGTTATTAGAGGAGATTATATTTCTGCCATTCCGCACCTCCAGCCCTAATCTTCATGCCACTCTTGCTCATATCTGCTGGTAACTTGGTTTTAATTATTCTTTTTGAGAACTTGCTCACATTTTAAAAGATATCCTGGAGAGGTTTCACGTTGCTCTCTAAGTGGAAATAATGAAAAATTCTCAGGAGATTCAGAAAGCTCAATTTGAGGACATTTTGCTGATAAATGTTGTTTATTTTTTTGGTGAGTTTGCCAAAAGTCGTGTGTTCTTTAAGAAGAATTTAGAGAATTAATGATATAACTAATGCTCTTAAATACTGATTTGATTTCATTTGTTTATGACATCTGGTTCATTAAGAAGTGAATAAAAATTGTGTGTTTGTATCGTTCAGGATAGGAAATTAGAATTTTTTATTAGCCAGAGTTGTTAGAAACATAAACCACGTTTGTCTTGTAGTACATGGGGGAAAAGCTTTTTTATAAGTGTGTATAGATTATTGAATCAAATTGAAAACATTTGCTTGAGCCTATCGGAATTAAAATTGATTTAGAAACCTCTCTGGGGGAAATGTGTTCCATTGATGTTGAATTCACACTGATAAGTGCCTGGGAAAATCCCTTTTTGCAAAATCAGCTGAACAGAAAAATTGAAATGGGAGGTTGGTAAAGAAGCGAGCCAAATTTCGGTGCAGATCTGTGTCTGCTTGGGGTAGGCCAGGAGACTTTTCTTAGGGATTTAATCTCTTCCTCTTGCACTTAAATTCTGTAATTTTTCTATTTGAAGCTTAGGGCTTGTTCTGCAGTTCCGTCTCTCTTTGTATCCCCCACAGCAAGACTCCTGAGTGTAGTGGTTTGGTCTAAAATACTCATTACTGTTAATTTTCAAAATGGCAGGGACTTTTAAAAAATGGAAGCAAATAGAGAGAGGAGCTTGGGCATGCTGACAATCAGCATGACAATCCCTGATGCTCAGGGTCCCCTTGGGTGAGATTCCCTTGTTTCATGGGTTTCCAGAGTGTGTGGGAAGCACGTGGCATCTGGAAGCAGCTCTTGGAGCAGGCAGGGTGCCAAGCCAGGGATTGCTGCACACAGCCAGTATGAAATGCCAGTGGGGCATTTAGAGAGGGTGGGACGTGCTCTGCTGGAGCTGGATGACTTCTCCTCGCCCTGAGCTGGGCACTCTGTCCTTGCTAGATGGATGTCCAAGTGTCCAAGCCGTGCTCCAGGAGGGAGAGCGAGAGTGGGCTCCGCACGGGGGGCTGGTTCCTGCCAGGTGAGGAATTTGCACCAGGGAGGGTTTGTGTGGCAGGACTGGCTTGGAGGTGGTAGATCTGATTCTGATCCTCTTGGGATCAGGATGGCAAAAAGCTAAAGTGTCCCATTTTATCTCTCTTGACTGCTGATTAAAAGGAATGCAGTGGCTGCGGGACTGTTCACGTGTGGATTGGGCCTCTGGCACAGTCACATCTAATTCCTGGCTCTTTTAACCACTAATGAGAGGCTGGGGTCTGTCTAACTATCTAAAGGAAAACCTTTGCATCCCCAGGAGCAAAACTCTAGTCAGACTAAGATCAAACAGGAGCTACCTAGTTAGTTTAAAAGCCGTTGGGGATAGGAAGCCTTTAAACGAGGTTATGTTTTGTCATTGTCAGTTTTCATCATAGGTGCCTAATGCTACCCAAGTCCTGTTTGGGGCTTCTTAGACCTCATTTGAATCTAGTCTTTGCACTAATCATTGCTAAACTTGAGAGGGGAATGGAGGTTTCTGATGGATGTAAAAGTTACAGTTTTGCTGACACACAGGAATCAGTTTTTACAGCTTTGTTTCCAGATTTCAGAGTTTCAAGTTTCCAGAACTTCAGTTTAAAATAATAAGTGCTATGAACAGTGATGGTGGATTACTTTTTTTATGAATTAACTTTTTTTTTTTTAAAACTTTGTGATCAGCTAACAACAATTAAAGCATCATCACTGTAATGAGGCATTTCAAGATGTCACGTTGGTATAGGTTCATTTATTTTTCTGATTATGTAGCTAAGATTTGTGGAATCCAGCAAAACTCAAATTTGATCTAAAGAGTAATGAACAGAGGAGCTTCTTTCATTGATTGGGAGTGGATTTGCTTGGTTTTCTTTCAGTAGCTATGAGTTTTTCAATAATTTATAGATCAAGTAACAGCAATATTAATTGATACACTAATTGTGTCCACATGCCTGCCTTTAACAAATCTCTTTTCTGAAATGATTACTGACAATATTAATTGCATGTCTTTTGTGTCTTGATATAAGTTATGAATTCATTCTCAAGTTGAAAGGGGGTGGGAAAATCATTAATTTTGGCATTGTGTAGCTATAATTAACAAGGGTTATCCAATAACCTATCATCAATTAGACAGCTCATGAATTCTGTTTTAAATACCACGTACCAAAGGGGGCCTGTGGTTGTTAACTGAAGGATTCTTTGGGGGTGATGGATGTTGTCTCTTGTTGCAGATAGGATGTTTACTGTTGTTTTTAATTGGGGGAAATCTGCCTAAACCAAGGTTGGGGCTGGTGTTACTTTGCTGCTCCTCAGCAGAGGAATCAATAATCTGTTGAATATTAAGAATAAGGTTTCTTGAGAGCTTCTGTTATAATTCCTCAGTGTTTTAAGCAGCCATCAAAGCCTTTCAGTTTAAAATAGTAATCAGGAGCTTAGTGCAGTGCATATTCCAGAGAGGATTTGAGTCATGTAACAGTCCATAAATCCAGGTGGGTGTTTCTGTGCTCCAGGGCTGGCTCTGCACTGGGAAGCCTGCTGTGAGCATCACCTGTGCACCCTGTGCATCCAGTTCAGCCTGTGCTGTACCTTGTTTCTGGCTTCATCCTCTTGTGCTCTAAAACTACCTCTGAGATTTGACTGAAATACAGAGAAAGTGAGGCTGGGGCTGATAAGAAGGTAGAACTTCTAAACAGGCAAATAAATTAATTTTCTAGGAAACTTTTTTCTCTGCTTGCAGTCATTGAAAAGACTCTCAGCAAAACTGCAAAATTCACATTAGAACTTTTGTGAATGGAAAGCTTTGTTTAGAGAGTTTAGGGGAGAAAATTCTATTGTGTAATGAATAACTGAGCAGGAGTGACCTAATTCGTCCAGATTAGTAACTAAAATACCTCCAGAGGTTTGGATTAGTAGAAGTTTCCTAATATGGCTCACAGAGAAATATTCTACAGGGACAAGTATGTTGATGGTGATAATGGTTTTGTAGTATCCTTCATCCAAAGATATTTGCTTGCCTAATAAATATTAATAAATAACATTTCTGTCAGCATGTTGCACTATGTGCATTTGAGCATTTGTAATTTTCTGAAACATTTTGCCTTTTCCATCAACATTATTATTACTTGCAGAATTTCCCATAAAATGCAATCAAGTGTTGCTCATTGTATAATACAGATTAGAGGTATCAGCTATGTTGACAACTGCTCCCATTTTGCTGAAGGGGTATCAAAGACAAGTAAATTTGGAATATTAGCTTGATACCAGCATTAAATTGCTCACTACTTTTCCCTGAAATAAACAGATAACATTTAGCATTGATGTCCACATTACTGCACTGTATACTTCTTCATATTACTAGGGAAAATTCCTCCAATTTTATATAATCTTACATAATTTATGGAAAATCATGAGCTTTCTTGACCTGTGGACATATGGGGGAAATGTAGCTTCATTTCAAAAGTGGTTAGATCTTTGCATCAAAAGCCAGTGCTGATCTCTCAGTAACTTTCCAAAGATTATGGAACAAATCAGGGCAGAGCTCGGTGTGTAATCTGAGGATCCTGTTTGTATTTTGTGCTTTAACCAACACGTTTTACTCTCTCAGTGTTGATATCACAGTAATTTCATTAATCAGCTTGCAAAGGAAAAACTGTGGAGGAATGTACAAGTTAATAGAGACAGGGTTAGGTTTGTGTGTCTAAGCAGCCTGAATCAGAAATGTTTATTGAGAGATAGATAGATAGATAGATAGATAGATAGATAGATAGATAGATAGATAGATAGATGTTAGTCACAAAATCTTCAGTTGAAAAATAACTGTCTCCTTAATGTCACAGAACACTGACCACTTCTGGTTAAGAAAAACTTGCCCACAGAACTTGTGGCATTTTGAAATACTGCAACAGAAACTGTAAGCCCTTCATTCATGCCTTGTGGTATATTCCTCTTTAAGAGCTCAAAGAAATATGTAGGGAATTTGGCCAAGTAATAGGCTCAGACTTCCTGTGATAAATATGTCAGGGCAGACGTTCACTGTGCTCCTCAGGAGTAAAGAAGAGATGTGGCTGTGATCCTCATACATGATTCTGTTTATAGGATCAATATGGACATTATTGGTCTTCCAGAATAAAGGTAATATATTATATATACATGTAATGTATTTGGGTTGTCCAGTGATAGAGTGGATGTTCCTTGTGAGTCCATTCCAGCTCAACTTATTCTGTGATTCTGTGAATGTGTTGAAGTTTAACATTTCTCTTGAAAGTGAATTAGAGATAAGCATGTCCTCAGAAACAATGACATCCTATTTGTATTATTTTTATCTGAACATTGTTTTATATATAGCTAGTGTTGGTATAAGGACAGGAAAAAGAGCATTTCTCTGCTTTTACATTTGCTTGGTTTTGCAGATGCGACAATATTTAGTTTTATTAACTAAGTAATGTGTTTGTAGGGGCCTTTTGTATGAAAAAGAAAGGGGTGTACTGTAATGCTCATTGGCATCTTCCCTTCTACTTGCAACAGTAGTGGGGGCAAAGCTGACATCCCAGTTAGCACTGACCTAAGCCTGAGAGTTGCCAAAGGCCATTGTCAGTCTGTTCCTGGCTGTAAAACCTCGTGTGGAGATGCTCAGCCTTTTAAAGGTTTCTGCTTAGAGCCTCCTGAACAGCCTGAGCCTCTCCCCACAGCCTCTCTCCACAGATGAGGATCAGTGGGGTTGAAATCTCTTCTGGTTCAGACACAGTTTTTATCCTGTTCTGATTGCCCAGGCTGAAACACAAAACCAAGTTATCACTTATTTGCAAGCAGGCGAGTTTACCCCGTTTATTTACTCCTGGCTTTTCCCAATTCCTTTTATTTATGCAGTTGTGCAGTGCAGGAGAGTAGTTGCCAACACAATATCCATTATTATTCTGACAAGAACGGAGTGGCTTTCACTTCCATTTCCCAGAGACAGCATTACTCATTGCTGCAAAACAGCATTAAAAACAGGAGAAGTAAGGTGAACTGTCACTTGGCTGCTGAGTCCCAAAACTGCCTTCCCTTGCTCCAGATAGATCAAGTTTGAAGTAGAGGTGGGAATGGTGTATGGTCCTTCTTTGTGATGGGGCAGTCAGGAAAGCAAACAAGCTGTTGCTCCATCAGCACAAAAGTCATTAGGAGTGGAACCAAAGAAATTGGGATGATCGTGTTTCCAGCATCTCCCATTGGAGGTGATTGAATCTGATGGGCTACAGGGTCTGGGGGGATTCATCCTCCCCCACCTCCTCCTGGCAGTGGTTTCAGTGGCCATAAGATATCCTGCAAAGTTGTCCAAAAGCACAGAAAGCTCCAGCCTCAACTGCCTAAATAATAGCATTTTGCAGCAGACTCTTCTACAAGTGACAGGAGCAGCAGCTTCCTCTGGAGTCAACTTTAATGTCTACCCTGCTTTAACCACCAGCAAATGTTGAATAGCTAATATCTGATCTATAATTACACCTCTTAATGCTCTTAGTTTGGTTAGAGGAAGAATTGTGTAGTGAAAAGGATGATTCAGGGAGTGAAATGAAATTAAGTGCAGTCTTTTGAGGTTAGCTATTAATTTCATTTTAAATATAAAATTGCCTTCAAAGTAATAAGAGGGTAATATTCACACGTCACAATAATGTGCTGATAACTAGGTGGAAGGCAAAAACACCAGTAGTAGTTGGATGAACTAATGTTTTTTTTATACCTTGTGTTGCCTGTGTAAGTTTTAAATTGAATTGAAATGTCCAAAGTCACATAAAGTGAATTAAATACACTAGGGAAATTGGGTGTACTCTGTACTCAGGCATGGCTTAAGTTTAATATTGATGTGGTTACCTAGGTGTGTTTAGTGTTTGCTGTATTTACTAGTGTAGGATGTTTATGGTTTATAGTTCTTTTTTAAAAAAATTCACCTGTCTGAAGTGTCTCTTTAAAAATAATCTGTTACCAGCCCTTCCCAGTAAAACTGGATGTGGAAGAACAGAGTCTCTGCTGTAGTGAGCATGTCAAAAGGATGGCACTGCTTGAGAGGCACTGGAGATGAAAATGAAAGCTACCTACAGAATTCTTTATCTCTCTTGCCTATTTTCTTTCCCTGTGCTAGACTATGACTAAAGCAATACATTGTATCTATGCCTCTGTTTAATTGCATTAAAGAAATGCCGGGGCTGTAAGGTTAAGCACTAAAATTCTAAGGAAGCAGAGCCTCAAAGTTGCCTGTGTAAGCCTCATTTAACATCCCTTCAGGATATACATTTTCATACAGCTTTTAATGAGCTGAGCTCATCTTGCTGTTTCCTGGAGACCTTTGTCCTGCTCAGTGAATGGAAGGACAGTGGTCAGGGAACGTGCTCCATTTGGGGCTGCTTTCTGTGCTTGGCAGCCAGGATGGAGCTGCCTGCTTTGTTTGCAAGACACCCCAGCCTGAATGTGAATACATGGATATGGATGGAAACACTCGATCTAAATTCCTTACATCTCAGGAAATTTCTTTTCACAGATACCTCTTAAATAAGTTTAAAATGAGAAGTCTGAATGACTGGACATCAGTACAGGGCTTCAGAGGAGTGGTCAGAGCAGGATTTGGGAGGGATTATTTTGGCAGAGGACCAAATGAGAAGGGACTGAGAGTTGGTTAAGATACGGGTGCTTAACAGGAACCCACGGTTAGAGCAGAGGGGGATGAACAATCTTTAATGATGCTGAGGTTTATTAGAGATTAACTCTAGAATGCTGCAAGTGCCCATACTTTGAAGCTCATCTGCATGTGCATGTGTTAATGAGGTTCAGGATAATGCTAATTAATAATAATTCTTCTTAGGTCAAGTCCTTCCCCACAAAACAAGTGTAAGTGGTGCCACTCAGTGCTAGATATTTACTTCAGTGAAACACAGCTTGGGTGTTCAAAAACCTCTTGAAAGGATTCTTACCAACCTGAAAGCTCACTTTAATGCTGATTTGTAGGTTCATGTCTGGGGTTTTTTTTTATGTAGAGATATTTAAGAGAGCAACAAGGATCCTGGGGTCAGGTATCATGGAACCAGCAAACCTTTATTGTGTTTAAAAACGTTTAGGATTTTATCTTAATTTCATTATTCATTCATTTTAAATTATCTCACAACCATTTTCAGGGACATGGTCATTTAAGCAAATAAAGATAAAGTAAATATATATTCCATATATTTAAAAACCTAGTAAACTCTCTGCAGTAATTTCTTAATTCAGTAATTCCTCATACTCTATTCAATGCATAAACTGCTGGTGTACTGAAAAGATTATGAAGATAAAGAGGAGGTTTGGGGTTGGTTTTTCTTAATCTTGTGGTAGAACCAATTATTTGGAGCTAAATGTCCATAGAGCAGTCAGATATTGGATTTCTAGTATGTGAGATTATGTGTTGATAAGAAATACTTTGTGTCTTTGTATTAAACTCCTCTGTTTTAAAGACAAAATATAATTATAAGAAAAGGATTTTGAGGGGAGATTTGTATCTCTTTGGTAATGAAGCAATCAGTGCAAATTTAAACGTGCAGTAAGGACTTCTATAAACACACTGTGGAAAATGGATTTCCTGTTGCCTGTTAAGACTGACATATAAAGATGTCACTCGTACTAAGTAACCTGATATTTGCTACTGGAGTCCAGTTTTGTAGTAAAATGTTCACAACAGAGGAAATAGGAGGCCTTGAAGATCTGAAAAGCAAGTTGTTTCTCACCTTTTACTCCAAGGTCAGCTTCCAGGGAAGTCATATTGGCATTTAATCTGGTTTTGAATATTTCATAACGAGGAAGCTCATTTGGAATTAATTGTTGGCCAACACGAGTGAGAAAGTCAGAGCTCCACCTCTGTGTGAAGTTGTCAAAGAGGACTCCTATATTCTATTACATTTGTGTGGTGAATATGAGACCTTTTTTTTCCACTGCTGGATTTCAGGGGGATGCTCCAGTTAGAGACAGAGGGGGGGGAAAAGACACCAAAGGTGCATCTCTTAATGTGTTTTTTCAGGACTGTGAAGTTATCTTTGGAAATGTAACTTGAAGCTCGTGTGAGTTCAGTGACCGTCAGATGAACTCAATGAGGGCAGTGTTACATATTCTGTGCTTTCTTCTTGCTCTGTTCCACACAGTCTATCTCCAGCAGATAAGCCTAAACTATTACAACATCATCTTTTGTTAATGCCCCATAACCTCTGCAGGCCAGATTTTGTCATTTTCTGTCATTCCACACTAATTATATCCAAACACAAGCTGATTTACTTTTTTCTCTCAAAGCAGATGATGCTTGGAGGAGACTGAATTCTCTAACATTAGTAATGAAGTTTCCATTTGAAGTAACCCAGTTCAAAGGGAGAAAATTTCCCCTTTAGGTTTAGAGCAAAGGTTCTAAAAGCCTGAGATGTGAAAATAAAGAGGCACTAGCTATAAATACCTTTCAAATTATGTCTCTTTAGACTTGCTGAAATGTGTGGTTAAGCTTCTTTCTAGCTGCTTTAAAATATTCAAGGTTATTGGCCTGCATTAAACTCAAAACCCTTTAGATACCATTTTTTTAACCAAGTTATTCAGACCTGACAAGCAGAAAGATTTGGAAATGGGGATCTGTGAGGAGAAAAAAACCAACAGACATGAAAGAAGGAGCTGGGTGTTCTCTCCTTAAAACATAATTTTAGTATTTTTATTACACTCAGAAGTGAATTATCTTAATTAGTAAGTGTATAGCACAAGCAGTTCCCTCTTGCCAGTGCTGTTTATATAAACTAAGCATCCCTGGAATATGGATATTTAGTCAGCCAAACTCTCATGTCTAGAATACATTAATATGCTTATGCCATATATGGCATTAATATGCTTATGCTGTGACCAAGGCAGAATATTCCAGGTGCATCACCTTTTAAAGTTCCTGTTGCCAGCATTTGGAGCGGGGTTTTCTCTTCATCTGCTGTGTGTGATGGCCTTTGAGGTCTGAGATTTCATAATCAGTACGTTCCTGTTCATCAGAATTTCATCTACTTGGATACATTAATTTACACATTTACTCATCTCAAGCCTAATAAGTAGAATTAAGTAAATGCTAAGTCAAAATTGTTGAGGGGAACACTTTCCTTTCATGACAATTTCAGCTTTGAATCTGGAGTTCAGCCATTAGAGGGGAGAGTTTGGAGTGCAGCTGGAACTGCCTTATCCCAGTGAATGCACAGCTGGGCCAGTGCTTGCCTTGGCAGTGGTGGAATTCCTCCAAATGAGGGTGTTTCACACACCACTTTAGAAAGGGAGCTGGATTCAAGGGCAATGAATCCCAACACTCATTATATTAAACGGAAGCACTGGATTCATTGTGTGATTGGAGGTGGCTCTTTGTGCTCCCTTTTAAAAAAAACCTCCTAAGTGGTGTAAGAGATGGGAAGATTGTGCCAAAAGCATTGAATCACTCTGAGCATCTCGAGCCATTGGATCCTGCAGATTTTTCTTTCTTGTGTCAGGTGGAGGTGTGGCTAAAGCTTCAAATGACTCTTCTTTAATGTACTTAACCTTGGTAGCAGAAACATCCTCATTCATTTAGTGCCTAAGTACAGCAGGAGATTGGAGCAGCATTGCCAACCTCTGCAAATGCTGTAATCATGGTATTAACCTACTTCAGAGCCCCGGGAGCATGCTCACTTTGTGAGGGGAGCAAGAATGTTTTCATCGCTCCGAGTTCACTGGCAGGTTTTGAAACCAAATTCTGCTCCTTTTATTTGTGTCTCAAAGTGGAAGGTGCAGTGGAAGTGGTGGTTCCATCTTCCATTCTGCTTGGAGGAATAAGAGTTTCTTGTACGTTTTCTGTGCCTCTGGGAGAAGGTTTGTGTTTATTGCTGCTGTGCACAGACACAGAGATTTTCCTAGCACCTGGAATGTTGTTTTAGGAAAAGGAATGAATGACTTGACATATCCCAAAGAAATCTGCCAGTCAGCTTTGGGTTTCCAGCTTACAACAGCTTATAGTTATTACAAGCAGAACCCTTTCAGCATTTTAGGCACCACAAGTGAGTGTAAAAGACAATGCTCATGTGCACAGTGTACAATCCCAAAAGATTCCATTCTAAAGCCAACGTGATTCTTTTGTTAGAGACCCACGTACAGAAATTTAAGAATGGTCAGGTTTGTAGCCAGCTGTCCATAACCTGATGCTTCTTTCCAGCTCTTAACCTCCTGCAGCTGAAACTTCCAAATTTCCTAGAATGATTCTGGGGGTACTGGTGATGTGAAGAGCCTTGTGGACTTGTGAGTATGTTTAGAGGAAGTCACACGGAGCAACTGTTTCAACGATGAAGGATGAGTTGACCTGAAAATGGAGCCTTCAAGGAAACAAGAGTAAGAAAGTAGAAGGAATTGTTGCTCTTTTTAATTACTTTTCAGTAGGTATCATGCCTGGACCAGCCCCACAGAACTCAGTGCGTGGTCTCGGCGCTGCATCTCCACCATGCCTTAAAAAGAGAAAAGTTGGCATTTTTTCTGGACAAACAATCCCTGTTTTCCTTCCAGTTATTTTTCAGTGAAAAGAAGCAACAGCCAGCTTTCTGGTTCTAACTGCACTCATAATAATAGCATGTTGGCAGCAACGGTGAAGAAGGGAAAATTCACGCCTTTGCAGCTAAACATTTTGTTCTGAACTGTATTTTAATTACAAAATGTCACTTTGTGATAAATGAAGCTTTCTTCTTCTAGCTGGTTTCAATTAAGTTTTGTTTTAAGAAGGAAGAATAGGTTTTAATAAAGCTCAAAATACATAAAAATATTTCATTTTGACTTTAGTAGAACAAAGAGGATTTTAATATTGAATCAATATCGAATAACTTGAAGTTATCTTGCTGTGGGCCTTGGTTTGTTGCTATCCAGGTTGCTCTTTTTACTGGCCAGGGTCACCACTGACTCCAGTGGGTGTTTTTTACCTTTCCAGATGTTGAATTGCTGCATCCCAGATGCTGGCAGGAAAAGTCAAACCAACCTTGCCCTTGGGGTTTCTCTGAGCTTAGAGATTTTGTGGAATTAGGCACACAAACATAGACCCACTTCATGATTAAGGATTTTGACTTAAAGGAAGAAGCTGCTTCCTGTAGAGAAAGATGTGGAGAATAAACATCTTGCTGTAAGATCACATCTTTAATTTGACTTTTTAGTAGTGGATTCATCAGAAGGCAGTTGAATGGATATATTCTGTCTGGCTCCCATCTGATGTGTGGCATCATTCATTAAGCTCCAGAGTGAAGAACTCTCAGGGAGATTTCATGTAATCAAGAAACCTATCACAAAATGTTTACACTCTTGTGGGAAATTAGGAGGAGAAGATTAATTTTTAGTTTGCTAGAGCTGTCCCACTTAAGGCAGATTTGCTGGGGACTCTGCTTTGGAACTAGTGCAAAAGTTTTGTACATTTAATGTGGAGGGCTTAGCTCTCAGTTGTGTCAAAATAAATCTGCTGAAATCAGTGCAGACAAATTTCCCAGAAGTTACCAAACCAAGACACCATTTTAAATTATAGTTTGTGTTAGCTGAAACCAGTATGGAAATGTCTTTTCCTAGAATTGGCACTTTCAAATGATGTATTCACACACTTTCATTAGTGTGTGAGTGGTCTGGTGACATAGCTGAGGGAATTTGATTTCAGGGAATGGGTGGCCCAGGTGTCTGTCCATGGCACAACATTTAAATAAAGAAAATTAGAAAAAAAATAGCTCTGTCCTCAAGATGAAGGTTTGGGGGGTTTTCCCCACTCAGCTTAGACAAGAAACCCACAAAATACTGCAGTGTAGACAAAGCTGTAGATTGGATAAAAGCCTTAAATTCCAGTTACTGAGTTTAGGGTCTGGGCAGTGCCTCATCCACATCCAGACTCTTAACAGAGCACTCTGTGGAGGGAATGTGATTTTCTCTTTAAGATGACTGAAATAAAGCTGGCTCTCTAAGAAGGAGAGATTTTAAATATCTTGTCATTGTGAAGGGATTTTGGTTCTGTAAGAACCTGTTTGGCTGTAAGAATAAACATACATGACTCCAGGTCTGCTGCTTACAGGGTCGGGAAGGATTCTTTCAGGGAAATAAATTAATGTCAGTGATTTCTCTGGTTATTTTTTAAATGTGAAGAAATGCACCTTTCAGTTCGAGGTGTCTCTAGTTTTCAGAATGGTCAGCACAATGTGGTTTGGAGACGTGGCAATTGAATGCTGTGAAAATCTTCTGGCAGTAAGACACATGTGGCAAACCCCTTGTTGGAAGGGCTTTGGAAGAGGAGCAGGTAAGGATTTAACACCCAAGGAGCTGCTATGCACACAGGCACTTGATTTTCTGTGTTAGGGAAAAAGGCAGAGTGGCTGTGGAATGTGAGGAAATCAGAATTTCTCCAACATTTTTTATTCTCATAGAAATAGAAGGAAATTGCTGCTGAGGAGAAGGGAAAAGCTGCTTCAGAAATCCAGCTGCCATTTGGTTTGGAGCTGTGTAAATACTTTTGCTCTGAGTTGGTCCAGGTTCTTCACTGTCCTGTTGCACGACCATATTCACAAAAAGAAACCTTTGTTTCTCTCTTTTTAGACCCATTTTATTCCCCTCAGTCTGTGACAAAGATGTACATCTTGCTGTAAACATGTGAAAGGCTGTAAATATTTTCATCTCCCGCAGGTAAAATATGCAGCGCGACACAATTAAAATATAAAAATATTCACCGTGTTTCTTAAGCAGTTCTGCCTCCCTTCATTTGGCAGCACATTGTCAGGACATTCCTAATGAATCCAGCCTGCAGCAGAAGCTGCTCTCTTCCCAGTTTTCCCTTTATGAGTTAACAAAGAGAGAAAAGTAGGGAAAGTGTGTCAGTGGCATTGGGGAAAATGACAGGCAGCTTCAGGGGCAGGTGGTGGATCTGCACAGCTCCGGAGGTGCCATGAGCCTCCAAACCCACTTTGGACTCTGCTTGTAGGAAATTGAGAATTCTGCCCAAGGCAGATAAAAAGGAAATTTGGGATGGAACAACTTTCGTCAAATAACTTCGGCAGAAAATGCTTTTTTTTTTTTTCCTTGCCTATAAATCCCAAAAGGCACACACACAAATCACGTCAGCCTTGTTTTCTGAGGCTTCTTTTTAATTTTTCTTCCACTTTTTTTTTTTTTCAGCTGTGTGGCAGATTTAGGCTATATCGTGCTTGAGTTTTAAGGAAGTTCTGACAGTTTCGTATTTCTGACTTCTCTCCCTTCGAGCAATGCTGTGATGCTGAATTGAATTAGCCATAATAACTGGGCTGTAATTTCAGGTATTTCCTTAAACTATTTACCAATATTATTGCAGCAAATCAAGCACTTCTGATAGTGCATTTTTCCTAAACTAAGTGATTGCTTTGAAAAGATCTGCTTAAATTTGTCATTTTATACTGAACATCCCCTACATATTAAGAATCCTTTGTAGTCTAAATACACCCAAATGGGAATTTGTTCACCAATATTGGAGTTCTGATCACACCATGGTTTGGTTTTATTCAACTCCTTTTACAGTCTCAATCTAAATCAAATTTTTTCCTTTTCAAACTGGATTTAGTGGGCTATTCCTGAAAAAGCTCCGTTCTTCCTCGCTTCCCCATCAAAACTTACAGCCCAGAAGTAACTTCGGGAGTGTGGGAATTGCAGTGTTTGCAAATACACAGGCAGAAGATTGCTCTAATACAGCTGTTAGTCTTTATGGATTTACCTTCATAAATAATTAACCATGACCCTAAATGAAAAACTGTTTAGGTTTTGCTTTTCCTTGGGTGGGCTGAGATACGGTATTTCAAGTAAATCGTCTTTCAGTGTCTCCCCAGTTTCATTTGTCTCACTTTAATTACTGCTCTTTGGCATCATTACAGTCTTTTTTCCATTTCTGTCTACATTTATAATGTTTCTGCAATGCTTTTCCAGAGGCTGCAGGTAAAGAGCGATTCCAGCAATGCAGAATAGAAGGTGCTGGTGCATAAGCAGTGCCACAAGGATGAGAGACAGTGAGTGCTTAGAGCAGTTAATGGAAAAGAGCCAAAGCTTAACTGTAATGAATTACAGGAAGAAGCATTTTGTAGTCTTGAAACAAAGCCTCCTATGATTATTGAAGTCAGAACTTAAACACTGGTCAGTCACCAGTCGTGTCAGTGTATTTGTTTCAAGGATGGAAATACATTGTTTCCTTCAGTGTTAGGAGCCTCAGTGAACTGCATTTGCCCAGTCCTTTTTTTTTTTTCTTTTGAACCTCCCATTGCAGGGATTTTCTCCCTAATTGGTTTGCAGGAGTGTCCTTGGAGGTGTTGCTAGAACAGTGCAAGGGTTGTTTAACTACATCCTAGAGGCCTTCTGCAAACCTGGCTTGCCCTGCATGGCCTCAGTTATTTCTTCCTTTATTATATCCCTCTCAATCCCACTCACACTTCCATCCTTGATAACAGCAGTCTGAGATTTGCCTGAGAAAGTTTCTCTGTGCATATTCTTCCATAATACACTTTCCCTGAAGGTTTCTAGAATTAACCTGTTGTGGAAATAAACATCCTTTTGCTACCATGGAGTGGGAAATAACCTGAGAGAAAGATCCTGGCAATGGTTTCTCTTCACTGAACTTGCACTGAGGATAATTTTTGGGTATTGTTTGCTTAACAAGAGAGAGGGTTTGTAGCATCTTGAAGGATGGCTTTAGACAGTCTTCCCTCACCTTTTCACACTGTCTAGGAAACCAAAGGAAGGTTTGGAGGCGTTTTATAATGCTGGGCTCCATCAGTGGCTCTGTATTGGTGTGGTTATGGAGTTCCAGTGCATCCACAAATGTTTTGGATCCAATATAGAAAGGAGAATTTGTGACTGTAAAGGTCTGGTGGGGGTTGAGAACTGTTTCTGCTGAGTGCCCCTGTTACTCACATAAGGCTGAGTTACTTTTACCTCAGGTGTAGTTGCCATCTAGACACTGGACTAGAAAACCACTTTTCCTACTTTCCTTAGCATTTAGAGAAATAAAATATAGAAAAATGAGATCGCAGTTGCAGAAGAATGGAAGATTTGGAGCAAATAGCAAGTGTATCAAAGCAAATGGCATATGTGGGAAATCTCACCTGCTTTTTAAAACAAGGTCAGAGGGCTTTGAGCTCTCCTAAAGTCACAATTTAAAATCCATGACTTGTGCTGGTGGTGTCTTCCCACTCAGTGTGGGTAGCATTTACAGAACTGTAAATATAAAATGTTTTTATTTAGTTCCCCTTCTTGCAGTAAATAAAATTCAGAGGAAAATGTGGGGAGGGGCACAGAAATGGCCTTTTTGTACAGAAAGCTTGATCCAAGCAAAGGGGTTCACGAAGTTTCCAGCAAACCTTCAGTGTACAAGGAGGAAAACATAGTGAATAGTAGACAAACAAGTACAGGGGGATTAACATTCAGATACCCCTGTGGAAAACAACACAATGTATTGATAAGCAAAGAACATTCCAGTTGATGGTAACAAAGTGTGTGTCAACAGCCTTCCATCCTCGCTGCTTCCCTTGCAGGATATAGGCAAGTATTTTTCCTTTAGTTTATTTCACTGAAAAATGAAAATATTGCTCTCTTTCTTCCCTTTGTCTGGAATGGAAAGGGCAGATGAGTAAGTATATTTAAGAAGTATTTTTGAGAACCTGCTATACAAGAAGCTGGTAATGCTAATGTACATTTTGAGGTTTCCATTGCTGGACATATTTTGGACATACTGAAACACAGAATTAGTAGAGATGCTGTACACATCTGTAAATACTGCCCATGGTGGTGGGTGTCTGTCTTTTTTATCCCACATCTCAAAGTACTGTACAAAGTTTGAAACTAAATCAAGATGAGGAATTCACAGAAATCACATGTGCACTCTGCCTATTGTGAACGGTGCGTTTTAGAACTTTATTTTAGAGCTACTTTTTAAAAATGAAAATGAACCTGCATACATCAGTGATGGGCAATGAATGCAAAAATAATAAAGCAATCAGCCACCACTGAAATGCTGCCACCTCTCAGGAAATGACAGCAATTTGCCCGTGCTGCAGCGCATCGCAGCATCATCCCTCATTTTAATATTTGATTTCCAAGATTCATGTTCCTGATGTTTATGACAGATGTAAATCTTGGAAATCCAGAGATGTAAAATTATGGACTCGACACCCAGAGTTAGGCTTTTGTGCTTCTTAGCTACTAAATAACATCAGTTAAAGGAACAAGGATTGCTCTGTCTGGGCAGAGTCTTCCCGGATGTGAATGTCATTACGTGGTGTCTCTGATGATCTGATAAAAAGTTCTGTGGTTTGTCCTGTAAATCAGCGAAGGGCAGATAAACTCCATTGATTTTACAAAAGAAAATGCTGTTTTTCTGTATTAAAAGATACCAGCCAAACTCCCTGCCTGTAAAGCCTTTTCTCCTCAGCAGAGGCTCCTCTCTCAGGCGTTGGTGAGCTGCCGGCTTCAAGCCTTTCAAGCAGCTGTACCTGTTCTTGTAGAAGGACTCAGCACTAATGGCTCTGAAAGAAACAAGGTTTTCATTGACTTTCCAATTTCTCCAGCCTGAGTTGAGAGCTGAATTTTACCTCACTGTCACTCCCCTTCACTTTTGTGAAGGATCCTGAGCGGGATGTGGGGTGACAGTTCCAGCAGGGATGCTGCTGCTCTGGGTGGTGCCACGTCGGCTTCTGTCACTGAACACACACAGGAGGAAAATGCATTTTTCTTTATCAAGTATGAGAATATTAGCTGTAATTAATACGGTTTTATTGCAAAGCCATTTTTAGGCGAGCCATTAGACCGTGATGATGGAAAGGCACAGCCTTAAGTTTTGTTGTAGCAGTGCTGCCTGCAGCGTTGTGAGTGCTTTGCTTGAAGCTGAAGTCACTTGTAGATAAATAAAAAAGACAAACTTCTGCTCCTTAAAAGTTATGTTGAACTACTTAGAATTAAGAAAGATATGCCCTTTATTTTAGCAAAAATTTACCTGGGGGACATTCACCTGGATTTCACTTCACTTGTTACAGCTGAATGCTTAATCTGTATTTTTCTATGCTATGTTGATTTGGTTGTTTGGGGTTTTTTTCCGTAAAGAACAGGCTTTCTGTAGCAGTGGAGCATTTTGTGTTGTAGGGTAGGTGTTAAAAGGTTTCAGTTGGGCCCAGCTGGTTGCTGCTGGAACTCGGAGTGCAGGGATGGATTAAGATCAGACAAAGCTGTGTGAAGTTGGCTGTCAGCTACGCTCAGACTTCTGACGGGGGATTTAAATTATGCTCTGCTGCAGCTCTCTTAGTTAGCTGATCTATGGAGTGAAATTGAACCTGACTACCTGGGCTGTTCATCTTTCTTCTTGATGGAGAAAGAGGTGCCAGTGGCACTGAGCAGCAAGTACCAGTGCAGAGGGAAAAGGCTCAGGATGTCACTGACAGCCTGTGGGAGATGGGGAGTGATGGAAGCACAGCCTCCCTCACCTCTGCTGCTCTGCAAGGGCAATGGTGGAAGCTTAAGAGAACAGAAAATAGAAAAAAAAAAATATATAATCGAATGGCTAAGTAAATTAAAATGGTTTTGGTTAAGAAAAATAAAACAATAAAACAACACCCATGTCGTTGTTTAAGCCCAGCTGGCAACTCAGCACAAAAAGAAATGATCCCAGCTGAAACCAGGACAGCCCATAAAGCAAAGCTGAGCTGTAGCTTTCTCATAAGTGTAATGGCAATTAATAAATGAAAATATACATGTGTAGTACTTGGAAAAGAAAGTGAATATTAAGTCATTATTGAATATTATTTATGCCTTAAATTTGCCTTCATCTCTATTTTTCAGTGCTTTGGATTTTGTCTCTTTGGGCAAGAATGAGAATAGAATTCTGTAGACTTTCTGATTTTATGTTTCCTTTCCAGTATGGTGGAAAAATTATCCTTGAAACATTTATTCCCAAAGCAGTTCTTGAAAATCTGTTGCTTTGGTTGTCTGTTGTTCAGATTATGAACTGACATGGATTTCAGCAAAAAGAGGATATGAGCAATTTTGTGTTAACTGAGTATTTTTCTCTCTTACATGTATTATTTAACAACTAATGATGAACATCTAATGGGGTTGCAACTTTTCTCTCAGTGGAAACCTTCACTTGAATTTTTCCCTATTTTCTGGCTTCCACTCTTCACGGAAGTGATGAGAATGATCAAATTAGAAAATTACATTATAAAGGTAGAAAATTAATTTGACAAAATTTTATAGAATTATGGGCTTGAGAGTCCTTGGGCAATCACAGATCTGGACCATGCCAGAGGTTCACTAAGCTGCTCTTACAACAACTTCAGTGAAGCAGCATATTACCACTGGGTAGGTGTTCCTGTGGTCTAAGTGCTGGACTGAAAGTTCTCCCTAATCTCTGACCTGTAAATTTAGCTGATTTCTTCTTATCTTCTCCCACCATACAGAGAAAAATTAATTGCCTACCCCTTAATGCTGACAGGATCATAGCGCGTCTGGAGAATGGAATAAATAAAAAAAAAGTTGCAAAAGTTCTGTAAAGCCATCATGCTACAAGGGTGAAAAAGATGGCAGATAGAAAATACAGAAGAGAAGCTGGATAAAATTAGGGTGGTTGGTGCAGAGATTTGGAAAGATAAAACAGATGCTTCATGCCAATAGATGAAACAAGGAGTGAAACCTGAAGAGCAGTGAATTTATGTTATAGAAAAAAGAGATACCTGCCTGATGAAACCTACTGCTGCAAACTAGAAGTGCTGAAAAATTCCTTATTAATACTGGGTACTTACTCTGAATACCTGGATAGCCTTAGTATTATGGTTTGGTTTTCTTCAAGGTACCAAATCCTGTGCAGTCCCATGCAGAGGAGACTTTGTGAGTGTGAATTTTGCACACCTACTAACTAAACTGAAGGGCAAAAGATGTGTCAGGCAAGGAGTCAGAGATGGGGCAGTTGTCAATGTTTACGTGCTGGGCCTCATTTGAATGTTAAATATTAAAAGGTGTGCTTTGAATTCCTGCACTGTGGGTAGGCTGACTGTGCTGGAGCTGGGAGAAGCACAGGACAAAAGTTCAGGCAGAGAAGCAGCAGCCTGGGGTGAAGTGGGATCCTTGGGCTATGGGTGGGAAGCTCATCCTTGTCCTGTCCGCTCCCAAGCCTCTGTGTGAGGAGAGGAGCAGCCAGCAGCAGCGCAGGGATTGTGTTCTCCAAGTGCTGCTTCCCTGTTGCAACTTGTTTTAAACCAGAAGATGCCAGTTCCAGGATAGGAGCTTCTGCAGTTTTTAGGGAAGTCATTATTCCATCTGTTTGGAAATCCAGGGGAGTGCACCTCAGCGCCGCCGCACCTTCCAGCGAGCACGTGTGACCTTTGTTGAGATGCCTCATTAGCGGTCTCTTCTCCTCTGCCATCATTTTCATTAGGCAGCATTGTTGGAGGGAGCTCTGAGAGGCTGAGCTCTGATTTCAGCACACCCAGCTCCCGCTCACTTCCCACCTCAGGACACGCCGGGGAGCGGCGGAGGGAGCCTCGTGTGGAGTCTGGCACTGGGACCAGAGGCACAGAATGACTTTCAGGAGTTATCCTCCTTATCCAATAGCTCCACACAGACCCATTAGTAACAAGCTGGCCTGAAACTCCTGTTTGTCAACACGGGTAAACTGGCCCTGGGAGGTTCTTGCTGCTGTGTGCAGGGTTCTCTCGTGGCACAGCTGGTGAGCACGGCTTTAGCGTTCACAAGAAAGCTTTGGGACATAAGAAAAAGGAAAATTTTTGTCCTTCTGTAGTGTTCAGTCTCCAATTCTGCTGTATTATTCAAAAGATGAGCTTGAAGAGGATAATAATGCCCTGTCTGGCCTTGCTGGGAGCAGGTGCCCTGGTATAAATGAGCTCATGTTTCTGCAGCATCTCTTAAGGCTGAGGAGTTTTGGAATGACAGCACTACCACAAACAGTGTTCAAGTCTGCTTTGTTCTTCTGATGAGGTGGTGCATTTATTTAACTCGGCTTCAAGGTAAAAAAGCTTCATCCCTACAAGCTATTTTAGCAAAAGCCCCAAATCAGGTAATTCTCATGTGACAGGCCATCCTGCAGAGGTTGCTGCCACCCTGGAATTTCTCTGAGCCATAATTAGGAAAAACTGGGTTAATGCTTTGTTTTGTAGACTGAGCTTGAACAATGCATCTAGTGCTGAGTTTGGGGCTGTCAGAGTTACCCAGCCCATCTGTAAGCCTGGAAATCATCACTTTAGTGGTTGACACTTGAATGTACAGAGGGATCAGGATCTACTGCACTTATTGAATTAAGCTCATTTGTCTTCCTACATCAGCAACTTAAAACTTTCTGTTTCTCGAGATCATTGGATTGGGAAGAACTTTGAGCCCAGCCCCTCACACTGATAATTATGCAAAATGTATGTAGTAGTTTTCACAGTCTGTTTCTCCAGGTTGCTGCAGGTCCACAGAGCTCTTAGTGCTGCATGTGTGTAACTGCAGTGGAAGGTGAGAAGTTAACATCTTAAGAGATCTCTGTTTGCCTTCCACACCTGCCTCTAATTTGCATGGCAATTGAGGAAAAGCAAGTCTAAATGAAATTAAATGTTCTAATTTTTGTCTCTTCCTGGAAGAGGCAGGCAGGAGGGTGGCTGGTATCTTTGTCATATAGATTGAGGGAAACCCAGTTGGTTTGTAGCATGTTATTTGCAATGTCCAGGGACATTGGTCTGGTTGGCTTTTAAATGAGCAAGTGCAAGGTGGCTGCATTTAGGGCCGTTGTTGTAATAATGTTGTTGTTAATGGGAGTTTTGGATTGGTTTGATGGGACACATGGTTAAATGTTCCAATCTCAGAGGTCCTGCTTGTCCTACAAAAAAATTTTGGAGTTTGAACTGCTCATGTCTGAGATCCAGGAGGAGGTGTTCCCATCTCCAGCTGTTGTACTGGAGCAGATTTGTATTGGAAGGCAGGTGATTTTGGGGTACTCGTGGGTGAGAAGGTGGCTGGATTTTGGGAGTGGGAACCCGTGGAGATGAAAGCCCTGTGCTGCCCGAGCTGCAGCAGGAGCTGCCCTCCTTCCCTGCCCCGCAGGCAGGACGTGCTGTGCGGGGAAAGCTGCTGCCAGAGAGGCAACAGGGAAGGCAATTTGAAAAAAGCTTAAATTAAACTCAATCAGGCACAGCAGCCCTGAGCTGAAGGGCCAGATCCTGTACATGACTGAGCTCCTATTTCCATCTGTAGCTTTGGAGAAAACAATGTTGGCATCAGAGATGTGAGCAGAAAGCCGCCTTCTCATCCCTCCTGCGTGTAATTTTTGACAGTCTTTTTTTTCCCCCCTCTCTTTTATATCCACGGTTGTTTTGGGTTTTTTGCTCTTTGAAGGCTGTTCCGTTGAATTTAAAACCTCAAGATTTAAATTGTATGTAGACATAATTGTGTCTCTTCCTATTTATTTAATCTTGCTCCTTGTTATCTGTACAGTATTAGTGATGACACTTTTTCCTGGGCAGGGTTGTAAGTGACATCTTTTCATGAAGGAAGGGGGGAAAAAGGAGGAATATTTTGAATATAATAACGTGACTTATTTCAATAAAAGTAGGCAGGTGGTGTGTCTAATATTAACCCCTGTTCTATGGATTTGTTTTACAGCCCTTCTGTCTTGAGATGGTAAAAGACTGGAAGGGAATTAAGGGAGACCAAAGAAAGTCCCTTGACATTTTTATGTGCTGAAGTAACAGGCAGGCAATCTTGCTTTGTACAATGCTGTCTTCCTGGGTAGAACAATTAGTGTTAATGTGGTAATGATAATTGTTTCTGTAAATTATTCTTAATTAACTATTTATGTAATAAGACACTTAAGGATCTGTATTTAACAATTTTGAGGGGTTTTTTTCCCCTGCTAATTGACTTCCCTATATATTTCTTTCCTGAGCTAGTGACTGTTTCCTGTTCGTTATTAACTGTGTGACATTCAGGCTTAAAACTTGGTATAGATGATCCTTAATTAACACAAAATGGTGCATAAATGATCAAGAAACAGGTGGGATCCTTCCTTTAGCTGTGTTCTAATTGCAGAGTGCTGCATTTTCAGGGACGTTACCAAGCTTGGAGACAGATCCCAGCTTGTGGGGCCACTGTTCCTACCCAGGATCATCACCCCAGACTTTTCAGCAGGTGCCTCTCAAGATGTTAAACTTTATCATGTGCCAGATGTGGAAGTGCCTCTTTGGGAATCTTCTGTATCCAGCTGAGGAGATAAGAGTGGAAAGGGGAGAAGTGTTTGAAACAAGAGCTTCAGGGTGGTCAGTTTGTGGTGGTATTTTAAGCAGGGGAGAGAGTAAAAATGGATGATCTCCTGCCTCATTTGATGCTGCCTGATCTGTTTTGGAGGGGTTTTAGAACAAGGTAAGGGAGAGGGAATAGCCTGCTATGCCATGTGCTCTTCAATCAGCTCCTGTTGTTCTGATCTGGAATTTCTTCATCTTGAAAATGTTGCCTGCTGTCCTGCTCTTTCCTCGTTGGTTTTTTTCACTTGCCTCTGTGTGAAGCATGTACCAATATTTTATGTACATAATTGGTCTGGGTTTCCATATACTGCCTAATGCAAAGTGCACATTCTCCTTTTTACTGTGCTTTATGTTTATTGCACTCACTGCATTGCTTTATGTGCACAGTGTGCTTCTGGAACTTGTGGTGCAGGCAGAGAGATGTTATATTGCATTCTTAGCATCATTAGTGCTGTTTTCTTCACCAATTTTCATCAAGCTATAGTTTAATTTAATTCACTTCATTATTTTGCAAAGCAGCTCTTATCTGTTGGATTTCCCTTCTGTTGCTTTTAAAACCACCACTGTCTCAAAACAGTGAGAATTTAAGTATTTTTAGCTTTTTCCTTTTTTTTGACATGTTCTGAGCATTGTAGGATTTCTGTAATACAGCCAATCAGTTAAAGCCAAATAGTGATAGCTTTACAAGTTAATTAGCACCTCAGTTCATCAGCACTCACACTCAAATTAATACTGGAGTAAGCATATCAGAATCTCATCTCCCATTTGCATTTAGTGAAGATGATTTTGCAATATGTTAATTTTTATTGTGTGCAGAGTCTGTTTAATTGTCAGTGTTCTTATTTTTTGACCTATTTAAACTTGGGACCTAAAACCTTACAGGAATTGGCTTCTTTCAGCCTGTGTGAAGAATATGGAAAATTCAGTCCATTGCTAGGATTAATTCTGATTAAGCAGCACTGACTCACTATTTCCCTGCTCAGTCACTTGGAAGGTAGGTGCTTCTTTGACTATTTGGGAGTCTTTTAAAGTATGTGCAGCTTAGGGCTCTTGAAGCAGATAAAAGGAATGATTAGACTAAAGTAGGAAACATAACTTTAACCTAATCAAGCCCTAGTTGTCTGAATGAGTAACACCTACAGTGATTAAGATACTCTGTAGAAGCAATAAGCTAATCATGTTCAATAATAAGGAATAATAATCATATTCAATCCATTGCATCTTTAGATTTTTCACTGCATAGGCTTTTCTTTCAAAGACTGAAAGAAATGGTGGGAAGGAATTATTACGCTGATGGTGAGCTCTGGTGTATTTGAGGACAAAACTGGAACTTCAGAAGCTTGATATTTTGGGAAGAGTACAGATAATTACTATTTACTGTTGTCTCCTCAGCTGCAGCATATCAGAAAAAAAAGTAGCTAATTTCAATTACTCTTCCTTTAGAGATGGTTACTGAGGGAAGACTTCATCAAGGGTAGTTTGCTGCTGCAGAAGACTTTATCCAGGTGCTGGCAGAAGCCAGAAGCTCTTGGGTGGTCCTTCTGCTGCAGGGTCAGAGAAGGAGAGTCCTTTGAGTCACAGATCCAATTTCACATCCCTGCAGTGGTGCTGAGGGCTGAATGTGCTGCAAATGCATCAGTAGGGCTCTGCTGGCTAAAAATCCCCAATCTAAGGAAGCAGTTACCCAAATACCAGCATGGGGATTTGGAGTGTATTAAAGAGGAAGCCAGGGCTGTGTCTCTCAAGAGCACTGCTGGTGTGGGTTTTGTTTTTGGGAATATTTTTCAGGGGTTTTAGCCACGTTACAGCACCATTGTGTCTTCCTTTGGTTTTCTTGGAGCAGAAGTAGATGAGATCTGAGGTTAGAGTGTTTATGGTAAGCATGGGAGGTGGTAGAGATTGATTGGCTGCCTGCTGGAATATAGACTTCTATCAAAATTTATTGAGCAGGATACAGGTAAATGTTTCTTTCTTTTAATCAAGGTTGATTAAATTACAATCAGAAAGATGCCCCTGCTCCCTTAGGCACATCACAACACTGTTATCATCTCAAATTCATCCAGCCTTTCAAGAGGGGGTTTTATTAGCTCTTCCTAATCCCCAGGTAATTGCTGTAGATGAAGAGATACTTGCAGAGAACATTTTGTGTGAGGAAAAGGGGCTCACAGGACATCAGGGGCCCTGATAAATCCCGTGGTGCTCCGTGACAGGAGTCCCTGCTCCGACTGTCAGTCCCTGGCTCCAGGCACAGCCACCTGAACCCTCCTGGGCTGTGCCCACTTTCCTGGGCACAGAGCAAGTGTTCCTCCTTTCTTTCCACCACCAGCACTGCAGGAAGAGGGGATGATTTGGATGATTGGCACCGCTGCCCTTTTATAAAACAGCTTCATGATTGCACGAGGTAGGAAACTCAGCAGGATCATTAATTCCTTAAGGTTTCCACTTTTTTTCATTGCAGCTGCCTCCAGAAAAAGGTTCCTATATCTGAGCTTTCTCTGTTTCAGAAATCAGCAGATTTTGTGGGGAACTTTAATGATTCTGACAGTAAAACAAAAGCAAACAATCAAACCTAGACTGGTTTTTATACTTTGATGTTGTTTACTTGCTAATACAGGGCTCCCTAAAAACCAGACTATCTGTACACACCTATTCCAGTTTTAAAGGAAAATGGCTTTGCTACTGCAAACAGAGAAATTAATCATAACTGGCTTGTTCTACAAAACACACTCTCAGCGATGGGAAAGGTCTGATTTTTTTTATTTAATTTTTTCCCCCTCAAATAAGGAAACTTAAATTACTTAAGGGACTACTTAGCTTCCACTGGTGCAATTAGATTAACATAGGAGGAATTTTGATTTATTTCCAGAAATGAATATATGTTTCTAGGTCAGTAACTCTATTTAGAACAAAAGATCTGAAGGGTTTTTTTCCAAAATAAATCCAAATGTAGTGTTGGCTATGCTGCTCTCCATTTGAATTTCAGTTTAATCTTCATCTTTCTTTATTCTCCTTTTCTTGAGAAGTGCAAAAGTGTTAAAATTCAGAAGAAATATATGAATTGGGAAAGAGGGGAAGGGATAATAAAATGATGAAGTCAGTCACCCTGAACCAGTACCATAAGCCAGACAGAGGGGCAGGGATGTTCACTAACAGCAAAATAAGATCCAGAGCAGTAGAACTGAAAGTTAACAGTGCAGCCATGAAAGGTGGGATTACATTGAATAACTGGGCAACAAAAGCAGATCCAATCCAATTGATAGCTTAAAACAATCCACAAGGAGGAAAAATACATGACTCTCTTTCAGTGAACCAAAACCAGATTTCTGGATTTGGCTCCTTGTATGCAACCTGGAGGAACATATCATACTTATCAATGTTATCAATTGAAATAAAATGAAATGTGCATTATGTTACAGTGCATGTGTGTCTGGTTTGGTAATTTATCTGTTGACAAACTTTATAACAGAGATGTTAAAACTCGACCTTTGGAGAAGTGAAAAATCAAAGAATTGAGCCTCTCTTCAAATATTTAGGATGCCACGTGAGACTGAAAATTAACTACTGTTACTTGTGGAAAAGCAGCCTCTAGCAAAGTGTTAAATGTGAATTTTGAGGAAGTCATGTGTATCTAGGCTGGTTAAAAATAACTTACCCATTAGATGTTCAGTATAATACACCTTCTTCTTGAAAACTGAGCTGCCTGGGGGAATGTATGGTAAGTGTTGGTTAAAAAACAACCTTAACTCCTAAAAATGCCCCAACTCTTCCTCCTCCCCCAAGAATCCCTTGATCAGTCCTTGAACACCAAATCAGGATCCAGTCTGGGCCCACCTGTGGAACCTTCACAACCACTTCTGGCTGCAGTTGCAAAGATTTATGACTGAGGTAATAACCCCACAGTATCTGAATTTGCAGCCTGGTAGTTAATTATTCTCTGTGTGCCATGTGCTGCAGTTCACATGTAAACAGTAGCTGGAAAGCAAAATAATCCTCCACAGCAGAATTAAGCATGTCCTGAGGAGTATTGTGTTTCCATCTCAGGAGTGGGATGCTCTGTTCTTGTGTTTCAGCTTCCTGGAGGGTCTAAAACATGACCTGTGTCTAAACATGGTTTGTGTCCATTGCCAATAGTGCTTATGCAATGTAGTCTCAATACTAACCTGAAATCTAGTTTGGGCTCTTTTTGTATTCATGGTTGATTTTGTGAACTTTTTTCCTTGCTGGTGATGTCAGCAGAATGTCTCTACTAAATTATGGATTAGTTATTTAATCAAGGTCTGTGCATTATTATACAAGTCCCTTTTTTCAGTTTTCTCCTGAAAAACGGACTAAAATTTTTTTGATTTGCAAGGGCATTGAATGAACTTCTGACAAATAAAAGCCAGTTGTGCATCCTGAACCTCTGTCTAGTGTCATGAAAACGTAAAACAGGAGGTATGTGTCCAGCAGGCCTTGCTACTGGAAGCTAAAGAGATTTTTCTGCATCAGTAACAAAGGAATACAAAATTCAGAATCCTTTCCACCAACTCCAGTGCATCTTTTTTGGTGGATCCTGCAGATGTTAGCTTTAAAACATCTGTTTGTCCTGGTGTTTCTTTCCTCAGCATCTTGAATCACAGTTGAGCTGGTGCTGCAAGACCAGATTGGGACCACCAGACTTGCTGGTTTAGCAATTACATCTGGTTTTATTCCAAATTATGGTTTTGTCCAGCTGTCTTTTAAAACCATCTCCACGAGTTGCTAGGATACATTTCTAAAAGTGGAAACTGTGTTTGCACAGCTTCAGTGTGAAAAATCTTTGTATATCACTTACTTCTCTGC
This sequence comes from Aphelocoma coerulescens, assembly GCF_041296385.1. Taxonomy (NCBI): domain Eukaryota; kingdom Metazoa; phylum Chordata; class Aves; order Passeriformes; family Corvidae; genus Aphelocoma; species Aphelocoma coerulescens. Next base: position 29,199,618 of record NC_091022.1, on the reverse strand, counting down.
CAAGGCTTCATTACAAGGCACTGCTGAAGTTTACCAAGCTCTCCAAATTGTCACACAGTCCTGTTTCTTTGTTTGTGGTAATCAGAGAAATACATGGCTGATGAAATGAATCCTGTTTTGTCTGCTATTATTGACTCCTTTGCTGAGCAGTGGCGTTATTCAGACTCAGGATTTTTAATCAGCTCAGTCCTGACCAAGGCCAGTCCTGCACGTGTGGGTTCTGGTGTGAGTAGAGCTTAAACAGCTCCTTTTGTGCATCCTCCAGCCCTCAGAGCATCTCTGTGGCCTCCTCTGGACTTTGCTCCAAGTCCTTCTCATGTTGAAGGCCCCAGAGTTGGGAATCAGATCATCTGAAACAAAATCAAACCCACACGTTTTCCTAAGGAAAGTATTGAGGTTGTAGGCAAGGAGCTTGAAATTTGTGCAAATGAAGGATGGGCAGCACATACCACCAAAAGGCAGTGTTAGAGTTTGCTCAAGTTCTGCATGATTTTTAAACTTCTGTTGGCCAAAATATGATCCCAAGGATGAAGTGTTCCTCATCTTACAACATCTGCTGTAACCTGCCTTGTCTTACACTGTTTTCTAAAATGTGAAAGGTTTTTGACATAACAGTAGTCTCCTGACTATAAAATCTATACAGAAATATGTTTAACACCTAAATTTATATTTTGATCGGCCACGTCAGGCTCAGTGTTAATGCTTTTAATATAAAATAGGGTTTTTGTGGGGGGCATCATGTAGGAGGGCGACTGAAAGAAAGAATTGGCATTTAAACCTTGAAAGAATTCTTCTTAAATGGTAGTTCTGAGATTAGACTTGTTAGCCACCATTGTGATTCTTTCAAACCAGCCCAACGGGTCTTTAAATAAATGCCATGGACATAATCAACTATCAGATTACTCTGAATGCCCGCAGACTCGACCAGAAAGGTCTAAGGGAAAACAATTACAGATGAAACAAAACATAGCATTTAAATCTCTGCATGAGAAGCAGCCACACAAAGGAAACACAGACCGTGGTTTAATTACCTGGGTAGAAGAATGTTTAGAAAATTAGTACTAGGATACTGGCAACTGAAAGCATTTATAAGTGTTAATGCCCCCCCTTTTCTTCCCTTTGATTGAAAAGGTCACTGACAGAACATAGCTCTGTGCATACATGGTACCTTCAGCACACCTGGGAGTGGTGGCTGCCGTGTCTTTGTGCAGCTCCTGCAGGTGTCGGGGGACTGAGGGCTCAAGAGTGGTGCATGGCTTCTTAAAATGGCCCCCAGAAATACATATTTTTATTTAAAAGCTTATAAAAGGAGCTGCATGGGTGGTGACTTCCATCCCTCTCATGGTTTTTTCAGGTGCAGCCTTTCTAAGCTCGGGTGTATAAAGGTGACCTGAAGTTTGGTCATACACAGAAGGTTTTAATTCTCGTGTGTCTTTCTCTGTTGTTCAGGGAAAACTTCTTAACTGATGAAATGTAAAGCCATTCCCTCCATTCTGCCCTGGAAGTAAAGGATCTTAGACACCCATAAGCTGCTCCAGGGGACTGAGGAGGAGAACCTGCACAAGGCCTCAGTGGCTCTTGCACCTCACTGTGGGCATTGCTGAGGGCTTTCTCTTCATTTTCACCTTCCAGTGTGGTGCTGGAATGGCATGAAAGAAAACACAGTCAGGAGAAGAATTAGGCTCATCTTTTTCTGCTTCAGGAATGATAGTACTATACAATTTCAGTTGTACCTCCTGGCAGTATATTAAAAGATGAAGTGTAGGCTTAGGCAGCACTTAGCTGGGGAGGAAAGTTAAAAGATTTTACTTCTGCCAAGACTTATGTTTTTAGGATATTTAATAGGGATATGGTGGGTAAAATGTGGAATCCATCCTGTGGGCGATGATAAAAGCAAGGACTGCTAAAAGCAAGAGAAATCCACAGGTAATCTGAATGCTGCAGCAAGGTCAGTGCAGTGAAGGAAATGAAGATCCTGAAGACCTTTTCTTTGCTTGCAATAGCACTGAAAACCTTGGAGTTGTTGTTTGCTCTCGTCTTTATGTGATCACCTGGAAGATGGCAGATGGGTTGATTCCATGAATCTATGAATTTTTCCATCTCCCTGGTACTGCAGGAGTGTTGCCTGCAGCTTGGAGTCATTCATGATCTCTCCCTGGAAGGGTTTAGATCTTGTGGAGCATGTGGATAATGACAGCCATTGTAAATCCACCCCTCTTTCCTTCTGGTAATCTCTTAATTTTGGTGGGAAGACTTATGCATGGAGGGACCTCAAAAAAAAGGGAAGCCTTTTTTTTGTTTTGGTTTTTTTTTTTGTTTGTTTGTTTGTTTGTTTTCATGTTGATCTAAGCTCTAAGGAAAGAAAAGGCTCAAGTGTGGTTTTTCAGCATCCATCCATAGGGTCTCTTCTATTGAACCATCTATTTTCCCCTGCCTGGTAGAGTGAAAAATTCATAATATAGATGAGACTTGACTGAAATTGGCCTGAAGGTTCATGTGTTAATCCAGGGAGGAGCAGGCACAAGAAGGGAGGATGGGGGTTTCCATTGCTTTGCACGTTCCCACATAACACCCAGGGAGTGTGTGGCTGTGTTCCTCTTGTTTCCTTGAGAAACCAGGCTAAAAATAACAGCAAATAGGAAATGAAAACAATTCTGTTACTACATAGTACATTGCAAGGAAAAAACATTCTCCACGTCTCTGGATTAGCAGGGTGTTTGAAGCTGCGATAACCCAGTTGTTAACAACCATAATTTAGACGTGGGTTTGGTTTTTTTTTTCACATAAATATGACTTATTTGAAGTACATTGAATTAGAAAACTCATGAATAAATATTTTGACATAATCAGAATTATATGGCTAGAAATTGACCTACTTTGCATGACAGATGCTTGAGAATCCCCCAGCTAATAGCAGACTAACCTGGCATAGCAATGCCCGATCTTACAATATTCTAAGCTGCATACAGACATTAAATTATTAGATTGTTGGGCTTTTTGCATGGAGATTAGACACAGCCAATTTTGTTTGTAAATGAATAAGTTATAGGCAAGTTACTGGAGGAGCCATTGGGGTGCAGTCCAGAGAAGGATTCCTGCATCGTTTGATCAGTGTTTTCAGCGTGGTCTCGAAAAATGCTAGAGGTAGAAACAGCCAGCAAAGCTTGATGGTACCAGCAGCCAAATAATGAGAGAATTACACCAAATAGACAGATCTTACACTCTCCAGAAGACAAGCACAACTGCAAGAGGAATAATAATGTTTTAGAAATCTTGTAATATTGTGATGGTGTAAATAAAATCTACTTTTCCCCCTGCAGCTGCTCCTTATGCCAGTGTTGATTTCAGCAGACTGATTTTATCTGCGTGTCCTTTCAGTTAATATGACAAGGATTTTCTGCAGGTTAAGTTAACGGAGAACTCTGACCTTGGGAAAAGAGTCTTCTCAGTTTAAGTTGATATGGATTCTTATTAAAAATCATCTTCTTTTATTATTTTAACAAACACAGGTGATGAAACATTTTAGGTGCTTATTGCACAGAATAGAGTTTTCAAGCTTCATAAGTTTTTGTTGTTCAGTTCTGGCACAAGTAATAATAGTGATTTTATTTGTAAAGTATCATGATTTTTATTTTTAGTGGGGGAAAAGTACCTTTTTCATGGCTCAGTTTCAGCAAAGATAACTCTCCTTTTATTTAATCCATGCAATGAAAAGTAATAACACATTCCGTTTTAGTAGCCCCTTTATTTGCTTCCCGGTTGTTTTCTCTGTTTTCAGAGAATCTCTGCAGATGAAGTCGACTTTGTTCAGACTTTTTTCCTCAAAGTCTTCAGGGGAATGTTTTGCTCTCTTGTAATGAACTCTTGTTAGCACAAAGGAAGTAAAACCGTATGTATAATATTGGCAGATCTGTTCTCTTTCAAGCCTTAAGCAGGGCCAGGCTGAGACACAGCTCCTACTCTCTACCTTGATTTGCTCCAGCTGCTTCAAACTTCCTAGAATTAGGTTGAACTGTCCCTTTAGCATCCATATTTCTTCCAAAAAGGATCCAGGTCAGTCATCCTTGCAGTGCCCAGCTGCCAGAACCAGCATTGTGGGCTGCAAGCAGAGATACCTGTAGGTACTGCTCAGCTGGGGATGAAGCTCCTCCTTGCAGGGAATGAAGGCATCCTTCTGAAAAAGAGTCACGTTTAGAGGACACTGATTTGCAGCTGAATTTGGATTCTTTGGAAGCTTCACCAAAAGGCAAGAGACAGAGGTGATTACTTGGGTTAGTCACAGTCACTGCTTTAGGGGCTTCTCTCTGGCTTCGAGTGTTCGGAAGAGGGTTGTTAGTGATTTCTTTCTGGTTGCTCTTCAAGTGAACAGCTCTGAAACACTGGACTGCTCTGCAGGTAGCTCAGCAAATGTGTTAAAATTTGTAAAAATTTTGGCACTTGGCTAAGCACTCAGCTTGGGTGGTTTTTCCATACTAACAGGCTTTTTGGATTCAAACATGGTCACTTGGGTCCTTGTGCCCTTACAGTTCAACCCAGCTTCCCAGTGTCTTGAAAAGGTCCCAAGTTTTCCTGATTATTTTCCTTTCCTTTTACTTGGCCCAGAGTTAGCTGGTGGGGTTTGTCAGTTTGTTTTTACTGTATTTCATTACTTTCCCAGCAGTTCACTCTCAGTTTCCTGAGCTCCAGCCCAAACACTTTGGCTCCTTGGTACCTGATCAGTGCAGTTCCAGGAGCAGAGGAGTTCTCCTGATGTGCTGATCCTCTGTGGCTCTACGCACAAGAGAGATGTGCAAACCCCAATTTCTTACCTCTGGAATTCGCTCTGGCACAGGGGTGTTTTACTTCTTATCAGCAGTTTGCCCAAGGGTGACTGCCAGCAGTAGTCTTTTCATTCCTGCCTCCTGCTGCCACTTTGACAATAGGAACGGCAGCAGGAGGCAAAAATGAAAGGACCAGATTGAAAGAAGCACTTTGCCATTGTTGTAATTTTGAAATTGATGGCGTTTTTTAGCCCAAACTCTCAGGAAAAAAGCTGCTTTCCTCTTTGCCTCCTATTGTTTTTCCAACAGGGAGAGACGTGCTCTGATGTTGCAGAGGCAGTGGGAGGCCAAAATTAAAATAATTTTCTTCCTGAAACATTGGATAACAAAGTGTGAACAATTTCAGCAGGGACGAAGTGGTTTGTTTTGTTGATTGCCATGTGGTGGATACTGGTATTTCCATTTGACTATGGAAAATAAATAGCACCTGCTTTTCTTATGGAGTTAATGTGATATTAGGATAATTTCTAAGCACCTGTTTACTGTGGGGTTTTTTTTAGCGTGATGCTTTCATTCTTTTCCTTTTTCTGCATGAGAATAGATGTTGTAAAGGTGGGTGTACAGATCCCTTCTGAGGCCACATGCTGCCTTTAATACCATGCCCTTGGAGCCAGTTTTTTAAGGCAGAAACTTACAGGTCTGCACATTCCAGAAGTGTGTTTGACACCGATATTATCAGAACTAATAATCCAGGTGTAATTGTCAGGGCCACTAATTCCATAGGAGGGGAGGATTGCTCTGCAGTTGCACTGTCATTTTCTGTGGAGTCTTTGTTCAGAGGGATCTGAAGTGGTTCTGGGGTTTAAGTGAAGTGGGAGGAGGGGCTGGGGAGCTTTAATTCTTCAAGAGTTCACCTTCTCTCCCAGAAGACTGAGTCCTGTGATTTGGGTGAGACTTTATTTGCACTGGGGCGCGACATCAGTGAAGTAACACAAGCACAGCCCCAGACCATGCAGTTTGCAGATGTTCCCAGCCTGGTGTGATCCACATTCTGCAGAGCACTGACATCAGCCTTCAGCAGAATGAAGTTCTGCATTGACAAAGGGGATGGCTGAAAGGGGATGGCTGGAAGGGGAAGGGTGGCCCTAGCACAGGGCCATGACTCCATCCACTGTGGTGCACAGCCCCATTCCTGTGCCTGCACACAGCACTGGTGCAGGGGGAACCACAGTGGTGACAGGAGAGGGTGAAGTGTAAATCAATGAATGGCTTTGTCCTCCTGCTTCAGCTGTTACAGCCTATTGCTCTTGTCTTTGAGGATTTTAGTGTCTGTAATTAGTTATCTTGAATGGAAAGATTTTTTTTTTCTCTTACTGAACATGTGAGAAATTTGGGAATGTTAATCAGCAGAGCATAACCTTTTCTTAACTTGCTCGTTTTATAGTCCCAGGGAATTAACATTTGTCTTAGGGCAGCACAGGAATCTGGTATTTGTATGAAGGGAACTGATTCTCCACCCTTTCTCTTTCTTTATACATAACAAAAACTAAACTCTTTGATAGGCTCATCAACAGAATACACTTTGTAGGCTTTGAAGTGTAAATTGTGAATTTGTGTGTCTCGACATGACTTTGGGGTGCCGCGTGTAAACGCGTGCGTGTCTGTGTGCTGGATTAGTGAAAGTCTAATTAAAATAGTTCCTGAAAACTGCATGCTTAAAGCCAGATCTAGGGAGACACATAAAAGCAGCTTGATTTTTTTTTTTTCATGAGTTCTGAGCTCTTACAGTTCTTGTAGGGTTAAAGAGGAGTCAGGGAAATCCGGCAACTCTGTGGATCTTGTTGCATGTTCACATACCAAAATAATTAATTAGATGCCTGTCTGTAAATGATCAGTATTCCTTGTGTTGGCTAATTCTTCTTCTGCTTTAAGGTGTTTCTCAGTGCTGTGGTGGAGCTTGGAAGGAAAGGCAATTCTGTCTGACTTTCCTCTGCCCCAACAAGTTCAGGTTTGATTGGGAAATGACACATTCTGGGGTTATTTAACAGCCCCTTTGGACTGGACTCTCCTTGCTGCTTTGGAAGTCCTTTAAGAGATTTTTGGCAGCAGATGGTGTCAGCTGAGTGCCCCATTGGGACTCTTTTGCTTGGGCATGTGAGTACAGCTGTAATAGGTCCTTTGGTTTTCGGAGTGGTTGGGCTTTTACGATGCCCCATCCAAATGCAGTGCACATATTAATGCAAATTAAGGATCAATGTAACATCAGTTACCTTTTCTTAGCTGCTTTTAGCTCAGAAACAACTGATTTCGTGCTGACACCCAGGCAAGTGGGTAAGGAATGAAATGGTTGATGACCTTGTTTTCCCAAGGGCTTTATGTACTTGGCATTTTGATGCCTGTTTGATTTAAACATTTACCCAAGCTTTGAAACGTTAGGTGGACAAAGATTGCTAAACTGTCTTCTTATCTTAAGAGGAGAGTCCACAAATACCTGTCTTCGCCCTTCCCCTCTGGTTGTCCAGAAAACATAATTTTAACTCTCTAGCAGCAGAAAATGGACTGCCAAGTTTCCCTTGTTTCACTTCTGGCCATTCCCTGGGGCTTGCTGAACAAGGTTAGTACCCCGATATGAAGTTTTATTGCAGGGTCTCATTTCACTTTAAATCAATGTAGAATTGGGAATTTCAGCTGCTTCTGCACACAGCCTGTAAAAGGCTCCTTTACAAAATGACTTTCAAAGATTTATGAAGACTTGCATGGTAGAGAGGCTGAAAGGAAGTTTAATTACATTCAGCTTTTGGTCATTTCTGTGTCTGAAGATGTGCCCATATACTGTCATCTCAAAAACCATCTAAGAAAATAAAATTGATCAGTGAGCCTTCTGGCTAAAAGGAAAATGAGTGCTTTGTCATCTGCCCGTGGAGCCTGGGTGCTCAATCACTGCCTTCTCCCGGGTGCTCGCCCCAGACTCTCCATCACTGAGATTTGTCCCAAGTTTTAATCAAACATTATTTTATACTGAGGCCTCCTCTGTAAATAGCAGAACCCTTCTTTTGACGTACTCACACAGACTTCACTGTAGTATAAAGAAATAATTCAATCCTGTCCATGCAACCATTTTGCTTTGGAGATGGTAAAAAGTGCATCCTGTTCATCTTGTATTAAGTGTTAAGGTAAAAACTTGGCAAGTGCAGTTGCTGTCACCTGATGGACAACATCTCTGCTTATAAAACTGATCAAGGACAGAAAATAATATGGGAACATCTTTCTTCCTTACAGAGGAGACGTGGTTCTAGGAGTGGGGCTGTGTAGGTGCCTTGGAGTACAGTAATTCTCAAGCTAATAATGCCAGAAGCCATAAAATCTCTCAGTTGGAGGTTTTGTGAACAGCAGCGCTGAACAATTGGGGAGTACTGCTGAGATGATAGTCTGAATGATGATTGAGTTTTCCTGGAGAGCCTTTATCTGTGCTTAAAATTGGAGGTAATGTTTTTAAATTAAACCATAATAGAAGTTCATTGAGCCTTCGGAGTGGTTTCTGTGTCCCCTCTTTACGTGGTTTATCATTTTCTGTGGAAGTATTCTCAGTCTTTGCATTCAGGACAAATTGCTTTGCTGTCTAAACGGGGCATTAAAAGCACTCCAGAGCAACAGCTTGCAGACTTTTCAGGAGATTTCCTGTCGACTGATGAAAGGAGAAGTTTGCACTCAAGTTGTGCCCTGTACTGTGACCAAGCTTTTGTACAGGGACTTATATAGAAAATTGATGCTTATTCCCCTTGAAATTTTAGCATGCTTTTTAGGGTTGTACCCCCATAAACAGGTTGTATTTCACTGTCAGTTTTTTTCAGTTGCTAGGGATTAGCCTTTATCACTGAAATAAAGTGTGAAATCCAAAGTATGTCTTCATTTGAAAGACAGCACTACTTGATGTCGTGAGCAAATCGTGCTGTGACTGCGCTCTGGTCACTTGAGATAAAGTATTGATCCTGAAATTAAACCCTCAAGTATCTGTCCTGTGTAAAAATAAGAACATTAAAAATGGCTAATTGCAAGAAACTCATTTGAGAAGTATTGTTAGAGGAAGAGAATGCTAGTGCTGGCACCAGAAGTTAAATTTTGGGCACATAGACTGCTAGGTGTAATGTGGTTTCTTTTCTAAAATGTTATGTTATAAAAGGAAAAAGATTTTATTTTTCTGTGGCAGATCTGTGGGTGCCACACAGGAGGGTTGGGCAGTTGTACTCCCAAAGATGGTGACAGATATGTGACCCAGAAACTCTGTGTTTCCTAGTTCTAGCAGAAAATTTCAAAAGTTAGATTAGATGCCAGGGGAATCTGAGAACTTGGGGGTGCTTCTCAGTTTTAAAACCCCCAAAAAGCATTCTGCACTGAACTTTTTTATTTTTGTGAAGGAAGAAATGCTTTGTCAGGGTGCTGTGGTTGTGATATCCCTTTGTGTGATGGATCATTTTGAGCCCTCTGTGTTGGTCCTGAGGTTCTGTGAAGCCACTGAGAAAAATGTGCCATCAAGGAGAGTAATCAGAGTTACCTTCATGATTCCTTTTAGTTCCTGCTGTACTGAAATGTGCATTTAATTGCATGTGAGTATTTTCTCTTTTACACCTGCTTATGTACTTAGGGTTTTTTTTCCTAGGGAAATCTGTAGTTGATTAAAATTGCTGTGAGTTTTCTTGGGATAATTGACACAAAATGAACCTGTGCATCGTGTGTGTGTATATGTGCAAACAGATAAGATTATGCATGGGTGTATATGTGTGTTTAGGTGCATATATATGCACAGCTAATGGGAAATACCTTTCACTTAGCAATTAATTTAGGAGTCTTCAGTCTGTGTGGCATCTTAGAGGTCATTCTGCACCGCAGTGTTTTGTATTTTCCGCTGCGTTGATGCTGTAAAAAACCCATAAAAATGCTAATTGCCCCAGGAAGATGTAGGCTGTTTATAAGTGTGTATGGGATTGTTTTTCAGCCCTGTGATACAGAAGGAGGTGTTACTTCAGGTTTATAATTTGAATGTGTACATAATTTGAATGGATGCAACTTTGGCAGTTTATTAGTTAGAAAAGAAGGGGGAAAAAGGACAGCGCTGTGTCATTTTTCTGCGGATTGATTGCCAGGAGCATGTTATTGACTTTGGTGATAATATCATTATATATTTTACAGTCGTAAAATCAAGAAATTCAGATTATGCCCTGAGGGCTTCACACATTTAAATAAAGGATATAGCCATTTCCAGGGTTATTGGTTTAGATTAGCGGGTGCTACGAGGAATGCTGAGTGTGTTGTGAGGAGGACAGAAAGAGCAACAATGTTCTCACTGCAGCGGGGCTTTGCTTTATTTTCTTTTTCTGTTTATGAAGTACACTCACTCACAGATCCCCTGGGAGGATGAACAGCGTTTGCTCTAAACTTTAGCACATTAATACAGCGTTAGCTTGGTGTTCTGTGGGGCTGAGAGCCGGAATCAAGTGTAATCCTTGGCCTGTACCAAGAGGGAGGATAAGGCTTCTCGAAACACTCACTAAAATACCCAGTGCCTGGGAAGCAAACCTTGGGTGAGCTTCAGGCTGCAGAATTCAGAGCAGTGTGGGGAGCCAGACAGACGCAAACACAGCTCTCCCTCTTGATGGCAAAGGCAGGTGATGGTGCTGCCTTGGGCACAGCTTCCCAAGGAGCCCCAGTGCCTGCTGCTGCTGGGCATGGCTCTGGGAGCACCTCTGGAATTCAGCTCGGGCTGCTCCATCCTGGATCTTCTACAATAGATTATCTCCCTCTTGGGCTGTTTGCCAGTCACCCCTTGGGACTGACTGGGCTTGAGGCTGAGTTGAGTACTTGGGGATTTGGGTTTGGGGCTGTCTCTAGCTTGCTTGAGGGAATCTCGGTTTAATTAAGGTATAGTGCCTTGAATAAAAATGACTGACTGCATTACAAACCTTGTTTATGACTTCTGCAGTGAGAGGGATAAAGTACCTTAATGCTGATCATGCTGCTGAGCCTCTCTCCACTTCAGATGGGAGCTTGGGAGCACATTGCATCACCCAGCTCTGGGGATTTATTGTTCTCTTAAAAGACCATGAAAGTCCAAGTGCAGTGTCACAGCTCTGCAGCAAAGGTTGTGTTTTCCTTCTCACAAAGAAGCAGGGGGTCCAGCTGGAACACATAAGGCTCAAGGGTGTGTGGTGACATCTACAGAAGTAGATAAAAATAAAATAATTACTCTCACATTTACATTTTAAGGGCCTCTGAGGATTATAAATCTATACACTGCAAACAAAACTTCTCTTTGCCTGAGTCAAGAGTGGCACATTTTCTAATTAAAAGTGACTACCTTTCTAAACTGACTTTTTAGTGCATTTTTAGCTTCTGCGTTTTTTTCTCAGTTTGTGGAATGAGAATCAAATTGATTTTCGTTTTGATAATCTTGTTCCATTTTGGATTGTAAATGGCTTGTGTTGAGTTGTGAACAAATGCTATGGTTGTTTCTTATGAACAATCCTTATGCTTATGAAAAACAGTCTATGAAAGCATTTTAGAGCAAAGCATTGGAAAGTACCCATTGATCTCAAAAAGTGTTGATACAGACATTTAATTCAGGGTCATTTTAGAATGATGTAAGGGTGCTGGTCCTCTGAAGAACTTGGGTAGATCTCTCCCTGTGCAGGGAACAGTGGACACCTACAGTGGACATCAGCTGCTCACCCAGAGTGATTTGGCATCTGTGCTGTTCTCTAGTCTAGAGACCCTAAAATAAGATTTCAGGAAATGTGTTGTGGACAGAAGAGTGGTTATCATTAAACATGGGCTTCTAATTTGGCTGCAGACTATGGCCTGATAATGATTTCTGACCTCAAGCCTCAGTGTTCCATAATACCTTTACAGGTGACTCTCCCCCTTTGAACCATGAGATGTTACCTAACCCCAAGATGTGCCTTCACAGTATTTGAATAAAACTCAGCTCTGGCAGTAAGTGCAGCCCTGCATCCAGAGCAATTTTCCTTCCCAAAGGTTGGGACCCATCCAGTGTGGTGGCAGGGACAGCTGGACAGCCAGGCTTGATGGCAGAGCTCCACTGATAAAGGCAGAAGCTGCAGAGGAGCAAAGATTGACTCTGCTTGTTACATGGAAGGAAAGATTCACTTCCCTGGGCGTGTTCCTGGCATGGGCAGAGCTCTTTGGTTTAGTGGTTTAATGTTATCACTCGCCCTCCTCTGAAGCCTGGGAAGAATTACAGCCTCACAATTCAGGCACCTCTTATTAATGCAATTTCAAGTACAGAAAGAACCTTGTTTGAGAACTGTCATTAAAATAACCCCACCCTTTTTGTTTCAATGATGAGATGTTTATGACAGTCTGAACTAATCTGCCTTCCAGAGTGCCCAGAGTTCAAATGAAGTATCACCATCCATAAATCTCACACCTCGTGGGTGCTGTAAAATCAGCTACACTGACAGTGTCGCATGGTAATTTCCCAAGCAGGTAGGGAGTTTCTCAGTGCTGATTGCAGCACCAAAATTTGGGAATATGGATGGCTATAGATCAGAGGAGAGCTGGGTGTGTGCTGAGGAGTGGTGGCTTGCAGATGGCTGATCCACAATGTAGGGCAGCGTGCATGTGCACTCGGTGTGCTCTGCACGGGACATATGCTCTGGGGTTTCACGGATGAATTTGCAGTCTCCAGCAATTTGCAGCTTCCACCGCTGTTTCATATATCTACATCATTTTCAAGTTGATGATTTTTCCCAGTCATTTATCCCAAAAGCGCTTCATCCTGTTTAATCTGGGTCATAATTGACATGGGACTTGTGCCTAAGCAGACGCGGCCATAAGTTGTGTTTGAGTGGGCTGTTAATGGCAGGGATTGCGTTACGTGCAGTAAAATACAGCAGAGGTTGAAATAAGCATAAATGTTAAAATAACAGATGAATGCAAGGTCACAGTCACGACTTGGACCCAGAAGAGACTCTTGAACACTTGACATGCTCCTGCTGTCAGCTCACAGCTGCCTTTGGCTCTGACGAAGGCGTAAAGCTGAAGATTTCGGGTAAGGAAGCTGTTGGAATTGGATCGTATTTATTGCAAATCAACAGGATGTCTTTGCAAGTATAAAAGACATATGGAAAAGTCCACTGTTATTGTTGTACTTTGTTGTGTCTCCAGATGTTTTCCCTCCTGCCCCGCTCCGGAGGCTGAAAGTGGGAAATGGTTTTTCATTGTTCTTAGCTGATGGTGCCAACATCTGCCTTGACGCTTCCCTGGGGAATGATATTAGCACTGCTGAGAGTTTCTGATTCATCACTTGTGTCTCATTTGCCTTTCTTTTCTTTTTTTTTTTTATAAATACAAGATAATGTAAGAGCATGAAGTTTCAGCCCTGCTCAATTCTTTTGAGGGGTGAGAAGAAATCAAGGGAAACCCTTGGGTGGCTGCTGCACTTATGAGCTGCCTTATTTTTAAAGGGCTACAAATGAGGCATTAAAATTTGCTCTGAGCTGATGTATTTCGTTGAAAGAAATAGTATTTGTGAGCTCAAACATACTTGAAGATCTCAAAATGCTTAAAATAGCTCTGGTTTTTAATATACATTTAATCCATCATTAGTTCACAGTGCTCTGTGCTGAGGGGAAGGGAACCAAATGAATATCTTCATTTGGAGTGCTCTTTGCTGGTCACATATGCTTGTAATGGTATTGTAAAGACTTAATTCCATGGTTTTGAACCTAACTTCTTGATCAACTTGAGAGGTGTGTAAATTAGCAAAGTTTACCCAGGTGTTGATTGCTGAAAAAGGGGCTTTTAATAGACATGTGAAACAAAACAGCATTTTTTCCCCAAAGCTTCCATACTTCTTATCAATAATCAGCTGTACAGTATCAGATTATATTAACTTTAGTGTATTAATAAAATTTATTACATTAATATTTTTTAAAAAAATTGCTTACATCTGACCTTTTAAATTGGAATGAGCTCTGGAGAAAGTTTGGGCCAGAATTCTCAAATGTAGACTAAGACTAGATTCTGACCTGTGATTCCTTTATAGCAGACTATAACCAGCAGGTTCCTGGCTCATTCCCTTACATGAGCTGGAAGAACCTGTGACTAGAGCCTTTAGATGGCAATAGTGTAAATTTTAGGAATGTCTGTCCATGTTTAGGCAAGGGTTTTTTTTGAGAAATCTTTTGGGTGCAAGAAACTGAAGGTTCTGTAATATCTCACCGTTTTGCCTGCTTCTTTGTGCCTTGGCTGTTGTTTGTTTGGTTGCAGTTACTTACAGCTCACTGCTGGGTTTTTTTTTTGAGATCCTAGCAAGAAATTCCACAGGCAGCTGCGAAATACATGTTTAATCAATTTTAGGAAGACTGATTCCCTAACTAACATATTTCTTCCAGCTGAGACACGGTAAAAACTGTTCTGCAGATACTCAGGGAAGGGGGGGGAAAGTTTTCCTGATAAAGATATTCTTTTTCTGGGTTGTTGTGATGTCATAGTCCTGTGGTTCAGGTAATTTAGGTACATTGGTGTCGTGGCTTAACCTCGGCTGACTACAAAGTGCAGGCCCTCAGTCCCTTCCTAGCAGGATGAGGGGAAGAGAATTGGAAGGGTAAAAGTGAGAGAACTTGTGGGTTGAGATAAGAATAGTTTATTAGTTGAAATAATAGTAAAAGTAGTAGTAGTAGTAGTAATTATAATAATAATAGTAATATTACAATGAAAGGAAAAATAGCAAAAAAAGGAGAGAAAAAAAATCCCCAAGCTTTTTTATTAAGAAACATCTTTTTGCCTTATTTTAAGCTTCTCAGGGTAAGCCCATGAAAGCAGCCTTTGCTAGTTAAGTTGTTTCTGTGTATGTTTATGTGCAAAAAGAATAGAACCAGGAGTTTTAAAGCAGCAGTATTCTACAGGCGAATAATACAGTTTGGGTTTTCCATCTTTCAAATGTCAGTAGTGTCAATATTGCTTGGATGAGTCATTTTGTAAGGAAATAGTAGCATGTTCCTGTTAGAGTTTTGTCTGCAAAATGTAGAATTCTCCCGTGTGTTGGGATTAAAACAACTCATACAGATCACAAGTTTCCAGATCCACGAGCTGCGATTCAGGTTTATCTCTTACTTCTGTAAACCTAATTCGTGTGCAAATTCCGTGCAGGAGATTCTGTGTGGCAACAGTTCCACTGCGAATTCCTTTGAGGCAGTGAGGCCAAAAGGTTTCCTTGAACGAGCACTTCCTTCTAATTCCACTGAAATGTTGGCAGGTGTCGGGGTGGGAGTTAGATCTGCTTTGCCACTTGGTTGTGTTTGTTTGTCTCCCTCTCCTGTAAATGCCTCGTGTCCGTGTTTGTCTTTGCAGGTCAGGATCGCAGCGAAGCCACTTTGATCAAGAGGTTCAAAGGCGACGGTGTCCGGTACAAAGCCAAGCTCATCGGGATAGATGAGGTTTCTGCTGCCCGAGGGGACAAGTTATGCCAGGACTCCATGATGAAGCTCAAGGTGCAGTGAAACTTTCAGTATTACAGAGTCAAACGGAGCAGATGTCAGCTTGAACTTGGGCTCATTCTCCTTTCATGACACTGAGCCTTAGTCTGGTTAATTATGTATTGAAATCAGTCAATTTTGCATGAACTCCTGCCTGGTATTGCTTATCCTGGTTTAATTTTAATTTTAATTTTAATACATTATCTCTGAGTTCTGTAGTTACTCAGTGATTGACACCGCTGCAATTTGTCCACAAATTACAAACAACACACTGCAAATTGAATAATTTTATTATGCAAAAGGGGAAGTAAACGACTACGGAGGAAAATGGGATATCAGAGCATTTTCTATGACATTTCTAATCAACTACAACACTGCCTCTGGCTGTTACCTCCTGTGAGTGACAGTGGTGGGTGTAGGCAGCCAGATTTAGGGGGGACTGGTGTCCTCACTGGGAGGAGAATGTCTTTCACCAGCAGTGGCAGGGCACTGAGAGGATGGGGCATGAGAATGTGAAGAGGAGTCCCTGGAGTTTTGAGGAAGAAAGGAAGCATGACAAAAGCAGATTTGGTTGTAAGGCTGGAGTGTAGGTAGATTCTAAAATACCAGTGGTGTCGAGGGTGGGCTCTCTGGAGCTGACAGACATCCCTCTGTGGCCCAGTCTCTCTCAGAGCATGAGAGCTGTCTGTAGGAATCATTCTGTCCCTCACCCTGGGACATATGGAAGGGCTTGAGTCACTGGGAAGGAAGGAGCGGTTGTGTTTTCCTGGAGTGCAGTGTTGGCTGTTCACTTCCCATCTCCCCTCTGCACTGCAGGGTTACAAACCAGGTCTAGCAGCAAACCCTCTGCTGTTTTTTCCCTTTTATTTCCCTTCCAGCCCTCTCTCCAGCCTTAGAGAGCTGATGGATTTTCCATTGCTGTTTTTTTCAGGAGGAGAAATCACTAAATGGTGTCTGGTGCACTACCAGCCCGCGGGGTTCCAGTCCCAAAGACCCGGGAGGAATGAGTTATTCATTAGGGAAACAGCATGGGGTGACACTCAGCTTATGGTTCAACAACCTAAAAGCAAGATCTGGGAGATGATTTACAAATCAGTTTTACGGCAGGCAAAAATTAATCTGCTCCAAAAGGTGCTCTGTTGGTATTTCACATCTGCCACAATATTCCTATCTGATTGAAATGTGTGCTGGGTATTTCTCATCATGTCATAGTTGCTGGCACTATGGGGAGAGTTGTCACTGTTCTGCTGCACAAACCTTTTGGTCTCTCTCCTCCGTGGATTAATATTTCCACATCTCCCAGGTGCCTAATTCCTGTTTGCAGGTGGCAAGATTGATCTAAATAGTCCTGGGAAATGACTAAAACTGTTGAAGGAAGGGAGCATTAGAAATGCATGTTTGCCAAGAGAGCATAGATTTATGGACTCTGGAAACCCAGTGTCCTACAATGTGAATTTTAAGGCCACCCATAAAGTTTTGGGGTGGCTTTTGACATCATATCCTTGTAATGGAAGCAGCAAAGGTCTTAAAACCTAAGTTAGCAGTTCTTGAAACGTGTTGGAATACAGAGAACCAGATAAAGCCTAAATACTTTCATTTATTTAGGAGTACAATTGATTATATTTGATCACAGTTCAGTGTTACTGGTCCAGGCAGGCTCCTGAGAAGGTGGAAACAGAAGTTACTGTTCTAATTACACTGTGGGAGAATAATGCATGAGATGATATCAGCAAGTTGTCTTACAAAGTAAAAGTCTGAGATTATTAAAAAAAATAACCCTCAATACCAGTTTTTAACAGCCCAGGTGTAGTTTGATTTTTAGAAGAATATTTTTTGTCTATAAAAACCTCAATTTGTTTATTCCAGATAAATGTGAAGTGAAGCAAGCTAAAGTCATTGGCATTTTCTCTCCTCTGCTGCTTGCTGGGTTTTTTTTTCCTCTTTAAAAAAAAAATAAATAGAACAGCTTATAGCTGGGAAAAGTGTGCTAGAAATGACCTTCAGCTTCCATGAAAACAAATTTCATGGAGGATTAGCTTATGCAGGGGTTGGAAGTGGGAGCACATTTGAAATGCTCTCTGGGTAGCATAAAGAGATGTGGTACCTTGAAAAAAGGAAGGAAGACAGAAGTAAGGAGGGGACTGTTCCTGGAAGGTCTTTGAGTTTTCCTAGAAAAGTGGTGAATTGCCCACAAGCAGATCTGTGGCTCCTGGGAGAGTCATGAAACCAACCAAAGCTGCTCTTTGTTTCCACAGGGAATTGTTGCTGCGGCTCGATCGAAAGGAGAACATAAACAAAAAGTCTTCTTAACAGTTTCCTTTGGGGGAATCAAAATCTTTGATGAAAAGACAGGGGTAAGTAAAGTGATCGTGGGGTGAGACAGAATTCAGTCTTTCCCTGGTTCCTTTAGAAGCGTCTCCTGGCTGGGCCAGTGGAATCTCACTGGTGCAAACACACGGGAAGCATCTCAGAGATTTGATAAAGGGTTATCATCTGTCAGAGCAAGCCATTGCATCACTTGAAGAGTGTAGCTTGTGTGTTGTCAGTGGTAGAAAAATTATATTTTGTATGGAATGGGAGGTAAAAGAAAATTTGTGTGTGAAGCTGCCAAGCAACAACTTCCTCAGTAGCATCTGGTTAAGGAAGTTGCAGAGACGTTCATGCCTTACACAGTTTCTGCCACAGCAATACCATGTTTGATTTTTTAAATTGCTCTAAAAGAAGAAACCTAAGCAAAACATTACACTACTTAGATATAAAGCAACAACACACAAACTGTTTTAGTCATAATTAAGAAGATTTTTACAGCAGTTTAAGCTCTGCCTTGAATTTTAAAAAGCTCTTGATTTAATCTTTTGGAAGATTAACTATTTAACACGGTGCCAGAAATAAAGCCCTACTGATGGTAGATGAAATTATCTTTGCCAGTTAATTTATATTATTAGAAAATCAATGTCATTGAGCTCACTGATACATAATGCAAGTAGTTAGTAATGAAATGCTCATTTGGGATGTGTTGTGTAAAGTATCCAGGCAAAAGCTGTGTTTCAGAGGGCATTGCTGGGGTTACAGAAAACAGGAAATGTCCGAATTAGGGCTGGCAGTGCAAATTGCACCCCAGCCACAGCTGCTGTCCTAAGATTAAGCCTTTTCTTGGGGAAATAAAAAAGAGGAAAGAGAAAGACTATTCTTTTTGTACTTGTCTCTGAGTGTGTCTCAACCACTGGAATGCTTTGCATAGTATAAAGAGGGAAAAGGGGACGTGTTTTGGGAACAAAGATGTGCTTTATTCCAGCTGCCTCTCCTGCAGCTTCCTGCACACTCTCCTGTCTGCAGCAAGCGAGGTGGGGACATGAGAACAGTCTCCCTCATTTCATAGCTCTGACATCCCATACTCTAAATCTGACATAACTATATCATCCTTATAGTAAACCTGTCACTCACCCACTGAGGCTTAGAATGAAAGCCTTAAATCCACCTTGCAGATGTCTGCCCCTGAGCTGCTGGAGTGATGGACAGGACTGTTGAGTTGTCCTTCTTGGAGCAGGGCTGTGACAGAGGGATGTGGGGAGCTTTCCACATCAGTTTTTACGTCTTGTTTTGGAAACAGGAGAGTCGTGCTCCCCATGCCAAGGGTTTGGAGCAGAGGTGCATGAAATCCTCTGCCAGGTCTTCACAGCCATCATCCCTTGGGTTTTTTTCCCAGCTCGGGTCTCTCTTTGTCCCAGAGTTTCACACCCTTGTCCCATTCATTCTTAGTCTTTCTCACCCAGCCTGTCTCTGCTTTGCCATCTTACAGGTGTCCTCTCATTCCCATTCCTGCTGGAAAATCCCCCAGGCTGACAAAACTAGAGATGGTACAATTGCTCAGCCCGGGTTTTTGGATGGGAAGAGACTATAAAGGGCTGTAAAAAGATTATGTTTCACTCACACAGATCTTCTGATTTCCATGTTAAACTTCAGAGTTTATAAAGTTTGGAGTTTGGTGTTTTGTGCAACAGGGAAAAAAGCAGCCCTAAATGGGGAAGAGCCTGGATAATCTTGCATTTGCTTTTTCCTCCTTTAACAACCCTCCCTGTCCCCCACAGTGTTTTCTCCCTTGGTTGTATTTCCGTGATTTTGGAATTCTCAAAAGGGTATTTTGGGAAGATTATTTGTCTCTCCAGTGTGTCCTTTCTTAACTTCTACCATTGTCTATTGCTGTCACGTCTGCCCCAGTGCCAGTCTGATGTGATAGAAAAGAATAAAAATATTCAGAAAAAAAAGTGGGCTTCTTCATATTGAGTATCTTGTAGGCTGCCATTGGATTTTAATTTATCACAATAAAAAATCAATTTGTAGCTCAAAACTAGCAAATTTTTTTTTAAATTGGCAGTGTCATAGCTGACTTCATACAGATGATTTAGGGGAATTGCTCCATAATTCGTTACAGATGAAGGGCTCTGGTTGGGTTACTACTGAAAATGATAAGCAGGTTTTTTTTCCTCCCTCTACTTTATAGCTCTCCTTAATATGTTCCATTCATCAAAAAGTATTGATTTTAATAATGGTATTATTCCAGCCATCAGGAATTCTGCCCTTTGACTAAATTTATCCATGAAGGAGATTGAGTTGAAGGTGGAATATCATTTGGAAAGAACATATCTCACCAAGAAAAATGCAAGAAGGATTTGCTGCGAGTTTGCACTGTAGATGCAGTACAATGTGGTTCATCTACAGCACTGTAATAGAAATAATAACAATCCTTTCTCACATTCCATCATTCCATGCCAGGGATTAAACTAAATGGGTCCCTTCATACCACTTTCCAAGTACTTGTCAGTGTATTTAGAACATGATAGCAAAAAATTGTATTTAATGTGACTAACAGGATGTTCTCCTGTTGTGTGCATGCCAAAAATTGTCATTACACATAAGGTTTGACATTGTTAATCTTATAAATGCACCTTTTTTTTCTGCTGTCAGATGTTTTCCATCCATCCATCCCATTTGCTTTCTCCAGATTATGTTTGCTAAATATATACCTTACCTGAAGGATGTACATTTTGGTTTGTTTTATACTGAAAAAAACCCTACCATAATTATTGCTGAACCCAGACTTTCTCTACCCAATGCCACTTGAGAGACTTCCTTGCTGCATCTGATATGAAAATATTTTCTTACTATTTATTCTGTCATATCCCATCTTGGTTAGACCTCAGTGCTGCAATATATTCTTAATTAATAATATTTGTGGGAATTCTGTTATATTTTCAAGAGCACAATCTGCAGATGGCACAAAATACAAATAATTGCATTGTGTTATTTAATAGTCTGCCTTTTGGGGTGGAACCTAGGGGTTGGTGATTTCCTAAGACAGCAACAAAAGGCATAACTGTGCTTATAGAAGGAAATGGGGATTTTGTGAAGGCCCATCATTGTTGGTTAGCTGTTTCTCAGGGTTGTTTTGTTAATCACACACATCAGGCCATCTCCCTGTGATAGCTCAGTGATGCTTCATTAGACGTGCCTGACTAATCTGGGCTCTGTAAAGAGCCTGTAATTGTCTCATTGTTTATTTATGTGACCATAAATCTCTGTTTACTGTAGGTTCCTTTCCAAAAATGTATTTGAAACTAATAATTAAATCCTCTGAAATGCTTGGGAAAGTATTTCCTTCCACCTCCATGCAGTGAGGTGGGCTTTTAAACTCTTGCTGTCTCTAATTGCAAAATCCTATCGACTTCAATGGCAAGCCCCTACACTGTGAAAAAGAAATGAGATAAAAGCAAGAAATTAATATTTGGCTTTAATCAAAGAATTATTTCTGTGAAATTTTGTATCAGCTCGTGGATGTGCAAATTGCCAGAATATGCTGTAAAATACAGCTCTCTCTGAGCTATTGTTACAGCTAAATTATTTATCTGGATTCCTCCACTGGCCAACAAGCAGGGTAAATCAGTGTCAGTATCTTATGGGAAATAACCTAAACAGATGGATTGTAACCCAGTTGATGAAGATGACAGTCATCACAACAATTTTTTTCCTATTTTGTAGCACCCTGAAAGTGAGTTTCATTTGCATTGTCTATTCTCTTTCAGAGATGTTGACCCCTATCTTTATTGAAATAAAGCTCTTGGGCCCAGTCTGTGGGATTGTAACATTTCTAGGAATACTCTGGTGGAGTTTCAGTATTTATTGCAGGGAAGTATTGCAGTGTGTTACTCATATTTTATGAATTTGATCTGTAGCCATTTTCTTCAGGCTGTCAGTGTGAAACCCAGGGAGGAAAACCTTGTATATAAATACATATATTTCATGTTGGCTATCTGTTCTTGTTATCTATCAGTCACTCAAAGCTTCATTATCTTAGCTGAGGATTTTAGTTTCATTTAGTTTAGTTTATGTTTTTGAGGGTTTACCTGCCTGAAATGGTGTTACTCAGCGCCCTATTCCATATAAGGGGGTATAAGGGGGACCAGACCTCACCTGTAGCATTCCATTAAAAAAAAAATTAATTTTTCTCCCCATGCTGGCCACAGAACTGGTGATTGTGCTTCTTCTTTAAGTCTTAATGACATCCAAATAAATAATACACGTGGTGGGTGGTTATCATCCTGTTGTCCTCAGGTTGTTCTCTTTAACTTGAGATCATGTTATGGCTCTGAAGTGTTCCAACCAATGTTTTGGATGCCAACATTTTGCCCATCTTCCTGAACTTTTAAGCTCTCTTGACCTTACAGTGCACACAGATTCCTCAAGCTGTTGCTACAAAGTATTTTCCAGCATGTTCTGAGGCTTTATCAGGTTTGTGCTGATAACCCCTGGATTTGCTGCTCTTCTCCGTTCAGTGTGAGTGATGGTGTTAACTATGCTGATAGATTGCTAACAGGACAGCTAAACTTGGCTGAAAGAAAATTTTAGCAAGATTAAAATTCTCACTGTTGGCAGAAGAGGCCTCATTTAAAATGTACCAAAGGTACTTCTTGACTTTGCTGGAAATCTGTTGGTTCTGGCATCCCTGACCAGAAATCGAGGTACCATCATGGATCTGCAGTTATTCCTTGAAGCACATGTGCTGGAGCAGATGAAATGTCAAACTGTCAAAGTCTCTATCACTGAGTGTCTCTGAGTCCTTAAAAATAGAAATAAAAGAATTAATTTCTTCTGCTCTCTGCTCGCTCTGCAGCGAGCAGGAGAGATGGGGCGAGGAGTTCACTGAGTTTTGTGTTTGCCAGGGGGTGGGATTGGCCAGGAGACTGCTGGTGGTCCTTGCCTGGGGCTGCCACAGGTGGGTTTTGTCACCTTCATGTCTTTAAAACTTCCCAAAGTTCCTGCTGGCCTCTTCCTGGCTGATCTCAGGTGCAGCCCTCTGTGAGCATCTTACCTGATCAGCGGATTCCACACAGAGCCCTCCACCTGCTCTCCATGACTCTTGTCTCTGGATTTTACCTGTTTTCCTAGATCCTCTCCTGCAGTTTTTGTCTGGAATTTCCTGTGTGCTGTCTGTCCCGGGTCTCTTTGTTTTTTCCCTGCTGTGCTTTTTGCCAGAATTATTTCATTTGCAAACATAAATTGGGTTATTGTGTCAAACCAAGTGATGCCAGCTCTGTCCTCTGTTCCAATGTTGATCTGTCTCTCCAGCCCTCTCCTTGCATGTTTAGCCACCAGCTGAAGCTCAGTGTGGCTAAACCCAGGCCTTTTAATCCTGACTCCCAGAGGTCTCTCTCTGACCTCCTTTTCAGAGAGCTGAGCAAAATACCAGCATCATCTATTATTCAGCCCTGTAAATTCAGCCTTTTTGGCCTGTTGTTTTTTTTATGGTCACACCCAGGGTAACTCCAGATCTTGCAGAATTCTTCTCACCTACTCTGAAATACAGCATTTACTCTCACACTGAGAGTTTAAACCCAGTCCTGCCTCTCTGCATCTCGTGTCTCAGTTGTTATCCTTTGCTTCGTCCTTGACAAATTTGACTTTTATTTTTAAAATCCATCGTGACTGCCAGGATTGCTGCCTCAGCTTATTCTTTTGATCATGTCACACTTCCCTTTGCATTCCTGGGCTGAATCTGCCTTCTCTCTTTTATCAGCCCATTGCTGAATTGTTTTTTTTTCCAGGCTCTTCATGGCTGCTGTTGCTCTTCATCAGCTTTCCAGGAGTCAGTCCATACTACCAACTTTCACCATTCATTTATTCAGTTTTCATAATAAATTACTTCAGGCCTCTTGCCACCCTGCCCATCATCTTTTGGAGGAATTCTTTGCACAAATCCATGCAGTAGCCCCTTAATTTTTCTTTAAAAACACTCCCATGCTACAAACTTGTTTTAAACCTGATGATGCTGAGGAGCTACCACATTCCTGCATCCCAGAGATGTCCCAAGGGCCATCTGGCCTTTAGCTCTCAACGGCTGGAATTTAAATATAAACTCACTGGGATTACCTTTTAATTCTTTCTTTATTTTTTAAATCAGTATTATCTTTTTATAGGAACTTCTTTTGTAAGAAATGCTTGGTCTTGGACCGTGCTGAGGACTTCTAAGGACTGCAGTGTGAAAAATATTACGTAATAACGATAAAGAGCAACAACTGTAAAACAGCAAAGTCAAATTTTGCACATAGAGTTGAAAATGGTGACATTTGGGGCCTTCCTTTGTGCATTGTCCACAGCTTCTGCCTGCAAAAGATCCCTCTGGCTGACTGGGAGTCATGCCCTGCTCCTTGACACTCTCCATCTTTCTGCTTGTAAATATGAACAGTAAAACATGGCATTTACTGTTCTACACACAATAAATGTGTCTAATTAGAATATGGCAGAGGAGAGGACTTAAAAATATGCATATGATTCTTACAAGGTATTTATAGACTCTGGTACTTCAGAAGGGAAACAATAACACATTTCATGGACATGTGACAACTAGCAAAATGTAAATGTCAGAAGAACCTACTTCCTTAATTACATCCCTTATTGACTATTGTAATTCATTCATTATTGGCCTTCCAAACTGGGCCCTGGGCAGTTTGGATGGTTCAAAGTGCTCCACAGGGATTTTTAATAGCCACAAGCTCGTGGAGCTCTGTTCTTTAGATGCCCAGTTTGCTGTATGAGGGTTGTAAAAGCCTTGGGTATTATGGCAGTTTTGTTACTGTGGAAAAAAGAACACAAAAGGCAAAATTTGGGTGTGATTTTGGATATTAGGAAGTCTTGGGGATCTCAAGGTTTGATTTGAACCTTGTGTCATCCCTCCCAACACTTGGCGTGCAGAGGAAGGCTGAAATTTCTCTTCCTCTCATCTGGAAAAGGGAGAAGTTCTAATCTAGAGCTGAGTCCAGCCTGTTTGTAGTCCAGGGTATGCAGAAACTGCCTTGTGAGAATTCTGACCCTAATGGGCATGAAGATAAACTAAAGCTATTCCAGACATATTATCCAAACTGAAATAATTTGTGCAATTTTGTGTTAGTTGTTTTGTTTTATTTTTTCAGTGGGAAAAGGGTAAAAAGTTGATTGCTTTCAAAAAGGCAGAAAATGAGATTTTATGAGTTTAGTGATGGTCTCTTTTGGCCTCCTGTTGTTTAATCCAAGCACCCCAGGATGGATTTAAGAACGGGAAGTGCTGCTTACATGTGTTCTGCATTAAGGTATGGAGAATCTCACTATTATATAGTTACAGCAGTGATATAGAATAGTTCCAAACACTAAATATTAGGAATATTGATGGATTCCCAGTTACCATTTGGCTTCCATTGCATATGGGGGTGGGTATCTGTCTACAGAGCTGTTGTAGTAAAAATTACTACACCAGCATTTCCAATTCTGTCTAATTTGTTTGGTATGGTTAACCAGAATTTGGAGTGAATTTTGCTAAGAAGTTGGAAGTCAGTTTATTTGTTGTTTTGGATCCTCTTATATAGTGGAGCTAAACAGAATCTGTCCCCTCTTGTCCCATGGCAGAAAACTCAAAAGTATGGAGTTATATTGGGATTTATTTTGTCTATAGTCACTGCCCTTTTGTGATCCAGATAAATAAATCTCCAACAGAGCCACATTCCTTTTTCTCCAGCTGCAATTTTGTCTTACAAGAAGAGCACCCAAAATACAGAGTTGCATGCAAGTCCTGGTGTTTTTAAGCCAGGTTAATGCATCACGCAGCAGAAGAAAATTTCAGGTCCATTTTCAGCACACCTGGAATTACAGTGGCTGGATTTCAGACTGCTTGGGAAAGGATTTAGCAAGAAAAGTGCTGACATAATAATAGCACAGGCAGCTGAGATGCTCTGAAACCTCCCTGGAGAGCAGTGGGGGACATTCAGCAGGTGCCAGAACAGAAAGTTACATCCTGCTTTGAAATCCACTTTTTGTTTCTTGGAGATGGCTGGGAAGCATTACACCCCAGGAGGGCTGGTGATTTTTCCCTTCCTATTCAGAGCATTTTTATCTGGTAGGCTGCTCTGCAGTTTTGTGCTTGCCCTGGTAGGAGCAATAGCACTGTCACTGCTCCTGAGTTCCTGTGCTGCCTTGTGGGCTCTCCTGTTGCTGGGGTCAGGTGAAAGAGGGGCAGATGTTCCTTCACTGTCGGGGTAATGAGAGAGGGAAACTACAGGAAGGATTGCTTTTAAATTTACGTGGAGTTTGCAGGATGATGGTAATAGATACTTATTGGAAATAAAGACAGTGGGTGATGTTCTGCCTTCTGGAACACATTTGTGTTTGCAGGGAAGTCAGCAAGAGCGTGGTTCAATCTGAGAGCTCATGAGGATCAATAAACACCTTGCTTTTCCTCCTAGTTTGTGTAATGGAAGGAGAAGAAGAGGGAAGGCCACTGTCACTGGGTGCTCTCATTGTCAACACTTAGCAAACACAAATACCTGCTTTCATCCCTATATTTCAGTTGAATAAATCATAAATTTCACATACCAGTATAGCTTTGCTTAGTACAAAAACAACTGTTCACCAAAGTTGTCTTCCCAAATGGGCTCCCTGTACTCCTGACCTTTCTGGTGGATGCTCTGTGTGCCCAGCATGTGGCTGCCCATGTGGCAGGGGAGCCCAGGGGCTGGAACAGCATCTCCTGTGGTGCTCCCAGCAGCCAGTGGCAATCGTGGAGTTACAGCAGTGCCTCTTGTGTCCCTACATTGTAGCATCCTGCCTATCTCTGCTGTTAATACTTTATAATCCTTTGTGGTTCCCATCCCAGTTCCACGTCATTGTACTCCCAGTGAAACAGGCAGCAGCATTCCTGCTGGCTTTAAAGGCAGCACTATGAATAGGTGAGGCAGAACACTAATTAGTTTGAGTGCCTTGACATTTAAAGCAAGTAAGAAGTCTGGGTATCTAAAAATATTGCATATGGCTCCCAGCCCTGGCTCTGCGTAGCTCAAAGTACGTTTTTTTTTCCCTTTAGATAGTCAAAATATGGATTTGAATCCAATTTTTGGATTGTGTCCTTGCTTTTAAAAAGGCTGAGTTGGTTTGTGAAAGGTTTTATATGCAGCCTTCTGCGATCTTTAATTAGCCAAATGCTTTCCTGTGAGTGATACAGGAATTTGGAGGTATTTTAAAGTGTAAGGCACGTGTGAGTGTAACCTGTGCATGCATAAGGCTCAGTGCTGAGCAGTGCTGGGATTGGAGTCATGAGTAAGTTCAGGTTTGATGAGAAGACATGCTGTGTGCAGGAGCTGCAAAGGGAGTAGAATGAAAGGAATAAGTAGGAAACAAGCCAGCATCCACAGCTGTGAAGGGCTTTGCTGCCTGCATTTCGGTGGAAGGTGAGGGCAGCACTGCCAGGGAGCTTTTCTGAAAGGCAGACCTTGTGTGTGACACCCATGGCCAGGACAGCAAAGCAAGGCAGGGAGAGAGAAAAGCCAACAGAGTTGATCTGTGCTCTCAGCTGGGCCCAGGTCTGCATGCAGAGCATTAATCAAAGTTTGCTCTTGGAGATTTCAATTAGCAGCAGAAGACTAAAACTAAACATTCATCCTGCTTTCCATGAAAATGAGCAGGGAAGAAACAACTCTGAGAATTCAAATGTGCAAATGGGAGCTGTAGGATCTCTTTTGGAAGGTGCCAGGGCAGAGCTTAAAAACAGTCTCCTCTGCCTGAGTTGATAAGTAGAACTCTTGGAACACGATGTGCCAAGCACCTTCCTTAGAGCAGCTTCAGGAATTCCTACCTTGGGATAGCACAAGGGGAAAAGAAAAAGAAAATGGAGCAAAAAAATTACCTGCAAGTTCTTTGTTCTGCTTTAGAGTCTCTCTGAGATTTGCCTTTTACATTTTATTTTATTCTTATCTTAGGGTTCAAATACTGCACACACACTTGTCATGTTGCTATGGATGGTTTATAGCCAAGGTGAAGTGTCTGTTGTGGGACCTGAACAAATGAAGGATTTATTGATGAATGATACCATTCATGGGATTGTCTGAAGCTTGTTTATACGTGCAGTTGTAACTTGGAGGAAAAGCTTTCCTCTCTTTTTACTACAGGAAGACTGAAAACAAAATGTTCTGGTCTTTATGACCACGATTGGTCGTTCATGATGCTGTTTCTGAATTGCAAAGCTCATCACTCCAGAGTCATCTTTTGCTGATGTGCAGCAAAAGATCAAGTGCAGCAACTCCATCGTCAGCCACTGCAACCAGTCTGTCATTGTGGAACACAGGGTTTCTTGCTTCTATACCTTGGCTAATTTCTGATTGTGAAATCACTTCTGTATTTGAACAATACCAAAATTGTGTCATGTGAAGTTCTCAACTGTTTTGCATCATTTTCAGTCTGCTCATGAGCACAACATACTGGTTATACACAGTTTGTGAATTCACAGAATCCTTTTCTGCTCTTGTTCTTCCCTGTACACATGCCTTCTCTCAGCCCCCTTTCAAATCTTGCTGAATTAGGGAGATAAATATAAAATGAATCCCTCTTGTCCTTTTCCCCCTTTTCCAGTAAAGTTTGGTACATTGTGCAAGTAGATTTATGGTCCAAGGAAGTTTCTGTTTGATGACTATCCAGTGCAACTTAGATTTGAGTATGGTTTTTGTGATCTTTCCAAGCTCTGCTTTATAGGCCTTGCATGAGAAATCAAGAGAATCAGCAGCTGCCTCTCGCTGAGGAGTTTTTCACATCACAGGCTACAAGAAGAGGGTGGCTGGTAATGCTTGCTGAATCTGAAGCAGTTAAGATGTGAGACAGTTAAAGCCAAAAAAATTACCTCCAAATCCCCTAGGAGTTGTATGAAGGAATTTCTTGTGCTGTTCATGTAAATCAAAAGCATTTGAGGAGGGTGAGGAATATTGGTGTAAAGGAATAAAAGAATCCTGTACAAGGTAAGGGCTGCTCAAAGGACATTCACAAGCTGTAAGGATGAACACAGCAAAAATACAGAGGGGTTCAGTGATGCTGTTGCACACTGCATTCCTGCATATTGTACTCCCTCAAATTCAAGATTTAATCAGTGAGTCTTACAGTCTTATCAGGAAAAAATACAGGGCATGGTCAAAGGTGCTGCACTTGAGCTGTGTGCAAGCTTTGGCTTGAGAGTGGAGGGCAATATTGGCATATTTATGGCCATTTTGATCTGCTGAGCATTTTGCAGAGGGTGGTGAGGTGGGAGCTCGGGGGGAATGCACTCAGATGTGTTAGAGCCCTGGGAATCCCACAGTGGCCACTGGGCAGCTGCCATCCCAAAGAATGGAGTAATAACTTACAGGCAAGTACTGTTGCTTGTACAGCACGCTGAAATTGTGAAATGGCAACATGAAACCATGTATTGCAGGCTATAGATGCTCCTTGCAGTTGGAATTTGGGGCATGGTGCACTGCTGAGCTGATTAGGGCCATTGGCTTCGGTATCAAGGGTCAGATTTGCTGCTTCTTGGTATTGCTGTGCAAATCCTTTGCTTTAACCATCTGATAGAACAATGGCTGTGTCAGATGCAGAACAGTAAGAAAATAGTACAAGACTCATGGGATGCCCAGCATCTCAGCTTCAGTGTAGCACATCTGTCTTTCCAAAGCTCTCTGAAAATGGTTTCTTGGCCTTTAGGATTTTCTTTGCCCTGGAACAAAATTTGCAAGTGCATATTTAAAATAAAGCTTGGGCTTAATAGTAACTGGAGAAGGGTTTTGGGTTTAACTAGCTACTTGTACTCCTGATTCAATAAAAAAATTGAAAAGCTTTTGAAAAGAAGATGGGAAATTGGCCATACGTGCATTCCAGTTTTGTTTTGCCCCTTTCCAAATTCATATATCTAATAAATGGATCTTCTGCATGAGCAACTTAGCATTTGCTTCCAAAGACAATGACCAATAACTAAATTCATATCTGGTCTTTGTCGGACATTATTACAAATTATGAGAGCTGGACAGAAGTTTATTACCTTAGTGCTGTTCCCTTTCACAAATTAGGTTCTTGGAGCATCCAGCCAGCTCAATATCAGAGATGCATTCATCACAATTAGGCTGCTGTGCTGGCAGAGCCACGTCCTGCTGCCTTAATTGACTCTGGGTGTCTGAGGTGGGGACAGGGCCACACCAGCTGAGAGCATCACTGGGCGTGTCTGGCACAGAGGCACCCACAAGGGCACTCACCTTTGCTCTCTTGAGAATTTTCCCCTCTTGCTCCCCAGGTGAGATAAAGGCAGCAGCAGGATGCTTTTCTCATCAAGCAAAGGGAATGGTGAGGATTAATTTGGGTTTTAGCTGTGGCCCAAGTACCCGTTTAAGCTCTTTTCCTGAGTCCAACCAAACCGGCTCTTGCCTGGGGTACTCCTGTGAAGTGCTTGCCTTTATTTAGGATGGAGTGTACAGGTAGGGCTTAGTGTAGCCCTCAACTCGAGCAGGTGCTTATCCTCACACAGCATCTTGCTCGCTGACTCTGCTTCCTCCTGGCTCAGCTGCACGTTGCCATGTAAGCTCAGGAAGTCCCATAATCTGCTTTTTTCGCTTCAGTCTCCTCGGCTGCAGGAAGAGAATGGCCCTTACGAGTTTGTTATTGTTATTGTTATTAAAAGGAAATTAAATTTACACTTCTCTGGGTGCTGTTCTGTGTCACAGCCAGACAGCTGCCCCCCTGGAGGGACTGAGTCTGCAAGAGCTGAGGCTAAATCTGTTTTGATTCTTCTCTTTATCACACAATATTTCATGTGGCCCTTTGTGCTACACAGACCAAGCTTTGATCTGCGTATAATCTCGAAGTGAGCTTTTTGTGCCAAGTGTTTTTATTGTAGAGCTTGTGCACTGAGATGCCTTTTAGTAGCTGGCACTTGGAGAAGTCTTTCTTCGGGTTATTGTCTGCAAAATCAGTGTGTGTGGAGGAAGCACAGGGATTAGACAGATTTATTTTCTTCTCATTGTGAAGCCACTCTTACAGGCTGCTATCTGAGAGGTCCCTTCAGGCTTGGGGAACACTCCAGAGGTTACATTTTCCTTTTCTGCTCCTATTCTTGGGGTGGGGTTTTTTTTGAGAAGGAAAGTCCATAATCTGTTGCTCAGCCTACATTCCATGAGTGCCTTTGGCTCAAGCAGATTCAGCAGTGGACTTCTCATTTTCCATCTCCTTCAGGGGGAGGGTTCAGCCCCCACTCCATGGTTTTATGTTCAGTTTATACGCTTTTATGACCAAAACTGATCGTCTTGGCCAGTGCTGGGAGGTGCCTCCCAGTACTGACATCTCCATAAATGCAAGAGGTTTCCAGTGAGTTTTGCTTTTCAGGTTTTCATATGTGACATTTCTTTGGAAAGCTGAATTGGAATGATGCTTTCTTCCAAAACTCCTTGCTCTTCTTGTAGGAGTTCAGTATTTTGATAATTGCTGCTCTTAAATTCTACAGCTCTCTCCCTTTACTAGATCAAACCTGATAAAACGTTTCACATGTTGCAGTAAATGTTTATATAACAGATATTTTGGGGGGGCTATCAAGTGTTTCCTCACACTAAGCACTATCACATTTAAGGCAGATTACTGTGATCTGTCACATTTTGTTTGTTCTGTCCTCTTTCCATGGACGTGACTGAAGCGTTCATCACAGTAGGGGAGGACTGTCAGATTGGAAATAAGATGTTTCTCAGTCACCCTGTGCTGTGTCCAGTAGTAATTTGCAGGGAGTTTGAAGTTGTTGGCAGCTGTAGCTCTGAAATAACACTGAGCTGTCTCCTCTCTGCTATTTCACGTGAAACTGAGAATTTTTGCAGTGGTTGTTTCATTTCCCCATCTGCTCATCCCCTGCCTATCTCATGAGGCTGATGTCTTGCCACCCCATCTGCCATCCAAATACCAAGTTCCAGAAAAAAACACGAGAAAGTTTGTGATGCAAATGCAATTTTTTGATGTGCTTTTCATTTCACTCTGACATTTGAGACTGTTGACTTTTCCTCCAAATTGTCTGTACACAGTCCCACTGAAATGCACTTTTCTTGAGAGGAAGAGGAGGTGGAAGGGTTCACAACTGCTTGAGAGATATCCCTGCACCTTAATGGGTACCAGGGAAAAGTCTATGCCAGGAACAGGGTTTGGGGGTTTGGGTGTCTACATACAGGGACTGCTTTCCATCTCTTAAAACTTTCAGAAATTATGAAACCAGATCAGTCTGGGATTTGAATCTGCAGGTGTTTCATGTCATTGAGTGGTTTGGGTTAGAAGGGGCCGTAAAGATCATCTAATTCCAACTCCAGTGCCATGGGCACTTACAGGACTGTGGGATGTTTGTGAAGGGGATGAGCTGCTCCACACCACCTCTAAAGTGCATTTTAACAAAACAGCAGAGAACCATTGTGGCACAAACACAGGCAGTTAAGGAAATGCTTGTGGCCTGTTGTTGTCCCCATGATCCCTGCAAATATCAGCTCAAACAAACAGGAATTGTAAGGAAATGGCCCTGAAGAGCATTGGAGCAGGTGCTGCATGTTGAGCCCTGTTAAGGAACACAGCAGCATCCTGGGTGCAGTGAAGGAGAACCATCTGTACCACCCAGTGTTTTCCTTGCAGCAGGGAGATAAAGTTAATCTCAGAGCCACTCGTGCTTTGCAATGCACTGTTTTCACTGAGTGTCTTGCAGTAAGTAATGGTCGATGTCCTGTTGCACTTTGGGCTTGCTGAGCTTCTTGTTAAGGCTTTACCATTAATTTCTCACGTTCAATTTCCATGATTTTTTTCCAGTAGTATTCCTAAACATAGCAGGCCTGCTTTCCTTATGTGCTGCTGAGCAGTCCCAGCTGGAATACAGGGGACTTGCAGCATGGCTGAAAGTATGGTCCACAAAGTTATTTTATTATGAATCCTTTAAGGGTTTTGCAGTTTGATGGGTAACTGAGGTGTTTAGGGAGCTTATACAGGCAAAGTGTTTTATTGCTTATTCCAGTGGGAGTGGGCAGGGACAGGCTTGGTCCATGCCTGTATCCCACATGCCAGCATCCATGGTGGAGCTGCCAGTTGATCCCACCTCTCTGAAACCAGGCTCAGCGTTCAGTTACTCGAGGTGAGAGGCCTTGCAACCCAAATCCCTATGGAACTTGTCCTGGTGGATGTGACACTGTGTGGAACAAGCTTCCTACTTTCAGTGGGGCAGCTTTTCCAGGAGGCTTTGCAGCTTGCAGGGTGGTTTTTTTTGTTGTGGCTCTTAACACTGTGCCCCAGGCTCCACTAAATAGACAACCTCATTAAAAGAGAAATAGCGATAGTAAAGCAGTGACTTTCTCATGCCATCTAACTCACATTTTTGACATGATTTCTGGACCCTCCAAGTACTTAATTGATTGACTTAATTGATTTAGTGGCACTGGAGGCTACAGCGTGGAAATAAAGGGGCACGATGAGGATAAGGGGTGAAAAAATTTATGATAGGTGCCAAGCAGCCTGAGGGAAATTAGAAATGCTACAGATCTCAGAGGCAGCTAAATCAATTCAGTGTGATGTACAGGGAGCAACCTGGGGGAAGAGGAGAAGCAGGGGATGGAATGGAGAAAAGGAGAGGAAATAATGGCTGGTGGGAGAGACCAGGGAAGAGGAAAGGCAGCAGGCTTGGTGCAGATGGGTATTTTGGACTTCCAAGTTTAAAACCAAGCAAAAACTTGGTAGTGTATGAATAAAATATAATAATGAAATTGTGTTTAGCCTAAAAAAAAGAACTCATGCATCACAAGATTGTCTTGTTACCCAGTTTGAGACTTTATCTGTGCTTCCATTTAAAATCTCCAACATTTGCAACAGTGACTAAAGTCACAGGAGACCTAAAATAATTTGGAGGCTGTGGATTTTGTTAACAACTGGAACTTAAATGTTAAATTCCTTTCTAATCTCTGCAGTATGTAATTGACTGTGTTGAACCATAATACAAATTAAGTCTTCTCTATAATTTGTTCTGTCGTGCTGCAGTGCTCCAAAACAATTTGGTACCTCACTTAAGGATTGGTAAATGGTTTGTAGCAGCTCTCTGCACAGATAGAGTAAAAACTTTAAATAGTGTGTGATGGAATCCATCAGCATTGGCATACAGGGGGGTCAGAAACATCCCTGAGTTGAGAAATAATTCTTTTATGTGCTTGTAGCCACTAGAGACAGGGTTCTGATCTTGCAATTTACCGTAGTGAATCTCTCCTGACTGCAACAGGACCCCTGTTTCTTCTGTGCAGGAGCAAAGAGTCAGACACTCATTAAATAATGCTTAGAATGGAGCATTGGAATATGTAGAAGGGTCTCATGAGTTGAATTGAGGGCTGTGAGAATGTAGTTGTGTTTATATCTACATTTGAGTGCAGATGTGTGCAGGCAACGTGTGTGTTCCAACTCTGTGTCCCTCAAACAAGTGAAAAGCTCTCCCTAAACACTCCATCCTGTAAAGTACATAAAAGGATAATTGCAGTCACCTTTACTTAATTTATATCTCTGTTGATACAGTGTGTAAAATATCGTAACCGTTGGAAATGTAATGATTTTTGAACAGTGAATGTGAATTCCCAAATAAATTGGAGCGTCTCCATCTGCTCTCTTACCTTGTGGGTGATACTCTTCCATGGTAGAACAATCTTCAAATTTAATTCCATGAGGAAGGCATCTGATCACAGTTTAATTTCAGTGCGAAACGCTGCCTGGCAATCAATAAAGCAATGTCAGAGAACTTTGATTTAATAGGAGCCAGAGATAACGTTCTCTGTCATATGCAGAATAGAGAGATGGGAACACTTCATTTCAGCGTAACAGATAGCATGTAACTTGGTTTTCAAAAAAACCTAATAAATCAATATCCCTGTATTATCTAAGTGAGATCCCATCATTAATTTTAAGCGCTCAACACGTCGGGAGAGTCTGAAGTGCAGCTTCAGCTCAGCCACGTTCTGCCTGCAGTCACTGGCAGCACTTCACTCTCCCACGAGCAAGCAATCTTGATCTGGGGACGTTAAGAGCCATTTACTGTGAAATGAAAATGAAACATGTCCAGTCTTTTGTTTTATATGGAGCCATCCATCTCTCCCAGGCTGCCTCTCCTTTCAGATCCCAATCCCTGCCCTACAGAAGTCCCGTCGCTCGCCCTGCGCACGCTCAGCCTTTTCCCTGCCACACACAGGCATCCTCCCCGCTTCTGAATGTTAAAACACTCACTTTTTTTTGACTCTGAAAACAACTGGTTGTTTAGAGATTGCATGGATACCATGCTGGTTTTCAAAATGTGCTTTTTCTCAAAGCCAGCAGGAGTCTGGACCTCGAAAGAATTGTCTGTGAGGCTTTGCCTGCTGTCAGAAATAGCATTAGCCCTAGATGATATAAGAGCAGGTCAATATATCAGAAGGTAGAAATTGAAACTAATAGATTGTTTTAGATAAGCTTTCCAAGGACATTATTCTAAGTGGGAGTACTTCTGTACTGCTTTGATAATAAAATACTGTTTAGTCCAAAGTGACAAAGATTCTGGCACTACAAGAGATGCTTCTAAAAGCCTCAGATGATGTCCTGACTCTGGGCAGGGTTTTGCTCACACATATAAAACAAAATTAAGTCTTTTTATTATTACAATTTGCCAGAGTGGGATTTTAAATAAAATGTGAAGTTTTGCATTCAGCATTGATTTCCAGTTCAGTAATTACATTTACATTCATTTTCTGGGGAAAATAAATATTTGGAGTTCTGTTACTGCTTGAAGTGAAATCTGTCTCACTGGCTGATGCTGATTTTTGTAGAGATAAGGCAGGTCTGGTCCTGATTCCTAGAGATTTTGGAGATTTCAGTTGTAGCTCTGCAGCCCCTGCAGATCAGCCTGGCCTCAGAGTCACCCTGTGTGAAGCTACAGGTTTCTGCAACCCCTGCTCATTTATGTACCTAGAAATACTGGTTCTGTGCCTGGGATGCTGTGTAGATAGTAACATGGTAATGCATTTTCTATTTAATTATATTTCACTTAAAGATACCAAGAAAAATCTTCAGTGGAAGCTTTTAGTCAACCTACTAAAGCAAGTCAAGTTTGGCTAGATTTTGAGAAAAAAAGGGGCTTAAAGAGTTCAGATTTTAATTGGTTTTCATATCAGATTGCGTTGGGACCCAGATAAAGTGGTGAAGGAGAAACTATACTGCCTTTTAATCAACCATTCTGATGTATATTCTCTACTGTTGGGTTTTTTTTAGCTACTCCAGCATCACCACGCAGTTCATGAAATTTCCTACATCGCGAAGGATATCACAGACCACCGAGCGTTTGGATATGTGTGTGGAAAGGAGGGCAATCACAGATTTGTGGCAATAAAAACAGCCCAGGCAGTAAGTATCAAATCACTGTCATTTTCTGCCTTGTAACTCAGCTGAAAAGCTGTTGGTAAGAAGCTGTTGAAGAGGCCAGTCTTGGGTTGTTCGTGGTTGTGCTAAAGTTGTCACAAGGGTCTGTGTAGATCTTAAATAGCAAATTAATGAAACCATCTTGGGCAAAAGGGAATGTGTTTCATTATTCCCAATTTTTTATGATCTATTTTTTCATAATTATTGTTTACCTTTCTAGCTAAGCTAGACTGGATGCAGGTAAATTTAGCTTTGTTCCTATACTCATGGAAACCTACATTGTGTATAGTCTACTGTAATTCCAGTGGTTGAGGAACCACTAATAAATATGCCTTTACAGTCATCCATGTGCCTTTTATATTCATAATGCTTTTTATATTCATAACTATAATTACCATTAATTTTCAAGCATAGTTAGTTCAGTAGGAATTAACCCAGGCCTGCGTGCTGAGATAGAAATTAATTCTATATGAAGTTTAATTGTGGAGGTGCTCTAACTGCTCTCTCAGCAGGATATGGGGTAAGGGGTGTGTATTTTCCTCTACAGAAATTCTCCACCCTGTTTTTGCTTCCATAGGCTGAACCTGTAATCCTGGACTTGCGGGACCTGTTTCAGCTCATCTACGAACTGAAACAAAGGGAAGAAATGGAAAAAAAGGCACAAAAGGACAAACAGTGTGAGCAGGCGGTATACCAGGTACACCAATAAGCTTAGACTACTGCCACGAAAAGTTTGGGTTTGGAGTTTCCCCCCAAGTTGCTCCAGAGAAGCTCTGAGCATCCTCAGCACTTCTGACAGCAGTGGGTTTGAGCAGTGCTGGCTTCCAAAGGACCAGTGTGAGCCCAGCAGCCATCCTGAGCCCAGACTAGGATTAAACTGAGCTGAAAGCTGTCTCTGGGGTCTGATGAACCTGGTTAGCAGCTAGAAATGATCTGCTCATTTCCTGCTTAGTGTTTCTTCTAAGTCAGAAGGAAAACTTTAATGAAGGTCAGTGTTGTAAGTCAGGTTTTAAGTGTTGTAAGTTGGGTTTTAAGTGTTTTAAGTCAGGATTTAAG
This sequence comes from Aphelocoma coerulescens, assembly GCF_041296385.1. Taxonomy (NCBI): domain Eukaryota; kingdom Metazoa; phylum Chordata; class Aves; order Passeriformes; family Corvidae; genus Aphelocoma; species Aphelocoma coerulescens. The sequence continues at coordinate 29,162,573 of NC_091022.1, read as the reverse complement.
TGTCTCATACTTTAGGGGAGATTCAATATACTTCTGAACGTGTGTGTTTGAATCAAGTCAAACAAGGTGCAGATTGTTAAACTCGGATGGAACTTGAATAAAGTTACTTTGTACCATAATGTGACTTTATCTGTATCCTGAAGAAAGAAAACTATAAACTTACCTGCCCATTTTGCTTATCCCTTTGCTGTCCTTTAATTTCTGAATACAGTTCTTTTATCTCTGCTGTTTATGTTCTGTGCTTTTACTGCCTGTCCTCTTACTTTGCTGTAGACAATTTTGGAAGAAGATGTAGAAGATCCTGTATACCAGGTAATTTCTGAAGCTGTATGGCCTTGGAGTTTCAGAAATGACTAGATACATGTTCTCTTCAAACACAGCCAAAACCTTGCACAAGGTGTTTTGAAATTCACTGAGAGAGGTCTTGTGAGAAACCTTTAAAACTTCCACAGAAAGTAGCATAGAGAGTAAGCTGTAAATAATAGCACAATATGTCTGTATAGAATAGAATAGAATATTTCAGTTGGGAGTATAGGAATATTACTTGAAGTATGTCATAAATATTAGTTAAAATGTGGCTTGTACATCCAGATTTTAAGTTTCCAAATTAGATTTGTAATCATTTTTTATAGGAACTCTAACTGAAAAGGGAGAATTAGGGAAGGTGAAATCTCCTTCTGATAGTAATGAGTTGGCATTTTGTCTTCTGTGGAGCCAGAATTTAATTCAGAAGGTGAATGGTTGGGAAAAAAAAAACAACAGTGGCATGGATGTAGCACACTCCCTTGTTGGCGTTTGAGCTATGATTTAATAACAGATCTGAAATTTAAGTCTTGCTTCATCCAAGAAAAATGTCTGGGAGCAAAGATGATTATCAGAAATGTGTCAATATATTCATGTCCAATACCCTGCTGAGTGTGAAGAAGAAAAAGATGTAATTTCATTCTCATGTTTTTGTGCTGAAACAAAATATGTGGTAGTTTACTTTTCTTTTCCTGGGGATTTTGTGTTCTTCCACTTAGGCATATCAGTGGGAGGCATGCTGAAAGGAACCAATTCAACCATTAGTGAATATTGAACAGTGCCTAAGGTGCAGCAAGAAAGATTATAAGAGTCAGGATGCCCTAAATTATTGTTCAGCTTTTATAATGTCAGGAGTTTTGTTCTGTACTCTTCACAATAAAGCAAGAACCTGAAAATGAAAAAGTGTTGTGACAGCCTTTTGCCATGTGGCCTGTTCCACACACACCGGCCTGTTCTCCCAGCTTGGATTTAGCACTTTTTTTCATAGATAATAAATATATGTGGAAATAATTGCCATTATGTAAAAGAGGCAAAATTCATGTTGCCTTCAGAAAATGAATATTGGGCCACAGGCAGTCTCCCTGGCGAGAAAGAATTAGGAAGTTGCTCTGATGATCATTAAGAGGAGATTTAGGCCAGTTCACTGCCGGTTTATGAAATATGAAGCAACCTTTCCTGGTCCTTCCCAGCAAACTGGTTGTCCTGCTGCCAGCCTGTGCTTTGAAGTTGTTTCTTTAATGCCTGCCTTTGTTTTGATGTGGAATTCCAAATGGCCTTTTTCCCTTCTGTTTCATCTCTGACTGTCCCTCTCTGGCGCTGCTGCCATAGTACATTGTGTTTGAGGCTGGACACGAGCCCATCCGTGAGCCTGAAACGGAGGAAAACATTTATCAGGTATAAAACCTCTCCCTTGTTCCCATTGCAACGACTGCAAGCATTTAATGAAAGTGCATTTCATACATAGCTCGCTTTTAGTTTTCATCCATCACCAAAATGTCCTGGCATTTCATTCTGGTGACATTATCTGCCCAATGTCACAAAAGTCACAATGTGATTTTTCTGTTGTTTGTCATATCAGCTTCTGCAAATTTATATTAACTTTGTCAACTCCCAAACTTTTGAGTACACCATATGAGGTGATAAGTGGAGAAACTCTTTTTTTTCCTGTTAATTTTTTGAAATTTTATACCCCTATTCTGAGAAACGTGCTGAAGATGTTTTGTTGGCAGACCATCTAAAAAATTCCTGGAAATTTCAGTGGTACTGCTTTTGTTTCTGTCTAACCAAGGAAATAACTGAGCAAAACCTCAGGGCTCTCAAGGGATATCCCCCAGACCAGGGAAACTATTTTCAGAGTGCATATGTTGTGTTAAAGCCCAAGCTCGCATTCTTCACGCTGACAAAAAACTGCACTGAAAGCAATATAAAATAATCTTTTGTCATTCAATTTATCCTCAAGGGATCAGTACGAGGTTTATTAAAATATAATGTAATTCATTTTGTATCACATACTAGAGGCAAATCTGAGGCAAATTTGTGCACTGTGAGAAAATTGTGATTCGAGGAAATCGTTTAGTGTGGAGGGGAAGGAGTTTCAAGCAGTGATTAAGCATTTCATCCAGCTGGACTAGAAGTTGATCTGCTTATAGGAAAGGATTGTAAGGTAGGCAGGAGCAAGGGTTGAACAAAAAGAAAAAAAAGGAAAAGCATTAAGTAATGAGAAAATGTAGGAAGATGTGAGGCTAGTGTTAGCTGTAAGCTGAAATAAAAAGGAGCTGAGTGGGAAAGGGAAATGCAAGTTAAACATTAGAAAAGAACATCTTAGAGATGCCATTAGAGGGTCATTAATATGAGATTCATTTAATCTCTCCCTGCTGATGCCCTGGCACCCCCACCACACACACTCAAAACCACAGCTTTCTGCATCTCCAGACCAAGACATGCAAAGCTCTCAAGGTGAGAGTCTGCCTAAGGCTGAACATTTTCAGTGTGGAAAGTTTGACTATTCTCAGCAAATGTTAAGAAATTGCTACTCTAGTTGTCAGGTTTGTGCTAGAAACAAAAATCCCGTGAGAACTCCCTTTGGAGAAAAAACCAGTGATTGTTGTTCATCAAGTGTGGAGCTTTTAGTGGTACTCTACAGAATTATTAGTGGAAGGAAGCAAAATGGGGCTGTTGCTCCCAGTGTTTGTAGATCTTCCAGCAAACATTGGGGGTTAGGGAAGTTGGAACTATATTCTGGGGAATGGCCCAGAGAACAGGAGGACTCTTTGGGCAGTTTCCTTTCCTTAAAATGGAAATAGAAGGTGATAAGCAGGTAGTGAGGCCTTGCCTCATCTCAAGGAACTGCTGTTACTGTCCTCTAAGTCACCAGAGAATTGCTCAAGGCTTTATTTGACAGTATCTGGGTGTGATGAAGTGTTTCCTCCCACAGTGGTCACAGAAAACACCTGTGATTAATGTGCCATACTCTGGATATTCACAGTCTGGCACTGTCCTCTATGTTTACTACAGGCACTACTTGAGTACAGCAAATGCTGGATTGGGGAGTTAGGAGTCTTTTTCTGGTGTCTGTGTAATTGATGGATGCTGAGGTATCACCAGCACAGACTGGGCTGTAGCCATGAGGTTCCCAGCTCCCACGGGCTCCTTGAGCTCTTGGCTTCCCCAAAGCTGGGTCTCCACAGCTCAGATTTTACACTCACATCGCTGACAAAATTGTTTCTGTTACAAGGTCGGTAGTCTCAGAACCATCAGGCTACTATTAAAACCAAAATCAGAAAAAATCCTCTTTTATATTTTTTTTTTTGGTGGTTTTGGTTGATTGGTTGGGCTTTCAGGTTTTTTTTTAGTTTGATGCATATTTGTGGCAGCTTCTGTTATTTACTGCAAAGCCTTCCCCATACCACACATTGCTAAACATGTATCTACTCAATAACCTCATGCAGCCTTGCTTCAGCCTCACCAAACCTTTCTGCTGGTGCTGCTCTGGCTTTTCATTTGCTGGTGTGCAACAAATTCACTTCTGCCTTGGTGGAAGAGATTCCCACCCCATGGGGAATTGCAGATGAAAGACACGTGCAGAAAGTGACAATTTCTATCTTTTTAGCATAATAGAGGTCACAACTTTTCTTTTTAAGCATTCTCTCTCTGTCTGTCACCTTTCTTTGATGCATTACCCCAAAGACCGTCTGTGTCTGCTCTTTTAATATTATCTGTGTAAGTTGCTGTAATTTGTTAGACAAGGACTCAATCACTGAGCACATACCAACCCTCAGATTGCTTAACAGCATCTCCTCTCCTGCCTGGTGTTCCAGTGAGGTGGAGAAGGGATTTTGGGAGGTGGTTTGGTGCTTGTGTAGCAGCACTGGTCTCTGTGGAGAGGCAAGTTCTGCTCCGTGAGGAGTTGACAATCCGAGATGGGGGGTTCTGAATCGTGGTGCTTTTATTGCTGCAAGATGCAAATACATCCAGATGGTTCACAGCCTGTCACAGAGACAGAGCTGACAGCAGAAATAGTGCTGGTACCTCTTACTGGTACTGCTAATCAAAGGAAAAACAGCAATTCCTTGCCAGCCCCCCAGTGTAAACAGAGATGCAAGCAAGTGCACAACAGCTAAAGACAGCAGGTCAGGCAGCACTGAGTTGGGAGGGAAAAATGGCTTTCAGAAAAGTTTCTCTGTCTTCATATGAGATGCAAGGAGCTTTTCTCTGAGTATAAATTGGAGTAGAAAAAGGGGGATTGATAGTGCAGGGTAATGTTCATTCCACAGTCAGCTCTGGATATATGTGCAAATTGGGATGACTTCACAGAAAGGCTGGAAGGAGGAAGAGGAGAATGACTGAAGGGGAAACATTCCAGAGAAAACAGAAAAAAATGCACCCTAATGGAAGTTTAGGAACAGTTTATCTTTCCATGTTACCCCTTCTTTTGTGAAGACTCTGCTTTCCAATGACTTCCTAAATAGACCCTTCCTGGTTCCTGCTCTGACACTGTCACCTACAGTTCTCTCTTTACAGACTGTTACTGCCATGACACTGAATTTTTACCAGTTTCACATATCTAATGTCATTGGCTTTAGTGGAAGTGGCCAGAGAAAACCAAGGCAAGCAAATCATTCCCAGGATAGGAATAGAAGAAGGTTTTTTTGCAAAGTTCATTCATTTTCTTTGAGAGTTCTTGACAAATTTCTTCAGTGTGCACCAAGTTAAAGACACACAGTTCCTTGTGAAGGCTTGTGAAGGGGTGAGAGTACAGTAGGGACAACAGTACAGAGAGGTTTTAATGTATTACACAGAATATTAGGCAGAATAGTTACACAGAGTAAGAAATGATAGCACATCTCAATGAATAAGTAACATTTCTTCAGCTCCCCCTAGACCAGTCCAAGTTTAATACCAGAACCTTAAGATATCTATTGTCTTACAAAACAAAAAGATGATAATTTTATCATATTTGCAGTATCATCTCATTGACCTGTGAGGTTTCACTGTTGTCTGAAATTGAACTTTTGTACTCTGAATGCCTTGTTTGGTAGAAAAGCAGCACTGATGAGAACAGGTTACTGTTCTTTTTGCTTTTGGCATTTACAATGGACACTCAGTGCTTCTACAAAGGAAAAGAAATATAATCACAAATTATAGATATGCAAACCAGTGGTCCTTGGGCAAGCACAGCCCAATATTACATGAGCTGGTTGTGAATCCCCCAGGTATAAATCATGACTGTTGGCTCAGCTAAATGCTCACATGAAGTGTAAGTCCCCTGTTCACCTCTCCTGTGTCAGACTTCAAGAGGCCTTAACTGCTTAGTAAAATTGCAGCATTATAACCAAATATCTCACAGAGCAGCCACAAGGCCCCATCACTGCAGTCTTAGGACCTTTTTTAGATGATTAAATGAATTGGGAGGAAGAAATCTAACACCAGGTGTAACATCTCTTACCCTCATCTCGGTAGCTCTACTCTGTGTCTGTTCATCTGGGGAGATGATGAACTCACCTGACCATAACTTCCATTGCACATCTCTAATCCCCAAGTTAAAGGAAAAAACAACCATTTAAGTGGGAAGCAGCTCCAAGTACACCTGGACTTCATGTAAACAAAATTATCTAAGAATGGAAATCTCTTCTCTGAACACTGCTGGGCTGTAAAAAAAATCAGATGTTTTATTTCTTCAGTATTTTCTCCATTAATGATCCTACTTGGTTAAGAAAGGAACCATCCTCGACTTCATTAGTATTAAAAAAGTAATATTAAATAAACTACTAATTTATGTACACCTTGTACATAAATACCAGTTGCTCTTCTCAGCTTTTTGTCCAAGCTGCTTTTGTAGTGACCTCAGTTTTCCTTTGCTGTTGCAGGTTCCTACCAGCCAAAAGAAGGAAGGTGTTTATGATGTGCCAAAAAGTCAACCTGTAAGTGTAAGTATCTCCCTCGTTTATGCACAGTAAAGGAAGTGTGGGTTTTAGCTTCTGTGACTTCCATTTTTGTGTGTAACATTTGGTGCATTCCTCGTGGTGTGACTTTTGTCAGTGATGCATTATGGGTTGGTTGGGATTGTGGTGTCACTTACATCCATCTCATTCATCATTTGAATCTCCTTTCTGTCTTTTCTGACTCATTTTTAGGCAGGTCACCATTTGTAAATGTGTTATTTGTGCTTAGGAGTCAGTGAGCCTTCTGCCTGTTAGTGCTTGAGGTGCTGCCTGGTTCAGAAGGGTTCCTCTGGTACCCAGATGTGTATTATTTCTGTAGTGCTCTAAGTATACAGGAAGCTAAGCTTAATTTATGTACACCTTAATTCAGCTTAATTTTTTCCATCCTATACCTTGCATAGGCAGTAAAATATTAAAAGATGGGGGTAATATGGTGTTGTATCCATAAAACAGCAGTCCCTTCCTGTGTACTGGCGTTTTGAAAAGGTGAAGCATTTATTCCCAAAATGTGTAAGGAATGGTAACAAGTGACTGAGAGAAGTGACAGATGCCTTAGAACAAGGTGTGCATTTGCCAAAGGGTGGGTTATGCTGTTCAATATAAAACTGTGCTATAAATGTCTCAAGAAATTGTTAGATTGCTTTGGTTACAGAAAAAAATGGGTATTTCTGAGGATTTATGTGAGAGTGGAGAAAAACCAAGGAAAAGGTCAGGAATTTCAGTGTAGTGTAAGTATGGGAAAGATGCCTGTGTTTAAGAGAAGACATTTTGACACCAGGATGTGGTGACTTGCACAGCTTGGGCTGACCAAGGTGTGGAATAAAAAAAGAAAAATGCTGTGGAGGGGCTGGGTGGGACCTGGACTGTGACACTTCTGGGCTTTGCACAAACAAACAAACAAACAGACCCTGCCATAAATATTTCATGATGAGCCAGTAGGAGCAGGGAGGCATCTACATGTTGCCTGCAAAAATCTGGTAGAAGAACTCACCTTGCATCACCAATTGAGGTATTTGTGGGCATGGAATAGCTGTTGATTTTTCACTTGTTTTTCATATAGTTCAGTGTTAGAATTTTTCTGCTGTGCTTTTCCTATGATTCTTTTATTAGCCCTTCAGTGATGCTTCAGTTTTACTCAGGGTACAGTGTGTAATTTGGGTTGTTGCAGTGTGACTGGGAGTGCAGTACACTTGCAATCATGTCTGCAGACACTCTGGTACTACTCTGTCCTGTAAATAGCAGATGTGAGATCCAGGACACATGAAACCTACTCTGTAATCATCAAATACATTTAATCTGCCATCTCCATGAAGCTGGTTGCACTCTTCTTTTTTTTTTTTTTTTGGCTAGTTCATGGTTAAATTTAAAGGGATTAAAGCTTTTTCTCTAATCAAGTTCTGTACATTAATTAATGAAGAAAAGGAGAAGAGGAAGAAAGAGGTAGCTGAGATCCTGTTTCACCTTTTTATATTAGTATGTATTAAAAGAAAAAAAAAAAAGAGCAATAGCTCTTAAAATTAGCAATTTAATATTCCACTGCCCATCTGATTTATTGCTCACCCTTCCACATGTGAGACTCTCTGTCATTGAGACACTTGCCATAATTCTGTTTTCAATTTATAGCTGTCATTATTATATAAACCTCTAAAATTCAATCTGAGGGCAAATAATCAAGCTCATCTACCTGGTTTGAACATGTAAGGACGCTTCCTTTATTAGGAGGTCTTGCTTTCAGTAATTTTGTAACAGATGAATGAAGTGAGAAACTTTTTTGTGGCCCCTGATAGGTTTCAGGCACCATGAATTCTCTCTGCTGATGATAAATTCAGCTCTGAATAACAATGCAGCAAGTTTTGGTTGAGTTCAGGCTGAATTGCCCACAGTTCCTGGACAGGGATGGAGTGTCCATCGTGGGATTGTTTTCCTCTGGTGTGTTTCCAGGCAGGTTATCTCCAGTCTCTGCACAGAAAAGTGAGGGATATTGAAGTAGCCATCCAGGTGCCCCCCAGCCTTGGCTCTCTGTAGCCAGTGCAGGGAATTGGCCACCTCCCAGGGTTGGATTGGGCTTGGAGCAACCTGCTCCAGTGGGAGATATCCCTGCCCATGGCAGGGGGTTGGAATGAGATGAGCTTTAACACCCCTTCCAACCCAAACCATTCAGTGATTCTCTGATTCTATGAAACTCCTCCCCATCTTCACGACGTGTCCCTCTCAGGTGGAAATAAATGTACATCTGCACATGGTTCTTGATTTGAAATGACCTGCAGGTACAATGACTCCTGAAAGTCACACTGTCAAGGCTTGAGGGCAGAATCCCCATTTCAGAGGCTGCTTTGAACCTGGGCAGTGTAATTCACACTGATTTTCAGTAAGATGCAGCTTCCTAAGGCACCAGAACCATTCGGGCAAATATTTCTCAGTGGACACGGTATCCCACTGAGGCTGAAGGTGTGGAGCATCTCCATGGTGGTGCCAGGGAGAAGCAGGAGAGTTCAAAGTTGTGTATTCATGTGCTTAACAGTGCTGTGCCATTGTGTGAGGCCGTTTGTCAGCAGGTGTCAAAGTGCTTTATAGCCTGACTCCTCATGATCTCTGATATCAAGTAATGTAAATATGGAGCAAATGAGGCAGAAAGGAATGAGCCTCGGATCCTGGGATTGGAACAGACCCACTGAACTCAATTATGAGCAGTGGCTGCTCGCCAAGTCACTTCTCTGACATTGGGATGAAAAGATTGCTTACTCAATGTAATTCTTGTGTTTCCCCACCTCTTCGCTGCATCCCTTCCCAGCAAATCCTGCTCTCCTGTGGTTTTCCTCTGCTGGGTGTGCAGCTGAGCTCCAGACACACAGTTTTCCTGGAATTCAGTTCTCTCCCAGTACCTCTCCCTTCCTCTGTATCAACTCACACTTCTTGAATTCATTCTTGCTTTCTCTCTGCTCCTTCCTCAGTTTTCCTACTCCCCATTCACTGAGAGTAGACATCAAGACAAAGCAGTCTTACCCAAAAAGCTTCTGTTAAGTGGTGCATGCTCCACTTAGAAATTCTAGTTCTGTGTGTGAAACTAACTGCTCTAAAAAAAGGGGAAATGTTTAATGAGCTCTTTTTGTCATAATTTCCCTTCGTCTCCCCATTGAACATCCACATCAAGTTCTACCTGTCATGGTGTTTTTAGTAATAAGAGTCAGACTGTAAATACTCTTCACAGAGACTGTCAGTCACGTCACAATAAAACCTTCTCTCCTCATCAAAATGTCTAAACTATCTGCCTAAGAATTTCATGAAGGCTTTCAAACAACTCATCTCATCAAGATCCAAGGCATTGGAGCTGGTGCCTTACAGTGCAGGCAGTCATTGGGCTGGTGCCAGCTGCGTGGGGAATATTAAATGAGGGTGGAACAGACAGGGAGAAATTCGGCTGCCTTAGGACACTGTGAGAGGAGCAGATCAAGCTGGACCTGAGCACACTCAGGTTTAGAAGCCACAAGATCTGCCTGGTGGTCCTGGTGTGTTTGGGAAAGCTCAGTTTTGATTCTGGCTGGGGTTGCAGTGCCATTCCCACGTCTGGCTTCTCCCAAAGTTTGCATCAGTGGCTTTGCAGAAACAACTTGCAGCCTGGTGACGTTGGCTTCAGCCTCACAGTCAGGCTTCCAGGATCAAATTCTCAAACATGAGGAGAAAGGGAGTGCACAGTCCTGGTCTCTGGCCATCTGTGCTGGGAAAACTGTCCAGTTTTATTTACATTTGCTGAAAGAAACACCTGTGTTCAAATGTCCTGACTTAGTGACACTCAATTAAACCCCATGTTGGAGGTTTAATATTGCAGTGAGGGGTGTGCATTTTTAACAGGTACAGCTACTTGTTGCAAAATTGGAAAATGTATTTGTTTGTTAGGACAGTGTCTTGTGGCCTGGGTTGATGTTTTGGTGGACCTTTGTTTGTTTTTTAGACAGAATCATAGAATAGAAATCATGAAATGATTTGGATTGGAAGGGACCATAAAGATCTTCTGTTCCAGCCCCCTACCATGGGCAGGGACACCTTTCACTAGACTGGGTTGCTCCAAGCCCCATCCAACCATTTTTTTTTTTTTTAGCTATCTTTTCTGGGATATTTTTTGGTTTATTCCTTACAAAAAGCTTTAATGGCACAGAAAGCAGATGCCAGGTCCTCCTCCCAAATCTTCCCAGTTTATAACATCTTTAACATAAAGTGATGAAGTTCCTTCATGTGTGTTAAATTTATGTGGAATTTAACACCTGAGCTCAAAGTTAAAGGCATTTCAACCAGATCTTGAAAAACTGTTCTTGCATTACGAGGCAGAGCAAGACAATTCAGAAAGCTGCTAACCTGAATTCAGAGGTTACTCACATGAATTTCCAAAAATCAGGAGGTTTAAATGTTAGAATTAATCCATTGTTAAATGTATAGACAAGTAAAGATTGAGAATCTTAATCTGGATAGTTTCTGAGCATCTGCCCATGCAAACTTCATGTTTCAAAGTTCATTCTGGATTTTATATCAGGCCTGTCAAATAGCAGGTTTTAACAGTGCAGGAGTGCTGTTTCACAGATAGGGACAAAATGTCCTAATTTAATTGTTCTTTTATGCCATATGGATATTGTGGGCCACATCTTGAGCTGGTTTTAATCTGTAGGAGTTGTCCTGCTAGCAGGCTTTGCATCCCTGCATGGGTAATACCATTCCCCCAGTGTGATCCTAAACCCTGCTCCACCAGCAGAATGATTACATGCCATCAAAGCACTGAGTTCACTTCCTAGTGCAATCCTTTAGGATTTTGGGACATAATCACATGGCGTGGGGAAGCTGTAATCCAGCAGTGCTGCCCTTGATCAGTTTGTCACTGTTTTCTCTCTGTGCTGTGCAAGCAGCAAGAAGAGAAAACAAAAACAAAACAAACCCCAAAGCTGCAGGCTTTGCCTCAGTGACACAGTTTTCTTGGTGGGTGTAGGGCACAGGGGTGCTGCCGTGTGTGTGGCAGTTTAGATTTGTGTTTTTAATCCAAAACTTGGGCAATGTAAATTAATGGTAAACATTTCAGTGGGCCCTCACAGTTATGCAACCTGTTGGGTCAGGTGTCTAATGGCTTCATGTGTATTGGCATTCCTAAACTTCCCTGGGTGCCTGGGCATTTTTTTGGGTAATATTCTGCACCTTTTGATATTATCCAAAGTGGAGAAAAGAGTGTAGCTGAAGCATAGATGAATGTGATTGATTGTGGAACAAAGTTCTGTCACATCCTGTGAATTTTTGTCTTTTATTTAATATGACCAATGCAGATTTTTTCTGATAGCAGCTGATACATTAAATTGACAGCTGCACCTTGTGTTGATTCACTACTTTTGGATTTGCTCAGAGCCCTACAGCTCATAGTAATTTGCTAAAATATTTATTTACAGACAATCTGCTTTCTAACTAGTGAAGTTTGTAGCTCTACCTGGTCTGCATCACTTTATGCCTTAAATTTTATAATTTGCACAGCTTGGGGTTTATTCACAAATTAAAGATAATACACTTCTGGGGAAAGTGTTGCATGCACTTGGCACCAGTTTGGGGAGAAGTAGTAGTAAATTTTTGCAGATTCTTTCAGTGCTACCCTACCTTATTAAGTACAGAAGTACACAGGTCTTGACTTATTTGCCTGCTGAAACTCACAGGATCTTAAGGTTTGGAAAATACCATGATGGTATTCAGTAATGAAGGTAGAAATAACTTGTTTCTGAAGTTTGGATAGAGTTCCAGTCCCCTGTTGTTTTGAAAAGCGTTCGATACACCTGTCAAACGGTGCCGTGCAAGTGTTTTAAATAATAAATATGAGGTTGTGCCTAATTCCCTTCCACTGTTGAGTTTATTCCCTACAAGCATCCTGTCGCCATCCAGAAGTGGAGTTTGGCTCCCACATGGAAGTTTGGGTTCTCATCATCTCTTGTGTCTCCCACCTGCAGTTAAAGGAAGCCACCTCATGTCCCCAGGCTGTGATCTGGACATTAAAGGGCTCATCTTTCCCTGTCCTGACCCCATGTCTGGGACCTTTGCACCAGCACCCTCTGTGCCTGGGAAGTTTCATTTTCTTGGGAGTGTGTAGCCTGGGAGCAGCATGGGTCTGGCTCCAAGCTGGAGTCACTCTGGTGGACTCTTGATTTATCAGAGTCTGTCAGAGAAAAGTGGTAATTGAAGCATTTTAAATACCATTTCCTACAAGAGTAAATACCTCAAGTACACTGGGAATTCAGAATTAAGTTCCCTGCAAGTGAAGGGAAAATAAACAAATGAGTAAGCGTCTGTTTTGATCATATGAAGAGTTCCTTAATTTAAAGGAAGCTGTTGAGCAACAGTGGAGCAATTCAATTCCCTCAACACGCCTCAGTAATCTGGGATGTCAGTTACATCCAGCAGTCCCAATTCTTCAGCTGTGCAGGATTGGCTAACAGGAGTTTTAACCAGCACATCCAGTGCTTCCCAGTCACCAAACAAAGGAAACTGGACAGCTGGAGAATGCAGTGAAGCTCAAGGCTGCCCTGCAGTTGGATACATCACGCTCAGGACTTGGGTTTATGGCTTCAGGAGAATTCCCTGAAGAAGAATGGCCATGACCATTCAGAGTTACCCTGTGAAACTGAAAAGAGGAGCTTCAAAGAGGAGAATTCCCATGTCCCATGGCATTCTGAGCACTGGATTTGTACCCTGTGCAAGTGTCAGATGCCCAAAGTGCCTGTATTTTGGATAAATATCCATCAGTGGTTTTATGGCAGCTCATGTTGCTGACATGACCTGTACTGGTTGGGAATTGCTTCCATCCCTGGAAGTGTTCGAGGCCAGGCTGGATGGTGCTGGGAGCAACCTGGGATAGTGGAAGGTGTCCCTGCCCATGGCAGGGGGTGGTACTGGATGAGCTTTGAGGTCCCTTCCAGTCCAAACCATTCTTGATTCCACAATGGAATGTTCACAGCAGCCTTACGAGGAGAGGGTTGTGCTCAGCTGTACCTCTGTAAATCTGGGCTGGTAACAGCAGCCTGTACCTGGGAAGGTTCATGGCATTTGAGGATCTTTAGGATCTGTAGGAAGCTGGAGATTGCAAAGACACTGATAATTTTTTCTTGACACGCGTTCTTCTGTGTATTCTCTTTAATTGGGAAGTAATTGAGCAATTCTTTGTTGAGTTCCCATGCTACTTCATTAATTCAGCAGTAGTTCTACAGGAAAACAACGTCTGTGGGATGTTTCCAGTGCGTCTCAACCTACCAGACACAGTTTGACTGATGAGGGGTTTAGCCATGATGCTGACATGCTCCTTCATTATGGTTCTAATTGTTTTTTTTAGAATGAATTGTAGTTAATTAGCAAGCTGCTTTGCAGCTCATGGAGCTTGTTGCAGTACCAACAGTTACAGTGTAAGGTGTGAGCTACTGGGGCTTTGCTGAGCTGCAATAACCACGTGAACCATCAGAAAAGTTAATTGCCATAGCCGAAATATTTACATGTTCAACTGAAATAAGATAGAAAATCTTCAGTTTGACCAACCATTTGACTTGTCATTAGACTTCCATGTGAAATCCATGTTAGAGAGAGGGAATTGGAGATGCAGAGAGGCTGTGGTCGGGTGACTCCTCTTTTGTCTGCTGGGCTGTGTGGTACAGCACTCACCCTGAATGCAGGAAACCAAGTTTAAATCCCTCTGCTGCCTTAAAAGAGTTGAATAGCTAATACCCAGCTCAAAGGTTAATTACTAATTGCTGGTTATTTGCTATATTTAGTATCCTTCATACTCTTTTTTTCTTGCTGAGCTCCGTAGCAGAGTACAAGTTAATTACCACGTATTTTTTTCATGCTTTTAAGCACCATCTTTGCTCCATTCTCTGAGATTACAAAACCATGTTTTGTAAGATGCTACTTTTATCATCTTGTTTGCAAAAGTACACAGTATTAAGCAGGTTTTCTCGTGCCATATGTCAGCGTAGATCCCTTGCTGCTGCTGAAAAACAGACTGAGTAGCAGAAGTTGGATATTCTGTCTTGATATGTGTATGGGAGTGAAAGAAGAAGGTGCTTCACACTCATGTTAGCATAAGAGCCCTGTTTTAGATTTCCCTTTTAATATCTGAACTTCTACTTTGCTTAGAAAAGATATTTTTCAGAGGACTTGATGATGAGAGGGAATACTGTAGTGGAAGTGGATTGGTTTTATGAGGTTTATGAAAGCTGCAGTTTACTTGTCTCTTATCCTTGTGGGTGACTTCCAGGTCAGGATATTCTGTGATTCTGTGATTACCATTGCTTCTGCACTCTGGAGTTCTCTCCAGCTCTTGGATAACAAGTTATTTTTTAGTGAATAGTGAAAAGTGTCACGAGGAATTCTGCTGCCGGCTTGGAGTGCTTTAAAACTGCTCCTGGCTTGCAGTGGTGCTGCTGCTGCTTTAAGGAGCCAGATTTACATATTTCATGTTTGAAAGATTTACAGGATGTCTCACATGCCTGTATAGGAAGATGGAGCTTTCATTACAGGTTTAATGTCACCAGGATACAAGGATTAATTCTCCTTCCTCCGCCCTGGCCTGCGCGGCTGCTCGTGAGGGACTGGTGAGCTCCTGGCAGGCTGAGCTGGAGGGGTGTTTCACATCCAACACCGTGCCTTTTGGAATAATTAAACCAAGCTTTTACATCACTCTGGGGAGGAATCCTCATATGGAGAAAGACCAAGAGCTGGAGCATCTCTCCAGGCTTCTGGTTATCTTCTGTCGGGTGCTGGGGGAAGGAGGGAGAGGGTTGTTGACTTTGATTGCCAAGTTTGAGCTCTTTGGTGTGGAAAAGCTGAACCAGAGGAAGGCTCAAAAGGGTGAATTTTGCCCATGTTGCTTCCTTGACACGGCCACTGTGGAAGGCTGACCCATGCTCCAGCAGAGAGGGTCATTTCACCCTCAGGAAGCGTCTCCTCTCTGTGTGTGATGCCGAGCACGAGCTGATGGAAGGCGCGGCTCGAGTGCTGCGTGGTAGCTGGGCACTGGGGGATGCACCGTGACGTGTTGGGCAAATGTCGCCTGCAAGGTCCTGCTGCAGCACAGGTGGGGATTTCTGGTGGTCCACTGAGCACTGGGTGCTCGTTCCCTCTGCGCTGGGAGCTGGGTTATCCTTCAGCTGCTCCCACGGAGCCAGCACAGCCGCTGGAGCTCTGTCCCTGGGGCTGGAGGGTGGGGGGCAAACAAGGGGGCTGTCAGAGCACAAAGTGATGAACTGCTGGCCAAAACTGGGCCCTCCTGAAGGTGTAAAGCTGCCTGCTTTCGTTTAAGAGCATTTTCAAAGTCTCTGGAGTTCCTTGAGTGGATGGACACAGCTTTTCTCACACTTTCCTCACCTGGGGCTGTGGGAACACAGGGTCAGCCCCAAGAAGGTACAGGACTGCATCTGTTCCTGACTGTGCACAGCAACATTATCTTCCTTTGGCTTTGCCTTTTCCCATTCTTTTTTTCTTCTCTTTTCTTCAGCTCACTGATGAGGAGGGGGAAAAAGTCATTCTAGGCTGTTTGTGAGATTTTTAAGTGACATGGGATTACTGGCTGGTAACTTGTATGAAGCTTCTCAGTCACCTTACACTTGATTTTCGACAGCTTGCTGTTGTTGGTGTATGCAGAAATGAAGTCTCCAACACTACAATAAGTGTTACCCAAAATTCAGCATTCTGAAGCGATAATATGTGCTGAATGTGTGGATGAATGCAGATGTGAGGGCAGTATATTCCCATGTATATTTACATAAACACAAACTATAGATATAAATACAACTTGAACTGACTTACATAATTTTCAAAATTGCTGTGGAAAGAAAATAATTATCTTCATTATGTTTACATTGATGTAGTAGTTTCCCTTGTTAGAGGAGTGTGTGTTTTTTTCTGTGGATACTTGACCTTAGAGCTTTCATTCTCCAAAAGTCAGTCATTCTTTTTTCCCCTGAGGATGTTAAATCCCTT
This sequence comes from Aphelocoma coerulescens, assembly GCF_041296385.1. NCBI lineage: Eukaryota > Metazoa > Chordata > Aves > Passeriformes > Corvidae > Aphelocoma > Aphelocoma coerulescens. The sequence continues at coordinate 29,146,344 of NC_091022.1, read as the reverse complement.
CTTTCACCAAGCCAGGGAAAAGTTCCATTAATGTAAGCAGGATCAGAGCTCACTGGGTATGCTTACTGCTGAATTAATAAATATTTGGGAAAATAAATTGCTGTGTCACAAGTGGTAAAATTGCTTTATGCACCAGAAGATGAAATTTAGCATAAATGAAGTGTATGTTTGCCCCACATACCAGCAGCATTCAGACTCACTGTTTTGACTGCTTGATTTCATATTTGCGCTCACAGCAAGATGGAAAGGGGTTTTTGTTTCAATGCTGAAGTCAATAATTATGGAGGTTATCATTTTCATGCTCAGAAATTCATGTCATTTTCATAAATCATCTCATTTCATAAATCATGCTTTACAGCTGGAGAATGGAAACTTATTGCTGGACATTGATGAAAATCTTGTTTCAGTCACTCAGGTAAGGTTGTAACACTAAAAAATATTTTAAGGAAATATAGCTGAAATCATCTATAGGAATAGTGCAACTGGAAAATGTTCATCTTGGGATTAACTTCACTGGAACGTAGCTAATATCAGATGTGAGTAATCTTAATGAAGCATAAGGGGTGAAATCAGTTCTGTAGTGACAGTGAAATCACAGAAATAAAAGGTGAGTGTTTGGTGTCCGGGATCTCGTGTGCTGCAAGTAGATAAAGGCAGCTCTGTGTCAGAGAAGATGCATTTGCTTATTCAGGCTGACAACTAGGTTGTAGAAAAAAGATTCCTGAACCATTTGGGACTTCAAAATCCACCTCCAAGTGTTGCTGTTGAAAGCTGCCTCCAGTCAGTAAAAGAAGGTGCTGTGTTCCCACTAAATTTGTGTTTACATTCTCTGATGTGGTTCTGTAGCTCCTGTTGCATATGAAGTTGCTATTCTGTAAAAAAATAACTCCCCTGTAAATGTATTTCTTTTTCCTGGGGAATATTGTGAGTGGGGGTTTATAATAACAAAGTGCTGTTGGCTTTCCTATCACTCTCTCCAGCTGCCTGTTTAGAAATGTGTCTGCAGAGCTTTAACAGAATTATATCTGTGAAGAGTATCCAAAGATCCATCACCTTGAAGCACTCTGAAAAGTATTACTATTCCCATTATCCAGGAGTATGGAGGCACAGGGATCTGAGTTACCACCTTTCAAATGCATGTCATATAATCCAGAGTTCAAAAGTATACTGACTATCAATTTCCAGTATTCCTGTGAAACCTATAATATTTTTTCCACAAAAAATGTATAGCTTTGCACACAGCTGTGTGTATCCTGCCCTCTCCCATCCTTTCCCTGGCTTGCTCATCTGCTCCCTCACGTGGGATGGAGGCACAGGGGAGCTTTTGCTGATGGAAAGGACACAAGTGTTCCTTAGCAAACAGTGAATAGTTCACGAGGGGGCAGGAGAAGGGCAGGTTTGGGCTGCTGCTAAACAAGCAGTTTGGAGAGATGAGAAGAAAGTGGCTCTTGGAGTATTTCAGTATACTGACACCTCTTGAGTCAGTAGTGCCTGCAGGAGGCTTGAAGTGATTTCCAAGTGAGTGCTGCTGTTGTCATTATTCCCACTTCCCTGGGCATTTTAACAACCCTTGCCTAATGTTTTTGTGCACACTGCAGAAGGGACTTAGGCTGGGTTTGTTGCTTGTTTGGGGTTTTTTTCAGAAGCTACTCCTAGTAGCATTTTAGTACAGAGCACTAGAATTGGTGTACCCTGAAGAAAACGTGGCTTTCCCTCTTTTTCCCTTCTGCATTTCCATGCAGATACTTAGAGGGATATAACAGCCCATAAGAAAAAAATGCATTGTCATAGCACTAAAGCAATGGGATCTTTTTAATATAAGACATGATGTGAGAAAATGTGAGGTAATTCATCCCTGGGTACATCGTTAGACGTGAAGCTGAGAATCATCCGAGCTGCTTAGACAAATTCCGTGTCTAAGTGATTTTGGTGTTGCTCTTATGTATGGGAATAGAGACTGGATTGAAAAAAAATGTATGAACTTCTGATATGTGTAGTCTTACTCCTTAAGGGATCATTTTTAATGGAAGGTTGAAGGCAGGAAAAAAATCTTGGGGTGATCTTGGTCTCTTGGAAGGTTGTAAAGCCAGTTTGGTTAATGTCCAGAGAACTCAGGGGCTGCTTTTGCAGGACAAGACTCAACTGAATGTCAGACCTGTCTGTGTAGCAGCAGGATCCAAGGTTTATGTGCCTTAGATGGGGAGGAGATTCAATGAGCTATATTAAGATTTACATTAAATCTTGTTCGTAATGAGAATTGTGGCTTCCCACGTTTTGTGGGTGTGGTTGGGTGTGATACTGGGGGAAAACCTGTAAGAAAGGTAGTGGAGAAGGCAAAGTTCTGAGTTCCCACCAAAGCTTTCCAGTATAACCACCCTGGTAAGGATGGTGGATGGGGTTTAGGTGTCCTGCAGAGCTCTGAGGGATCTGTGCTTTAACATCCCTGAACTCCAGCTGAATTCTTTTGCAGGTGGGTGGAAGAGAGTAAATTTGCTCTAGAACATGTGAAGGAGCTTTGATTATGCAGCCACTCGAGTTGCTTCTTATAATAAACTGTGTTTTCTCTTCTGGTCCAGTTAGCCAGGCCTGCATGGGTGACCTGTTTTGAGCTCCCACAGAAGGTCCTGAGGAAATATTTCTAACAATAATTTAATGTGGAGCCACAAACTTGTGATAACCCAGTTGTGCATCCTCCTTCAAGTCCACTTATCCAGGTCACACCTGTCCCATGGGCAAGGGGAAATAAGGCAGCACTTTAGAAGCCCTTCCTTTCTGTATCATTCTAGCACTCCATGTGCTGCTGCCATGCTTTAAAACCTTGAAGTGAGGGTTTAGAAGAGGAGCCAGGGAAAAGGACTGGCCATAAATTATACTTGGAGCTTGCTGATGTTAAAGGCAGAGCAGTAATGCATCCAGTCCTGTTCTGGATAGTTGTTTCATGTTTTACTCTTTTTTTTTTTTTTTCTGGTGAATTCCCTACAGAATTGTTTTATAGTCAGTTGTTGGCTCTTTGGGTCCATCAGCAATATTAAAATCCCACAGCTTGAGCCCTTGTTTGGGCCATGTGGGACTTCACAGTTGAAGCCTGCAGGGCTTTGGGGAGGTTTATCTTGTTTGCTGTTACCAGATAACTTTACAAGTTGTAACTTCTTAACTCACAGTTTCTTCTCCTCAAAAGATAAATGGAATTTATTTTTTCTTCTCTTTACAGGCTGTTACCCAACTAGAGCTTTTTGGGGACATGTCCACTCCTCCTGATGTAACCTCTCCCCCAGTGAGTACCCAAGGAAACTGCGCTGTGCTTTTCCCTACGTGCTATTTTCAGCACATTTATTGAGTACATTTACAATTTGTGTCCTCAGCCATACCAGTGGGGAGGATTTCAAAGTAGTTTTTGGGTTGCAGGAAAACAAAAGCGAAGCAGATTGAACATCCAGTCCCTGCTTCACGACAATGTGCAAAAACACCTTCAATTTTTATTTTTCTGCTCTAGTGTTAGGTGTCACATAAGGTGCAGCCTGAGCTGCAGATCTGCTTCCCTGGGGTTTGTCAGAGGGAAATGCTTCAGGGCACTCCCACTGCACTGCAGAAGATCCAGTTACAGCCTCATCTTTCATGTCTCTGGATCCACCAAGCGCAGATCCCAGAACTGCTGTTAAAGGAGGGAAGGCAAAACAGTAAAGAGAGGGAGACAGAGAGAGAAAGGGCTGGATGTATTTTAAAGGCAAAGAAAATTTTCTCAACACGTTTTTCAGCATTATAAAATGACAAAACAATAATTTTCTTGTAAAGCTTTTGAGCCTTACATTAAGCTGTAGGGAAGTGTGAATATACTGAGAAAACTGAGGCGCTGTGAGGTCGGGAGCCTCAAATCTCCAAGTTCTGGGGCATGTGTGGGACTAGATGTTCAAAGCCCTGTCTGCTCATCCTCACCTTACTCAACTGGATTTGGCTTCTCCTTTAATGTAGACCTATGGTTCTGATCCTGTTGGTTAATGAGAAGCAATATTTATTCACTTTTCCATAAATCCTGTGGATATTTCATTTACTTTAAGTCTTTCTAAAGTTAGTGTCTTGGTCACTGCCTTTCCTGGTTGTCACCTAAAGTCTAAAATCACAAGTCTGTATGTTCTGGAGAAAGAAAATATGTCAATATTTTGCATGTGATGTATTCCAGGAAAATTTCATCTTGATTTTTTTCCTCTGATAGGAAGTTTCTCCATTTCTTTCTTTTTCTTCCATCCCCAGGAAATTCTAATACTTTTGTTTCTATTTCTTCTTTCCTTCTATGTCTTCCTGTTCTTTCTTCTTTCTCATTCTTCACTCCAAACCTGGATTTTTAGCAATGTGCAGCAGAAACTGCAGCTGATGTGTCACCCTTGTGTTTTATCCCTGTCTCCCTGCAGACTCCTGCTACTCCAGGTGATGCCTTTATCCCATCTTCATCCCAGTCACTTCCTGCTAGTACAGACATGTTTGGTTCTGTACCTTTCAGCACCGCTGCCGTACCCTCAGGTAAGAAATGCACTGGAATTATAGTCCTGACTCAGATTTGGGGATCAGTGCCCAGCTCTGGTTTGCATTTCAGTACTCAGGGCACTGATTTTAGCAGCGTGGAAGTGGGGGAAGGCTTTTGAGGTCAGTGCTTCAGGGCAAGGCAAAGCAAGTCTGTAACAAGCAGGGAGTACATTAGTCTGAATTTGCCTACATTTTTTTTTAAAGCAAAAGCCAAAAAAGTCACTGGGAGTTCTAGCATAGTTCAGCCATCTGGATAACAAAACTTCTAAGTTCAGTAGCAAGAGAGGAAACGGCATTTAGTTTACATTTGGTGGTAGTGGTGAATATCCTCTGCTGTCCCCAGTAAACAGAGCTGAGAATCTAATTGCACTCCAAAGGTATTCCACTTTGTCAAATCCTGAGATGTCCTTTAGACTTCCCTGTGTTCCTCGAAGTGCTCAGAATTCAAAAGCTGGGTGCATTCTAAACCAGCACTGTGGTTTGATTGCTGATCTCTCCTCACGCTCTCAGCTCCACTTAGGAAAAGAAAGGAGGAGGAGGAGTGCCTTGAGTAATTCAGCAGTGACTTTCTAATTGGTTAACTCCTGATGGCACCAGATCAGCCACTCAGAAAGGTTACAGTGGCAGGGAAGTGTTTGGGGATAATGTCAGATAGAAACCTTCGCTGCTGGGATGAGGTCACAGGGGGGGCGAGATCAAAGGACATCTGGAGAATCCATCCTGGACATCTGTTGGAACAGAAATGTGTCTGAGCTACTGCTCCTTTCATCACTCAGCAATTTGGTCTCTCAAAGTTCAATTCCTTATTTTTTAATTTTATTGGGTTTTGGGCTTTTTGCTTCACACTATAGCAGCCATCCTTACATTTACGATTACAAAACAGCCTAGGAATAAAGCAAAGAGGAGAAGGTACAGGAGGACTGAGGAAACAGGTTAGAAACGAGAGTTTAAAAGCTATAGCAGTATTAAAATTGAGAGAGAAGTTACATTATATGAAGTATTAGTGGTAAGTATTGAATTTAAATGTGAAACAGCATTATCTGTAAAGCACAGTACTTCTGTCAGTGGAACATAATTATATAAGGTAGTTTAATTTGTAAAAATTTTTACAGGAGTTTTACTTTCAGAGCATTTTTGTTGTTGTTGTGAATAAAAAAGCCACCTGATCCTATAATTCCTGCACAGTCAAACTCTTGCTGTTTATAAAGGAGGCTTCAGGTCTGACAGGAAGCAATTATAATTTCAGTTTAAATCTTTAATTTCCTCCTCAACTGGAGGGGGTTATGTTAGCCTAATACCTGGAGCAGTTTGTTGTTAATAGGTATTTAGTGCAGCAGAAGCTCAAGATCTTTTTGATGTTCTCAAGTAATTGGGTAATAACCAAGTGTGTGAGGGTTTTAATCTGAAATCATCTAGGTTGGATTTTTTTATTATTATTATTAGTAGTAGCATTATGATGCAATTTGAGATGATTGCTTTGCAGAGTCCACCAGCCTGTGGTTCTGTCTATGAGTATTTCTTCAGTGATGTGAGTTCAGCCACGTTTTCAGTTTTCTTTCCGAGGGTGCTGCAGTTCTGGGATCACCGGTGCAGCTTTGCACGTTTCTGATTTATTGTGTCGCTTTTCCTGCGTGCTCTTGACAGCAGCATTAAAATCTTCCATCCCATTTGTTTCCCCCCCTCTCCTGCTCTCTCTATTCTCCGAAGGTTATGTTGCCATGGGAGCTGTCCTGCCCTCCTTCTGGGGACAGCAACCACTCGTTCAACAGCAGTTGGCCATGGGTGCTCAGCCTCCAGTTGCTCAGGTGATGCAGGGAGGACAGCCCATCGCGTGGGGCCAGCCCGGGATCTTTCCTCCCACCCAGCAGCCGTGGCCATCCGTGGCTGGCCAGTTCCAGCCAACTGCCTTCATGCCAACACAAACTGTTTTGCCTTTACAAGCAGCCATGTTTCAAGGTACCATTGCTCCTATAGCCACCGTTCCACCCACGAGCGACTCCAACAGATCGAGTCCGCAGACAGACAGGCCCAGACAGAAAATGGGAAAAGAAATGTTTAAAGATTTCCAGATGGCTCAGCCTCCACCAGTGCCATCAAGAAAACCAGATCAGCCTTCCCTCAGTTGTACCTCAGAGGCCTTCTCAAGTTACTTTAACAAAGTTGGGATGGCACAGGAAGCAGATGATTGTGATGACTTTGACATCTCTCAGTTAAATTTGACTCCTGTGACTTCCACGACACCATCTACAAATTCACGTGAGTATTTATGTGCTTTCAGCCATCCCTTTCCTTGGACGTTGACTGCTCCTCAGAGCACTTCTGTCTCTTTTTAAATTCCAACCCAGATATGTATTGAGAACCTTCATGCATGGTCTGGCTTATTAAATGTGTTCCAGCCATAGAGGAGAATATCAGAGAGGAATTCCAGAGGCCACAGAAATAAACAGCACAGATAGCTACAGTCTGTAATTTAATTTCTAAGACAGTAATACAAGTTTTGTGGTGGGGACATGCAAGCTGGTTGGCAAATTCCCATGGCATTCAACCTTACAACTGGTTTTGCTTATGTCCCATCCATACTTTGCAGAAATTAGGGGATGGGTATTTATTTTTTAGCAGCTTGATGTATTGGACATGTGGGGAAATTCACTGAAGAGCTGTAAAATAAGCTTATGGTGTTTGTAGCATGGGGATGGGGGATTTTGCAGGCTGCTGAAAAGAGGAATTCATGAGATTCACCAGGGGTCAGTCACAGACGTGTTTCACTTACCTGCCACAGGGCAGGCATTTCACACATCCCTCTTGTAATATAGTGGTGCCTCCCAGCTTCATAAACACATAGACCAGATGCAGCCAAACTTAATTTGGAAGTTGCCAGATGTATTCAAAGACATGGGATTGATAATGAGGACTGTGCCTGAATTTACCTCCTGCAGCTCCTTGTTAGAAAATGATTCTCAGGGGTGGTAAAAGTTGTGGGATGTAAAGCATGAGCAAATGTTGTGCTGCAGTGTCTTTTTGAAGAAATCAACAGAGTAATTGTTGCTGTTACCTTAATCCTTGTTTAGCTCCAACCCCTGCACCCAGACAGAGTTCTCCATCAAAATCATCAGCATCCCATACGAGTGACGCTGCTGCAGACGACCTCTTTGAAGAGGGCTTTGAAAGCCCGAGCAAAAGTGAGGAGCCAGAGGCTGTGAGTAGCAACAAGGTTTCTAAATCCTCATTGTCTCCTTTTAGCTAGAAAAAACGGCAGCTAATTAAATGTTGTTCTGTAGTGTCAGAAATAACTTTTCCAGTAGGGCTGGGTGGTGCTTACGGGGGAGCTGCAGCCAGAATTCCCGTCCTGCTTTGGGTTTGACAGCTGACAGCACAACGTTTCTGCTGATATGCACTAGCACTGCATACAAGGAACCAAACTCAGAGTTCATATGTAAGGCTGTACATGTTAGTTATATCCAATGTCCTCTTTAGCACACCAGCACTCACTTTACTCATGGTAAGGAAATCTAGGGTAAAACAACAAACATGCTGAGGCTGCAGAGGAAGATGTGAGAGTTTGTGTGTTAAAAGATGATGGTTGATGTTGTCTTGCACATTCTTGCATCCCAGTTGCTTGCCTAGCTACGTTCCTCAATGTTCTGGCCCTCAGTATGTGATTTCTTTGCCTTTATAGACCAAAGCAAGAAATGTTATCCAAGCAATGACTCTAAATCACCAGGTGTCTTAGGGAGGTAGGAGCCTGAGTGAGCCAAAGGCTAGAGGGGGTCAGTACAACAAAAAGTGCAAAATAACCCAAGCTTGGACTCTTTCTATTTCACATGGCTTTCAGGGCCTATTGCAGTTGTGGTTGGCCTGATCCACTACCTTCTGAAGTCTGTGGCACCTCCTGCCTGGGCTCCAGCAGGAACTGGTGAGGTCCTTTGCTGCCTGCAGCAGCTGTAGGGAACCACTACAGCTTTTGAGAGCGGCTCAGCGGCGAGGTCTCACTCTCTGGTTTTCATGAGATAGGATGTACTTGTTATGCCCACAGCATGAAAATAACCTCGTGTTGACTTTTCACTTTCTATTGTTGAGAAAAAAAGGTGTTATGTTCTTGTATTCTAGCCTGATGGGTCTCAGGCCTCCTCCAACAGTGATCCCTTTGGTGAGCCAACTGGTGATACTATAAGTCCACAGGTCGGTAGCTAGATAGCACAGGTTGGGGTAGGTATCTGTCCTTTTTTTCTCTACACCTTGAGGTCTTCACTTACTCTTCCACCAGTGCCTGCCATTGCTTTCATGGATGCATGGTTTATTTTTTTCCTTTTCATCTCTTCCGTTTGACCTCTCCATCCTCCACAGTGCATTCCTCGTGCTTGGTGGTCTGCATGGCTTTTGCCATTTACTGAGTGTTGCAGCTTATGCAAATATGTGTGTTTCAGCTGCCTGCATGCCTTAAAGAAATGTAGACTTATTTTACTTTGTGTTCAAGTTCTAAGGGCAAATAGGGAAACGGAGCCATTACTAACAACGTATTAGGCAGAGCATTTTTTTTATCAAAGCCACCCTGGCCTTCAGTCAGATGTAACATATTAAATGGAATAAGACATCTTACCCACAGACATAACAATCATTAAATAAAATTATGTAATGATACATGAGTGTCTCTACCCTAAATCAATGTGATAATCAGTAGAAGAAGCACGTTTATTATCTGCATGTAAAAAATATTGAAATGGGTTTGTGTATTTTTATCTCCAACTGCAAATTAAAAACATCTGAAAATTATCATCATTCACATTACCATTGGCATACTGATGTTTTAAAAATTATTCATCAATGTAAGTCATTTAAACCCAGACAGACGGGAAAGATGATCTTTTCATCTTTTGTGTTACAGAACACGTAGAAAATGTGGCTGCCTGTGAATGTTCTGTGATTTGTTTCAATATAGTAAATATGTTTTGCCAAAAAGACAGTGAAGCTACAAAGTTTTATGAGTGCTGAGCGCTGTTATTCCATCCAAATACTCTCTAGTGTTGCTGTTTGAAGAATATGTTTCATTATCTTCTCCCTGTCTGCCACTCCTGCTTGGTATTGCCCAAATACATGATCTGATACAGCTTCTGTGCTCCAGCACAGAGCTCCTGGAGCAAATCCAGAGCAGTGGGAGAACCCTTTCCCGTTTTGTACAGAAATTGCACTGGGTTTGCCAGTGACTTAGCCATCCTGAGTTTAGTTTCAACTCAGAATTAATAGTTTCGTTAGGAGTCAGTTGACGTTGTGCATTACCTATGATTTTAAAAAATCTTACAGTAACTTAGCTTTGATCCACTTGGGAATAATGAGAATCTCTCTTAATAATATGTGGTGCTGTGAGAGGGCATCTCCCCCTTGTGTAGCTTCACCCATGCTCAGCTCCTGGGGGCTGCAGCAACAGTAGCATTAAGCTTTGTGTCTCCTCGAGTCTACAGCAACAGTGTGAGGAGAAAGTCAAGCTGGGATGAGCTGCTCCAGCAAGAATGTTCATTATTTACTCCAGTGAGAGCTGCTGCTGCAGATAGATGGTGCCACGTAATAATTTGGCTGCCATTTGGCCAGCACTGACATCCCCAGCTTCACACCACTCCAGGAGTTCTTTCCTGGATCATGAAACAGGATTTGCCATTTATCTGAGTCCTGCACTCTGGAAAGCCCCATACATCTGTTTATTATGGTTTATCGTAGGGTGGTTCTGAAATTCAGAGCTGCCAGGACAGTGTATTACCAGTGATTCCATATGGTTTTGCTGCATTTTTCGTTAATCCCTGTAGAGCCTCGCATCAAATATGTATAATTCTCAGAAATATATTCTGGGAAATGTTAAATAATGTCCCTGATTATCGTATTACAGTAATTCCTAAAAGCTGTAGGCAGGAACAGGAAGCTGAACAAAAAAGAAAGCTTCTCTCCAGTGAAGTTCCACTAATATCGTTGTGCCTGTGTGCAGAGCCATTCAGCAGCAGTCCGTAGGAAATCCACTTCCCAAAGCCAGCCCATCTAATGCTGAAGCCTGGTGTCATCAGAGCAATGGGAAGTCTAATCTCCATGGAAAATTATCAATTCAGGACTTACTATGGAGTTGTGTACTGAGCTCTGCATTGGGGCAGAAACTTAATGGGGAGAAACATGTCGTGCAAAAGAATCAGAGTCTGCATAAAAGCCACTTTTGTGGCTTGGATGGGAGATTACTTCGCTCTTCAGAACGTGGTTCGTACCCCAAGAACAGCACAGTAGCAACTCAGCTGAATGGACCTCTCAGGAACAGAGCATTGTGTGCAGAAATGTCAAATCTGTCTGTTCCCAGCATCTCTGAGAACAGCTCTGCCCATACAATATCTTTATTTATCTTGATGTAGTCAGAATACTCACCTGCCTGGTTTTTTGTACCCTGATCTTTCAAGGTACCACAGCAGTTTGGTTTCTTGATTCCTTCTGATACTCCGTATTATCATCTAGTTACTCTCTTCTTCTCTCCTGTTTTTCCTCTTTTCCTTTTGCAATCTTCAGCTCTCAAAATCCTCATCCTTCCAGCAGCTGTTCTAGAAGTCACCCTTCCAGAAATAGCTGTGACCTCTTAGTAGGCAAATGTGATATTTTATGGATATATTACATTGTTGTCCCTTTATGGTTGAAGATAAGAAGCAGAAAGGCCCAAATTCCACAGGTGAAATAAGATTAACTCTTTGCAGAGCTGTTCATTGTATTTGTTCATGCATGGCATTGAGGATGGATAGTGATTTTCCAGAAGGGGTGAAGAGAATACAGAATAAGACGACTGCCATCTTCAGATGATTTATGTTTAATCCCTACTGCTGTCTCCAGATTGTGTGGGGAGTAATTGTGGTAAAAGAAGAGGGAGGGAAAGAACTGTTTGTAGGTGTGATCCTACCAAATGTGTTAAACATTTCTTATTGTTGACATTTTACATTAAAGCAGGAAGTTTTGAACAGAGGAACAAATGCAGCTCTATTGAGCTGCTGCCCAGCCCAAAACTTGCACTGGCAATCATTCATGAGAGATTCTCAAGAAACCTTCAAAACATTTGTGGCTAGAGCACATCTCCCTGAAAAAAATTGTTCAGTTGTTCTGAGAAATGTGTGCAGACAATAAGGAGCCCTCAAAATGTGTCACACCCTTCACGATGCCATCAGCACTGTCAGGAGAGCAACAGTTCATTAGAATATTTGTCTGTCAGCTTTTGGTGGTGCTTTGGTGGCCTGCTGCCATCATCCATCTTGGAGCAAGTGCTGTGCTTGGTGATAAATGTTCCTAAAAATCTTAGTCAGCTCCAGGATGGGCTGCTGTAACTCCTTTTTGGGCTGGTTTTAGGAAGTGGAGAGAATACAGGAACTTAGAGACAAAGCCTTGGGTTGCCTGGGAGCTTTTTGAGCCTCAGGAGGGAGTATCAAGCTGATTCTGCATCCTCCTCTTACTTCTGCCCTTTTTCTGTTGCACCAGGACTCTGAATGGGCTCAAATTATTAAAGGCTGTATTTGCAGGACCTGTTCCAGTCCTTCACCTGGCTCAATAGGGACTGGATAAAGTCCAAAGAGAAATTTCTAATTACAGGTGACCTCTTCTTGCTGTAGGCTCTAAAGCTGTTGTTCTTGAGCTAAAGACACAGCACTGGGCAGGGCTGGGAACCTGAGAGAAGTAGTGTTGTGTCTTTGGAAGGGGATCACAGGTTGGGAAGTACTACTTCACTCCAGAGAAACCCTAAAAGTGGCATTTCAGGTCTCATACTCAGTTGGTTGCTCGTATTTCCCAGGAAATCTGGAGGGGCATGAGCAGAGAAATTCAGGCTGCTCTGTGAACAGGGGCATCCTGCAGGCTTGCCTTCATCTCTGCTGCTGCAGTCTCCTTTAAGCTGTCCATTTTCATGTGGCCAGGTCATACAAGGGCTTCTCACCTCTTCAGTGTCACCAAGCCTGCCCGAGGTAGCCTTGTACCCTTCCATTCCTCCAACTTCTTCCTCTAAACAAGGGACAGAATTCTTTGTAGCTTTGTCTAGAGCTGTGTTCTTGCCGATTTGCAACCCAACAATTCAATTTAGGGACAAGTTCTCCTTGCTTCCTCTGTGATGAGGTCATTTAAAAGTTCCCTGTCTTCTGCACGACTGATTTTAAAAATCTCCTTATGAAAATTTAGCATCTTTGAGACTTCTGAACAATTTGCTTCAAATTGGCCATTAGGTTCAAATGTTACGAAGGAGAATTGACAGATACGTAGATGGAAGGCTATGTGGATGACAGATCTGTAGATGGAAATCACTGTGTGGCTACTGTTTTGGGAGAGGGGCCCAGAAATACTCAGTGTTTCTTGGCTGCATTTCATTTTTATATCAGGACCAAGATATGGAGCAGGTTCATCTTTCTGAGTAGTTGTCATTGCTTTTTGATTTTATGGATGTGCAGCATCCATCTCGCTACTAAAATGACAGAGATTTTTAGAATGCTAATAATTAAACTGGATATTTGAGACTAGAAAGTTTTCTTGGGTAGGTTTATGTTAAGAACAGAGACACTCTCCAGGCATAATCCTGAATTAGAAGGTTGTTGCTGATGGAGGCTGTAAGAAAAATAACCAAGTATTAATAATTAGCAATAAGTAATAAATAAAAGCTGCCTGTTAATGAGGCAATAGGAATGACCTGTTTTATCACCAAAGGTATTTAATTTGAACCCCGCTTGCCAACTTTACTCCGTCCTACTTTGCCTATGGGTCAGCATGCAAAAAACATAGAAGATGCTTCACACTCCCACCCCCTTCACTTGCATCCCCAGCACAAGATGCTCATTTTGTGTGGCTCTCCAGCACACTTATTTCATGAAACTCTTTATCATTTGAGCCTGCCCTTTCTGATCAGTCAGCCAGGAGTAAAACTGGCACTGAGCACCCGCTGAAAAGGGCACAGAAATCTATGAGGGCCTCACCCCGACAGCTGAGAACATCTCGCCTGCAGCTCTGCACAGAGCAGGTGCCTCACAGTGATCAAAGGGCTGCCAGGGTAAAAATAGTTTCCTCCTAACCCACAGTTATGTTTTGTGAGTGAGTTCACCCCTGCAGGCCTGAGTAGGTGCTGAGTCTTTCAGGAGATGCTCTCCAGTGATTAGTTCTGCTGGGGAGAAGCTGTTAATATCTTCAAATGGGATTTGAAAATTTACTTCTAGTATTTGCATAATGTTATTCTAAAGCACTAGCACCCTTGTTGCCTTGCACAGTACTGGACTACACCAGAAATGCTGTTTGCTGCTGTCTTGTCCCCCTTAAAATGGGAAGAATAAAGTGATTTGCAGCATGAAATATTTCTGGAATACTGCAGCAAAAAAAAAAAGGGCTTCCAGTTCTTGTCTTGGTTTCTCCCTGTGGGTTGTTGAAAGCACATCAGAAGTGATTCTGGGCCAGTTCAGCAAGGAAAACACTGTGAGATTCAAGGGGTTTATGTGAGTTAGAGCTTTGTCTGATATTTTATTTGCTCCTCTCTTTTTGTTCTGACAAAGACCAGTTCTTCCCTTTCCTTCCCTCTGCATCTGTTCCTAATGCAGTGGTAGAAGTTGAAAGCAGAAAATGCTGGTGAGATGCTGTGAGAAGAGTTAATGCTCACCTGCCTTTTCATAACACGGCCTGTGACTTTTGCGTGGAGTATGTAAAAAAAGGGGGGGGTTATTTCTGCTTCCAGGACCCTCCAAAATAGTGCCTGGCACTGTGAGAGAAGCTGTCTGTGAAGTCAACAGCTCTCAACTCTCCTTTTGCCTCTTTCCTTTCCCTTTCTGTTCTCTTTTGCCCTCTCGAATATCAATATTTTACAGACACCTTTTGCATTGTTGGGCTAAAAGCATGCTTGAATTAACTCAAAATAATACTGGGAAACAAAGCTCAGGCATTGACCAAAACCCTTTGACTGGGAAGACTGCACATGATTACCACAATTAATTTCTCGTTTAGGCATCTGAAGGGAGAAATCAACTGAAAGGAAGAAGTAAGAGCACACTTTTCATGCAAAATGCTCTGGTCTGCTGGAAGAGAAATTACTCAAATCAGTGAGAGATGCAGGCCTTTGCCACATCAGGTGTTTGTGCAGATTAATGTTGGGTATGAATCCAAGAAGTTTCTCACTGTAAAGGCTGTCTCATGCGTTCTTGGAAGTGCCGCTGATGATGAGGAGCTCCTCCTCCTGCTCTTCCAAGGGTGTGGAGTCCAGTGGCACTTTAGGACACCTGTTACTTCAGCACATCTGCATATCTGAAGGATATTTGAGGACAGCTCTAACAAGCAGACTTGACATTTTGAAAAGCTCTTTTTTCCCCGAAGGCGTTTGAAAAACTGACGTCTTTTGTTCCAAAGGGATGTTCTCCCTCCCTCTCCTTTTCTTCTCCTCCTTCCTTTTCACTTCCCTTTGCAATCACCTCAGGTTCAGCAACTGCCTGAAGAATGGCCTGGTGTGTGTCAGGTTCACACATTAATTAGTACAGATTTTCTCTGAACTAGCTGTGATAGATCATTCTGCCAGCTTCAAGCCTGCACGTGAAAATTGGCATAGGTAGACTTAACTCACAGTGTGTGAAAAGCAGTTATTTACTCCCAGTCATCTCCTTTGATTACCTTCAGTTTTTCAAGGTCACAAAATGTATTTGCTTCTTGCTGGGGATAATTTCAGCAGCATTTATTTAATCATTCCAGAGGGTTTCTCTCACTTGTAGTGCTCATAGCAAACTCAGGGCTTCATGTGGGCAGGAGGTAGGGAAACAGGATGTCTGCAAGCTCCTGAAATGCAGCAGTTCTGGGGGAAAAAGAGACAACTTGCCTTGGCATGGAGGAAACAGGTCATATTTTGGATTTGTTGGGCGCTCCTGCACTCTGAGGGCAGGACAGAGCACTGGGATTGGGCAGAGCCTGGAGCACTGAGCACACACAGCCCAACGGATCCACCTTTGGGCTGTTCTCCTCATCCCCAGCATCATTTTGATAAACAGTAATTAAAATCCTGTGCCATCCCCTGGCAGACCTGTGTGTGCTCCTCAGTGCCCAGTGATTTGCCAACCTCCTCAGGGTTTTTTTTCTCAAAGCCAGCTCCTGCCAATGCTGCTGTAACACGAGTTGCTTCTAACTTGGTTAAATTCAACGCCGTGGCGTGGTATTTGAATATTTATCAAGCTGTGGAGAGTTAATGCAGTATGGCATTAATTAGCCTTTCTGCCTGTCTTGTTCCTTTTTTAGATGTCATTCTTAGTTTAATAAATTAGTTTCTGCAAATGAAGTAGAATGGATCCCAGGGTCCACGGATGGTTTGCTTCCCACCGCAGCCGAGAGGAACACAGTGTTAAGAAAGCACACAGGGTGTGCCAGCTATGAAGCAACGCTGAAGAACGTGGCAGCTTTTCCCCCCTTCCCACATCCAGGAAATTCCCAAGAAAGTATCTGTTAACAAGTTGACGTGCTTTCCTCCCAGCTTTAACGATTGTACTAATGGTTCCACAGACTCCTAATCAAACTGCACAGGGCTGGCGCTCCTCGTTCTTCATGGGCCACTCATGCTGTTGTTTTAAATCCCATCACAGCTTCATTAGCTCAGCTTTCCGTGGCAGTTTCTGTTTGCAAGTGGTTTTCTCCTGAGTTGTGCAAAACCCACAGTTATGTTCTGCTGTTGTGCTGCTGGGGGTAGGGGGGGCTCAGCCTTGTACACAGGCTGCAATTCCGGCCTCTGAAATTCCAAACATCCAGGCCTATAAATTTTCATTTAATTTCTTCATATGCCCATGCCCAACAGCGAGGGTCAGTGCACAGCCAGTGCTGGAAGAGGAAATGGACAGTAACCATTCATTTTCTGAAATAATTCCCATTTTCTTCGCACTCAACTGGGGTGCCATGTTCACTCAGGGCAGCACAGAAAGCAAACACTCCCTGTGGGTTTTGACTCACAAGGTATCGCTGTTCTCAAGCAGATGTTGTAAAAATGTTCTAAAAATGCTGTCTGGAGACATCTCTGCTCATTTTATTTTTGTTATCCCCAGGAAGCAGAACCTCTCTACGCGCAGATTAACAGACCTAAGAAATAGCATTGTTACAGGCTTGTGGTGCTCCAAGATTCAAAATGAAACCCAACAACCTGGCAGGCCTTTGGCTTTCATGCTTTTTTTCCGATTGATTTTGTCTGAGAAGGAGAGAGATTGCCCTCCTGGACTGGCTCTTCGAGTGTTCCTGATGTGTTTTTTTGGCAACCAATGGCAGATTCCTATGGCAGCACAAAACAAAAAACTCTCCCTGCTTCTCATACCACGAGTGCAGCCCCGTCCCCACAAGTGGTGGGTATCCAGACTAGGAAATCTTAACTCCTCGGTCTTCTTTTAAACATTTGTCACCTTCTGTGCACCACCTATAAATAATGAGCATCTGAAATTTATTGGATGTTAGACATTCCTTTTTTTTCTTTCCAGCAAAAAGCAGAGTCTGTATGTAGCAGTGGCATTATCATTCAGCAGCCTTTGGGGCACAAGTTGGCACTTTTTATGTCACGGTGACATGTTTTTCATCATCATTTACATCAGGCTGATCCTGACCTCTTTTTTTTCCCCCTACGTAGACATATTTAAACAACAACAACAACAAAATACTGGTGGTGTCATCTTTTTTTTCTTTTTTTCTTTTTTTTTTCTCCTTTTTTGTATTTTTTTTTTTTATTTCTTACTCTGTAGTTTTGTATGAGTGACAGATCTTACAGCAAAACGCCTCCTGCGGAAATGATTCCCAACTTGAAACCACGGAATAGAACTTGGTTGTTTATCCATCCTGACTGAAAATGTTGCCAAATGGACCTTTTAAGTTCTAGCACATCATGAGGAAGAAATGCTGCTTTCTGTTGGAATACTCATGTTGTGGGTAGAGAAAGGACATGGAGTCCCACTGAGGAAAGACAAAAGAGTCAGTATTTCCTAGGAAACTCTAAACAAAGTGCAGAAAAGGAATATTTTTATTTCTTCAATATCTTGCTGCTGTAATGCTATGCAGACAAGTGTTTTCTTCTCTGTGTGCCATTTTTGATGAAAAAAAAAATCATTTGCCAAATAATGCTGGTATGCTTCTGGTTTAGGAGTTTGGATGAAGCGGACTTGACAAATGGGACAAGGACGGCATGGATTTTGGAATAACAAACTGACTCTGTGATCAAAATTGTTCATCTTTATCACTTTTTGTACATCAGAAAAAAAAATCAAATGGGATTTTTATTTTATAACTTGAAAAAAAAAATCTTACTGTTAAACTCTTTAAATGTTTAAGGGGAAATGGCTTTAAGGAGTTCGAATGAAAATTGCCAGTTTTTTTGTAAATATAAATGTTATGAAAATTCTTTTACTAATGCCATTACACAGTAGAGAAGGTAGCAAGTTGCAGTGCTTGGGAGGTGTGGCAAACCCAGTTTGTGGTTCTCGCATCACATATGTTTCTTCACGTGCTTAACAATAATGGGCTGAAGCTCAAGTGCATTTGCCAAAAGCAGTCAGCTTGTCAGCAACTAGTGAAATTAATGGGAACACATGATTTTATGGTCTAGCGTTATCACATGGACATAATTCCACTTAGAAGAGATCACATTCCATTGACATTCCTTTGAACCTCTGCATAGAAGTCATCCAACTGTTTACACGCAGAACAAAAAGAATTTAAAACTTCCTTTTTTTACATTTATGAAGCAAAAAGTGCAGTGTTTGGGTTCATATGTTTAGCACATGATTTTCATAAAGAATCTATATATTTTTGCCCTACAGAGAATTGTTATACAGGTCAAATGTGTTTTCCTGATGTTCCTATGCAGTTACAGTATATTGAATTTAGTGGTTTAACACTAAAAAAAAAAAAAAAAAAAGAAAAAAAAAGAAAAAATAGAAAAAGGAAAAAAGGTTGAAGAAGTCAAAGGATTAATCAGTTTTTAGGGTTATTGTGCAGATTTTGTTTTTAAATTGACACATTAGGATTTACATTTTTGTCATGATTAAAATAGGCCTGGAGTTACAAATGTTTTACTTTCTTTCATCTCTAGTATAAGCTAAAAATGGTTTAGAAGGCAGAATAACTGGGGTGGTGATTGTTGGTACGTGCAACCAAATCTCACAACATGATCCCATTCTTTTATTTTGAATTAGAGAAATTAGAGAAATGTGAGTTGCAGAATGTATGTGAATGAGAAATTAGCTGTGAATAGACCTAACGAACCTGCAGAGAAGAGAATTTTATCCCCATCCACTGTCATTTGATGCTTGTTCCTTAATCATGTGCAAAAAGCTTTGTAGCAAATCTTATTTTCCCATTGGAAGATCAAGTTTTCTAACTGGAGGAGATAATTTAAAACTTTGGTGGATTGAGTGTTTCAGGATTAAAAGCAGAGGTAAAAGCATTTCTGGAGGACATTTCTGTCAGAATATTTTCCTGATTTGCACAGTGGTGCTACTTTATTCCTCAGCGGCTTTTTTTGGGTTTTGTCCTGCACATGGAACCACAAAAGCCACTTTTGGTTCATCACAGACATTGGAGGTTTAGTGTCGTCAGTGCATTTCCAGTGATGGGGTGAAACACAGAGAAAAGAAGAGATTGATGTCTCAGAGGATCATATTTGTAGGAAGCAGATCACTTACGAATAGGTGCCGAGGGAATGAGGCTGCAATTCCAGTGTCTCTCCCAGGAGACAGCTGGGCCATCACCACGGACCTTTTGTCTTACCTTTGCCAACGCTCATAAACAAAAACAGGTTCTGGATTGTCCTGTCATATGATCGTCCTTGTCGTGGCTGAGATGCTGAGCTGAGAGGGCTGCAGGGCCTCTGCACTGTACCAGTATTGTAGATAACTCAAATATCCAGCTTGTGCAATTGTTTAATCCCTCATCCTTCACTAGCACTAAATTCGTCACTTTAAATTTACAAACCAGGGAACCCCACCAGCCATCCTGTTACCATCCCCCCCCCGTAGGTTCTTGATCTTTACCTGTCATGAGAAGATATTTTGATAGATTGTAGTCATCCGAGTGTCTGATGAAACCTTTCATCTAAATAACGTACTGGGCACCTTCTTTGCAAAAATGTTTACTCCGTGGTTTTCATTCATTTTTATTTCTGCATTCTGACACTTATTTTTTTAATAAAGATGAGAAAGATAAAATGACTGTTGCAGTACATTTCTAAACCTACTTTAACTTTACCTCAGATAATGACCATTTGTTAACACATACGGACACATTATTTTTAACTTTATGTGTAACGCATTCAGCAACAACAACAGAAACCAACAAATTTTTAGAAATTTTCCATTAATTTCTGTAACACGCCATGTAATACTGTTATGAATAAAAACATTAAAAAAAGGTGTCATTTCAGTAAGTTTGTTTCATAGCTAGTGCTCCTCTGGGATAATTCTGCCAGACTTACAGTGCAGTGTTGGTGTCTGGTGTGGCCCTTTGGGAAAGGAGAAAACCCTCGATTTGGGGAATAACTAATCTTAAACACTAAGTGTTGCTTATCTTGCAAATACATAACTTGCTGATTTTAATTGCTGCCTCTACATTTTTGCCCTCTTCTTTGGTGTTTTCAGATGAGCATCCCAAACCAGGAGGTATTTGTATCACCTCCTGCAAAATCCCACATTCCTGGGACAGCCCACACTTTGTGATGCTCCCGAAGCTGGTTTATCTTTGTGGAATGAGAAGCTGAAATTAATTTTGCTCGCTTTTTTCATTCAAGTGGGATTTGAAATGAAAGATGTGCATTTAAACATGACAGTTTGGAAAGCAGAACTTCCCCCCCCCCCCAAAAAAAATTTCCAGTAATGTGCACAGAACTGATAATAAAGCTCAGCTGAGAAGGAATTTTACCATTCTCTGCCAAGAGAGTAATGCAGTAAAATTTAAGTGTAAGAAATACGTGTTTATGTACAAGGAGAGAGAGAGGTGTGGGGGTGTGCACATATATTTTATTGTAGTTCTGCTTTTTGATGTCTCATCCCTTCCTTCTCCACCAGAAATGCCCAGTAGGTCATGCTGAAACATTCCTTGCCTTTGTCAAGGAACATTGTTGAAATGTTTGGATCCCACCTGAGAATAAAGGTTATTTTGCTGTGATGAATGCACACCAGTGTTAATGGCATTTTGATTTGTGTGTAACTGTACTCAAGTGTCCTTGGAAGGAAGAACGTGATCTCTGGTTTTCAACCAGCTACAAAACATCAACTGTAATAAGCCACAGCTAAGTGTGGATTTAAACTAATGTGCATTTTTACAATGAAGGCTAAATCTGGTCTTGTTGATCCTCTTCTGCTACCCTCAGGGTGAAGCTGGTTGAAAAATCAGAAAAATTGGCTCATGTTGCACAGTTGTTGTGTAAACTCAGTTTAAAAATTCAGAATGAGCAGGTTTGAGATGTCATCTGGCAATGGTGAGGAAGAGGAATCCCAGGGAGGGAGGGAAGGATGTGTTCTGTGTGTTCAGAAGGGATAACAATGTATTCTTACTGTGCTGTGTTTATGTCCTGTGTCACATTAATACTGCTGGAGCTTCAGCACTGTCAGTCTGTAGATTGCATATGAGATACCCAGCTCAGACATGACCACTTCAAGAAATGCTCCCAATTTAACCAATGCTAATTAAGGCCATGATCTTCTGCAGCAGTGAGAATTTCTTTAGCAAACGGTTTGCAGAATCAGCCTGTGGTTTTACAGCAGTGAGAACACTGACAGATCTCTCTTCTCCATGTCAGTGACTTCTGGGAAAGCAACTGCTTGTATAGACTGGGAATATGCAATTTTCACTCCCTCACATTGGATTAAAGGCAATGTTTTATGTGCTTTAATCACTACTGGGTGACAGTTGCTGCAACAGAGAAGGTAACCTCTTCCTGGCTGTGTTTTAGGTTGTGAAATACGTTTTCATGCACTGTTCCCTTTTTTCTTTCTTTGCTTTGTGAAGAACTCCTGTCCTGTCACATTCATATTTATTGCTTCCCTGGCAATTGCTGTTCTCAGTCAGAAGAATACCATGTCAGAGAAATGAAAGGGGATATATGTTGGCAGTTTTCCACAGAGGTTTGACTGTTCTCTACAATTCCCTCCCTGAGCCAACGTGGGATGCACACAGTGGTGAAGGAACGCAGTGAAAGTCCATCTGACCAGCAGGCAATGGAGGCACAGCTCCTGGCTTCTCCTTCTGCTCCTGTTTGTGCCATCCTGGGACTCACCCCCTGCTCCTGGCTCTGGTTTGACGTCACTGCTGCAAAAGTCACAATTTACAAGAGTATTTCTCTCTTGTGGTGGGGTCTTCCACTGATTTGTCTTCTCGTGCTGATTTGCTTTTTAGGATCAGCCCCATTAAAAACCCTTATTTTGTTGGTTTTAAATCCCCAAGGTAAAAATGGCATCAGGAAGAATAAAGGTGTGTGGGGTTGGGGTTTTTTTCTGGTTCTACTTGCTATCTGAAAGTGTGGGGAAACTGAATTACACATTTCATCTCATGACAGTGAGGAATATGGGGAGATACCCTGATAGGATTTCCTGAGTACCTGTAACATGGCCTGTCTCTTTCTAAAATTATCCTACTGGAGGCAGGAAATATCAGGTCTATTAGTGAGACAGCTCTCCAGCTATTAGTTTTTAGAGCTTTAAATAGTCTTATCTCAATGGATGTGTTTGCCCTGTGGCTCATCTATCACCCTAAAATGTTTTATCAGCACCTGAAAAAATCTCAATGAGAAGAATAGCCTCAGATGTTGCCCATTCAAGGGGCTTTCAGATACAGAATGGGGTTTTATTTAAAAAAAAAAAGGTCTTTTAAGATCTTGATATTGTTTGCTGGCTTTTCAACCCTATTTCATAGCTCCCCTGGCACCACTTCTATAAATACTCCTCACCAGCAAAGAAAGGAAATCACAATAGATTAAAGGAAAATCAGGTTAACAGGCAGCAATCTCTGCCCATTCAGCCTCAGACATTTGTGAAAATAAAGGATTAGGAAGAATTACTGCCAGGTACTAGCTGCAAAAAAATCCTTTTGTGGCATCTCTGTCTTCTCTAACAGTTACTAGAGGTGTAAGAACAGCTCTCAGTGTCAGAAGTGAGCTGTATTTGAAGTGAGCAGAAGTTACAATGCTCTGAGACGTTGCATTTTCTGTAAATTTTGTACTGTTTATTTGACATACATGGATTATGAGTGTCCTGGGTTTTTTCTTTAAAAAATGGGGTTTCTAGTTTGAAAATAAGTTTGTGTGTGTGGTGTTTTGAGGTCTCATGGAGAGGGGATGGGGCATGGTGGAGTTTTCTTTCTTTGTCTTGCCCCTCTTCACAGGACCTATAGAGCTTTCAGAGTAGGTGAACCTGTGCCAGATTTGGCCTCAGTCATAATGAGACATAATTTTTAGTGGATCAAAAGCCAGAAGAGGAGAATTAACTTCAGCAAGGTGAGTTTTTTATGTCCAAGGCCTTTCAGAGACCAGCCTCACACCAGAAAATAACAGTGTTAGTAACAAAAGTGGTGATGCAGTGGGGTTAGTCGTAAAAGTCTGGAAGTATTCCTTAGTTGTAAATTTTACCATGTATTTGCTGCCTTATGTTCTTCACAAAATTGGTGGGATGCTTCCTTTTACCTTTGAATGAGTTTTTCCACAGAAGGAAATGTGTTCTGAGTTCCTAAGCAGGGAATAAACCAGTTTTCTCACAGGAGAAAAAGAAACTTCTTGAAAAGTGCCCTGGTAGTTCTGTAAACAGCTGCATGCTGGCTCCAGTTTCATCTTTCCCGGGGAGGGCCTTTCAGCACTGATGTATTTCAGTTTTTCTTTTAACAGGAAACTGCCATTTAAAACCCCATCATGTTTGGTGAAACTGTGTGGGATTTATTTACAGGGAGCAAGGGCTCATAAAGCAGGGATACGAGCTCTGCAAAGGATGTGTTGCACTTGCAGGCTCTGTGTTCATGGTGGACATGTGATTTTCAAGTGGGATGAACCCTCATTCAGCAACGTAGAGAGTTGGTTTGGGACTTCAGCTCATCAGAAAGCCGTGGCTGCTACAGTCACCAGTGGAGAAGGAACAGGAATGGAGAAGAGGACACAGGCAGTGTTACAAGACAACATTCCCCCTGATCCATGGACCTGAGGAAGCAGAAAATGACCTGTGGTTGCTGTCACAAATTTCATGTGTTAGACCTACCTCTAATTAAACCAAGTTGTAAATTGTGTGTAAAAGCTGATTGTGTTTTTTAGTTCTCTCTGAAAAGTATGTTGAGGTGTAGGAAATTCTGTCTCATGGGTCCCTGCTCCTGTTTTAACCTCACTCCTGGTAATTCACCACTTCTGCCTGTTCACCACTGAGATGTGCATGGGGAGAGGCAGCAAAACAAGGACAAGCAGCAGAGAGAAGCTTGATTATTCCACATGCTGGGATCACCTTCATGGTTTGCAGTTAAATCTAGAGGCTGCTCTGTGTTTATACCACTAGCTTATCTTTTACTGCTGTTGAAATACTGGATGTGTGCTGTATTTCCCGGCCAGCAAAGGTCCCGTGGATAGAGAGGTCTTGTCTGTAAGTGTTCTTTTGTTTTTTTTTTTTTGGTCATGAACAAATGATTAACAACTGAATCAATTGTGCCAGAGGTTGAGCAAGCTGTATCACACAGGCACATCTTGGGTTCAGGCTGGGGCAAAGTCATTTGGAAGAAGAAAAATCAGGCAAAAAAGGCAAACAGAAAGCTTTGCACAGCCTGAATCATCTCCCCTAACAGTTTGTCCTCCATGTCTAGAGGGCAGTTTATCACTGTGCTCAGTAACTGGGTTTAAAAAAGGGCTGCCTGAATTACAGTTGTTTATTTGGAGCAGATTCCTGCAAGGATTCGGTTCCTGTGCCTCTCTGTGTTAAATTGTTATCATCCACTGCCAAACCAGAAGGATGTCTCAGCCAGTTGCTTATTTTGCAGAGACGTGGCTCCACAGGCAGAATAATGTCAGTTGTAAGGTAACTGTGACACACTGAGGTGTAGCACTTGGCCAGGTAACAGCACTGAGGTGGTTGGGTTTGTTTGGTGTTAGTGAATATGAATAGTTTTATATATCTAGGATTCTTCATTCCCATAATGAGCTAATTAAAATGTGTTTATTGTGTTATTGAAGCACTCAGAGATGTACCCCAGAGCGAGAGATTGTGCTGCTGAAAGCCACAATTGCTCAAAGTCAGGCTTTGTCTCTTCAAATACATTGTCCAGCAAGGGGAAGGGTGGGGAAACACAATGATATTCCTCATTCTGTACAGGAAAACACATATTCAGAGAACTTCCCTCCCTCTAAGATGCTTGCTGTAGGCTAAGACTAATAGGAAGATGAAGAGAAGGACTCTTGTGTCTCAGGAATCAAAAAGCTGTACCTAGAGGGAGAAGCAGCAGGATGTGAAGGCTCAACAGGCAACCAAAGAAAAACTCTTCAGGGTTCTGATCTGCCTTTGAAAACCCAGCTGAACTGATGGGAGCCAGCCCATGGTAAGTTCTCAGCCCAGTCAGGACCTTTTAAGAGAGAGAATGACTCAATGTAGTAGCAAGAAAACACCAAGACATCACATTTGATATCCTGAGACATTACATTTGATACCCTGACAGGTCCTGCTTTCATGGGCTCAAGACTTTGGGTATGTGGAGCAGAGAGTCTCTGTGGAATGGCCCAGCCAGGGTTGGGGCTCTTGTCCTCCCCAGCAGCAGGAGAGACAGGGCAAAGAACTTTCAGGGATAAGGCTTTCCCTGAGGCATGAGAATAAGTGCTTATGCCTTGCATCTGACCTTCCTCTGGAAGACAGACATGAAAAGCAGCAATAAATAAATGATTCTGCACTCTATTCCTAGAAAGCCGGCTCGAGTTTACTTATCACTTCCTTCTTGCCAAGACTCAAATATGTTTTGTTTGTTGAAATATTCATTTTGTCCGTCCCTTGAAAGGAGCATTACAAATGAAAGTGCAAATTGCTCCTGGGCAGAACTTTGCTTCCTGCCTGCTCGCCCTGGGAAAGCCCTGTGCTAACAACTGCAGCGTTTACCTTGTGAGCCTGCCAGGTGCTGGGTCATCTGCTGTTTACAGGGTGGCAAAGCAGCTCGGCAGTTGCTGGTTTTCTGCTTGAACCCCGTTCAAACCCCTGCGAGCAGACGGGGTGGGGGTGTTGGTGGTGTGGGATCGCCGGCGGTACCTCGGAGCGATGAGCGCTCCGCGCCCCATCAAACTGCTGCTGCTGCTGCTCTGGGCCGTGCTCGGCACCCAGACTGCTCATGGCTTTGGGTGAGTGAGTGTTTCTGAAGCCACATCCACGGGATGACACGAGAAACCATCAGGATCAGCGCAGGCTTTGGTGTTGTGCAGGCTGTAATTGCTGTCGTGAGGGATTTCTGCGCCGGTAATGAACGGTGGAAGACGTTGTTTTGAAGGGAGCGTGGGGCAGCGTTGCCGCCTTCAGAGGAGTAATCCCGGTGATAAATCGGAGCGGACAAATTGCCCCGCTCGTGTTGTAACGTGGAATTGTTTGAACATGCAGCCTCCTCCCATGCTGGCTGCCCCACAGAGTGCTGGGCACACGGGGGGTTGGTTCCTTCAAGCGCAGCAATGGTGAGAATGTGGCTGGGAGCTGTTTCCCTCTCTGCTGGTGTAATAGATGTTGCTGTTTCGGAGAACTACGTCTTGTAATCTTTCCAATCTAACTATATTTTTGCGCTGTTCTCTGAACTTTGAGCTTTGATTTCATGCCTCAGCAAGCTGATGAGGTTTTGTAATTCCTTTATTCTATGTGTTTTTTAATATGCTACAATGGGAGCCCCATGCCAGGCACTAAGTCGTACTTAAAGCTTCAGCTGATGCTGTTCCTTGTCTGGGTGGAAGAATTGGGAACACCGCTGTGGTAGTTTCCTTGTCAGACAGGGTATGAAAAGAAATTAATTGTCAATGTTTTACTAAAGCTCCCCACTTGAAGGAGGTGCTACAAGGAGCATTTGTCTGGGATGAGGATTTAATCAGAAATCCTGAATCCACCAAAAGAGGAGGCAGCATTTTAATGGTGGCATTGTGGAAACCTTGGAGACAGTGGTCATGTGAGGGGGTGAAGTAGTGGCTGGGGTGAAGAGTAAAGGCTCACACTTGGAGTTCAGGTTCATTACTGGGTTGAAAGGGATTAATGGGTTAATGACCTGTGAACTGAGAGTAGAATCTAAAACTAGTGGCTTTGGCCAGCTTGGGAAAAAATGGGCTGCTGGGCAGAGACACTTGAACCTGGTTTTCAAAAATGCTGAGCGCATGCCGGGCCTTCCCTTGGGACCGGTGTTTGTCATGGAGGTGTCTGACCCTGGAGCCATGGGGCAAGGACAGCAACTGATGGTGAAGGTTTTACTGCTTGCACAGCTTGAGGAGAAGCCCAGCTTGGTGGATTATGGGTTGAGTTTCCCATGGTGGCACTTGAAGGGTGGGTCAGGTTTCATACAGAACCAGTGCCAGTGGAATCAATGCCATCAGGATGAGGACTGAAATCCAGAGGCTGCATGCAAAGCGTGGTGAGATCTAACACGTGTTAGTTCTCCTCGGTGTGTAGTTTCACACAGGCATAGGCTGAGGTGCCAGGTCCTCGTAGCTCAGAGTTTCACGCCCTGAATCTCTCGTGGTGTTGGACACAGTGGTCAGGAGTCCCCGAGCCCCGGTGACAGCAGTGGCCGCGAGGCCAGGGACAGGCGCGCCCGCTCCGTGAGTGCCCTGCCGCAGCCCCGCCACTGTGCCCTCTCCGCCTGGTCCTCCTGGAGCACGTGTGATCCCTGCCAGAAGAAAAGGGTGAGTGTCTATGGTCGAGGGACCACCTAGAAAGAGGAGGTGGGAGCTCCTTCAAGCCTTGTCCTTTTTGTCCATGGGGTTGGACAAACGAGGGGGCTGCTGAGGAAAGTCCCGTACAGATGAGACTGGGGGGCTTTTGCTTTCAGGTGGCTTTTAGCTCTTCAGCTCACCATCCCCAGTAATTCCAGTGCTTTCCAGGGTGCCTCGCTGTCCTGAGAAGGTGTAGGCCCAGGCTTTGCAGGGACTTTCCAACACAGTCCTGTTCTTCCAGCATCGGTGCAAGGCACCTTCCCCACTAATGGTCCCCTCTGGGACCTGGAGACGCTCGGTGCCTCTCAGGATTAGGATGCTTTTTCTTGTCTGCCAGCCAGCATTTTCCAGCCGAGAAGCCCCATCAAATGAAAGTAATGATCCCAACAGCGTGAAGAGCAAAATCCCCGTTGCTAGAGAGACCTCTGCTAACGAGTTGGAGAAGCTGTTCCCAGGCTTAAGCAGAAATAACCAGTGATGGGAGTTGGGCAGAGTGAAGCTTCATATCAAAGAGTTAATCTCGGAAGCTGGGGAAAAAAGAAGGGCTAACATATTGGACCGAGTAATTGACTGCTTCACAGCAGTGTTGTGGGCGGAAGAAAATCCCTAATGATACAGAGGGGCAAGTAAATACACTGACAGAAAATAACAAGGGATGTCGTTACCAGCATTAATTGAAAGAGAGGAGATGGAACTGAATCCTTCCTTATTCTTGCAAAGTCCCGCACTGCACTGTCAGGCTCATTTAAACAAACTGTCAAAGAAAAGCAAACTTTCCTTCATCCCTCCCAATCCTCCACCCTTCCTCAGTAAAATTAAAACTGTCGCAGATCAGAAACCTTTGAAATGAGGCAAATTACCAGCATCACACTTCTGCGCTGACACTTTTCTCTTTTAATATGACAGTGCGCTGAGATCAGATCTCAGTGGCACAAAGTTTGTTTTTCAACCAGAGAAGCGTAAAATTCACCATTTCTGTGTACTTGAGTCAATATTTTTTATTTCATCACAGTACAGATTTGCCCGCCTGGAACAACCCTCTCAGTTCAGTGGAGATCCCTGTGATTACTCTGACAGAGAAACTGAGGACTGTGTCACAAACAGTCCTTGCAGGAATAGAGTTCGATGTGATGGGTTTGTGTGTGCAGTTACAGGTAAGGATTTGGGGACTGGTGGTGCTCAGATAATCAGGTGTCACCTCTGATGCCACTGTGCTGAACTTTGTGCTTCTACAGGAGTTTGCTGGGCCAGAGGGGTGCCAGGAGTTGACCTGGCTTCATCCATGCTTCTGTTGTGTTTTGTGTCAGTGACTTTTGAGTGAGTCTGTTACATCTGTCCATCTTTAAAATCTCCAAATAGGAAATTATAACCTGGTTATGTCAGCAAAATCTGTAGCACGAGCGACAGCAACAAGAGCTCAGCACCGGAGATGGGGCAAAGGAAAATGCCTCTGCTCTCCATCTTCCAGTGTTTTGGTGAGACTGAAAACACTCAGTAATTGTGGACATGGGAAGAGGGAAAAAGAAATACCATATGCAAGGCCTGCTGAAACAGCATGTTTGTTCTCTCCAAATGAAACAAAATTACCAAAACATTCTATACTTTTTTATACTTTTAATTACTGTGGGGTTTTTTTCCTAAGCTGAGCAAGGAATTTTAAGATTATGACGACTTTGAGTGAAACTGAGCAGATGGACTTTGGGATCCATGCAGATAGAGAAGAATTTTTTTTTTCCAGCTAGATTTGAACCATTGATTCCAGGACTTTCGTATTTTGCTCCTAGACTCCATGTCAGGGAGTGTGATCACAGATTGATTTATGAGTGACTTTCTCCTTCCATCCTAGGGAGATGCATTGCGCGGAGGCTGCTCTGCAATGGGGATGACGACTGTGGGGACCAGTCAGATGAAAAAAACTGCAAAAAAGTGTTCAGGAAATGTGACCAGAAGATGGAAGAGTACTGGGGGATAGAGAATCTGGCAAAAGGGTGAGTCAGTGGCTTTGGTGAGATGCTTCCTTGCTTAAGGCTGAGAATGATCTAATGTGACTTCAGACAAACACTGAACAGAGAAAAGCTGGAGCAGTTGCTGTATCCAGGAGTGAGCTGGGATCCAGGAACCTGATCCAAAACCTGGTGGACATGGACCTGTTAGAGCAAGTCCAGAGGAAGGTCACCAAGTTGATCAGAGGGATGGAGCAGCTCTGCTAAGAGGAAAGGCTGGGAGAATTGGGATTGTTCAGCCTGGAGAAGAGAAGGCTTCAGGGTGACCTAATTGTGGCATCCCAGTGCCTGAAGATGGAGAGGGACTATTTGCAAAGGCCTGGAGTGCAAGGACAAGGGGGAACAGCTTCCCACTGCCAGAGGGCAGGATCAGATGGGATATTAGGAAGGAATTGTTCCCTGTGAGGGAGGTGAGGCCCTGGCACAGGGTGCCCAGAGAAGCTGTGGCTGCCCCTGGATCCCTGGCAGTGTCCAAGGCCAGGTTGGATGGGGCTTGGAGCAACCTGGGATAGTTGGAGGTGTCCCTGCCCATGGCAGGGGGGTGGGACTAAATGGCCTTTGAAGGTCCCTCCCAACCCAAATCATTCCATGATTCTTGGGGTTTCTATTCTTACACCCTGTATTGGTGTGGTGGGGAGGGAGAAAGGTGTTCAAATGTCTTTGATTTCTTCCATGACACTGAGAGGTGGTGGGATTTTTGTGCTTTTTATGAGTGGGATAGGGTGAACCTGCGTATTAGCAGCTTTGTGGGGATTAAAATCTAAGTCTGAATTTATTCAGCTTTTACAGGCTAAGATTGTGACAACTTTCTGTAAGATCAGACTGTGTGAAAAGAGGGTTTTTTCTTACTCTACAGGGGAAAAATTGCTTTTTACATTAAAAAAAAAAAAGAAGGAAAATCGTATTGCAAGGAAAAAATATAATTTTCTCGTTATTCTCTGGAGATACGGCTGCTGCACATGTCATTGATAATGCTTTGTACTTCTGAGTTTAATCAAAATTAAAAATAATGTTGGACAATTATAGGAACATGCTTCTCATCGCTTTGAAGCTACAATTGCTCAGTAATTTGCTTTTAGTGGACTTCCCCTTTTTTCCAGATTGTTCTAAAATTAGAGTTAATTTTTTTACAGCGTCAGAGTCATTATCATGCAAGCCTCTCTCCCCAAAATCAAGAGAGGCAGATCCAACAGAGCCCTGGAGTGCTGATAGTTTTTTGTGGGGTTTTTTGGGTGAAGTTTCATCCCGCCAGCAGCAATGGGAAAAGCAAATGATGGGGTTTAATCTCTTCATCTCCACAAACTGCATTGCTACATCCTTTCTTAGAGCACACAGGTTAAGGTTTCTGTCCATCATCCACTGAAATCAAAGGAAAACTCCCTGTGGTTTCAAGGATTAGTTGGGCTGTTGCACAAGTACCTCTATTCTTGTTGCCCAGCAATTTTTACTGTTGTCTACTGACCTCTGGTTGATCCTCGGCCAGCCTGGCAAAGATTTTGGCTGATAAACCGGAACAAAGAAATGTGGATTAAAAATCAGTCTGGATTGATGGCATAGATTGGCAAACCTGTCTTTGAAGGTTCTGATGGGTGCTGTTGATATTTGGGGGTGCTGAGGATGAGCAGCCTGGTGGGGTGGGGGTTTGGCTGGTGCAGTTTGTTCTGCTTTTCCTGGAGAGTTCCACTAAAGGCCACAAAGCTGCCAGTGCTGGTGGCAGTAACATTGGTGACATTCCCAGCTGAGGGGGGGGGGGTGAAAATTGCCCTTTGTATTCATCAAGTGTCAGCTCTGTCTTTTCCTTTCTTGTTAGTCAGTTCTTCTGCAGCACCTGGGTTGGTTGGACAGTGGAAGAGGCCAAGCTTTCCTTTGGGGTTTCAAAATAAAAAAGTGTGAAACAAAGAGCCCGTGGCTAAACAAAATCTTTTTCCTTTCTCAGCCAATGCATTTGGTGTTTAGCTCTGAACTGATGGTACCATAAAATATTGCTGTTCTGCTTCATCTACAGGTTGAATATCTTCACAAACAGCTTGGAAGGGTTGGTTCTTGATCACAGGTACTACGCTGGGGGATGTTCTCCCCATTACATCACAGACACAAGGTTCAGGAAGCCATACAATGTGGAAAGCTACACACCAGAGGTACGTGTCAGCAAGTAAACTTTACCTACACATATTCCAGTGGATTTAGTGCCTAAAGCTTCATTGCTGGATCATTTTTTTAAAAAATCCCCAAATTCTTGACACCCAAAAGGATCAGGCTGAATTTTACCCTATTCCAGAACATCCTCATGCCCCACGCACTCCACGATGTTGAACACACCACGTGCTCTGTGTGAAAACTTGTTCCTGTCAGGCATCAAAGCTGTATTTCAAATATTATATATATATATATGACCTTACTGCTTTTGATGACGTGATGCTTTTGAGTGCTGCCCACTAGGAAACCTTTTCCTTTTAGAATTTGTACTTTAATTGATGCCTGTGTTTAAGATTTCGCCTTCTTTGCATAAGATTGACATGCTAAGTGAAAGCCTGAGGACCTTGCAGTGTGGAGGAGATAGGGGCTTTCCTGCTGCTGTAAATCAAGCATTCTTGAAGTACCTGTGTTAATAATAATAGTGGTTTGCAATTATACAGGGCTTTTCATCTTCAAAGTGCAAGCATTAATTCACAAGTATATTTGTGTCTGCATTCCTTCCCCATGCTTCAGGTGTACAATCACTATGCAGGAAATGAGACGTGTTGTTTTTCCTTTCTGTTTAGACCAAAGGCAAATATGAATTTACAATGACTGAATATGACTCCTACTCAAATTATGAAAGCAGTGTCCTGAAGGCAAAATTTTCGCAGTCAAGCTTCGGCTTTGGTATAAAAATACCACGAGTGTTTGAACTTGGTTACAATTCAAATGACATCAGGTTCAAGAAGTTCATTCAGAGGATGAAAAGATTTTCTTCAAGTGTAAGCACTGCTCCACTTAATTCCCTGCTAATGTGTTCCCTGTGTGTGTGTGTTGGTTTGATGCTCCTCCTCAGGTCAGCAGCCAGGACTGGGATAAATCAAATTTTTTTCCCCAACTGGATTCTGCCATTTGTTCAAGTCTTGACTGCCCCTACAATGCCTTCCTTTGTGTTTGCAGCATCCCAGAGCTTTTCCATTCAGCTCTCAGCCAGGGTCTGGGCTGCCTGACCTTTGAAATCAGCCACAACTTGTTGAGAGGACTCAGTGATCCTTGTGGGTCCCTTCCAGCTGTGGATATTCTCTGACTCTGAGTGGGGTCTGTCCAGTGCCCTGCTGGGCATCCACCTTTGAATGTTTGTCATGAAGTCATCTAAAAAATGAAACTGAGAAGCCTGTTCAGCTTGAATCTATAACTCCTACGACTGCCATAACTTGTTTTCTGTTTTTTCATCTGTTGTTGCCATAAACAAACGTAGCTCATATCAGTGGTTAGATAGCATCACCAACCTGAGTCTCCTTTCAGTATAAAGTGTACTCAGGAGTGGCAAAGTGTTCCTTGCATTTGCTTCCTGCAAAGTGGCATTTTGCACAAGATCAATGGCTGATGAGAAGCATTTGCAATAGATATCCATAAAGAAACCCCAAATTAAGTCCTGATTTTATTATTGAAGCTGCAGACTCTATACTGAACTCTCCCTGATGTGCTTGTGCTGCTGGCTCAGACAGCTGAACACTAAATCCTTTAAACATAGTGAAAGACATTTTCTGTCCCAGACTTTTGTGCCAGAAAGGGGAGAGAAAAAATGTATCCATGTACACACATCTACACAGAGACATATAAATGTGTGTGTGAGAGAGAGAGTGTTTGTGTTTTCTTCTTTCCTTTCAGTTTTGATGAGGGCATACTCAGTGAAATACAAATATGAACCTAGCTCAGCCAGAGAATCACCATTGCCCATACAAATCATAATTTCAGATGTCAGAACTTTTCAGGAGAGGGCTTGTGAGAGATAAAGTTTTATTAAGGGTAGAGCAGTCCTGCGGGATGCTGAGGTGTCCTTGTGTCCTGGGTGTGCCACGTCAGAACCAGGACCCTGCCCTTCCCTGGGTCCCAGTCGTGGCCTGACTCTCAGGAACTTTACTACTAAAAGTTTTGCTTTTGCAGAAGTTAGCTGGAAGATTTCCAGTCAGGAGATTTCCAGTTAGGAGATTTCTAGTGGAAAACTGTGAAATTAATAAATCCCGGCCAGCGCTAATTGTTTCACTGCAAATAACCCCACATTGCCACAAGAATGACATCCCTCACTCCTGCTGGATTCTCCTGTGCTCCTGCCTTTCCTGCAGTCCAGCAAGTTCATCCACGCCCGTTCTGAGCTGGCTGTTGGTGTTTACAAGCTGAAGCCCCGAGCCCTGATGCTGCATCACGAGTTCCTGCAGAGGCTCCGGCAGCTCCCCACGGAATACAGCTATGGGGAATACCGGGAGCTCTACAGGGACTTTGGGACACACTTCATCAAGGAGGCCACCGTTGGAGGCATCTATGAATATACTTTGGTCATGAACAGCGACGAGCTCCGCAAGGCGGGTACGTGCGTCTGATGGTTGGGAAGGAGCTTTGGGAACAGCTTTTGGGTGGTAAAACCCCTCTGCAGGCACACAGGGATGGCTCAGGTGTGAGGTCAGGAGAGGGAGATGATGGAAGAAGGAGTCAACAGCATCTCAGAGAAATCCTGCAGGAAATGTGGGAGTGGAGGTGCTCCTTGGCAGTGAATAAAGAGGTTTTCAAAGCATGTTCAGCATCATGGGCTGGATTTAGTTCACAAAGAAAGGCCCTGTGGCAAGTATTTTAGACAACACGTTTTAGAGGCTGACAAGATGTTGAGATGAATGAGAATCGTGGATCTTAACACTTCTGTTAGCTTTGAAAGCCTTCACCCAAGTTCTTTTTCCACTGCCTTTCAAATGGCAGTTTTGAAACACCTTTAGCCTCGAGAGCTTTTCCAGCACGTAGGAAACAGTAAATAATTTGCTGGGTGACTCTTGAGCCTGACATTGCTCCTGCTCTTTGGCTCTGGCTCCCTTTGTTGTGAGAAATGATGATTGTTGTGCAGGACAGAGCTAGCAGTGTGACATTAATCAATAGCTGCACTCTCAATTATTTATTCATTGGCAGGGGAGTGAGGAGCTGCCTCCGCTGTCTGTTTGCAGAGGCATTTATTGGCCTCTGCTTTGTGTGATGCTCAGTCTGTTTGCTCTTCTGCTGTGTAGGAAGTTCCTTACCCTGGAGTCTGGTAGAGCCCAGAGGGACAGAATTTAGACTCGGATTTCAGGTATTCAAATTCTGGCAGAGTTTCCCAATTTCTCAGCTGTTGGTGTGAGCCCATCACAAGCCACGTTTCTTTGAACTGAAGTGTATTATTGTTTGCATCAAAATGCTCAGTGTCTGCTGACCCAGATCAGCATCCTGTAGCAATGATGACATTCTCACACAAGTGCTGAGCTGGGCTGTGAGTTCTCACCAGGGTTTTGTAGGTCCAGTCTGAGAATTCAGGGGTTTCCCTTCAAATCCATCATTATGTTTCTACTGTCTGTGCTGGAACTGAAGTTTTCTTT
Organism: Aphelocoma coerulescens; assembly: GCF_041296385.1. Classification (NCBI taxonomy): domain Eukaryota; kingdom Metazoa; phylum Chordata; class Aves; order Passeriformes; family Corvidae; genus Aphelocoma; species Aphelocoma coerulescens. Next base: position 29,111,386 of record NC_091022.1, on the reverse strand, counting down.
TGCAGAACTGGTATCACACACTGTGTCACGTGGTTGGAACTTGCTCTGCTCTCATAGAATCATATCATAGAACAGATATCCATAGAATCCAATCCGCCACATCATAGAATCACGGGATCCTTTAGGCTGGAAAAGCTCTCTAAGATTATGGAGTCCAAACTCTTAACCCAGCACTGCCAAGGCCACCACTAAACCACGTCCCCAAGTGCCACATCCACATGTCCTAAAAAATCCCTCCGGGGTTGGTGACCCCACCCTTGCCCTGGGAAGCTTCTTCCAGGGCTTGGTAACCCTTTTGGTGAAGAAATGTATCCTGATAATCCAATCTAAATTTCTGTGAAGCAGTTAAGCTCTCCTGGCAACAGAGAATTGGAGATGGGAGCTGGTAAAAGGAGGAAAAGCTATTTTATCTATTCCTCTTAGAAAGCCTGGCTCCTGGGGATGGGGAGGGGTGGTGGGGAGTTTGTGGTTAGACATCCACTGTTTTCCCACCCACTGCAGCTCTGCTTAACCCAGTACAGCTGGGTGGGTGTCTAAAATCCTCCTCTTCCAGCATTTACCTTGCATTTCCACTTGGCTTCAGAGTTCTGTAAAACACAGAGATTTCATTTCATATAGTTCTGTTAAATACAAAGAAAAAAAACCCCAAAATAACCTTCTTCATCTTATCTTTTTTTTTTATTCCCCCAAAGCAAAAATACTCATCAACTCCCATGTTCTATGTACATGGAGATAAAACATGGAACAGTTGTATTAAAACCCTACAATTTTTGGTTGTGTATTTAAGGTTATTCTCTGAGTGATGTCCAGAAATGTGCACAGAAGGGCTTTAACATTGGTGTGAATCTTCGTGTAGTCTCTGTGGGGCTTGGAGTAGATTCAGCTGGCTGTAAAGCCCTTTTGAAAGAGATTGGAGGTAAGCATGAAACACTTCTGCCATCTCATTTCTTCGTCATAGTGAAAGGAAGATTTTGTGAGCTTGCCTGTCTGAAATATTTCCCCACTCCCTCACAGCCACTTTTGGGTCTCCTGGCTAACCCCAGCCAGGCTTAACAGAGGAGGAGATGTCTCAAAGCTTGGGGTTTTTCCAGTATTTTCTGTGTAGAGAGTAAATGTCTGCTCAGCATCCCAAGGAAAAGCAGGGGCAGATCAACCATTACCCACCAGGCCAGCGCTGTGTTAAATATCCACTCCCACCTCTCAGCAGGGCAACCCAGCACGCCCCTTTTTGCATCCTGATGGGGAAAACAGGGTGGTGATGGTGTTGTGGGATCCTCTGGGGAGGTGGGGAGCTGGGGATGTGCATGGGAGGAAGGTGCACATGGAAATACATGGAGGAGAACAAGGAATCTTCCTGGTGGTGAGGAGCATCGGGCTGTGCAAGGACCTGTGTGGTTAAAACTGTAGGGAAGAAATTTAGGGGAGAGATGCAGGGTGCAGGATGGGGAATTCCTGCGGGGGAGCAGGAGGGACACAGCACACCCTTTGTAGGAAGCCAGGTGAGAAACACTTGTGGCCTTTGCCCTCTGAGTGGGACAGGTCCTATATGGGGATGTTGTTTTGCTGTTCGCTGGTCACTGCAGCCCACAAAGACACAACCTGGGCAGAGTTGGGCACTTTCTGAGGGTGTTTTTGCAGACAGCACTGCCAAGAAGCAGTTTGTGGAGGATTTCCTGGCGCTGGTCCGCGGCGGAGCGAGCGAACACGTCACCACCCTGGCCCACAAGGACCTGCCCACGGCCGAGCTCATGCAGCAGTGGGGAGAGGCTGTGCAGTACAACCCTGAGATCATAAAGCTGAAGGTACTGCATCCCTCACTTCCTCCAGCCTCAGCTGAGCACCTTGGAGAACTCTGTGTTTAGATAAACAGGATTTAGAGAAAAAAAACCCCGGGAATAATAGACTTCATTGTGCGGCATAGCTTCTCTAAGTGAGATTCAGAAAAGCAAAGGTGTGATGCTTTAAAGGGACTGTGGTCAGAAATACACAGAGTAAACAGCTTTAACCCTTTAACCCTGGGCTGTGCAGATGCCATTTCTTGCTGCCTGCCAGGCAGATCAGACAATCCACCTTCTGTTTTACCAGTGTATAACTTACCAAAATTATATCTGGCAGCATGTATTTTATAAGGACTTCTATTTTCCTTGATGTTTATCAACTTCTGTGAGCACTAGTGACAATTCTTTCTGGTTCATAAGGTCAAGTGGTTCACTGTGTATGCCTGGATGTCTGTGCAGCTTAGCTGAACCTTAAAAACAGGAGTTAGGCTTTGAAGAGTCAAGGAATTTTGATCCTGGAGAGTTTCAGAAATGCAAAAAGCAAGCAGAAGTGTGTAGCAGTTCTGCCTCATCGTCTTTAGTGTCGAAATGAGTGAATAGAACAAAGATGCAAGAAAACATCATTTTAAACAGGAGTTGGTTGAGGTGGAAGTTGATTTATAGTTGTTTTTCATTGTAAAATTTAATTTTAGGCAAAAATCTTGGCATGTGTAAAAGAGAGGTTTTTCTCCAGAAAGAGGTGAACTCTAAAAAAGGTGAAGCAAGCAAAACTCAGTAATTTGGAAATACAGCCAGTGCCCATCTGGCACTTGCTGCAGCCCCTGGTGTGCTGTGGATTGAGCGTCCAGAAATGCACTGGGAGGTCTCAGGGCAGGAGACAAGAGGAATGCAACCCTCTGCCCCAAATCCCACACATCTCCCATGAGGAACTGAGGTGTTCTTTGTCTTGCCTGGCATCAGTGACCAGGCTGCCCAGTGAAAAACCTCAGGCGGATGTAATTTGGATTTGGTATCTTCATTTCCATACCAATATCCCTGTGGGGCTTGAAGATCAAAAGTACCAGCGGAGTGTGACTAAATGTCAGCCCAAGAATGCTTAGTTAGGGAAAACTAAAGCAAATCAGTTCATAAATCATCTGCTGGAGGGACTTGGCAGGTCACTCTTACTGTATTTCCTCATTTGTATGATCTGAATTCAAAAAGCAAAGTATGGATCACAGATAATTGATGAAGAGTGGATGTACAGCAGCAGGAAATGAGCATTTTTTTGCTTTTTATTGGAACATTCTTTGGTTCTTGTAGTTTGAGCCTGTGACAGCAGGAGGGTGATCCTTTCATGCTTACTGTGTGTGGCCTGCATGGCAGCATCTCTGCAGTGAGGATGGGAATTGGGGATGGATCCTCTGCTGGCACATGGAAATACCATCCCACAGGCAGTAGTGGGTGACTGGCACTATTTACACCCCACTTCAACTCTCTCTTGTTCTCAGGAGGAAAATAAATGAGTGAGCCAAAGTCTCCTTGGTCCCTGCACGTTCACTGTGTTTGTGCACCCCTTTGTCTTCTCTCCCTGACCCCATCTGCAGATGGAGATCAAATCCTCTCCCTTCTGGAAGGGAATGGAAACCCTTATCTGGGCCCCATAAAGACAGAAAGCAGCCTTGAAATGCAGGAGTGGTGAAGGTGGAAGTGCTGCTGTGAGTCCCTGTGACTGGTGCCTCTGGCTGTGCTGGGGCACTGTAGGAGGAGGTTTTTGTGGATGGTTTTGAGGAGACATTTTTAAAATCAGAGTAAGAGGTCACTCAGAAAACCTAAGTTTGAGCAAATCTGATCTATAAATGTCTGTACCAGGAATGTGGACGAGAAAGGATTTAATGAAACTCCTGTGCAGCTTAGCCTGTTTGTCAGCCAGCAGCTTGGCTGCTGTATTTTGTTACACATTTTGACTGCTCTGGTGTTGGAAACCAAGGGGAGCATCCCTGGGTGTATTCCTGGCATTGTGGCCTTGTTGTTCACAGGGTTTTAGCAAATAGCAATGGGAAACCTGGAGTTTGTGCCACACAGCCTCCATTTCCCTCTCCAGCTGTGCCACCACCGGGCCTTGGGATGTTCAGAGTGTCTCGAGCTTGGGAATTAATGCAGTTTCTCCCCTCCCTTTAGGCAGAGCCACTGTATGAGCTGGTGACTCCCTCTGACTTGGCTGATTCCACCAAAATAAAAGAGAACCTGCGGCGGGCTCTGGATGAGTTCCAGCTGGAGACCAGTTCCTGTCGCTGTGCTCCGTGCCACGGGAATGGCATCGCCTTCCTGAGAGGTACAGGGATCCTGCTCCTCTTCTCTGCCCTCTTGATTGAAATCAGTTGGGAGTTTGTGGGGAGCACGTGGCAGGCAGTCTGCTCTTTAGTTTCTCCTGTCATTTCTTTCTCAGGTAGTTACTCTGTTTTTAAAGTTGCTCTGTTTGTAAAGTCCCAGTAAGTAAAGACAGTAAAGTCAAGGGATGTGTCTTCGTAATGGGAGTGACCATTATCTGTATCAGTTTTACAGAAGAATTTGTTACTTCTCAATTATCCATTTTAAAAAAAAAAATCTTTGGCATCTTTAAGTCTCCTCCTTTTGCTTTTAAGATTGCTTCCATCCTCCTGGAGAAGCAACTACTATCTCAGCATTAATTAGTGTTTGTAAAAGTATTGTGAAGATGAAAAGCACCATGTAAGTGCCAAGCACAGTGATCACCACCACCTCCCCATTTCTGATAGAAGCTGTCCTCCTTTGAAAGCAGGCTGTGATTTTAAAAATGAAGGGGAAAAATAATCAAATTAAATGAAAACTGCTCTGCCTAAACAAGAGGTATATGATGTGATGAGAGCTTCTAACAAAGGGACCATTTTGTCAAGTGGCTAATTCCAATCTGCATCTGCAAAAGTCCTGATGAGAATCGTTATCATCAAATTGTATCTAATGCAGAAACGATCACTTCAGGTACCAGCCAGCTGATTGTAGCACTTCAAGCATTTGTCTCGTGGTGACCTTTGTTTAAATAACTTTGTAGGAGATGAGTCTAGGTTAGTATTTCATTTGGGATCTTCTCAGCAAAAGGTTTTAAGTGACCATATATTTTCGTAAGTGGGAACTCTCCTCCAGGTTCCAGACTTGGGATACACACCACAGTCCTGGGCAGTCAGAGCAGGGATTTTGGGCTTTTCCTCTGCCACAAAGCCAAGTTAGGATATTTCTGTCCTGGTTGCTCTTTCTGGATGCTGCAGTTTGTTCTTTATCAGCTTTACCAAGAGCTCTCTCCAGAGACCCTACCTGCAGTGCTGTGTTCAGCTCTGAAACCCCAAATGCTAAAAGGACGTGGAGCTGCTGGAGTGAGTCCAGAGGAGGCCACAGGGAAGGCAGGGTTAGGTGGGATACTGGGAATTAATTCCTGGCTGTGAGGGTGGGCAGGCCCTGGCACAGGGTGCCCAGAGAAGCTGTGGCTGGCCCTGGATCCCTGGCAGTGTCCAAGGCCAGGTTGGGCAGGGCTTGGAGCAACCTGGGATAGTGGAAGGTGTCCCTGCCCGTGGCAGTGGAGTTGGAATGAGATGAGCCTTAAATTCCTTTCCAACCCAAACCATTCCAGGGTTCTGTGATCTCTTTTGGAGAGGAGCAGGAGGACTCTGTGGTCCCCTGGCTTGTGGAATTGCACCAGTGAGTCTGAGGTTGAGCTGCAGGGCAGGAACAAATGGCTGGGGAGGTGAGAGGGGTGGCAGGGCCATCACAGCTCCCCTCTTTATTGGTATTGATCCCTTCAGCACTGGAGAAAAATGATGGCATTTCACCCTCTGGCCCTTCCTCACAGAAGATGAAGTGCTAGAGAGGAGTGGATGCCTGCTGGGAAATGTGGCTCCAGGTCTGTAATTCCCACCATCTCTGCTTGCTTTCAGGAACAGAGTGTGAGTGCTTGTGTCCCCTCGGCTACAGCGGCACCGCCTGTGAGATCAGCAGGAGGAAAGGTGAGAGGCTCCCAGCTCCAAGGAGACAATCCCAGCTGTGTTAGGAGTGTCCAGGGATGGCAGCTGATGGGTGAGGAGTGATGCCAGCCCTGGCCATCCCCAGACTGCCCAGCCCAGTGCACCCAGTTGGGCCCTTGCAAAGGGAACAGCTGTATTTTCCCTGCCCTCTTCCGAATTTCTCTGCCCTCCTGATGAGGTGGGTTTACTTTTGAAGTTCAAAGCTGCATGTACATGCCTTGCAATCAAAATACAAACTCCTGCCTAGTTTACAATCCTTGGAAAGCCTCAGGTCTCCTCCTCAGGAAACAGCTCTGTTTCCTAAGTTTTTCCCTTTGATAAAGCCAGCGTGTTGCAAACTGTTCTCCCCCAGATATGCTACCATGCATTTTAATCTTAAAATCTTATTACGTTGTTTTGAAGCATTTATTAATGCTTCTTGGTCACTTTATATCTCTGCTGCCTCCTGACTGATGTTCTTCTAGTTTAGGATCATCTGTGAATTTAATCATTTTGTTTACTTCTTCCAGCTCATTAATTTAGATGCTAAATAATACCAGATCCCAGGCACCCAGAGCTCTGGCACTGTCCCACAATTTGATGCACTGCATTTATCACTGGCTTTGTTTACAGCCTTACCCGGTGCTCATTCTGCATGGCTATGTCCAAACTGAGCCAGGCTGAAATGCACTTTAAGCCAAGATTTCACTGAACCAGGGGTCACTTTTGTGCGTGTTTCTAAGGAATCCCATGGAGCCTTGAACTGTGGAGTCTCTGACACCTTACCTCAGCCTGTTTTTCACACACATAGTCACATCCAACCCTCCCAAAGCTCACATCCATCCATTTGTCAACACTGTAACTTCATTTCTCAGTCCCATTTCCTCCTTTTATGTGTTGCCTCCGTGATCCTCGGGATTTTGAATTTATGTCACTCACATGCTCAGGGTCCAGAAGAATCAGTGTAATAGGAAAAGCAGTGGAGGGAAAGCTGAATAGTCAAGCTGTTGTTCACTGAAGTGCTAACACTGCCCCTACCACGTCAAAATGTGGCTGAGACAAGTTTAGTTGGTCTGTTTCTTATCTAGGCTTGGACTAAGACAAAGAGAGAGACATCCTTCAAGCAAATAAAAAGCTAATTGACTTTTTCCCCCCCCCTTTCATGTCTTCCTGAAGTGTAGTTTGAACAAACACCAGAAATGCTGAGCAGAGAATTAACATCTCTAAAACAATCGCTCATTGTTAATGACTCCAGTATATTGTTAGTGATGTGGACAGGGGCAGAGCTGTTTGTACTCAAGTACAATTCATGGGAGCTGACAGCTCTTCCCATGGAAAGAGCTGCTTGTTCCTGACAGTCCTTTCCAGCTTTGTTGTTTGTTTTTTTTTTCCAGATGCTGCTGTTAATGGAAACTGGGGGTGCTGGGCCAGCTGGTCCCCGTGTTCAGGGGCCCAGAGGACCAGAAGGCGACAGTGCAACAACCCTGCCCCACAGAATGGTGGCTCCTCGTGCTCAGGGCCAGACTCTGAGACAGTTCCTTGCTAGAGAGAATCAGCAGGAACTCACACAAAACTCATGGGCACTTGGCAGACTGCGTGGGAAGACATCACCTCACTGAATTTCTGAGTTGGCCTTGCTCTGCCCTTGGGTCTCATCCAAGTCAGAAACGTTTCAGAAGACACTGGGAGCTGGGAGGATGTTAGGAGCCACACCTTTGGACATGCAGTTGTCCCATGGGATTGAATGTGCTTACTGACCTCAATATTTTGCCTTTTCCCTGTCCTTATTGCAATGAGACAAGCTTTATCTCTGTCTGCATTTGGTAGCTGCATGATTTCAAATTGTACTGTCTTGCTGTTGAAGGTTCCTTTGAGATAAGAAGAGACACTTTGATCTTACGTACAGCAGGATGTGCACTAATGCACAGCTTCTGTGAAGGCAGCTGTGTCATGTGGAGCAAAATACAGCACATTAAAGCCTAAATCCCAATGAGCACAGCAGTGTCTAACGTGACATTTAGAGCCACTGTGCCTCACTACTCTGCTTTCCCAATTTATTGTGTTGTTCCCACCCCTGCCATGGGCAGGGACACCTTCCACTATCTCACGTTGCTCCAAGCCCTGCCCAGCCTGGCCTTGGACACTTCCAGGGATCCAGGGGCAGCCACAGCTTCCCTGGGACAAATGGAACATTTTGAAAAAGCTGTCTGCACATCCCCTGAGGTCTTCTGCCCTTAGTAGCTGCCTTTGTCCCAAACAAGCTCTGGTTCATCAGTGTGATCCCATAGAGGTCAGTATTCCCACTGCTGCTGAGTCCACCCAGGGTGGGACATCTGACTTGGGGAGAGTCCACTGTGAAAAGAGACAGACTGAATGGTTTGCCATCCCTGGAGCTGTGCATCACAGTCCAGGTCTAACAGCAGAGGAACTTAAAACACTGTGCACCATTCCATGAGCCTGGATCATTCCAGGGCCTTGCCTCCTACAGCTTTGTTGGTGGTTAATAGTTTTTGCAGACATTTGGTTGGGCCTGCTGCAAAATAACCAGCGACAGCTTTGCTCCAAAAGGCAATTCCACCAGTGCAAAGTTGCTCATGAGTGTTGTGAGTCTTCTAACATCTGCAAGGTCAAACTCTCTTCCAAGGGTTTTTAGCAGAGCTGCTGATGGTGGGCTGGTATTGCCCGTTCCTTTCCTTTCAGACTGACGTTGTCTGAATGTAATTCCTGTGAGAGCAGCTCAGGCTCCCTGACATCTGAACAATGGAACATGCATTTAGTTGTAGCCCTCATGCCGCCTCCACACTTATCGACAGGGCTTCTGTGACAGCTTTAAGAAAGGCAGAGCACATTGCATATGTAAAACAAGAGGGCTCTGTACTCATTATGGGCTTCATCATTTAGCTGCCAACCCAAAACATTTCCCTTTTCCACTGCGTAGCTGCACTATCTTTTGTGTGATAGAAATTTGCCCAGAGATTCTCTTTGGGTCATGATCAAAGAGGTCACTGCTTGTGTGAAGTAGGATATTCCTCCAAGTGTTTTGCAAGGGCTGTGTAGGGGCTCTGGAGATGAGCACCCTGAGCATGGTTCATGGGTGCCTCTGAGGACACAAGCTGCAGTGTCATTGCCTGCCCTTCTCGAGAATCATCAGTGTAATCTGATTAAGGACATTTCTCAGATGAGTCAAGTGGCTTTTTTAAATTTAACCACCCTTCCTGATCATCAAGCTGGTTAAACACACAGCAGTGGTGCCTCTCTCCATTGCTGCGGCAAGGAGAGCCAAGTGTAGCGACCTGAATTGTTCCCAAATCAGAAAAACCCAGGTTTTTTGAAGTGGTGGCAGTACCTGAGTTTGTATATTTGGGGGGCCGGGGTTTTGGAGGAAGAGAGGAGAGATTTGGCAGTCATCAAGATCATCAGGATAGTCTGACTGAAGAATGAGTTCAGCACTGGTTGAATATTCAGCCTGTAGGCTTAAAAGCCTCCCATAAAGGACATAACTTTATCTTGTCCTTGTGATTTTGTGCTTTGATTCGCCTACCTAATGATTTATTATAACCTGGGGGGCAATAAAAAATACTGTGCTGAAGCTTTTATTGTTTCATTTTGGTTCGCATTAAATTTTGGTACCATCTTTTACTGGTGTTCCTAACTCTCACTCCCAGTGTAAGTTCAGATTAATAACCCACGTGTGAGGGCTCGGGAAGGCTGCAGGCGGCTGTGCACGTGTTCAGCTCTGCTTGTGCTGCTCTAGCCCATCCCTCTGGTTAAGATACTGGTCTCAGTGAGCTCTGCTACATCACATGTTGTATTTTCACAAGTTTTCTTGAGGAAAAGAAGAGGATAGACACGGAGAGGCTGTATTTATTTGCACCTCCCTGCTTGAAGACATTGCTGCAGTGGTACAGCAGCTACAGAAAATCCCAGAGAAGTGTTTCAGGTGAGTTATAATTGCCATATCCAGCTTTCCCAGGACAAAACCTGCTTGAATCTTGCCACCCCTAACGTCTCCATCAGCAGTGGGACTCTGGACTGCTTTCCAGCCTGGATTCATGGGCTCCCTGTTGTGTCATATCACACAGACACTTTACCTGTGAGGCTGGAATGTGGTCCAGGCTGCAGCTGGGGACCTGCAAACTCAGTATTGCTAAATTACTTCACAACACTCCTGTTTCTCCCACTGCCAGATGGATACAGTTGTTCCTGCCCAGGTTCTCTCCCACATGGAGATGTTTTGTTGAAAGCAACCCAGAAAGTCCAGAGGTATAAACAGTCCCCACATTTCCAACTCCTGGTTTTACCCTGGTGGCTGAAGAGGCCAGTGAGCACCCAACACAACTGCCAGACTTCAGGTCAAATCATGCCTGCAGATTTATCTTCCTTCTATATCCCATTTTAATACCTCCTGCTTCTGTAAATCAAAAAGCTAGCGTTGAATACAGTCATTATTGCCAGTATAAACAAATATTTTTAGTGCAGCACCACAGATTCCGCTGTGTTGGGCATGACAGAGAACAAACACCAATCCCTCCCCAAACTCGCCAGAACCTGGAATTTCTTTTGTTTCAGGTTTTTGTGGTGGGATTAAATGTTTTGTAGCTCCCTGTGCCTGTGCATTCCACTGTATAAAAAGGAAGGCAACAATTTTTGAGCTGCTCCTGCCGGGGAATTTCTGCCTGCTCCAAACTCCGAGGCTCAGAGGGACGCAGGAGCTGGGGCAGCCGACGTGACATTGACCCCGAGGTAGAAAACAGCTCTGTCTCAAGCACTGCCCTTATCTCCTCTTCTGTTAGCTGGTTATCTGGAGCCTACACCTTGCAACCTCAGGTGTATTGTCATCAATCATTTCCTATTTTCTTCTGCGTGCTGGTTCCTCTCTGCCCTTCCTTTGTTAATAACCCAGTTTGCCTATATCCATAAAAATATCTGATTGTGATACCATTTATCCAAAGCGCCATACATCCATCATGCGCTTACGAGCGAGATAAACAAGGTCTCCTGGGAAATATGCCGCCAGAAATATATAGGATAAATAACTATATCAAATGTATGTCAGTGTGCAAGAGGGGAAAATCCATTCATTAGAACCCGGGTGGAACTGCAGCGTTTTATTGTACCCTCTAAGCTTTTAGTTTAACTAAGAAACACACATTTTTGCTGCTTATCTCATCTTGCACAACTCTCCACTGCCCACTTCAGCACGAGATATATTAGCTTCTTCCACTGCCATTGTAAATGTGTAATTGCTCATAATCTTTTCTTCTTTCTTTATTTTGTTTTTTTCTCCCAGGCCTTACAGGCAGCTTCTTCCTTTTTTCTGACTTCAGCTTCGCTGCTCCTGGGTTTCAGCAAGAGGATGTTTGAGCCCTGAGGTGGAAGGGGAGGAGGGGGGCACTACCCACCTGCCTTTGGTGTTTGAAGGAAGCCCTTGGGTTTGTGTCTCAGTGCCTTGGGCTACGAGGTGAGGGATGAGAATGAACAACTGCAGGTAAAACATAGGTTTTTTGCTCTTGTTTATATGTTTCATGGTGGTATTTTGCATGCAGTTTCTTTAATCACTTGGATTTTTTCTTTTGTTTTCGTTTTTAGTTTTTTGTGGTTCTTTTGTGATTTATCCTTCTAGAAACAGCTCTAAAAGCTGAGGATGCAGGTTGTTTTCCTGCAGGCCCTATCTTTTCCCAGCCTCCAAGGCATCAGATCTCTCTGTTCATTAATTTCTCCCCTCTGGTCAAAAAAGAAGCGTACTTGGCTTTCTGACTGAGGTGACTTTGTACTCATTTACTTGCAGGCATTTTCCTGAGTCCTAAGAAGTCGATGTAAAGGTAAGAATTGCTTGTGAGCCGAACTGGTCCTTGCTGTAAGAGCCCTGCCTCATGTTTCCACATAACCTGGCAGCCCAATGCCAAGCAGCATTCATTAAATCACCTGTTGTGATCCTACATTTCACATTCCTCTGGGATGTCTAAGTCACACCAATCCATGGGTGCTTCATGCTGCTGCATTTCCTGACACAGAAGACATCAAATTCAAGCCCTCGGGAGCAAATTCCTCTCTGGGTGAACAGCTCCTTCACCCGGAATAGCAAAGTTGGCCCAAAAGGCCACAGCTTTGCCCCTGAGCAAAGGGATTTTTCACAGGACAATCCATCTCAGGGTTCGAGACAACATGGTTTGTTGTTTTCAGCCTGTAGTTTCATTTACAAGCAAAAGAGAAGTGGTGAAAAAATTGGCCTTTGGCAAACATGCCCACAAAAGAAAATATGGGGCCAGATCTTCAGGTGCCATAAATCAGCTGCAGTGAAGGGGCAACACTGATTTACATCAGCTGAGTGTCAGCCTGTAAATCCCCACTGACACACAGTTGAAAAACAAGCATTTCCAAGCACCTGAGCAATTTCTTTCACTAAACCACGATTCCTTTCTACTCCCTCTCTCCATTCAAATGTCTACAGAAGGGCTGCTTTGTGCTTTGAGGTTTTGGTGCTGTTGTTCATAATGGCTGATTCCTTCTCAGGGCTTTTTCCCCCCTTCTCCCCCCGTAATGAAAAGCTCAGTAAAATGAAGTGCCATTCGCCTTCCGTCCATCCCAGGTTTTTGTGGCAGTTCATTAAGAAGAGAGAGCTGCTGGCTCTTGCCGTGGTCTCTGGACACAGTTCAATACTGTGTGCATTCTTGTGCTGAGATTTACGTCTCACATTCAAAAAAGCCCCTTAAATCAAGCAGCCTGTTAGCATCTTCTCAGGCTCTGTGTGCCTGGGAGATAAAATGCCTGCGTGCTAATAGTCAATTCATCACTGATCTTACAGAGCAAAAGCCTTTGCTTGTGTGGGAACATCCTCTGCCCAACGGTTGCGTTCGAGCCTCTCTATTTATTGCTTTATTTATTTATTTAAAATTCCTCATCAGCTCGGGCTTACATTTTGTGGTGATGCTTCAGCATCTTTGGGCTGAAGGCTTCTCCATGCAGAGCAGCATATGGCTTTGCTGCAAATCCAGCCCTGGCCAATATGCTGGACTTACAAATCTGACAGTGCCAACTTACAAAAGTTTTCGTGGTACATATGTCAATACCAACTGCATAGATCGTGAGCTTTTCATGTGTTTCCCAAAGGGAAACATATAAACTCCCTGAGAGTCAAGCTTAGTTATGTAAACACTCGCAGTGAATTTATTTCATGACACGCTGTAGCCCCGCGGTCACCCCGCAGCAAAACCACCTCCTTTGGGTGGATTCTCTGCCATCTCCTGTGCTGCAGCAGTGGTGTTGGGCACTGATGGGGCTCCCATCCCTTCTGGTGGGGCTCCCATCCCGTCTGGTGGGGCAAAACCACGGGAGCAGTTGGTCAGGTTTTACACAGTGAATTCAGCACGTATAGAAACACTTTACCAATCAATTATCTCTCCGGGGGGTAATTCCATAGCACGCCTGGAGTATTTATGGCCCAGCCCAGGTTCCAAACCACGCTGTTCCAGGCACCTTGGGCTTTCAGCAGGCTCTGCTCTGGAGGTTTCTCCCAGCACAGGGCTGCCCGCCGTGCTGCGGGGCAGGGTTGGAGCACTGCCGGCTGCGCCGTGACGTCCCTGCCTGGCACGGCGACCAGCCCGACCAGCAGCTCCAGCGCCCGTCCGTCTCTCCACCTGCAGACACACAGAAAAAAAAGGGAAAAACAGACAAAAAAAAGGGATTTCAGGTCTGGTTGAAACCTCTCTGGATATGGACTCCCTGCTCTATCCCAGCTGTGCCCAGGCTGTTTAGATCAAGGCACTTCGAAGCCAGGGCAGATGAAACATCATCACCCCAAACACCAACAGTTGTTTCTTTTCCTTCTCAGCTCATTTGAAAGCCTGTGCCTTGGTTTTCCGTTCCCAAAGGGTCTCTCTGCAGCAACTTCCTCACCTCTGACCAAGGCAGAGGGACAAAAGTCCCCGAATGTTGTGGGGATGTTGTGAAAAGTCCTTTTGGAGATGGGTCATTTCAAAGCTTTTTCATTACAGTACAGACTGAGTTGTCAGGAGCGGTCGATACTATGGATTATAGCAGTGCTCCTGAATGATGGGAATGCTTGATGGCTGTCATTTACTGTCGTTTTTTATTTACTCATCTGGCCTTCATGCCTGGCTTGGGCAGTTTATTAATCCAGACAGCACAAATGGATGTGTGTGCTCTTACTTAGTGCTGGCTGGAAAGCTGGGTTTTCCATCTGCTGGAACATTGTGCTTTTAAAAAAAAAAAAAAAAAAAGAAAATTTAGTTTGGTCTTAAATGAGTTTTGGAAGTGAAAATTTGAAACTAAAGTTGCCCATGAGTTAGAAGTGTGCCTGTCCCCACTGTTGGTAAAATCAAGGAGCACAGGGCTGGCCAGTTCAGTGCGCTGCTTTGGTGGCGAGTCCTGAGCTTCCCAAGCAAATTCCTGAGATTTGGAGACAACTTAAAGAACCTGAGCTTTTTAAAGAAACCCACTTTGCAGTCAGTGAAGCTAAGCTTTGGCATTCAGCCTCAAAAACTGTCTCCCCAGCTCTGCTCCAACTCCTTATCTCATCACAGCTTTGATTTTCTGTTGGTGAGCCCACAGTTGAAGGCCTGGAGCTCTGCCTGGTGGAACTGCTCTGAAGATGGATTTTTCTGCCAGCTTCATGTGCTGAGATTTAGACTTTTTTTGTCATCATGAATCAGGACAAAAATATCCAGAGAGAACTGCAACTTTTTTTGGAAATGAAAGAGCCTGTTCTGACCTCGGCTTTTTTTGCTACCCACTTAACTTTTTAGGATAGTATAGAAAGTGACAAAGAAAACATAAATATAAGCCTGTCACTTCGGAAAAACATATTTTTTCACCCCAAAATAGACACTTCCCTCTAGTCAAAATGCCTCCCAGGAGGGGGTGGGAAATCTGGTGATGTAGCAATTTTTTACTAAAACGGCATTTTTGGTGGCACGTTGTGTGAGCAGTTGCTTCACCTGAGCCTTTCCCCTTCCCTCCCCTCTCTGTCTGTTGAGGTTTATGCTCTCCCCCTTGGAGCAGCCATCCTTAATGGGACGCCATGAGCCCTCCAGAGGATTTCCTGGATTTAGTCCAGTGATAAAGCACACCCTCATTTCCACTACTCTGTTTGTAATAGCCATAGAATCCTAGAATTCCTTGGGTTGGAAGGGAACATCTAATTCCAACCCCTCTGCCATGGGCAGGGACACCTTCCACTAGAGCAGGAAGCCCCATCAAACCTGGCCTTGGACACTTCAAGGAATGGGGCAACCCGTGCCAGGGCCTCACCACCCTCCCAGCAAAGAATTTCTTCTTTATTTCTAATCTAACCCTGCTCTTTTTCAATTTAAAGCCATTCCCCTTTGTCCTCAGCTGCTAAACTCAGTCTCTTGCGGGGCTGCTCAGGATAACGCAGCAACAAAATACAGAAGGGAAGGTGGGATTGATGTGTGGATGCCAGGAGCTGTTGGATGAGCCATGTGGAGGGGGAAATCCATCCCCTTTGCTGCCTTTGCCCCTCCCCTGCTGCACCCTGGGCTCTCACCTCGGCGCTCAGTCTGCTCACAGGCAGGGCCTCTGTAGCCAGGGCGGCACTGGCAGGAGCAGGTGTCTCCCACCAGGACAGGCTCCCCATTGTTCTGGCACGTTCCACAGCGGCAGGGGTTGAATTCCAGCAGGAACTCATCCAGAGCCCGTTTCAGGTGCTGCCGTTTGGTTTCCATGTGGCCGAGGTTGCTCCTGCGGAGGATTTCGTGGATGGGCTGCAGCTGCGGGGGATGGAGATGGATAGCATGGAAACAATTTCAGCTGGGCATCAACTGGGATGCAGTGACATTGCTGGATGAATTCAGGACTAGGGAAAAACTCATTTGTCTTCCTCGACAGCTGCATGTACATCATGCAAATGTGTTGCTGCTGCCCCAGTGAGAAACCACCGTTCCAAAACCTTCCTCATCCTGGAGGTTTGTGTGAGATTGGCTTTTCTGGACATGCTTGGGAGTTTTAGTATGGATTTGAATGATAAATTAAAACACCCCAGTAAGCCCGTTTTTTTGACTGATTTCTTAGTGCTGTCACAATCCCTGAGATTCTTGCATGCTTTTTGCCTTTTTGAAGAAAATGTTTTGGTAAGAGCTTTGGACAGAGGGTATCATCAAAATTTATTGCCATCCTATCACTTGCAGTGGCCAGATTGTGAAATATCCAGTAAATGCTGAGAATGAGGAATTTTTCCTATATATTTTTTGCCCTTTGATGTAGTGAAATAATACTGTCATCTACAGCTTTGGGAATGTAACTTGCTCATCATATTTTCCAGCAGCAAAATCCAGTTCCTGTATACCAGTCAGCAAAAATAGGCCAGTATGGGCAGCTGTAATTAGAACTTGCCCAACTGAATATTAATATTCAAATGAGTATTAAAGCTAAAAACTTGGGACTGTCTGAGGACACTTATTTATGTTTGTCCATCGATGCAGCTGTGCAAACGCTCTCTGTCTAGGCCAGGAATTTGTTCCAGAGAAGAGCTGGGTGTCAGCTCACTGTGCAAGGCACAGTGAGAGTGATTCATGGGGAAGATCAGCATCAGCTGGGCTTTGGGAAGAGCAAATTTGCACAAGCCTGTTTGACAAACTGAGGGGGCTGCAGATAAGAGCTGCTGAAGTGGACACGAGCGCTTATCGGCCGCTCCAGTTGCAAGGTGACTGCTCAGCTCTGGAGCAGCCAAGAGAGAGGTCAGTGCATGGTTTACTGGAAAACTGCAAGAAATTTTGCCCAGAATTGATGGGAACTTGTGCAAAAAGGTGAATAACCTGAAGCTGGAACTGAAAGCACTTCTGTCTTATCAGATCTTTCCGCCACCGAGGTGCTGCCCAGGAAGGCTTGCACAGTCCTTCTTGCCCTGCCAATAACACAGATAATTCCCAAATCCATTTTCCCTTCTCCCACTCTCTGTCAGGGCTTTCTGCTTTCAGATGAAGACAAGAGGGATAGAAATGGCAGCATGTCCCTCCCGTGACAGACGTCCTTCCCCCACATGCCACAGCTGCTCCTGGAGCAGATCAGCAATCTTGGTGTCTTGGGGTACTTGTGGTCCTGCTGACCACAGCTGAGGAGTTGTGGCCACCCCCTCATGCCTCTGCCAGCTCTACCCTGGATTATTTTTTTGTAGGGTTGCTCTTCTCTGTCCCTTTCCATCCCCTCTGCTTGCCCCTATCTCCTCCTCCCCTCAGAAGCCCTATAAGGTGCTTCAGTGATCTTCCCATTTTATGGGGTATCCAGTGAAACAAAAGGGAGAGTAGAGCCTTGCTGATTTTTATGGCCACAGACCCTCTTTGTGGAGTGTGGAGAAAGACAGGGCCCACTTGACAAAGTATCCAGGAGCTCCCTGCTCAGAGAACTTCTGGAGGGGGGCTTTCTATGCAGAGCCTTTGCTGTGGGGGGGGAAACAAAATGCTTTCCCCAGCCCCCTGTGAGTCCCCAGATTATACAGGAGGGCGGACAGCACCAGGGAGAATAATAGGGATGAATACAACTGTAGTTCATTGTGAAGCTGTTGGGGAACACATCAGAAACTTAACCTGGCACTAATCCAGCATTAAGCTCCTTGTCTGTCTCCCTGCGGATGCAGTCGGTGGGAGATGTACTCCCCATTGTGAAATGAGTAAGAGGTTACCAGATCAGTGGCCCATTACATTTAATCTTGTTCTGTGATGGGATCACAATAAAAATACGAAATGATCTGCTCGACTACACTTTCATTCCTTAGAGCGGCAGAGTTTCTTCAACTGCAGAAAAGCCTTACCTGGAAATCAATAACAGCAGGATTATATTTTAATGACCTTCCCCAGTGACGATACATTTTGCCATCCCAACTGTTGAGGAGCCCTCCGCTGTAACTGGTATCTCCCCCTCTAATCCGGGGAATAATATCTTCCACAACTGCACTGTGGCTCTCAGAATCTGGAAAGTTGAATTACACACGTATTACTTAGCTGCTGTTTCCACACAGGCTCCAGAAACTGCTAAATGGAGGTGAGATCAGTCGTGCAGGGGGCTCTCAGGGACCTGGCTCCTGGGATCGATGGCAGCCCGGTGCTCCCTGCTTGTGGGGTGAGCCCTCATCCCAAATCCTCTAAGCTGATAAGACCCAAAGAGCCTGCACCCCTCCAGTCTTGGTTTCTGTGTAGGACGTGGGCAATAGGTCACACTGTCTATAGCTCATTATGAAATGTACAAATTTTGTGGTTCCTACCCTCTTTGAGTGCTTTTTATAGTCAATTTTGACTTTTTTTAGTTGCCGTGCATGCCCAGTCTGTCATTGCTGAGGACTGCAGCCTCCCATCCACCCCACTGCCTCTGTTTCTAATATGGTATTGCTACATTAATTCCTGCTCTTTTAAGAGGGATCAGTACTCCTGGAGACTTGGACCCAAAGTTTCTGCTACCTGTCCTACCTCTTCTGAGGGATGACACCAGAGCTCCCTTCCTCACACCTTGTGTGACCCTACTCGAATCTCCATGCCCAAGTGACCAAAACAAGTGACCCAAGGTGCCTCAACAGACCCCTGCCCTGCTGCTGTACCAGCTTTCTGAAGTCCTTTATTTTTGCAGTCAGAGTATGTCAGAGCTGCACTCAGATGCAGGTTCTCCTTGCTGGCTGCAATGCCGAAGAACAGGCCAAAACAGGCACTTATCTCCTCGGTGCTGATGGCTGCAAAACAGAAAGTAGACAGGTAAATTCAGTGACTCATGATGTTTGTTTTCCTACTTCTTTTTAATATAATTGAAGAAAAGATTCAGTTATTTTCATGGCTTGTATTTTGAAGTCAAGAGCTATTCTGGGCAGAGGACAGTGGAAAACCCCAATATTTTATTGGGGTATGTGGGGCCTATCATATAATAGGTGTAAAAATTGTTTCCTTAGAAAATATTAGAAGAAAGTAAAAATCTTAACACAAGGCGTCAGGCATGTACGTCCTGTTTGATCTATATATTTAACAACAAACCTTTATTCTTTTTATAGACTAACCATAACTAGGGTAAAGCTGCGAACAGCAGCAGAAATTAATAGATCCTTGCTAATTTTCCTAAACTCAGGATCTGACCCACCTATGAATGGCTTAAGCAGCACCTTAAGTAGTAACTTGGAAAAGGTCTGTGTGCTGAGAGCTGCCAGAGCTTTCCTGCCTGCTGCTGCCAGCACCACCACATACATCATGAAAATATGTAACTGGAGACCCATGAAGCAACTGCAGAGGGGAGAAGGGAACTAATGAGGTGGTTTCACCAAGGTAAGCAATGTGCATATTTCATACAGCCTGGTTTTATGTAAGCATTTCAGTGTACTGCAAATATAAGGCCGTCTTCTTTGGTAGTTAAAAAGTCCATTGATTTCAGTAAATGCAGGTATTGTAAGTAATAGGTAACTTTTATATTGCTCTTTTTGTCAGAGGACCTTAAAGTGTTTTACAAAGGAGCCTGGTGATCAATACCATGGTATTGAAAGGAGGCACAGAGCTCAGTGGGGTTTGTGGGTTGTGGTTTAATGGTCTGAGGATTGAACCTCTGTCCAAGCCCCGACCTGGAGCATTGTCTGCTGAATGGCCTCACCTCAGCACTGGGGAGCAGTGCCTTGCCTTGCTTGTGTTGAAAATACTGCTCAAACACTCACAGCTCTGGTTTTGTGGAATCCTGGAATGGTTTGGCTTGGAAGGGACCTTTAAGCTCCATCTGGTCCAGCCCCCTCCCCTTCATGGGCAGGGACATCTTCAACTAGATGAGTTTGCTCAGAGTGCCATCCAACCCGGACTTGAGTGTGTCCAGGGATGGGGCATCCACCACCTCTTCAGGCAACTTGTGCCAGTGTTTCACCAGCCTCATTGTAAAATATTGCTTCTTTAATCTACATTGACCCTCTTTCAGTTGAAAACCATCACCCCTTGTCCTATGACAAGAGGCCCTGATAGAAACCTGTCTTCCTTATCAGTACTGCAATGTTGCAATGAGGTCTCTCCGGAGCCTTTTCTTCTCCAGGCTGAACAACCTAAATTCCCTCAGCCTTTTCTCATAGGGGAGGCTCTCCACTCCTCTAATCAGCTTTGTGGCCTCCTCAGGACCTGCTCCAGCAGTTTCACGTCTCTCCTGTGCTGGGGACCCTGGAGCTGGGTGCAGCACTGCACGTGGGGCCTCACCAGAGGGGCAGAATCCCCTCCCTTGGCCTGTGCTTGGCCTTGTTGGACCTCAAGAGGTTCCCATGGGCCCAGAGCTTGTCCAGGTCCCTCTGGGGTGTCAACTGCACACTTGTTCCCTTCTGCACACCCTGCAGGAGAGGCTCACTGGAGCCAGCCAGGGCACAGATCTGCTCCTTGGCCTGGTGGATCCAAAGCCTGGGGAAGTGCTCAGCATCCTGAGAAAGGGGCTGCAAGTCCTGGCTTCAAACTGGTGAGAGCTGAAACATGCTCCAGACTTGAGTGGGAACTGTATCCCACTGCAAAACTGGGCCCTTGAGAAAGATTAAATGTGCAGCACTCAATTACTTGTACTAAACTGTTCAACAGTTGTAAACACAGTGGGTAAAGTTCATTCACCCAAAGCAACATGAGTGATTGCTTATCTTGGTGCTGGAGTGCCATAAAATTAAACTTGAGGAACACCCTGATTAATTGATTTGCCATGGTTCCCGTTGAGTAATTATGTTCAGTGAGGGGCTGTCGATACCATTCGCTATTGGTCGCAGCAGGATCGGGTCTTGATAAATGAAAAGTGGTTATCACTGCAAAAGGGTGGCCACGGTAAATATTGGCACTTGAGGGGGGGAGCCCTGATAGGTTTGTTTTTTTTTAATATGATATAATTTGCGATAGTTAAATGTGCTCGAGTGATAAGATTTACTGCTGCATTTTGAATTAATCAGAATATATGAAGACTTTTTCTAATTTACTCCGCGCATAATGTTCCTCCCATAAATGTTCTTGTAATGTGTGAACACATTATACTGTTTTCTGCTAAATAATAGAACCATAACAATCTATTTTAAAAACAAGTAATGAAAAATATTGATGGCAGAGCAACGAGGGACCTCGTTCTGACATATGTATTTATTTCACTCATGACCACATCCATATAAGCCCTCGCAGCCTGAAAGCTGGGAATGGGTCTGGCAGCAAAACTGCAGCCCTAAGCTCTGCAGCGAGTTGTGGATATCTAAACAGAGAAGGTGATTTCATTTTCAAAATTCAGGTTTCCTAAATGCTCAAAGTCCAGCTCTATGCTGACCCAGATGCTCAGTGACCACCTAAGCTGTGTCTCATTTAGGAAGGACTCAGCCAAGGGATATTTTTCCCGAGTTTGTGCTTTAGTCACTGGTCTATGAAAAAATGAATATTCTCTGTTCCAGAGCATTTAGCAAACAGCCTCGTGGGCTGGATGGGCCCTCAGGATGCAGTGGTTGATCTAAAGCAGTGCCACGCTCAGCCCTGTGGGGACTCAGTGATGCATCTTCAGAGCTTCACTCATCTTAGGAAGCTCTAATTTTAAGACTTGAGCACTTACATCCTGATCCTAACCATTCCTCAGGCAAGAAGGATAATCCTCTTGCAAACACAGCCTCCAAGCATGGCTGTGATCAACATTAGAGAAATCAGGGTTTTTTTACTAAATGCTTTCAGACAGTGGCATATCACACACTGCAGGTGGGTCCTTCTGGGTCAGCGCTGTGGGACACACGGCACTGCTGGCTTGGTAAGGGTGGACTTCCTGGCAGAGCCTGAATTAGATGAAAATTACAGAATGGTGCTGCATTAGAATGAAAATTACATCCCTACTGGGGTACATTTTTGTCTTTTGCTGGACTTCAGCGTCCTTCTTTCCTAAGATAAGGCATCTCATAGCAGTAAATCTCCTTACATACACAGCAAGCACAAGATAAAGCAAAATAATAGCCTCCCTCCACATGCTCTTGATTAATTCTTCCTCTGAAATTGGCAGTCTGCTTCCCAAAGACTTGCTTGCCAAGACCTTATTCACTTCTGTATCACTCACCCTTCAAAGAAGAAGTGATTTGAAGAGCCCATCATGTTTCCAAACATTAGAGGTTCAGGAACTTGATGAAAATTCTCTCAATCAGTTATTTCTTGAGGAAAAACTGGCATGGCTAATGTGAAATATGGAGTGCACAGGGGCCAAACCATTTCAGACTAGAGACAGAATCTGGGTCAGAACCATGAAAATTATTGAAATTACTGAAGTTATAGCAATTTGCACCTGTTGTCCAAAATCACAATTTCCTTCTGCGTCAGTGTCTGGCCTGGAGTTACCAAGGCAGTGGTGCCCTCAGCACAGCAGAGTGATGGCCCTTAGGGGAAGTGGGATCTATTGCATTGTTGACACCTTTACAGAAGTTGACAACCTGGTTAGTGAGCGAAAATCCCATATCATTTTTCTGCATCCCATGTTTTTGGTTAGGAAAAATGTTACGTTTTGACTCGCCAGCAATGGCAACTCTCACGCTCTCGGCGTCTGCAGTGGGTATTTTATCTAACTGAGATTTAGAGGTAGGGCTCTCCTGCCTCATACACTCCAATTTGTTGAAAACTGGAGCTAACAGGGGTCTGTTAGTCTTCAGATGTGGCACTAAGCAGGGTAAAGTGGCAGAGGTATGGCCGAGTGCAGTGCGATATTTCCATTTACAGAGAATTGTGGCCCTCGCTCCCAGCAGGCTAAAATGTGACTGGGCTGATTTGCTGTGCTCTGGATGGCTTTGCAGCATTCATGGTGAACGAAGATGACAAGAAATGGGGCAAGACTAGCAAGTGACACTGAAAAAATGGAGAAAATAATGCTCAGGTTCCTTCCTAAACTACCGCAGGAAGCACATTTTGGGACACTCAAGCTAATCCCAGGCCATGTGGCTAGTAATGTCACCAGGTTGGAAATACCTGGTTTAAAGCAGAAGGATATACTTTGATATATGACATATATTTGATTTTCTGACCTTTTCTTTGCATTTCCTCCTTATTGATGACAAGGATGTACTCAAAGACACCCCCCATGGTGCCAGATGTCATGAAGTGGGTGCCGTAGTCGTTGATGAATTTGGCATACATGCCATAGTTGTAGGTGTCTGGGAGGTCCTGCAGTGAGAGCAGCACATCTTCATCCAAAACAATGTTGTCCCTTCTCATCTTGAAGCGGGCTGTCTGCACCTTGGTCACAGCTCTAATGAATCCAACATCCTGCAGGTAAAGGAAAGAGGAGCTGCAGTCAATGTTAATTTAAACAAATGAATTTCTAGTCTTTAGGCTTGCAGGGGAAAGCCTGAGTCTCTGACTGTCCATATATGTTGAAGGCATGAAAACAAGCCCAAGTTTAAATGAAATAATGGTAATTCTGTTTTTAAAGTCTCTCTCTTACGTGCTGTGGAGGGAGGTGGAGGGCCTTGGGGAGTTGGATGCTATGGGGTTATTTTAATTGATGTGTGAACACGATCAGACTTGGGCTCCACATGATTCCCCTCCATTCTCCATTTCTGCTATTTCTTTTTCTGGTTTCCTTTCCATATTGTTTATTCCCTTTTTGCTTTTTTCACAGCCTCAATCAGTGACAAAGCACAAGGGTCAAGCTCAGCCCAGCAGAGTGGAGATTCCCTGGCCAGGAAGATGCTGATGGAGGGAGAATTTCCTGGATATACAGCAGCTCCAAGTCTCCACCTCTATATTTGCCATTGCTTTGGACAATCTCCACTGCAACATGAGCAGCCCTTTAAATGATTCCTCCAATAACTGATCATCATTTAGCTGCAAACATCATGTGAGTCTGGACAAGGGCACAGTAAATACTATAATGGTGCTCATTTCAAACAGCTTTTAAGGGCATTTTAACTTGGAACACCATCAAAGTAATTCTTCTTTATTGTTTTCTGTCAGCAGCCACGAGAGAAGTGGAGATGGGGCACAGTAAATGTGGGAAATACCAGCACTCATGTTATTAGATTGGAAAGAGGTCATCACAGCCAGTCCATGATGTAAACCCTGTGTGAGAAGTACACCCTATTACCAGGTGCTATTTTTTCAGCGTGGTATTTTAACCTCCTGTAAAAAGCAGCCTATTTCCCCATCACAAGGCAGCTCGTATTAATTTGAGCAAGATATATTTGCTACCAGAGATCATTCCCGGAGGATAATTGTTTTGATCAGCATCTTGATATTCCCTCCTCCCTCATCGTCACTTTTAAGCATTTTTTTATTTATGTGCTTAATGTAGCCATGAAACAGGATGGGGTGAGATGACATGTGCCGTGGCACTGCGTAATTCAATTTTATTCCCACTCCCTGTTTGCTAGAACATACCAGGAGCAGCAAACAGGATTACTAACGATCATACATTTGCAATTACATGAACAAATTAAGGTACAATTACCCTGTGTTAAAAAATGCAGTTGAGAGAATAAACTGACATAAGTTACAGCCAGACCATGCGATGCACAGATGATACGACTGGAGCAGATGCATCACTGATTTGGTTGGGGTTTTTTTTTACCTTTGCATTGTATTGTGTGAAATTCTTCAGGGATCCTTTGCCACCTGATAAAGTCAGGCCCAGGTTTAACATGACATCTACGCTGCCAGGCCCAATTCCAATGGTGAAGCCCGTTGTTTTGGATTTATCGCTTTTAAGGGCGTCAAGCAGGTCCTTTGAATCGTCATAAAACTCAAAAGTGAATCCAGAATCAGCATGAGCCTAAAATGAAAGGAGCAGACATTAATTTTTCAGGTGCTTCCCTTCCTTTTCAATCACTACTTCTTGAAGGAGCTGATAGTACCTCTGTTGAAGCCCGTGATGCTCCTGACAGCACCAGCACTGACTTCAGTGATTGTGGAATAAGGAATTAAGTCCCTTGCCGTTTCATTTGGAAGTATGTGAAAAATGTGGATAAAGCCAAGCATTTTGCATCATCCATCTCCAAGCAGGGAAGAAGTTTGTGTTTAGCCACTCAAAGCCAGAGCTGGTAATGGTACCTACTAAGACAGCCTGACACTTCCCATTATAAAACCCTTCTTCCAGTTCCTTACAGCTCTGCCAAATCCTAATGATTTGGACTGATTTTTTTTCCTCTCCAGCCTGCTTCTGGATGAATTTATTTAGAAAAAAAAATAAAATTCAACATCTATTTACAATGGCAAGGCTAGAAAACAAACATTGTTTTGCCTGTGTTTTAGAGAAGTGACCTTTTCCTTGACAGCTCTGCTTTGCTGGCACATGGAATTGAGCAGCTCTGCTGAATCTGGGCTGTGCTATTTGCCAGCTCCGTAAAAAGCCAGCCCCACTGTTCAAACTGGGGACTAAGGGACTCTGCCTTCTGGGAGGACACGAAAGCTACTTGTACTGAGTAATATTTCCCAGGGTTAATGTGTTTTCGTTCATTCATTCACGTCACAAAACACGATGAATGTTCAACAGTGTGGCCACACCCACTTAGGACATGGGAAACCCAAGCTGAATCCTTGGTCTGCTTGGATCAGTGTCCAACACCATGTGTGACCTCGTGGACTATAGGTGTTGTGATCCATGGTGATGGGTTTCAGGATCCCTGTCTCACTCAGAATTGGGATTTATGCCCCTTGTAGCCACGCCATAGACATAAAATGCTTTCAAAGACTGAACCAGCAGCATCGGTACCATTTTACACATGGCCAACTCTATCCCTAGAGAGGCAAGAGGCTGGTGCAAGCTCTACAGCTCACTAATAGCAGAATTTAGAGAAAACACCTTTCCCTTGGCTCTGACTGGGCCAGAGGAAGCAGTGGGGACGCCTGGGTGATAAAGCACGTTAATTCCTTGACGTGCCGCAAACCAGCATTTACACCATCAAGTGCCCCTTGAGGTACCTTAAAGACAACCTACAGAGAATGATGGAATGTACCTAACCTCTTTGTGGGAAGTTTGGATTTCTGCTGGGAAACTGCTGCTAAGTTTGGCCTCCTGAAGCACTCACCAGGAACTGGTATATGTGGAAGTTGTAAGGCTTGCGGAAATACTTCTCGTCGTCTCCGTAGTACAGGCGCTCGCAGGCGACGTCGTACTGCAGCTCCCGCCACTCCCCGTTGTACACGTACTCACAGAGCCCTCCAAAAAATCCAGGGTCATATATGTTCTGCCTCCCCTCCTGTGTTAGGATGTTGTATCTTGGAAAGAAGTAGCGTTCAGGAAGTTATCCATAGCTCCGGGTTTGTTTCCTCAGTCTCTGTCACAGGTTCTGCTGACACTACAGGTTATCTATCCTCAGGCCTCCTGAGGATCTGGAATAGAACTTAGAGTTGGGTGGGCTTTGTTATCTTGTTGTTATCTCCTTCCCAAAGATACCAGGAGACAAACACCCATTTTATTTCCAAGACATTAGTTTGGACTCAGATGTGAGAAATGGAAGAAATCAGTGAAGTTGCCCAGCCCCTCCCTGCAAGCACAGCTATGAAAGTCCCAAAGTCCTGGAATTCCTCCAGGTTCCTCTTGAACCTAATGCATCTCATTGTCACAAAGTGCTTCCTGGCATTCTCTGCAATTATTTTCTCTCTTAATTTCATCTCTTTCTTTTTAATAATGGTCCCGTTTCTCAGGGTAGTTAACACCCTCCCTAGACATGAAGCCTGTGCTTTGCCAAGTCTGTCACTTATTATTTCCTTATTCCTCCTTCTTCCTGCTCTCCAGCCCTCACAGCTGCTGCCCTCTGAAATCCCTCCTATTACTTAGTATTCCATGTAATTCCGTGGCCCAAAGTGAAAGCATTATTCAAACTAGGCAGCAGCACTGCTCTACTCAACAGGGAACCATCTTTAGGATTAAGATAGCAAATGCCATTGCTTTTGTGTGTTCTGCAGGAGAAACACCTCAGAGAGAAGAATTAAGCAGGGTTCTCAGTGAAAATTAATGCATGCCTTGTAAAACTTTGGAGGGACCATCGCAGGCCCTGGGCCAGAGAGACATTTATCTCATGGACTCCAGAGAGTGTCCCATCGAGCTGATGGGAAAGTTATCCAACAGCTGGCTCCATTCTCATCCTGTAGCCCATGTTCATAAAATAATAGAATGGTTTGGGCTGGGAGGGACCTTAAAGATCATCTTGTTCCACCCCCTGTCACAGGCAGGGCCATGTTCTCCAAGTGAAGCAGTAGCTTGGTTAAAACACAAGATTTACAACAAGAATGTCACAGTGCACTATTTGCCTTTCAAGTTCTTCTGGATTTCTCTTTTGCCTGCATTACCTGATCAAAATTTGAAACTGAACAGGGGAACACTTTTTGTGAATAGGAGTATTTACATATACTCGTGTGGAGCTCAGGCTCTCTGCCTTGAATCTGTGCTCTGAAGTCCTAAATCCTGGAGGTAAATCTCCTTAAGGATGAATGCCAGCAGGGTGCTGCATCTCCAAAGTCTGCTGTTTGCTTTAGTCTACTAGTTTTAACAACTGAAGAAAGCTGTGAGGTAACTGGGATATATTTTTACAGGAGTATGAAGAGGGCATCGCAGGTACAGTGTGGCTGGGAGAGGCCAAGGTCAGGTAACAGATCTGAGACAGAATTTGAAATAAAAGCTGGAATGAACCCTTGTTGCTACCCATGGTCACATGGGACAGCACCTCCCCTTTGGGTTCTGTACAGCCCCCTATCAATTCATGGATCACAGTTATTACTAAGGAAGAGCAATATAAGAAACATAATCCTGGTTTGATTGCGAGAGGAGCAGCTATTGATTAATTACTCACCCTTGGACTGCTTTTTCCGCCCCTGGGATTGGGAACAGATGTTCACAAGGGCTTTCAATATCTTCATCCTCACAGTTATCCTCATCAGACCCATCTCTGCAGTCTCTGTCCCCGTTGCACACAAGATGTCGTTTGATGCAGCGCCCTAAAGTGCACAGATGCAGGCGGTGGCTTATCCGCCCTCCAGAAATCCTGGCTGGCAGCTTGCACTGATTGTGCTGCTTTTCACCCACATCTCAGGGCCACAAGGAATCATGCTGGGTGTTAAACACAGAGCTATTCCACCGGGAATTTGCTTTTCCAAGCTCCTGGGGGAAGGTCTTTGTGACCTAAACACAGCACGGAGTCCAAGCTGGCCACTCCCATGGGCTTCCTCCAGGTGGGAATCAAGGTGAGGTCACCTCGCTGTTCTGACTTAATTTTCTAAAATTATGGTCTTGGAAAGCTGCTATAGGAATAGCTTCTCCACTTGGCTTAAGGAAGTCAACTCCATCTTATTAAAGTGCAATTTTTCCTCTTCCCATTGCAGGAAGCATTTGGGGAGTTTATTGCAATAATTAGAGTGCAAGAATGGATATTTGCAGGAGAGGCAACGTGAAAGGGCTTTTGCTTCTGGGAGTGTGGAGAAAGCCTTGAGGATGGAGCTGGCACTGCTTAATTTACCCCAGTGGAATGATGATAACCTGCTCCAGCTGGTGAGCTGGTCACAGAGCCGACCTTTGGTTCCAAATTTCAACAGAATTTTCGTTAAACGCTCAGGATGGAAGTTGGAGACATTTGTATAGGAACAAAAATCTGTCAAGGCTAGTCAAAGTTTCAGAGAACAGCCGTTTTATATCCTAATCCTCAGAGCTGGAGATGGCTAAAAATAACTAAATCACCCCAACAGATTGCTGGTTGGATTGATGATTGAACTCTGTCTCTAGCAGGGGAGAAAGCGACGCGTTGCGGGAGCGTTGTGCCCGCGGAGGGGTGCGTGAGCGCGCAGCACGGTAGTTGGAGCAGAATATTCCTTCTCTCTTTGTTCCACTGAAAAATTCACATTTTCCATGTCACACAGCTTCCTTTTCTACCCAAATCCGAGTGCGACATGGATGGATTTCTGTATAACTGGGGGGGAAAACACTAAAGGGGGGAAAAACACTAAAGAGGGGAACTTTCCTGCTTTCTCTTGTACTGGTTCACCCTCCTACTGCCCAGGGCAGGGGACTGATACCCCCAGGACCAAAACCTCTCTGGCAGGGGTTTGTGCTGGGTTCACTCACCTGTTTCCTCGCACTGGAAGTCCTGCCCACACCGTGGTGGCCCTGTGCACGTTGTCTCAGCTCGACAGGCTTGCTCATCCCAGAGGTGCCCTGCGCAGCGTCGCCCTCCAAACTCTGCTGCCTGCACCAGCCGCCGGTACCGGTGCTGCACAGAGACACAGCCACTTGTATCCCCCAGAGGCATCACCTCCCCAAGCCATAAAGCAATCAAAACTATCATTTTTATCTATATTCTTGGGGTTTTTTGTGTGTGTGTTGCTTAAAGACTTTGTGCACGATAAATGGAGGAGAGTCAGCAGAGAGTTTGGAGCTCAGGTTGGCTGGAGTTCATACACATGAACATAGAGGGGAGTTTAATGGAATGGCAGTTTAAAAAATATCTCTGCTTTATACCTTGGAAAAATATGGCATTTTTCCAGCTGCATATGCTTTGTCCTGCAATGGACACAGACACTAATTACAACACTGATCCTGCAACATTTCTGATGGATTATTAATGAGAATTGCTGCTCTTTAAACTAGGAAGGGAAAAGAAAGTAGGGAAAGGGAGAAGAGCCATAGAGCCATATTATTTACTGATAATATACTGCCTATAAGCACAGGAACAAAAAATGCAGGGATAACATAAACTCAGTAGAAAGCAGAATTATGTCAGGTATTTGAAAATAAATTCTCGAGCTATGAAGACATATGTGAAATGATATAAAAATATGAGAACAGGAGCTGATGCATGAAGGCTGCTCCTAATCTCTTCTCACTGGACTATTTGCATTAAGAATCAGGGGATACTTAATTAAATCTGAGATAGAAAAGGAAGAAAGTCTTGGGCAAATATTCTGGCCTGATTCTTCCACCATTTGGCTTGATTTTGCTTTTCCTGTTCAGCTGCCTCGAATGAATTTATTCCCCAGTTTACACCAGGGTAAGTAAGAGCCTCTCTAGCAGAGGAGCATTTCCATCATATTTGGATGAGTTTACTGGATGCTTCAGAATGATGAATATGTATAATATATATAATTAATGTGTGTACATCCTCATCACAGACACATCTGAAGATAAATGAATACATTACAGTGGATCCTTACTTTTTTCTCTTGGCAAGGGAAGCAATCAGTCCATCCTGACCACTGGCTCAGCTGACAGTCGACAGGAGCTGGAGAATTAACATCTCTGCTGCTTCTTCTAGGGAGGGGAAGAGAGAGTGGTCTAAGGTCTTTGAAGCAGTGTTTTGAGAGGGGATGGAGGCTGGAAGAGGGAAAATTATGTGTGTGTGTGTGTGTTTTTCCACCAGGAAGCTGTTTTGTAGGAAATGGGAAGCATCCCAAGGTGCCCCATCCAAGTATTCACCATCAGAATTGATCTGCTGCCGCAGGTGCAGTACCTGGGGATTTTGTCTTGGGTTTCATGCTCTGCCAAGAGATCCTCACCCATTCCAATAGGTAGATTGCAATTAAAAATATGTATACAAAATATATACATAACACCAAACATCCTGAGTAAAGAGAAGGAATGTTGTGTAGAGACAGGTTTTAAAGAAAAGCTAATTTTTTGCCTTTCTTTTCAGAAGCACATCACAATCTCCAGGAGCAGGGATGCTTATCACTACTGAGCCTGTTTTGACATCACTTTCTTTACACCAATGTGAGCTCATGATTGGGATTTTTCCTGGCAAGTATGAAAGGAGATCCTGGTTTCTGTGGGCTTTGTGGAATTCTGGGAATGGCTACACCAACAGTGCTGGGAGAGTGAGGTACAAAGGATGCTGACTAAGAATTTGTTGGTTGAGTACTTCTGAAGCAAAATACATAAACTCTGAGAGGAAGAAAATAATTAAAGGGATATTATAAAAGGAGAAAATGGAAAATACTTCTCCTGTCTCCCAGCCCAGTCATTACAATCTCTAGTTCTGTCCCTACTCCTAAACCATTTGTATGAGCCATTTCTTTGTCTTGAGGAGCAATCTGTGGCATGCAAATACAACCCTGCATTTGCCACAGCCTTCAAGGCATTTTGAGGGTTTGTTCGGAGTCAGAACATTATTATTTTTATTATTATTTTGGTGATTAACTAATGAGCAGTCTGTTTTACTTACAAGACTGCAGTCCAAAGAGAAATATTGATAATTAGCGGAGGTACGGAGCTCATGGGGGATTCATCAGAGGCTGGGGAAGAGAGATTTACTAAAGGAAAGCCACAGCATCTCAGTAAGGGAGCCTGTGGGTGCAGATCCACGTGTGAGATGGAAACCCAGGAGCCTGCAGAGGAGCCCAGAGCTGGAGGACACACAGGTATTGATGCCTTTTTGCTCTGACAGGAGGATTTGTGGGCTGCCTCCTTCAGCACTTCGCAAAGTACTTAATTGGCTCACCTTCGATTGGATTTTACATTTACCTCTTCATTATTCTGCCTTGTTTGATAAGTTCATCAAACATCAAAAATCTCGTCTTTGTTCATTTTCAAAAGGGATTATCAGAATAAGCCTTCATAATTAAGTGTATCACTGCCACAGTTTTTTTTCCCTTTCTGCCTTCTCCTTGTCTCCATGTTCCAATTATCACTGATACCTTTTTTTGATCCTTCTAAATCATATTTGCCTTTACAACAAGCCTGAAATTAATAGCTGTGGAAAAAAAAAATCTACCCATTTCCCTATCATGACACTGTAGCTTTAGAAAAAATGTAACTTGTTTATTCCTTTCCTTCAAAGCCCAAGTGACACTCGGATAGGTTAATAATACTGTTCATGGAAAAAAACTGAGGTATGAGGATCTGGCTTGGACTGAAACTGGGTTGCTCACATGCACTTGTTAGCTTCATGTTGTCAAATGTAAAATACTTATAATGCAAAAGAATATGAAAAATATTAACTCATAAATCATCCTGTATAGAGAATTCATTTCAAGGGCCCAAACCCAGCATGGTAATTTTGGTAAGGAAGTTTAAGAAGGCTTAATAGTCATCTGTAAAAGAAAAACCATTGTGCAAACAGTTCCTTTAAGAAGGAATTATGATGCCTGGCTTGGGCTTTGGACAACTGCCAATTTTTTGTTTTTTTTCCCTGGTAGCTTTGTGCACATGCCTCAAGTTGGGACAAAAGTGATGGGCTGACTGACGTGCTGGTAATTCCTGTATGGAAATCTGGGAAGGGGAGCAGACTTACCTTTGGGAAGGCAGTGCCTGAAGCTCCCTGCACGCCGTGGCCTGGCCTGGTGATAAAACCAGTGAGCACATAGACAGGATCAAGGGACAGAGCTGACCCAGGCTCCTCCACATTGCTTTGCCATATGTAAATGTTTGCTATAGATCAGCTGCAAACCAAAGCTTTTAAGTTTTCAGGACTGCTGGAAGGAGCACAGAGCCCACCGGGCTCCGAAATGCTGCAGTAAATCATTGACAGCAGCACAGATCGAATCACAAAGAATCAGGACACATCCCAGAGGCCTTTGCCCTTTTGGAAACAAATTCCCTGTTTTCTGGCAAGGAAATATATTAAACTGTGCAACTGTTTCCACATTAAAGTCAATCAAGTCCTATTGCAGCAGTGTGTTTCTTGTCCAGCCTGCACCCTCCTTTTAATTTGAAGGAGGAGGAAACTCGTGTTATTTCCCGCAGTGACTTCCCTGTAATTTTGATATGTCTGCTTGCTGACCAGGGAAAAGCTTCCCAGTACAGCAAATTGAAGATTAACACAAAATTGTGTTATGAGGAACATGTACCTTCCAGATACGTGAAGGAAATGTCAGTTCAGCTTCCTCCCCTTGCCAGCCCCATGAGGCAGTTTCCCACCTCTAAAGCTGATGTGAGTTATCACCTGGCTTTTGGATGGCCCTACACAGCCACTGCAACGTGAAAATCGAATTCCTTGTTCTCGAAAGTGATTTGGGGGGAGAAGGATGTCCCCTACATCTGAAATTGTTGTAGCCATACCCCGTGCAAACCCAACCTGCTTGTGGTGGCTCTAATGCTTTTAGCTGGGTGGCATCTTAGTGGATGTGCACAAGTGTAGGAAAGCAATACCACAGCAATCAAGAACACCACAGGTTATTTATTTTTAAATGATAGCCACAAGATGACAATATTTAGTTCTGTTGTGTTAGAAGAAAATAAAAATGGCCATGGGAAGGGTACTTGGCCACAGCCCAAGTTGCCTCATAGCTATTTCCTCAAGCTTTCACAGCCTCCAAAATGCCCCTAAGGGCCCTGGGCAGGCACAAAAAAGCACAAGGAAACTGTACCTTCATTAGGTATCAGTTAAAAAAAAAGAGTAAGAGATCTATGGAGACTTGTGTGTTCCAACAAGTGCCTGTTTCTCCCCGCTTTTTCTTCTGCATAAGTGGGCTGAGATGCTTCATGCATAAATGAAGTGTTCCCAGCAGACAACTGGAAGTTTGAACCTCAATAAATTAAAGAGAAAGTGTAATTATTGTAGGAAAGTCTGGTCTTTGGCTATTAGAGCTGTTAAGCAGACAGTGAATTGTCCTGTGTCCACAAAAGGCTGGGCTGGAAGCGTCATTTCGTGTATTTCCCAAATCAATTGCAAAGCTCTTTTCAATAGCTGGTATTGTAAATTACCAAAATGAAAGGACCTCTTAGCAGGTTATTTTCATGTAATTAAAATTCAGAGTGACCCTGGGGCTTGTCTTTGCTAAACACTGGGAAGTGTAGCACGGGGGTAAACTCAGTATTGAAATGAAATGAGAAGTGCCCTTCTGTGACCTTCGGGAGTACGTTAATGCAATCCTTTACCTGCTAATGCACTGCAGATGGGCTCAGAAAGCCCTTCTCCTCTCTTTGCCTGTGCAGGAAGAACTCCAATAAGGGGTTTAATATTTTTTTAATATACTATTAAACCTAAATTGCTTTTGCCTGGGAGAAAAAGTAGGGAAATGTGACCGGCCTGAGGCGATCCCCCTCATCACCTCCCCATTACGCATCACAGCCTCTCTGCAGGTGGCTGTTAAGACAGAACGACATAAAAAGGTTCTAGCTGTGCTTATAAAGGTCTGGTAGGGATGCACCCCACTGCCTTCCATCCCAACCTGGCCTGTCCTGTGATACAAATGGCTGCTTTGAACAGCCAAGTGCCTCCTCAGCATTCTAAGCGAGGCTGTCGAAGCATTATATCTTCTCTTTTCTGATAGCAGCATCAGAAACACCCCCTATATATAATGGAAGTTATTTGTGGTGCATCTCGCAGGTAAAAGGCTGGGCTGGTTTGTGCAATCAGGCACAACACCAATTTCTCACTGATAGTTGAGGCTGTCTGGGGGGGAGGTGTGCAGGACAGATTTAAGCAGCCAGCAAGGCACTCCACGTTAGAGGTGAAATTAAAGAACCTTTCTCAGATGTGTTATGTTCCAAAAGTGGTGTGTATATAAATATATATAAAAGCTATGGTTCCATTTAGAACGTTGTGAGTTGAATGTGTCTAAAATGTTTGTGTTGGATCCTTGACTCCAAACCTGAATTAAGTCTCTGGACCTCTGGCTTGCAGTGCTGGCCATGCTGGCCATGGTGATGCAGTCACCTTCAGGAGGATGAGCCATGAAGTCTTCAGGAGCATGGAAAAAGGGCTGTGAACTAGCAGTGGTGGGCAGTGAGCTCGCATCATCACTTTGTGGCTATTGCCACCACAGAGCTCTTTCCCTGACACTGAAGAACTCTTTAATTAAAAGACACACAACTCCTCTCTCACAACCCTTACATACCTAAAATCAGGGGCAGATTATCTCAGTGTAAACAAACTCTGTGATAGCAACACAGGATTTTGTTCCTCTTCAAAAAAGTCTCCACTTCAAATGTGTTTGGCCCAACAAAGGGAATTAATTTCTGCCTGAAGAATGTATTGATCTTTTATCACCTGAGCAGCCTGTGGGTAACGTGGCTGGCTGCACAAGCCTAGCCCCAGGGTGAAGTTGAAATGTATAGAACATAATGTTATTGTCATCCAGCAATTTGCATTTGTTCCTTCCCCATATCTGGATTTTTATTTTTAGTATATTCATGTAGCTTTTGCTGCAAGGGATACAGTTATATAAAAAAATTTATCCTTTTTTTATGCCAATATTCCATTTATATTCTTTGTAGTACATTATTCATGCAATACTGTAAATCTGAATTTTGTTCCTGGCTTGAAGACCATGAACATCTAAAGGCAGCTCTTTTTTGTTCTATTCCATCCATCCTACCCACAAAGTTGTGACGTGACTGACACCTGCCACGTGCTGTTTGCTCTCTCGTGGCTCACCAGGGAAAAGGGCAGAGCAGACAGCCTTTCCTTCAGGGGTGGTGGGGATTTTTTAAACAATGTAGAGGTTGTTGCAATGTGCAGAGGTTATAGAGAGCTGTGCACAGCGCTATGGCGAGATCAAGAAGCCGTGCCTCGCAGTTGGAGCTCTGCCTTTGGAATGTTTGCTGTTCCACACGTGCTTTTGCAGCCCACATGGGCTTTTCTCAGCTCATCCTCCCTTTCTCTACACAGCAGCTTGGTAAAAGCACTTCTGTTTTGCCAAGGAAGCCAAGCTGACTACCAAGGTCTTCATCTCTGAACTTCAAAAATCAGAATCCCAGTGCAGATGTCATCAGGAGAAGGATTTAGATTCAGAGATGGCTTTATATTGTAGATCAAGTAGGACACCTGAGCAGAAGCATGAAGAAGGGCAAGGTGTTTGCTATAGCTCACCCTGCAGAGCAGATGCTGAGTGCTGGATGATGTTTCTGCAGTCTGGAGGGCCCTGTGTCCACGTGTGCTGCATTACAGCAAGGAAAGGCTGCTGCAGGCTGTGCCTGACCCTGCTCGTCACTGGCATCAGAGAGGGGACAGCAAACACTGCTCATCAGCCTCTGAGCACCATCCTTTTCCTCTGTGCACCACTTCTGCATCTCATTTCCTCAGGTACATCTGGTTTTCATCCCCACCTTAAATTCTCCATGCAGTATTGTACTTGTCTCTCATTTACTGAGACTGGCTGTGGAAAGAGGTGGAAAAGGTCCACCTGAGGACCAGAAGACGACCACAACCCTAGTGCTGGACCTGCCAGTCCCCATTTGGTGCCACTGAACCCAGAACAGCTCTGATAATGCATCTTCCACCAGAGTAAAGACTTAGCTTTAAACACACAAGGGGTTATGTTGGCCATATTGTTGAAAAAAAGTGTGCACTTAATTGTGGGATCAGGGCCATAGTGCAGAGGCAGCCGCGTGGCTTGGACAGATAAAATACCTGACACTTTGCAAGGCTTCTAAATTAATTTTCTTGAGTCCTACAGTGCTTTGATGGGGCTGATCTTAAAACTTCTGATGGAGCTATG
The DNA here is from genome assembly GCF_041296385.1 of Aphelocoma coerulescens. Taxonomy (NCBI): domain Eukaryota; kingdom Metazoa; phylum Chordata; class Aves; order Passeriformes; family Corvidae; genus Aphelocoma; species Aphelocoma coerulescens. The sequence goes on along the minus strand of NC_091022.1, from coordinate 29,075,302 downwards.
TGGGTACCTACACGGGCTCCTAAACAATGCTTGTCCTGGCCAGTCACAGCAAGTGTTGGCTTTTGGAATGCAGGGATCAATAATACTGCATTTTCCTAAATCCCTCGTTCCTGCCAGTAATGCAAGACAGAGCACGCGGCTCGGTGGTGGAACAAGTGATCCTATTTCCCCCTCTGCTGGAAAGCCACGATATGACCGCCTGGCAGGAAAAGGATGAGATTCCAGCCTTGCTCGTCCCTGCCCATGGCGAGGGGTTGGAATTCGAGGATCTTTAGCGTCCCTTCCAACCCAAACCATTCAAGAATTCTACGAGATGTGCAAGGTTGGGGAGAGCGTCTTGGCCTTCCTGGAAACAGGATAAGGCGTTAAAACAGAGCCAAAACCTTCCCTAGCACAAGGCTTTCCATTTCCCCCATTTTTGGAGGGTTTTCAGGTTGTTTTTTTTTTTGAGATATGTGCCCTATTGCCTTTTCCCAGTGTTGTCCCACATGTGGGGCCAGTAGCTGTGACAAAGAAAAACAACTTGTCAGACTATCCCCAAACTAAAATATCTTGACACTGCGCTAATGTTATCACCAATTATGTCTAAATCTTGTTATGGTCCAAAAAAGGCTGGATTGCCCCAAAATTCCCTTGTGCAGTGCTTGATGTTCACAACACCGTGGCTGCCCTGTGCTCCCCATGCAGTTGTTGTAGCCCAGTGTGATTTATGGCAGCCCTGGCGAGGCTAGTGGGGTCCCACAGGGCTGGCACTCACAAAATGCATGTTTTAAAGACATTTTGGCATTTTACTTTAATTTTTAGAGTGCACATAGAGGAATCTGCCCTGTCCTTTTCCTCAGGACTGCGGCTCTGAAGTCAGAACTTCCTGATCCTCCAACAGTGCTGTAATTCACGGTCTGTGTTCATACCACTGGGCGGGTCATAAATCCTCCCCAGCTACCTGTACACAAAGCTGGCATTGATTCCCATCACACTTCGACTCCAGCACTGGCTTGGGAGACTTCCCTGCCAGCTCCCAGCTCGGCAGGACCCCCCTTTCTTCTCCAAGACCTCCAGGCAGCAGCAGGGCTTTTCATGTGGTGAGGAGCCAGACTCATGCTTTGAGCCAGGTCTCTGACAAATAAGCCTTTTTCTTTTCCTCCGTTTCTCTTCCTGTTATTTTTCAGCTCCCCTCAACTTTGGCTCTGGAAAGCAGGGGGAGTTTAGGCTGTGAGAGCATCAGTCCCACTCCTGAAGGTATTAAGGATGCTTGGGGCAAGATTTTGCTTGATGCCTGTGTGCAGAGGGGGTTAGGACAGAGGGGAATGGCTTCAAACTGAAAGAAAACAGGGTTAGGTGGGATATTAGGAAAAAAAATCTTCCCTGTGAGGGTGGTGAGGCCCTGTCATAGGTTGCCCAGAGAAGCCGTGGCTGCCCCATCCCTGGAAGTGTCCAAGGCCAGGTTGGATGGGGCTTGGAGCAATCTGGGATAGTGGAAGGTGTCCCTGCCCACAGCAGGGGGTGGAATTGGATGACTTTTAAGGTCTCTTTGTGGTTTCTTTTCCAGGCATCTTATTGGGAATGACCTATAGGAGAGGGGCTGAGTCTGGTTGTATGGGATTAGGGTCAGCTCATGGGTATTGCTCAGGCTGCCCGTGGCTTCCTGCCTGCCCAAGCCCCATCAGCAGCCACCTCTGAGTGCCACCAGCACCCCAGCTCTGTGCAGCAGCTGCCTCTGCTCCAAGGAAAACACCAAGCCCTCCTGAAGAGAGAGATGAAATAATATTTGATCAGTTATGGAGGGAAAAAGGAAGTCCTGGGGCTCTCATCTCTCTTCTTGCCAAGCTAACCAGCCTTGCTTTTCCTGGGAGACATGCTCTGTAAAAACATGGGCTCAGTGTTTGGACAGATCCTTTCAGTCTGTTCTCCAGGGCAGAAATACCCAGTGATAGAGAAGTCTTGTTTGCCCTAATTTCACTGGCCTGTCCTTAGGACCCTGAGGCACAGCTCACCATGGAAAGGAGCTGCTTCAGCAGGGAGTATGTGTGAGCTGCAGCAAGGATGCGATGGTTTTGCTGGGCTCTGCTGTCCAGAGATGAAGGAAACACTTTGTTCCTCTGGGGAAATATCTGGTTTAAGCACTCTGAGGTCTCTGGCTTCCCTGTGGGGAAGAGCCTGGTGCAGGCTGGGCTGCTGCAGAAGGGTGGGTGTCACCTATGGGGAGACCTAAAAACTGGGGCAAGAATTACTGCTGGACACGGTGGGGCTCCTCATCTCTCCTCGGTTTTGCTGGCCCCAGCTGTGAGCAGGGACCTGAGAACACAGTGGGGGGGTTGGAGCTGGATGATCTTTACAGTCTCTTCTTACCCAAACCACTCAAAGGTTCTATAAACTTCCATGGATATGGACATCATATGGACACATGGGTGCTGTGGGGGCACCCGTGCTGAGGGCAAGTGCCATTCTTTCGCTCACAAAGCAATCTAATCCTGATCTCTCCCTTTCCCACCCCAAGCCTGCCGTGGTGCTGACATTTGTGGTTCAGGGAACCGTGGGTCAGGTCAAGGGCTGCTGGGCAGGCTCAGCCCTGCCCAGGTGAGGCTCTCCCCGCCCCGGGGGCAGACCCAGCCTCAGCCCAGGTGTGTTCAGGGCTCGCTCCGCCTCGCCTGGCGTGGCTGCAGGACGGGCACCGGAGCGAGAGCGGCTGTGGGGGACAGGGCAAGGAACATGCTGGGCTGAACTGCTGGAACCGGCCTGGAGCAGCGAGGGATGGAGCTGGTAACTACTGGGGCTCTGTCTCCTCTGCACCTGGCCTGGGGGAAGGATTTCTGCTTGGTTTTCTGCTGCAGATTCATAGCTTGGGGCTGTTCTCTCCGTGGAGTGCCAGGAGCAGTTCATCCTGGGAGTGAGGTGCACACTCTCATCACCGCTCCTGCTCTGTGTGGAGACCACACAGATGCTGCTTTGCTGCCCCAAAGCAGGGGCTCCCAGTGCCTGCTTTCTTCTCCTCTCACTCTGACATGAGCTGCAGTTGTGCCTCTTAGTGTAACAAAAAGGAGAGTTGGGGTTTATTTATTTATTTTGGTTCTGGGAGAAGCCGGCGGGTTAATGAGTCGATGATATCTGCAGTGCACTCTCGTCAGCCTGCCCGGGGTGCCTGGGCTTGGCTCCAGCAGTCCCACGCCAGGGCAGAGGGCAGCACAGGTTAAATATTTACCCACCAGAGCTCCCTTGGGAATCGAGATAAAGAATGGAGTAAGCCAGAAAAATTCCAGGAGGGGAACAGGCAGTGCTTCCTCTCAGCTGTCCGGCCTGCCACATCTTGAATGGGGTTTATCTTCTTGTGTTGATTCATTTTAGAGAAGCGACTTCAGGAAACTAAAGAGAATTAGTTCAATTTAGTTAGTTAATGGAAAAGAGAAGCTCTGGGATGACCTTATTGCAGCATTTCAGTACCTGAAGGGGCTACACAGGAGCTGGAAAGAGGCGTTTGACAAAGCCATGGAAGGACAGGATAAGACTTCAGACTGAAAGGGGGCAGGGTTAGATCAGATATTAGGGAGAAATTCTTCACTTAGAGGGTGGGGAGTCCCTGGTTGCCCAGAGAAGCTGTGGCTGCCCCATCCCAGGAGGTGTCCAAGGCCAGGTTCATGGGACTCTGAGCAACCTGGTCAGGGGTTGGAATGAGCTGATCTCTAAGGTGCCTTGCAATCCAAGCCATTCTGAGATTCTATGATTCAGATTCCTTTTCCTTAGTCCAAGGTATCAACACAAACCTCCTGCTGATGCTCCTTCTGAAAGGCACCTTTATCATAGGCTTAAGCTGAGCTTTATTCTGCTTCCTACACTGATCTTGATGTTGAAGAGCATTTTATTTATAGGGAGAAAATATGGAAAGTTTTGCTGCCCCCTGACTCTGTAATGCTTCTGTCCCCTGACTCCTTAATGCTCACAGCTTTCCGGCCAGTGGAAGTTTGTTTCCTTTTTGCTCTCTTCCCCTCTCATCCTTGCGTGGGCTTTTGCCAAGTGTTTTATTATTCACAGTCAATTATTTGGCCAGATGTAGCTGTAATACACATTGTGAGCTTTTGGCAGCCCTTTAAATTTATTAGTGTATTCTCCCTGTGTGTCAGCTGATCTGATTTTCAGGGGACCTGAGCCCTCGCTGGGCTCCTGGGACACCGGGACTCCACGTGTGTCCTGCCTGTGACCTGCCCAGCACTCTGTTTAGGCTGAGCATCTCCCTGAGCCAGCTGAAGGTGTGTGAGTTGAACAGGAGAGCTGCTTGGATGGGTTTGTGGTTTTGAAACAGTCCCAGCTCTGATGGAAAATTATCCCTGCAGAGACGGGGAGAACTCATTGCACATTGGAGGGTCTGGCTAAGCTCGGCTGTGTGCAAGGAAACAGCATTTGCAGGAGCTTTCTGGGGAGGGATGGATTGCCCAGCTGGGCGTGGGTGTGCAGGAGGTGGCCATGGGGTGCGATTTAACCCCATCCACCCCAGCAGTTCCTTGCAGCTGGCTGGGGGCCAGACTTGTCCCTCCTTCCCATGAGCATCCCATCAGGCTGCACTCTGGGGGAACGCTATCCTAGTGAGGGGCACTGAGAGTGCATCGAGCAAGATAATCTCCCACTTAATTAGGCAAATCAGTTGAAGCTGGCATTTCAAGGCAAGAGGAATAGCCATTTGAGGGAGAGAAAGGGAAGCTTGTATCCATCCCTCTGTCATTAACCTTAGTGCCCAGCTCGAGACTGTCGAAGCCCATTTCTCCCACGTGCCAGGGAGAGGCCTGGCCAAAAACCCCCTTGTCTGCCTCGCCTGGGGCACACTGAGACGAGCAGGTGCTTTTTCCTTTCTCTTTTCTTTGTCTCTGAGGGCGCTGATGAGGAACTCTTTGCTACAATAAGGAAAATCAGCAAGGGGAGGGAAACAGCGCTGAACTCTTCAACTGCTGCTGCGGCATGTGCAGCAGCTCCCTGCAATTGCATTAGGGCACCTCACTGCTTTGTTTCCTGTCTGGCATCGCTGGAGGGATCGGGTGCATGTGGCTTTTTTTTTCTGATTCATCCTCCGTGTGCCTCTGGAAGCTCCCATTCCCGTGGCTCGCCGCTAGATTAGCCTGTCTGGGCAGCTCACACGGCATCAGGCTGCTGACCACTAATATGAAATATAATTGGAGCAATTCAAACCTCTCCCCCAAGGGCTGGTTCTTTACATCATGTACTACCCTGTGAAAGTAATAAAGTCAGTGAAAGGGGTTATTCAAGAGAAATTGTCAGTGTTTAATAAATCGTGCAATTAAATGCAATAAAACCTCAGTATGCTATTCATCTGTTCTGTCTTAACACTTAAGGCTGGGGCTTTTTTCAGAATAACGAAGTTCTGTCCTAGATAATTTTTTCCAATTTCCTCATTAGACAGGTTCTCGTGAAGCCTTGCACTGAACTAAGCTGCCAGAGCAGAGCACCTAATGTAATCATGGCATATAAAAAGTTATAGAGCAGTTCAAGGACTTAAGTAGCTCATAAATTTTTCTTCATGCTTTCTCCCTAGTTCAGTTCAGGGCTGAATTTAAGCCACGGCACTGCAGGCAAAAATTGTGGTCCCTTCTCTCCAGCATGGGATGGTGGGACTCAGGGGAGTGAGGGACTGAAACAAAATGTTCTTTAAGTGCCCTTTTAAGCTGCACTGTCACTGATTAGCTCCCTTTCTTCAAGAACCTGGAGTGTGCTAACTGTGTGGGGAATTGAGTGTCATAGCCAGTATCCATCACCTGCATTGGGAGGTGCTCTTGTTGTCTCTGTGTGCTACGTTTGGGTTGCGTGTCCTCTGCTTCCTGGGGTGGGATTAAAGGCATGGGGAGAAGCATCCAAAGAGCCCTGGGGTCCCTGAGCTGAACCAGCACCATGGAGGAAGAGCATTTGGTCCCCGGGGTCCTTAGGAATGCACCATTGAGGAGGATATTTAGTGCATCTCTTCCCATGGTGGAGTTTTCTCAAGGAGGGTGGAGATGGACTGGACATCTCTGGAGCAGCACTGGCCTCTCCCCTGTTTGGTGCTTTTGTACTGAAAATAAAGTGCAGCTTTCATAGCCAGCAGGTGCATCAACAGCATTGCAGCACCTCTGCCAGGAAGCTCTAACACTGAATTCAGTGTTTGCCAGATCCTCCTGAGGGAAATTCTCCATCACTGGGTGACAGTGGGGAGAAGGAGGCATTTCGCCTGGCCACACTGGTTCTGCTTGGTTTCCATGCTTTGCTCCTGCATTTCCCCTGTTTTCAGCGCTTTTGTCTTCACCAGAAGTGATTTGTGAGCCTTTGGAGGATCCTTTGAAAGAGCAAATTCTCCTCCACTGCTTTTAAATTTTCACCAGGATCGGCACATCCTTGGTGACCAGGGTTGAGTGTGCAGCCCCTTTCTCTCTGAAAACAGTGTGATTGTTTAAATTGCCCCTTGCCACCCCTGTAAGCAGCTGTTCTGTGCTCTGCTCTCTCCCCTCACCCAGGAAGAAGCGACTGATTTCAAAGCCCTCCGAGCGAAATTTCAGAATGGCTCCAACTTGGCCCACAAGCTGGGGCAGCCCCACCAGAAACCTCCCACGGAGATCGCCCCCAAGCCCGGCTCTGCAGGGAGCACCCCGTCCAGCCCTCTGCCCCTGACTAAGAGAGAGCTGAAAGTATCAAAACCTGCCCACCCCACCTCCCAACCCTCTGTGCCCACCCAGCACAACCCCTTGGCACGGCCTCAAGCCGGGCTGGGTTACAGGCAGCGGATGGGGCACAGCAAAGAGCACAAGGGCAGCCCCTCGGAGAAAGGGCTGAGTTCTCCCAAGAGCAGCTCAGAAAAGCCTCTGCTGTTCTGTGGTGCTGACCAGCAAGGATCAAGCCAAACAACTCCAGAGGACCCTTGGCTCCCAGATTCTTTCCAGCACGTCTTACAGATCTGGGAAGAGACTTTATCCCGCAATGAGAAAACAAGTCCAAAGCTCCCAACCCAGCGGGCAGCAAACTCAGCTCCTGCTGCATCAGGCAGTGACAGGATGCAATCCTCTGGAAGGTCCCCTGTGCTGGACCGGTGTGCCCAGAGGAAGGATGCTCTGCATGGCAGTGGGATAGCTCTTCCTCAGGGTCCTGGGGGACACAGGAGCACTGATGGAGCAGGTGCTGAGGGTGTGGTGGCATCTGCATTCTGCCAGTCGGGTTATTGTGCACCAAGAGAGCCACCTCGGCACCAGACAGGTATGGTAAGGTGTATTCTTAACACTGAATATATAAATATATGAGTATATAGGTGCTCTGGAAGTGCAGGAGAGAAAAGCTCCTAAGAGTTGGGACCCTCATACAAGAGGCCAAACTGGCCCATTGGAATGCTCTGTTCTTTCTCTGAGGGTCCTGGAGATAAGAAATGGGTCTCAAACTGCTGCTCAGCTTGGGTAAGGGGAGGATTCCCCATATCCAACAACTTTTTAAAACTCACTCTAAGTAATTGTCTACATTTTGAGAGTAGGATGAAGACAGGACAGGAGACTATCTTAGTTTTGGTGTGCTTTGGTTGTTTGCAATCTCAAGGTAAATGTGACTGCACACAGATGTGAAAGGCTTGACTGGTCTGCAAAGACAGTTTAATTCTAATTAAAATAGCTTAAACCTGAATCCCCCCACTCTGCACCCTCCCAGCTTTGCAAAAGGTCATATTTAAGATCTGAGAATATATTTCTTAGAGAAACTGGTGCTAGGAAACTCAAAGGCTGTGAAGGTCCCCTTGCTGACGTCACACTGGGTGATGGGGCCCTGAAAGCCTTAAGTCTGTGTTTACCCTGGAAAGCCACCTCGCCTGGGCTGAGCACTGCAAACAGCCATGGCCCTAAATCCTGGCGGATTAAACTGTTATCAGCACAGAAAATTGGGCTGGTATTTTATAATCCAGAGGAAGGGAGCTGTCGAGAGCTGAGAGCCCAACATGGTTCACGTGCTACAAATCTGTAAAAATGGACATTTCCATTTGTTCTGCCATTCTGGTAATGTGGTGAAAGACCCCCTGTGTGATGGGGATGCTGAAACTGGGAGGAGGCAGAGCTGGTTAGAAATGTCAGTGTAACAACTAATGATCCTGCATGGATTTTTGCTTAAATCAGGGCTAATTGCTGCCTGTCCTTGTGCTTCTCTGGAGCAGAACTGGAGCCTCCCTTCTGCCAGCCTGGAGCAGGAAAATGGTCTTACAGCCCTGGGAGCAAGTGGCCAAGAATTAAACCTCTCCCTTCAGCTGAATCCCTGGGTCCTGCCCCTGGGAAGCCTCCAAGACCCCCAAAGTTTGATCTCAGTGCTTTCCAAAGCACCATGCCTTTGGTCCACAGAGGAAATGAAACAAGTAAGAGATACTCAGTCTTTTTTCCCCAGATCTGTTCTGTAGAAAATGAATTAAAATGTGCACTTTATTGACATCTGTGAGGCTGCGATTTCAAGTGCACAGAAAAAAGATGTTGTTACTTGTTTATAGCTTCTTCCTCAAACATTAATAAGAGCCCAGCAGTTCCAGTGGGGCTGATTTTCGCTCTTAATCTGGAAAAGGGGTCTGGTTTTCCAGGCTGGACGCCATCCCATGCTCAGAAACCCGCTTCCCTCCCAACTGCAGCGTGTTGAGAGCAGTTTACAGCTGGCTGTAAAGCAGCAGCAGCTGGCTATGAGCTGAGCTGGTCTTTATCACTCCTCTTCAATGGGAAATGCCTTGACTCTGGAGCACACAACTGTGGGAAGGCACAATAAAATTGTTAGAAAATAGTCTGCTAATCCCCCCCACTTCTGTTTTAAATACAACAGAGGACAATGTCATTAAGTGTTCCGGCATCAAGAAATGCAAAAGTTCAGTTTCCCATAATAAAACTCTATTGATGTTGCATAATAGAATATTCTGGACCACTTATTAAGCTGCTAAGTGGTGTTTCTTTATAGATACAGGCTTAATTATAGCCAGATCTTTAGGCACAACTTTTGATGAATTCAAAGGGAGCTGCTTTTCTAAGAAGGGCTCTGCTAAAGTCTCTTTGGCTTTACACTGCCAGTGCTTATTGGTGTGCCCTGGCTTTGATAAGAACGAGAGGGAAGAAGGGTTTTTCACTGAAACTCTTCTAGCCTAGTTGCCTTTTCTAAATATGTTAATTGAAGGAGGGAACTAGTTATATTTATATGCCGTCATCTCCATGCCCTCCCAATATTGCTGGGTTATCTGTCTCTAGAAACCTGGGGTTGTTGCCTGGAAACATGAAATAATGACATATCGACAGAGCCACGTCCCCAGTTTCTGCTGGCAGTCCTGTGTCACACCTGCCTTTGTGTGCCACGAGGAAGGGCTGTCCCTGTCACACCTCCCACGTGCTCTGTGGGAGCCTGGGCTTGCCTTCCAACACTAACCCTCTGTGTGTTTGTGTGCAGCTGCTGGAGAAGAGGATTACCTGACCCCTGAAAGGTGAGCCTGGGGAGAGGCAAGGTGTGGCTCACAGGTGGCAGGAACATCTCCATCCCAGTTCCCATTCAGCCTCGAGGGAACATCCCGCTCCTGGAGGCAGCAACTTGGCTCTGGGGGTTGTTCAAGGAAGTGGAAGTGTGCAAGGCCAGGTTGGATGGGGCCCTGAGCAACCTGGTCAAGTGAAAAGTGTCCCTGCTTGTGGGAGAGGGAGGGTTTGGAACTGGATCATCTTTAAGGTTCCTTCCAGCCCAACCCATGCTGGGATTCTGTGACTGTGTGGACCTAGATGGGAAGCTCAAAGCTGGTTGGGATGGCCCTCTCCTAATGGAGAAAGCTTCATCCCTGTTTTCTCCTGTGAGCTCTTAAAGCCTCATGGAGAGCCATATCCATGTGTCTTTAGGTCTGGTTTAGCTGGTGGGAAGGAGAACACTGGCAGTGCTTTAATTGCACAGTCATCACCCCCCGTGTGGTTTTTGCTTCCTGTTTGCTGTGTACTCAAGGTTTGTGTTTTTAGAAAAGAGATGCTTTTGAGAACTGTTGTTGAAACAAAGCTGTGGCATAACCAGCAGGTGTTGGGGGTTTCTTTGCCAGCAGCAAAGGAATTTGTACTCCAGCATGATTCTGTGATCCTGTGTTTGTGCAGCCAACACAACCAGGGCACAGGAGTCACTGCCCTCACCATCCCAGCCCTTCAGCTGTCTCCACATGCTGAAGTGAGGTTTTTATTGAGTGGTGGTCCAAAATCACTCGAGTTTGTCTGAAAGAGCTCAAAAATCTTGCAGACACAATTCTTTGGTATCCTGACTTTTTCTGGTCTCTGACTTGGCATGAGTGGTTGTGCAGCAGCCCGGGTTTTGTACAACAAGAACAGCAAAAGTGGAGGAAAATACTCATATGCATGTTTTGTTCTACTTGTGTAAAGGGGAAATGGAACAGCTGAACCAAAGCAAAGAGAGGGGAATTCTTAAAATACTTTCTGTGCCCAAACAACTCCTCCAGCTATCGACAGCAAGTTGTTCTTGACATCATGAGGTGCTCCTGACAGTGTGGGCTGGTGTTAACTTTTAACCTGTACTTGTCAGAAGAGAACGGGTCAAAAAATAACCTCCTCCAAGCTGTTCTGCACTGCAAGAAGCTGTTCTAGCAATGCAATGCAGCAGGATTAGCTGTCTTGCTCCAACCCTTGTGATATGGTCTTTACAATAAGTCACTTGTTAAATATTAACCCTGTGATAACGGGGAAAATGAATTAATTAACTCTGGCATAAAAGCAGAATAACAGCAGTTTGGGGATGGAAATTCCCCTCCTCGAAGCCTCACCTGGAATGAGGTCTGGTCTCTTAGAGACCTTGACATAGTTTCATGTGCTGAGTAATCTTGAGCTCTGATTGCTTGTTTGGGGATAAACACTCTGTGGGACCAGCCAGGCAGTGTCCCCAGTGCTGGGGGGCTGCAGGGGGCTGGGACAGCCTCTGGTATCAGCACAGCCTCCTGCTTGACTTCAGGGTTGTTTCTTTCTCTGATTTCACTGCTGTCAAAGTGCACCTTGAGCTTCTTGTTCCTTGTGTGCTCGTTTGCCCTTAGTCCTTGCTCCATTGAGGCCAAGTTGTGACAGTGAGGTGATTCCAGGAAAAACAGACCCTCCCTGGGGTTTTTTACAGACTTCCAGTTAGAAGAAGGAAGTTCCCGCTAGAATTCCTCCTGGTGCTCTTTCCCCACCTTACCCCGTCCCCCCATGTGTGTTACAAGCTGTGTTTTGCACCTTTGCTGCTTCCTGGTACATTCCAAAAATGCCCAAAACTGCTGCTGTGGGTGGAGGGGAACACTCAGGGATTCGCCTGGGTAATTCAGGAATGCTGGGTTTTCCCCCTGCATCTCCTCCCAGATGACACTAACGGGAATTTCTGGAGGAGGAAAGGAAGAAGGAGAATGAGGAGATGGGAACTGGCCTGGGGAGCCCAACACTCGAGGCTGCGTGGTGCTGGAGCTGTGGCACTTTCCCTCCTCCTGTGGCTGGCATGTGCCACTCACAGGGTTGGCATGGAGTGGGTGGCTTGATAAGCCCAGGAGCAGGACCTTTAAACATCCCCTCTTCTATCTCTGCTTTCCCTTTTGTTCCCTTCCACGAGAAGCCACGTGCCAAACAGCGCAGCTGGGAATTGTTATCAAAGTACCTGAGTAGGCCTGAAAAACGCCGCACTCCGATTTCCTTGGATTTCTTTTTTTTTGTTCTGTACCTCCTTGAGGGATTGCTGTGGGCAGGAGACTCTGACCCTGATGTGCTTTGAGCCCTCTAAATGCAGCCTGGCCTCCCAAAGGACCAGCAGTGGGAGGGTGGAGTGGGGGGAAGGTTCAGCTGAGCCCTGCATCTGCCACAGGTCTCCTCTCCCTCTGAGGAATTCCTGATTTCACTTTGCTTTATTTGTAGCCTCACTATCAAAGTGCTTGATTTCCTTGTCCTTAAGATGATTTTTTTTTTTTCATACTACTAAAAGGGACAGGAAAAAGAAAATCTTTTCTCTCTTTTTCATCTTCTCAGTGCTCAACTTGAAGAGTGGAATAATTACAAAGAAACCCCGATGTACCTGAATCAGTCTGGGGACACCACAACCTTGTGTGTCATTGAAGGTACTTTGAAAGTCAGGACTATGAGGTGAATTACATGCTAGCTGGGAAAAAACTTTAAAACAGGAAATAATACAGCTTCTTCAAGTTGAGAAAAGCAGCTGCACAGTGGTCTGGGATAACAAACGTGATTCTCTGTCCTATCCTTCTGTGCAGTGTCAGGATTCTGGGGCACAGACAAAAAAACCATTTTGGGGGTGAAATGATGCTTATAGTAAAACTGCAGTGGGGAATATCACGAGACATCACCCATGTAGAAGAGAATAAAAAGAAGATAGTGAGGCAAACCTCAGCATCTTCTTGGGAGCAGAAGGACACAGAGCACAAGACTTTTCCACCTCCATCAATATTTTTTCCCAGTATGATTTTCTCTATGAAAGGTGCCACTGCTCTGCTTTTACATTTTCCAGCGTTGCCTCTTTTGGGGAGGTTATTTCTGCCATGTTGCACTGATTTTCTCTCCCACTGGGAAGGGAGCCAAGCAACTCCCTTGGGGGGAGCTGCCACAGCCCTCTGGGATTTCATAGATCCCTGAAAACTCTGGCCAGTCAGGCTTGGTGCTGCAGCTCCCTGCTTGTAAACCAATGCTCAAATAGCAAAGGGAGGGACCTGCAGGACATGGGGAATGTCCATGGTGAATGTGTGCCTGGATGCTGAGCATCCCAGCTGAAACTTGAGTTTTGCAACTAAAAATGTAGTGACTTTAACATGGACTAAAAATTAATATCTGTTCATAAATATCTTTCCTAGTACCTAAGGCAGAGCCTCAAAAACACAAGGTGAGTGTCTTGCAAACTTTTAATATCTGTATTTCTTTCCTGCCAAGAATTTCTCTGTGTGTTCTCTGTGAAGACTCTCAAAAAATAAATAAGAGATTGCAGAGGGGACACAAAGACTAATGAGATTCCCAAACACACCAGTGGGAAGAATCAGTTCCCTTGACTTCCACTGCAGAAATGTAAGGAAGTGATAACACCAGCTGGATGTTGGTAGTAGACCAAGTAAATGTTAAGCACAAATATCAAGAATGTGAACTTTTGAAGGAAAAATCCAACTAAATGTTCTGGAAATTCCTGGCAAGGGTGAGCTGGTGCTGGTAATCCCTCTAGGAAGATCTAATAGCAAAATTGAGCCAGGCTGTTTGGCATGGCAGCACCCTTGAAGTCCTGGCTCATAAGGGAGAACAAGTTTGGTGGGCACAACTGGAGGGGTTTCCATCCGCTGTTGCAGGGATATCTCTGCTGCAGATCACTCTTTTTGCTTCCCCCTGGCTGCAGAGGTGGCAGTTCCCCTCGGCACTGGGGATATCCTGCAGGGAAGGCAGGATCCTGCGTGGCACGGGGCAGGAATTGCTGAAGCTGTTCCTAGAGAAGCCCTGCTTGGCTGAGCTCAGGGGGCAGCTGGGCTGAGAGCACACATCACCTCGTGCCAGGAGATGTCCAGGTCCTGGCTATCAGTTCTGGCCCTGCTGAAACAGGGGAAACTACTCTTTGTAAAATGTCAAACTCCACTTTCAAGTCCTGGCTTGCAAAGCCATCAAACTGCCTGGGAAATAGCACAGCTTTCCAAACACATTTGTCTGTGTGTGATTTGCAGAGAGGTTCTCTGGCTTGGACAGAGTCTCATTTTATGGTAGGCTGGGAAATCTTTATTTAAATTTTAAAAACTTCCTCCTCCTCTGCGATCTCTCCAGTCTGAAATAGCTTCCTTGCTGACCAGTAGCTTCATTGGTCCAACCCTAGCACTGTTTCATTATCCCCATGTAGTTTGTCAATATGTGTATGCCCTGTCCTGCAAAGCAGATAAAATATCCTTGCCTGATGACTATTCCAAATACAAAATACTTCTGGGCTTTCTAAAGAAATATTTCTTTAAATGCTAGTTGACAGTTGAGGCCTTCTATGAAAGCTTGACTGCTGAGAAAACACAGTGGCTGAAGGCTTTCCTCTTCTTTATTCTAGAAACAGAAGATTTTCCCCTTTGCCAAATCCAGGTAATTTCCTCTCCTCTCTCTCAAACTTCTTCTCACCCCACAACTGACTCAGGTTAGGAATTGAATATTGCAACACTCAATAAATAGAAAGAAATATATTTCATATATTTCATGGCCAAGACAGCGTAGATGGTGCTTTTCTATGCCAGCACTCATGGTTGCTAAGATGGTTTTCATTCTAAAGCATATCTGGAGGGGAGATTGTAAAAAATTACACTGTCTGTTCCTACTGAAACCTGAACTCTTCCAGTGTAAGCAGGGAGAGTTATGAGCCTCTCAAGCTGGGGCACCTGGTTCTAGATCCAAGGCAAGGCAAAGTCCACACTGAATTTCACCCTACAAATGTCACACTCCAAGCTCCTTGTGGTGTGTATTCATGGTCACTGTCTGAAGGCTGGGGTTTTTTTGATGGGGATTGAAGAGTTATGTGATAAAATGGGGTAATTTTCGTGGGAAGTGTGATGATGGGAAAAAAGGTATCAAGTCCTGCACCCTGTTGCTGTATCTTCTTCCCTAAATCTTGATACAGTGTGGTGAGAGGCACACCGTGTGATCCAGGTGCCACTACAAATGGATCTAATTTGTCCATTCCTGCTATGAGGAAACAATCATATTCGTTTATCTCTCTTCCAAGAATGATTTGGATTATCCCTGAGTGACCACTGGCCTTTAGATTTGGATTTGCCCTTACTTTACTGGTGGTCACTTGGGCATCTCCCTCATCAGAGGGAGAATGAGCTGCCTCCTTGGGCACTGTCATATGGCAGTGTGTTTTTCTGTGGCTGAAGTGTCTGCCTGCTGAGATCTCTCTCATTTCTGAACATTTCAGTCCAGAAAGAGCTATAATAGAGGATGAAAAAGAGGGAGAGCCAAGTCATGGAAGAACGAAACTGGAAGTGAACAAAATTTTCCAGGTATTGTATCCTTGAGATTAATTTTAATAATTATTTTGGGATGTCTTTTCTCCTTCTGTCCTCCCTCTCTTTGGGAAACAGTTGAAGCTTGAGCCCTTAATCCCAGGGGGTTTTCTGCCTTCTCTTTTGCCTGTTCATCACTCAACTGCTTCAGCCTAAGAAGCTGATGGAGAAGGGTGTGAAACTCTTTTAAGTCCACAGATAACCTATATTCTTATGGATACATAGATGTATAATAGAATTATGTATTAGGAAGCCATTTCTAAGGACTGCATTGACCAAACCAAACGCTTGATCCCAGACAGGTGGAAATGAATACATGTCTCCCACCAGCCAAGCCAAGGGAGATGGCAGAGGTGGGCTGAAGGTTCTGCAAGGGAAGCAGGATGTGACCAATCCCCAAACTGCAACATATCCCACCCCACCAGGGCTGGCAAAAGGCAGAGCAGAGCTCCGTGAGTATCTCGCTGCGCTGCTGAGTGTTTCCTCCATCCCCAGCCCCATCTGCTGCCCAAATGTCTCTTCCATATGGGAAAAAAACGTTAAATTTGGATGCAACTCTTGAACCAATTTAGTTAAACCAGGGCAAAAGGTTGCATGAGCATTTGTATTCTGGTCTGAATCATTTATTTTGGCTGTGCAAATAGCTTCCTAAGTTGGTTAACCATCTGCGTAACTCCGGCCGAGGTGTTTGTTTTTCTAGCAGATTGCCCTTATCCGTGAGAGCTGAAATCCATCTCCTCTGCTCCTTATAATTTATGGAGTCTCAGGAAAGGGGTTGGCTGAGGCTTGGGGCAGAGCACACGTGAACAGGATGAGAGCCTGAAGTCTCCCTCTGTCCCTCCGTGAGATGGGTGATGGCTCCTTGCTCCATCTCCTTGTGGTGCCAGGCTGGCTTTGGGCTCCTTCTGCCAGGATACTCTGAGACAGTGACCAGAGCTGCTGATAGGCACCTCAGCTGCTCAATTAAACCAAATCACGTCCCCTCTGTAAGCACAGTTTTGCAGCTTCAGCTATAAATGTTCATGGGTCCTATTCTGCAAAGGCTCTGCAAGCCACTGGTGTGATATGGCAGCATTTCAAAGATGAGAGAGAGAAAAGGAGCTCTGTTAAGGGCTCTGTGGACAGAGCAGGAGTGTGAAGGAGAAAGTGTAAATTGACTGTGACCGTGGTTATTTTTATTGGTGTGGTTCTCAGGTATTATTTTTTTATTAATATTTTAAATCACCTCATAATAATTTTCTGGTTTGGTTGGTGTCTGTTTCTGTAAAAAATCCTGCTGGTTTGCTTGGCCCTTGAACAGCTGGAGGTAATTTCTGTTGGGACTTTTTTTTTCAAAGTGCTCCTGGTGACCCTCCTGCTTAAAACAGAGAGGCTGATTTGGAGAATTGTTGGGTCCCACCCCTGCCTGCTTTTCTTCTTGGTGGAATTTGAATGTTTTGCAGAAATTTTGGTCTTTAGCTGGACCATATTGAGGTGGCACCTGTGTCCAGCAAGACCTACTGCAGGAATCAGAATGGTTTGGGTTTTGGAGGGACCTAAAAGATCCTCTCATTCCACCCCTTGCCATGGGCAGGGACACCTTCCACGATTCCAGGTTTCTCCAAGCCTTGTCCAGCCTGGCCTTGGACACTTCCCATGTTCATTTACCAACACTATCTGCTTTTATTTGTGTGGCTGCATTTCTGTGTTGCTCCAACTCTCTTTAATCAGTTTTAAAGTTTTAACATTGCCACTTAAGAGTTCTCCAGTAATAATCTTTTTCTAACCCAACTCCCAGGCTTGATTCCAGCCCTCAGTGAAGTCCAACTCTGGGATACTCATCCTCCTTGGGTCCTTTCCAAGATGTTGATTTACAGGTGTATTCCAAAGGTTTGGTTCACTATTTGGATCTTAACATTTCCACCAACCATGCCAAGCTTTCCCTCCAGTCACTTCTCTGGAGATCCAAGAATAACCTCTCGGATGTTTTTAGGTGAGGAAGGTTTGGATCAGAGCTGCCAAAATTGAGAATACCGATGGACATTTTAATTTTTTTTAAACCTACAATATTTCTATGACTTTTAAAATTTTTAAAGCTAAAAACTTTGAAAATTGTTCACTTTTGTTTCTTGAAGTGTCTCAGAGCAGAGAATTTCCTGGACTCCTGGAATGGAAAATATATCTGCAGGCTCTTATTTGTTGTGTTACCCTTAACAGGTGTCCTTGCTCTGAGGGAAGTTCCTCAGAAAAGCTCCAAAAGCAAAGATCCTTTCTCATTTCCAGGGCACAGCGTGGGTGCTGGTGCTCCAAAGCCAGGGGTGGAAGGAATAGCCTTGGACCAAAACCCTTGGCAGTCTCTGCAGGCACCAGAGGACATCTATGACGACGTTGAGGAGTTGCAGGACAGACTGTGAGTGTGGGCCTGAGCTCTTGCAGTGCCTGTGACTATGAAATGTCATTTAAAATCTCTGCTGCAGCAAACCCCCATGTCACACTTGTGTCTTCCAGCAGCCACGGCTCAGATGCCTCAAGTTCCTTCACTTCAGACAGCAGTAAGTGGGGAAGCTCAAACAGGAGCTGCTTTTAATTTGGGCTGGTCCCTGGGAGATGCTGGGAATGGTTTCATTTCGCTGTCAGCATCTACAGTGTCTCCTTCTGGGCGGGTTGCTCTGAATTCCCATTAAAACCAGTGGGGAGCAGTATACATGTCTAGCATGGAATTCATCTGAGCAGCCCTGAAGCCTCTGTGAGAGTAAAATGTAAAAGGTCTGGGTGCAGTTTGTCCAGCAAACCTCACCTTATTGCTACTGAACGGGGCTTGTCTTAATGGCATGCCTCGGTTTTAAGTTTCAGGAAACAGCTACGAGGAAACATATGAAGATGTTGAGATTGGGGGTAATAATCCAGCAAAACCAGGGTAAGCTGCAATTTCTTAGCCTGTATTTTGAAATTCTGACCATGCAGCCTTGATCTCACATGCCAGGCACTGGCTGGAAGCCTTTTTTCTTCCGGATTCAACTGCAGAGTTGTTGCATGGGTGGGTTTCTTCCCTTCCTCCTCCCTCTTTCCCTTCTGGCTGACACTTAGGGAGAAAAAAATCACTACCAAAATTAAATCCTGAAGCAGTGAGGGGGATTTTTTTTCCTGTAACACCCTCCATCCTTTGGAAGTACTGCCCTTCCAGACCTCTCCCTGCATCAAACACACAGGACAGTCTCACTTGCCTTCTCTTGATTAAAAGTGTTGCTCGGCTGTAGCTGAGAATTGGCACCTTTTTTGTGTGTGCCAAAAGAAGTGATGCTCAGGGACAAATGGTCCCCATAAAACAGGACAAAGTGCTCACATTTGAGATCACAGAAGGCTGGAAAAGAACCTGATGTGCTGTAACTAACTTGCAACCTGCTCTTTTTTATATAGCCCCTCAAGATGTTTGCTTCCACGGGGTGTGTTATAAAACCAATGAGTTTTGCAGCCTAGGGTTTATACGTTGCCTGAGCTTCCCAAATGGATTAAGAGGTGAAACGTTGAAGTTTAGTTGGGTTTTGTGTGGTTCCCTACCCTCATGCAGTAAAAAGTTGCCTTTGTAAGGAACAGAGACAGCCCTTGGGGAAGGCATATGTGGCACACAATAGCTTGGAGTGCAGCTGGTGGCTCTCTCCTGAGGAGCAGTGTGGGAGGGATAACAAGGTGTTGCTGTACATCTGCTTTTCCCTTACGGATGGGGGGCTTGCACTGGCCTGCATCTGGATCCCAGTCCAGCTTCCATGTGGATGTAGAGCCCGTGTGTGTCAGAGAGGGAGGGAAAAGGGGAAAGCTGAAACCGTGGAGGTGACAGGATGGTTATTAAAAGAAGGAAGTGTCACTTCTCTGCAATTTGTCCGTGGGAGTTGTGTGGTGGGGGTGCCCCATCTTCTCCAACCCCGAGGGAAGCATGTTCCCAGATGGATCATGCACATCCCCACCCCCTGGGAAGCACATCCGTGCCTCTTCTTTGCCCCTCTGCACACGGGGGCAGAGCAGTGGCAGAAATTAAACTCTCCTGCTGATTCACAGGGGAGCAGTGCATCTTGCTGGGGCTGCAGAGGAATTTGAAGACCATTTGGGACCAAATTTACAGGTTTCAGAGGTCAGGGTCTTAATCCCCAAACCAGCCTTCTTGTGATCCTTCTATTGATCCCACGTGCAGGATTAAGTGTGCTGATACACATAAAGGGTTTTTAATAGTCCTTGTGCAGGGGTAACAACCCCCAGGGGAGGATCTGGGTTGCTTGCAGATACTTTACTAGAAAATTGCTGTGTAGATTTGCATCCCTTCTCAAACTTCAGGGGGAAGTGTGTGCCATGGACCATGCTCCTCAAGGACACACACAACAGAAGTGTGTGAGGGAGGGTGGCTCAGAAGGTGCCCCTGATGTCTCCTTTAATGGTTGCTGCAACACTTCTGGGTAATGCTGCCTTTTCCTCAGGAGTTTTCACTCCAAATAAACTTGGATCACACTCTAGCTGTTGGGTCAGAGGAGAACAAATTCAATTAACACAGAAAAGTTTGAAGCTAAGCAAGGATTTGATCTTTGACTTAATAATTAAGCACCTTTTGCTGTGCTGGTGCTTATCCCAGTGAGTCTGTCATCCATATGATGCTGCTAAGGCTTAAATTCCTCTTCTGAGCTGAGGTCCAGGGTCTGCTGACCTTCCTTTCCCTGCCTCAGGATCTCTGGGGCTGCTTCTGCACCTTGTATCTCTTTTAGTTTAAAACCTGTTTCTCTTTTGGACAGAACAGAAAAACAGAAGAGATTTGGAAACCTGTTTAAGATAGAAAAGTTGAAGCTGAACAATTTCAGGCTCAAGGACAACCTAAGGTAAGAAAATGTTGATGGTCTCACCCCCCTTCAAGCCTGAGAACTCTTTCTGGCAATAATTAGAGAGCAGGAGGTTCTAGGAGTAAGGAATAGAGCTTTTTTGGGGAAACTTAGGCCAAAAGTACTTCTGTCAACTCACTAGGAGCTGCTATGGCATGTGTGGCCAATGGTCCATCTGTGCAGCTTCTCCAGAATCTACAGGAGCTGGTCCTACAGCAGTTTCCAGGTTTCCATAGATTTTCTGCTGCCTCTGGTACCTTTCTGATGCCTCAGCATGACTCAAGGTGCACAAGGGAATGTAGGAATGTGATACCTGCTGCCTTGACCTGTGAGCCAGGATTAGGGTCGGCCTTGCTGATGTGGCACTTGAGGGTTGAGGGGTTTTATTCCAAGTCCCATTCAGAGCCAAGCTGGCAACAGCATCTGCTGAAGAAGTTTGCCAGTGAGTCTTTAGTCTAACAGGGTAGAGGATATTGTATAACTTCCTACAGTGCCTTTTTGGATACGCTAATATTCAAAACCCTGGATAAGTTTCCAGGGAAATTGCCTTTTCCTCAAGTGTGCAGTAGCTGCCTGCAGAACCCCTCTTCCACTGCTGCCAGTGAGTGCCTCACCCTGTGCACAGTGCCTGAACTCCAGGAAAATGCTGCCTTTTCTTACTTCTTTGGAAAATCCAGGTTAAACATTTCCTCTTTTATGTTAGGGAGGTTTGTTTTCCTTACAAACCTCTTCACAAGAGATGCTCTGCTGTGTCAGTGGCTCCTTTAGATAGAAATGTCACTATAGGGAGCCACCCACCAGGTTTTGTGCCATTCTCCTGTCTCAAAGAACCCTTAAAACTCCTGAAATCATCTTAGATATTGTCACATTTGAATTCCTGGCCAACCCCTGGCACTGCAGATTTACAGGAGGGGATTACTACTGACTACAATTCCCAACTGTCCAGCAGCACTCTTGCTGTTGGGAAGGGCAGCAGGAGTTTGGGCTGTTCTTTGGATGCAATGTAGATATTTTCTGCTTGATGACCACATGGCTGTTGCTTCTATCAGGATGGAAATGCCTATTTAGCAAGGGATATCATTTTGGCACATGCTGTTGGTACCATGGAGCCCATGCACCTCGACCTGTCTCCATCACTGGCAGCCTGTTGGGGCTTGTGGCTTTTTGGGCAATGCTGATGTGCAGATCTGTTTCTAAAAGCCTTTTTTCTATCCACAGATTGGTTTCCATTTCAGCACCAAATTTAGGTAAGCACAAACCTGTACCTGACTCTGGGGGATTTGTGTGTGTTTGAAAGGGCAAATGTTTTGTACAGTCGGCTTGGTGCATCCTGCCTTTCCAAAAATCATGTGATGTGGCAGCAGTAGCTTTGAAGACTTGATAGAAATTTGTGCTTCACTCAAGCATGAGGGTTTCGCTCATTTTTGGGTGGTTTTGCTTTAAAGGAGAGCATTCCTCCAGCAGATCTGGATATATTCAGGAAGGTAATGTGCGAAGCAGTCCGTGCTGAACCACTGCTCCCAGGCTGGAGGTGGTGTGTGAGCCCGTGGCCCTCTGGCAGCTCTCTGTAAGATCTTTATTCCTTCCTGCTGGAGAGTCGAGTTTATCCTTTACATAAATGGGGTGGATACAACCTCAACCCTGAGGATGTGCTGGAGTGAGCATGCCCATGTCCTTGGGATAGGAGCCCTGCCTGGGCTGGCTGCAGTGCAAAGCTGGGGCTTTGCTGCTGCTCCTGCTCCATCTGTGGAGCTGGATGGCCAAACCCACCCAGAAAACTGCCCATACACCCAACTAACCAGCCCAAGCATCATTCCTTGTGCTGGGCCTTTGCTGGCTGTTGGGAGTCCTGAGACTCCTTTTGCATTTCTTTGTCCCCTGTGGGTCAAGTGATGAGCACAGCCCAAATTTTCCTCTGCAATACATTATTTGGAGTACCAGGCTCAAAATGACATCTCCTAATGATTTTCTTTCCTGCATTTTGATTGACAGCAGCTGTCTCCCAGGAGGACAACGTGTACGATGATGCCGACGTGGGGCAGAGAGAGACCAGGTGAGGAGGGTGCCCTGTCCTGGGGTTGTGCTCAGCCCAAGGAGATTTTCCTCTTGGCACAAACCTATGCCTGGTACTGTAACCCACTGAGGGTCATGAGCTGCTTGGGATTCAGTCCTCTGGAGACAATCCAGGTGCCCTCCCTGTGTGTGTTTAATTTGGCAGGATGTTTCCTCGCTGTTACCCATTTAGTGCCAGAGACGTGAAAAGGAGGGAGCAGCTCCCTGAAACACATGAGAAATCAGATCTTTTTCCTAAGGAAGGAAAACTCAGGCTCCCAGACCCGATTATCAGCCCTGTCCTGGCAGGCTCCTTGTCAGAAAAATTACTTTTAATAGGAACAGCATGTCCTGGTGTCTTGCTGCCAGATGATTGCGGTGGCTGCGCGTGCTGGTGTAAATCACAGCAAGTGTTTGATTTCAGTGCAGGGTGTGGGGGAGACAGAGAAACAGCCTGGCTCTGTAGGTACATGGGTCTGGGGAGGGGACATGATCTGCTGGGAAAAACCTGAATTCCTGTGTGTCTGTTCCTCTCAGAGGGAAGGATGAGAAGTACAAAGTCCGGATACCAAAACTTCGGATGGTGAGAGAGTACAAGGACAAAAGGAAAAGCATCGATGATGTGGAAAGGTCTTGATTTCCATTCTGTGTTCCTGTTCTGTCTCCCTTCGTGCACGTCTCCTGAGTGGTTTCAGGAGTGGGATGTCCCTGATTGCACAGACATTTTGTGTTGGCTGCTAGTCCAGGGTTCTTTTCCTTTGAAGCCAGATTTCAGGAATCTTTGCAGAAAATATCTCAAGGGTGAAACAAACTCTTGGATCTGAACTGAGCACAAGGGGGGGATATCCAGAGGTCTTATCCTGAAGTCTTGTCATGACTTTCCACTGAGCTGAGACAAAAAGCTGTTACTTGCTGTATATTTGGCTCCTGTTTTGCTATTTTAGTAGGTTTAGATTAGATTTTAGGAAGGAATTCCTCCCTGAGGGGGAGGTGAGGCCCTGGCACAGCCTGCCCTAGAGAAGTTGTGGCTGCCCCATCCCTGGAAATGTCCAAGGCCAGGTTGGGCAGGGCTTGGAGCAACCTGGGCTAGTGGAAGGTGTCCCTGCCCATGGCAGGGGGTGAAACCATTATATGATTCTAAGATTCTGTGATTTTGGCAAGAGCCTTGTATTTTACAGTCTTGATTATTTGGGCTAAAGTCTTGATTATATTGGACTCTTGCTGTGCCATTTGTGCATAAAAGGAAATTTTGTTTGTTAGTTTGGGTTTTTTTTTGTTTGGTTGGTTTTTTGGGGGTTGTTGTTGTTTGGGGGTTTTTTGTTTTGTTTTTTGTTTTTTTTGTTACTGGTGCTGCAAAAATTCACCATGAAGTGGGAGATTTCCTTTCCCTTTCAGATCACAAAAACGTGCATCACAACAACCTTTTTCATGACCCAATACCTTCAAACAAATACAGAACAGAGACCCATTTTTCAGGTTCTCACCACAGAGTTCCTGCATGGGGTTGCTCAAACGCCACTGGTTGTGCTGTGCAAGGTCACAGGTATAACTTCACAGACATCAGGGACTCCACACAATTCCATCCCTTCCCCAGAGATCACAGGTCCTGCAGGCTGAGACTGCCGAGGAGGAATCCCTTCACACCTTAAAAGTCCCTAATTTCAGCTCTTGTTTCGCCTCCTCTTTAATTTTAAGTGCATCAAAATGAGCCAAGGATGAATAATTTATTACAAATGGGTGGGGGTTTTTGGCTTGGTGTTTGTTTCCTGTCTTGGTTTTAAAATGAGTGCTACAGCTGTAATTTCATGTACCAGAAAGAGTGGCATCCCCATATGCAGGGAATGCCCCATTCCCTTTAAGTGGGTTATAAGAACTTGTTTTCCACTTTACAGTGCCATATAAATGTCTGCTTGGGGCACTTTCTCCTCCATGTGCTAAAAAACCCAAAGAAAATCTGGAGAGCTGCGTCCAACCCCAGTTCCATAAGTGACTCAGGATGAGAGTTATCTGGGGACCCTTTATTTCTGAACATAAATAAAACCAGAAGGAGACAGACTGCTGGGGGAAAAGGGAATTGTTGACTTCCATAAAAACGGGGCTGATTTGAAACACTCAATAGAGAGTTTATTTGTTCCCACGCTGCTTACAGACCTAAAAACCCCAAAAATTATCCCAAATGGAGATACAAAATGGCTCAAGTTGTGCCTCACTAAGAAATTCGAGTTGTCTATTCACTCTTTTTTGAGAAATAGGGATGTGAACAGTTTGCTTTCCTCTTCCAAGGGTTCCTTGGAATTAAGCTCTGGGTTGCAACTTCAGATGTGCCAGGGGTTATTTACATGGAGCTCAGAAGTGTGTGTGTGTGTTTATCTCTTCTTGCAGAAATATCTTCAAATTCAAGAAGAGCAATGAAGAAAAGAGCAAGAAGATGGAAAAAGAAGAGAAGTTATTTAGAGAGACATTTATGGTGCGTGTCCTTCCGGCTGTGTCAGGGGAGGAAAGCAGCTCTGTGGCTTGTTCAAAAGACACATGGTGCAATGTTGTTGGTCCTCAGTAATTCTGGGAAAGTTGTCCCACCGCCCTGTTGCCTTCTCCCCTAATCTGGGATTTCCAGAGGAGAAAAGCAGCTCCATGGTTTGCTCAAAAGACAGCTGGTGGAACCTTCTTGGTCCTCAGCTATGCTGGGAAAGTTGTCCCCTGACCTGCTGCCTTCTCCCCTAATTTGGGATCTTCATCAGAGATGTTGCAGGGGTTTTTCGTCCCTCCTTCTCCCCAAAGCCTCACAACCCATCCTGAAATCTTTCCCTTCCTCCCTCCCCACTGCCCTTACAGAGGTTGCCCACAAACACAGAGCAATTGCTGGTTCCTCCCTGTCCTGCAGTACCACAAGGAGATCCGTGTCCTCGCCACGGCCACTGCGGCGCGCTCGGTGCCCAGCCAGAGGCGCGCTGACCTCCCGCTCACAGCTGGGGAACAGCTGGACGTGATCGATGCCGTGCAGGGCCACGCCCTGATCTGCCGCAACTCCCAGGGCAGATGTGAGTCTGCAGCCCAGCTTTGGGGGGGGGGAAATCACCTCCCAAAGCACAGCATGTCCTTCGTGCTCAGCCACTCTGGCTGCATTTGCTCGGTTTTAACTAATTCCCTTCCTTTTTGCTCTTGCCTCAGATGGGTATGTTCTAGTGGAGCACTTGAACTTCAGGTAAACTCCGATTTTTTTATTTATTATGATGCATATTTTCCTCTCTTTCCCGTGTGGAGATAGCAGGAGAAACCTACTTAAAACTTCTGAAGGCAGGGGGAGTTAATGTCAACAGCCAGTATTAAATATTAAATATTAAATAAGTATTTCCAGTCTTGCTCTGCTGCTGTACAAGTTTCCAGTCCAACTGCAGCTAAAAAAAGCCCCGTCCAGTCATGACTTGTAGAAATTGGAGATTCCTGACTTGCCTTCAGATATGCCATATTAATTCACATCTGCTGCAAACATGGGCCACTCAGTGTGCCTTGCCTTGCCAAAACACACCCTGAAATTCCCTGCTGCAGCGTTTCCTTGCATGCTCGTGCATAATTCACACAAATGAGCCTCCTCTTACCCAGGTGGCCCTTGCTGGAAAAATTTCTTTTTTTTTTCTTTGAGACAGACAGTACTAACTGCCCTGAGAGCTGCTCTCCCCTGGAGCATCCCTGAAGGTCTCTTTTGTGCTTCCTGCATCCATGACAGCCCACGTTGGTCAGCTGTGGAGTGGTGATGGGAATGTAAATAAAGCTGGGGTTTTTTACACCATTTAATGTGCAAGAGATGTTTCCTTCTCCTTTTTTCCCCCTGCCATTTAGAGCATGTCTTCAGTGATTATTAGTTATTTTCAGTATTTCTCACTTTTTGGAGTACCCTGTTGGTCAGCTCTGAAATAGCCATTACATTTCTGCATTTGCATGAGAAAAAAAAAAACCTGCAGTTCAGTTGCTCCATCTCATTGTTGTCAGAATTGCAAGTTTCCCAAAAAGATTTTCTCTTTAAAAAGCAAACCATATAAATTTGAACTGGTTTTGGTCTTAAAAGTGTTGGGAGAAGTACTACGTTATCACCACTCTTGCTGTGTTAAATATATAAAACAGTGGAAAAGTTGACTCATTCCTCTGAAAAAAAAAAAAAAAAGGAAGAAAAAAGAGTAAATAAAACACTCAGTCAAAATTTGCTTTATTTTTGTAAGCTAACTTAGGCATCCCACATATGTAAAGGCCGACTCCTGGCTCCCAGGGGCTCGCAGCTACAGGGAGCTACCCAACAGTTGCCCCTGTGTTCAGGCTCTTCCATCTCCACTGTGGGCCTGGAGGATGATTACTTCTTTTAAGAAAAATGCTCCTAAATGTAGGAAGAGAAATATAAATTGCTAATGGCTTCTCCTCTGTGTATTCTGTTGATACCTTTTCAAAAGCAAAAAAAAAAAATGGGGATAAAGTTTTTACATGGCTTTGAAAGAAAAGAAAGCCCTTAAAATCTGACTGTAGTGTACAGCTTTTACCCCTGCCTGGCACATTTTAAGAGCCCATATCAGTTTTCTCATAAATATCCTAAAAATGTAAGATGTTTTAATTAGAAATTATTAAATGTTCCACGCTTAAGAAAAATAAAAGTGCTGTTTGCCACAGGGCTATTTCAAAGCATAGGAGACATCAGTAAAAAAAACAGAGCAAATATTTAACATTTACTTTTAAGTCTATACAGGCATTCTTATTTATTTTACCATGTGGTCACTATTAAGTGCATTGGCCTGCATCCATCCTTGCAGCAAAAAAAAATAAAAATAAAGCACTCCCCTGTAAGCATGCGCAGCTTTGCAGCCCTGCCAGCCCAAATATTTGGATTTTTCTGGTGGGGATGGAGAGTTTGGGGAGCTGGAATGCGTGTTTGGCTTTGGCACAGGCTGAGACGTGCTCTGTGCCCTTCACCTCCATCCCTTTGCAGGGAATCAGCCCCAGGGAAGTGCTGGAGATGGTTTCTCCACGTTTGTTTTTTTCCATGGTGATGTTTAGGATTAATACCTTGAAGAAATCCCTTTCTCCACTCCTTCCTCATCCTCCTCCCCGGCCAGCGCTCGTTCACAAGTGGTGAAGTCTATTCATCACCCCCTGTGTAAGCACTACAGGCAAATCCTGTATTAGCCACACGTGCAAGCTCTTTTTTGCCTCACAAGGAAGTTACTTAACAAGTTTTTCTTATTTTAAACTAAGTTTTTTTAGGAATCTCCCCCTCTATCCTGTGACAGACGTGATCCGGCCCTGATCCCGCTGCGGTGACACACAGTCCTTGTGGGGGTTGTGCCCTAAATCCCTGTGAAACACAAACTTCTGCACTGCCAGTGGCAGCTGATTTAATGCAAGGATGCCTTGCAATACCCTTAGAAATGTTTTTTTTCCTCATGGACACATTCCAATGCATGCACAGAAGAAATGAGCTTGCTATGGGCTGACTCCAGACAATACAAAAATGCTGTAGATACAGCAACTTAGACTTCCTCAATTAAACCACAGGTTGGCTGTATTTAGGTCAAGAGATTGGTCAGGAAATTAAACTCATCCTTTTTTTTTCTTTTATATATAATCTCATTGGTACATCCTAACCACATCAAAACCTAAACCAATTCTCATCTGAGTGTTAAGCCCTGTTCCTCCACGTTTCCCCTCAAAGGGGAAATAATCATGATAACAGTTGTGAGGTGATGAGTCTGAGGGAGAACTGAAATTGTGTCAGGAGGGGAGAGGATGGGGACAAATGTGGAGCTCTCCCTGCAGCTGTGTGCTTTAACTGGATTTACATCCTCCTGCATCACAGGCACAGAGGAAACGGGTCCCCAGCTTTGTCCCCTGCTTCTGCAGTGAAAGGTTATTTTTGCAGGATGCCTTTAAAATGCTTCTCTCTCTTTACTCCTTGGTGTAAGGAGTGAAGATCTGAGTCAGCACATGTAAATACATGGCCCTGGCTCCTGGCATGGATTTTGGGTTGGGGAAGCTGTTTAAATTATCCACATAGAAATTTTACCTCCCCTTCCCACCCCTTTGCCCCCCACCAAGCCCTGAGGGCATCCGTGGTCCCACAGCTGGAATGTGCAAGGATCTCCAGAGGGAAATTCCACCAGCCAACCCCAGCCTGCAAAAAGGGGACTGTGCAATAAGGAAATTCGAAGGATTTGTTGTTTTTATCTCTTTTCATCTCTGAGTTTATTAAAGTGCAAATGTCAACCATGGAGACAGCTATCACATGCAGTGCAGTACACCGAGAAACACTTTCCACACCATAAATGGAAGGAAAAAGGCTTCGTTGTGATTATCTAATGCACAAAGGACAAAACTGAACCAGGGCTCTGTGCCCTTCCACAACAGAAAGTACTAAAGCCATGAATTGGAAAACAAAACCCTCTCCAGGCCCTCATTTGACAAAATAAGAAAATATCAAGAAGGATGGAGTGGTTATAGAGCTCAGGGGTTTGGTTTTTTTTCCTGAGCTTCATGTTATTGATACATTTGAAGGGATGCTTCTACTCAGGACTTTTAAAAGTTCAGTATCTTTTTTTTAAAAAAATCATAAATACATAATATTATAAATCATAAATACTCCTTAGAATATGAATTTAAAAATTGCAGTGGACAAGTCCAGTTCACCTCTCTCACAGAGCTGAGGTTTGTCTGCCCAAAGATGCTGGGCCATGGACACCACAGATATCCTGGGATGCAGTTTTCCTTTGTGCTCTAAAAGAAAAAAAAACCAAAACAAATGCATTGAAGTACAAACCACGTGGGTATAACGTGATACAGAACACATGAACATGCTTTCAGCAACAAGAATAAATATTACCATGGCTACAGGATCTACTTCACAGCTTTGTGAGATGAGGATAAATAAACTATTTCCAAACTTGAAAAAAAAAAAAATAACCAGAGATGAGTCTTACAAATAAACTTTGATTTTTAAATTAAGGCAGCTTCAGCAGGAACTTCAAGGCTTTTGTTGAAAACAGACTTGTTATAACACCAAAAGTGTACTCGTGCTTGCAGGTAGAGCTCTGATTCACAGTCCAGTTCTCCTAATTTTGACGATTAAAACGGGCAAAGATCTGTGCATCGAATACCAGGTGTGCTCTCTGCAAAAGTCAGTGTTCCATCAGTAGGTGTAACGTGGGAACTCTGAGGTCCAGTTTGTCTCTCAGGCATGGGAGTGAGGTACCTCTGGCTGAATCATTAACTCCATGGCCAGGAGGCAGACTGGGAGCTCAGAATTACAAGAAGCTGTTGGGTTTTTTTTTCATAAGTGAATGATGAAAAAGGGATATATAAGGGGAGGGCTAAGGAAGCCAAAGGAAAGCACTAAATGAAAAGTCCATACCAAAGTAAGACCTTAAGAAAGGTGACTCTAGTAAGGTACATCATATACCTGGAACAAAACCAGATCCTAAAACTTTCCAGGAAAGAAACAGCAGGAGCTCGAGCGGGGGTTGGTTTGGCTCATCCAGATGTGCGATTCTTCTTCCCTCTCTCCTCTCAGCTAATAAAAGGGTGAAGCCAAATAATTGCACAACAAATGGTACTTCAAGTATTTAGAAACATGGCCTGCATGTCTCAGCGGGGGGATTCTGCATGAGCTGGGGAAATTGTGCACCTCGTGAAACAGAGCTGCCACTTCCAGCAGGCCCGACGCACAGCGAAGGCACGAGTTCATGTCCTGCACACAGGTCCCTCTTCTCCTACAGGGGTGCACACTGACAGTAAAGAGCAGTGAAATGAAAAGGAGTAGACAGAAGGGTTATTTTGTTCAAACCTCACCTATTCCAACACGAACGCCGCTATAATCACACACAAAAACGCACACACAACACACACTAACCAGCCGGCTCACGTTTTTACAACACTGCCCGTATATTCCCCTGTGCTTGTACACACCTCATGAAATGCTAAACAGGACACACAGCTGAAGATGCATTTCTGACCTGTTAAAGGGAAAAAAATACCCTGCTGCCTTCACCAGCTCCAGCTCCTGAAAATAAACCTCCCCCAAACCCCATCGTCACCAGGGCTTTGGCCAGGACGGATGGAAGGGCAGAATTCTCACAGCTCCTGATGCCACTTCTCCTCCCATCCCTGGCCAAGGCCATGCTGAGCCTGATGGGGTCAGCTAAGCTACTCATGGGCTTTACCTAAAAGAGGGTGTAAAAATAGCATCCCCTTTGTCCAGCTCCTCTCAGAGGCTGGGATTAGAGTGCGGTGGCAGTGTCCAGGGCACACTCCTGCCCTGCTGGAAGAATAAAGCTGAGAGGCCAATGACAGGGGTGCCACCTACATTTTATATATATGCATGTATACATATATAATATTTACATATGTATAGCTTCCAACAAGAACAGCACAAGGTGTTTCTGAATTAACTCATCCAGGAGCTGGACGTTGCTGTTGGAGCCTATCTGAACTCTTTATCCTTTGCATTTTCTCTCTCCCCTCCCTCAGGCTGAGGCAACGTCTGGGTGAGTTTGTGGCTTGCAAAGCACAGCTGTCCAGTGGCTTCTGAAGAATTGCACTTGGAGTAATTCAAGTTTCTGTAGTTCAAATATTGTCTACCCTGCTTTTCCCGACGCTTGTGCATGTACCAGCGTAACTCAAAAAGAGCTGACCACAGTGTGAAAGTTAAACTCTTCCTCTGGCAAATGTAACTGGAGGTCAGCAGCTCCTCTGCAGCTGGGAAACAGAACACAGCCTATTTGAAGGTAAAATAAATAATAAAAAGAAGTGAAAGTCCTCAGAGTATTTCAAAGTGCAGCACGGATTTGGGTAAGGCTGTGATGGACTCTTCAATCTGCTGTGGTCACTGAGAAGGTGCTTCCACCAGTCCTGCTCCCTCCACTGCCTCTGCTGAGCCTGAGCAGGGAAGTTGCTTCATCTCTGTGTCTGCCCATATGGTAGACTGAGTAACTCTGATTGCCTTCCAGGCAGGACTGGTTTTGCAGATCCACATAGCAGTTAATGTTTGCACGGGTCTGAGAAGATGCCAAGTGCCACAAGGGGCTTATTCTACAGCCTAGAAATCCCACCCGCCTCCAGGAAGCAAATATTTCCTCCCACGGGTATTTGCTGCTGCTTAGTACTATTAGTTCTGCTGGGTAGGAAATCCCAGAGGACAAGAGTCAATTTTAAAAAAGACATCAGTACATCTACCTGCTCCTGAGCCCCAGATTGTAACACACCAGCCCCTTACCAAGGGGGCTACAGGGGCTTCCAGGATTTGGCAAGATGCTCAGCTGGGAGTGAAGATTTGAAGAGCCTTTAACATTTCAAATACATGTCACACATTGCTGTTTCCTGGATGGGAATTAATGCCTGTCCCTACAGCTGCTCCTGCTCCTTTCCAAAGAGGTTTTTCTCCATCGCCCAAAACCATTCAGGGCTCTTTGCTTGTGTCTCAGCCTTGATCCAAAAGCTGCTGAAGGGCTGGGTGCTGCTCACCTTTGACTCTGGGGTGGGGTTTGGGTTTTTTTTTTTTGTTTTGTTTTGTTTTTTTTTGCATGCAGGAGTTTGGATTCTCCATCCAAACTCACGCCACAGCACTGGGGACACAAATCACCTGGCAGCCACCAGGCACAGCACCAAAGCCATCCTCCACCCCAGAGTATTTATTTAAAAATCATAATATAATAAAAGGCTCATTACAAAACCTAGGAGCACTACAAATATTTCCAGTATTTCTTTTAAAAACAAAGCTGTTCTGCTGTGGGTTTATAGTCCATCCACTGCTGTGTTGGATTTAGTGTTCAAGAGCTTAACAACAAAACTGATTTTTTTCTTTTTTTTTTCTATTTTTTTGGAAGCTTTCTACTTTGTGCAGCTTCTGGAAAAACTGGAGCTGTAAATTCACGTTAGTGAGGATC
The DNA here is from genome assembly GCF_041296385.1 of Aphelocoma coerulescens. NCBI lineage: Eukaryota > Metazoa > Chordata > Aves > Passeriformes > Corvidae > Aphelocoma > Aphelocoma coerulescens. Next base: position 29,043,518 of record NC_091022.1, on the reverse strand, counting down.
CAAGCACAATCTGTAACAAAAGTAAGGCAATTCTGTGGTTCTTTTTTTAAAAAAAAGGGACTTCAAGCTGAAAAGGTCCATTTAACTGCCAGTAGATGGCAAAAATATCCCGTGTTTGTCTTACCTTAAATGATCAGTAAAAAAGGCTTAATGTGTTGTTCTCTTCCTTGCTTCTCATAGAAACTTGCAGAAAGTATAAATTAAAGTGCAACTGTACCAAAAAAACAAAACAAAACCCTAGGAAAAAACCTCAAGGGGTCATAAGAAGCTATCAAAAAGACAGATTACATTTTTTTTCAAGTTGAATGACTGCATACCTGGGACCAGCAAAAGTTCTTTGCTTTGTTTCTTAAAACAGAACACAAAGGGAAAAAAAAAAAACCAAAACAAACCCCCCCACTCAGGATTTTTTTGGCAAGGTTTTCATAAAGCATTTGTTCCTTGATTAGACTATTACTCCTTAAGCAAGTAAATGGAATTAAACACCATGTCAAACCCAAGCAAGATGCCAATGCTGCCCATTAGATTAATCCTGTGTAATAAAAAATAATAACTCTTTTAAACAAAGAAGTCACACATGCAGTAGGGTTTACCCTCAGGTAACAAGAATTTAACATTAAAAATCCCCGCAGTTTGTCTTAAAAAATAAAATCCCATCCTTCAGATAGCCAGTAGCAAAGGAACAGTAAAATTCTGGGTTGGGAAATCCCTGCCTGGTCAGAGGAGCGGCGAGGGTCACAGTCCAGTGGGCAGCAGCAGGACAGGAGAGCCCTTGGGCACGGGAAGTGAGTCTCCAGCAGCAGGGAAGGCAGATTTGGCAGTGATTTGAGGGAGGTGACAACAGGCAGAGCTTCCTAGGGGAAAGGTGAGAGGTGAGCACTCCGGAGCTGTGCGGTGCTGATGGCTCTTGATGGCTCAGTGATGATCCCAACCCTCGGGTGAAGCGCTGGGTTTTCAGGGGGGTGATCTGCATCCTGTCCCCTGCTCACCTGAACCCTGCTTGGGATTCAGCCCCTGGAGCCCGTGGTGAGGCAGGGGAGGGGGAGCAGGTTGGAGGAAGGTGGCGATTAAGGGCTGGAAAAAAGGCAATCTGCCTTCAGCTCCGAACGTGGCGAGCAGGTCAGTGCTGTCCGGAGCTCTTGGGAGGAAGTAAAGCACCTTAGGGACACTCCTCTGCAAAGACTGGACATGGGGAGGCCTCCCCACGGCAGGTTTGCAACAGGACCTTTGCACATCCCACCTTCCCTCCCCATCTCCAGCAGAGGGAAAAAGAGAGGGGAGGGAGGTCATATTGCACTCGAGCAGAAGCATCTAAGCAGCTGCTGCTTTGAGGACAAAAGTGTTAGAGAGGCCAGGACCTGGGTGTGAACTCTGCAGAGCTGCTTCATCACCTTCCACTCCATTTCATGGAGCTCCTGGTCAACACCTTCCACCTGGCTCAGCCCATCCTGCCCCTGCTCTGCACAGCAATGGGGAGACATCAACCTCCCTGCAGGAAGCTTGGCTATGCCTCCATTAACTCAGGATGAACCAGGGGAAGGTGCTTTCCAAAAACCTGGTGATACATTTGTTACTTTACAGCCTCGACATTTCCCATGGGGTTCACTAGGTAAAAAAAAGGGTATTGGATACATTTCACCAGGCACAAGGAGAGAAACCAAGTTAATCTCTGTTGCCTTGTCAGAGGGGAGGATGTTTTGGGTCTGGGCTTGGCTCTGTGCCACGGGCTGTGGGGTGGTCAGGAGAGGAGGAGGAAGAACAACGAAGCAAAAGGAGCAAGGGGCGGACGAGCCGGCGCAGATCCTCACAGTGCACGGCGGGGCCGGTGACATCAGCGGGCCAGGGCCATGATGAGGCTGGCACACATCTCAAAGAAGTCCATGGTGTGGCTGCCCAGGCGTGGGGGCACCGAGGGGATGCTGCCAACGAAGGAGCCGCTCAGGGAGCCCATCAGCGACGGGCACTCGGTGGCCGCGGCCGCGTCGATGCTCAGGCGCGGCCGGTGCAAGCCCGCGGCCGAGCAGGAGCGCTGGGGCGTGGAGGAGCCAGACCTCTGCTCCATCACCTCATCTTGAAAAGCCAAACGACAAAAAAAAAAGGAAAAAGAAAGAAAAGAGAAAAAGTGGGATTAGTTTGGCAGCTGCAATGCGGGTATGGTAAGGAAATGGGAACAGTGGCAAAGGTGATTGGCTTGAAAGGACTTTTACCAACTTGACACAGCCGCACAAGCGCTTCAAAATGCAGAGGATGGTTCTTAAGCCTCCAGCCTTGTCCTTCTACGTGTTCTCCATGTCCTACTCACCGTCGATGCTTTTGAAGTCCAGCAGATAGCTGCGGTTGTCCACCTGGTAGAGCTGCAGGCTCATCTTCACGTAGTTGCCGGTCACGGGGTTCTTGCGGCGCACCCGCAGGTGGTAGGCGTTCACCACCTGCAATGGGAAGCCTGCCCTCAGCAGGGAGATTCCAGGCAGCAACAGGAATACTTCCTTCCTTATTTTTTTTTTTTAAATATGAGCAAGACATCTTCTGGGAAAAACAGCTTCTCAAAAGGACAATGCCTGTAAGCTTGAGCAAATGGCTTCATTTCCTCCTATCTTTAAATATTCTTCTTAAGGCTCTGATTCACCAGCTGCTGGCAGAGGAAGCTGCAGTGACCCATCTGCCAGGCACAAAACTGATGTTTGCTCCTCCCTCACCAGCAGCCATGGCCATATGAGCCAAAAAATCCACTTGTGGACCCACATAGAAGGACAGCGTCCATGAAACCAGGGCAAGCTGGGCAGAGCAACCTCTTCCATCAGCACAGTAAACCCAGTGTTTGTGGCCCAGCCTCGAGCTGTGTATTTCCCCTTGCTGCCTCCCACCTGACAATCTGCTGCATCTCATTTACCATGAGATCTTTTCTCTGCACTATATTTATGAAGCAACTGCGTGGATGGGAGAGTTAATTCTGATGAAGAGTCACATCTGAAGTTATTCTTAGGGTGGGAAAGACTATTGTGAAACCTCCTCGTACGAAATAAGCTCCACTGCCCACACAAAGACGTTGGGTTGAGTTGGTTTGTGAGGCTGTACCAGAAGTACAGCAGATTTGTTCACTCTCTGCAAAACCATGCAGCTAACAAATGTCTGGCTGGTGTGGGCAAATGCACCTGGCCACGGTCCATCTCTGCCTGATGCAGGGAAATTAGGTTTCTGGAAGCTACTTGGCTTTCAAGACATAATATTATCAAAAATAAGGCGGAGCCAGGAGGTTTTTAAAAAGCAGCACAGTGAAATTCACACAGTACAACGTTTGGGACCTGGAGGGAGGAGAGGAACTCCTTGGTGATGAAGATCTGGGCTGAAATTCTCCTTACCTCACTCCCAATGCTCACACGATGCTGCTGCCGCAAGTCAGGAGGCCACAAGTTAGGAGGGCTCACCTCAGGGCCTGCACCAGGATTTAGGGAGTCAGGCACAGCAGCAGAGATCCAGGGCTAACTTAGGGATTTATTATTCCAACTTCGAAAAAGACTGTGACTAAATGTTGCACAGCCCTGGAGAAATACCTGCAGTGAGTACTGTCAACTAAAGCATCTGGGTTTAAATCAAGAAGCTGAGCCCTAAACTGAGGAAGCAATAAGTGTCTGAAAACACATCTGATCCACAAGCACTGCAGCATCTCCATCAAGGAGAAGGCCACCACACCCATGATACAAATCCTGCTCTCAAGGCCCCCTGCCCCTCATCCGTGCATCCTTCAGGACAATGCATACTGTGCCATTTCAGCATTTCAGTCCTGACAGGACCAGGCAGAAATAATGAGAGTTCCTCTGCTCAGGAGCACTCGAGATGACCTCGCAAGGAATTAGCCACTAAAATTAGAAATGTGAACAGCTCCTCTTAACCCTGCAGCTAAACGAGGCAGAATCATCTTTCCAGCCAAAGGCTCGGAGCACTCAGAAAGAAACCCCTTATTTCACACCATAAACAAACACCACAGACACCGAAGCACAGCTGGCACCTTAATTCAGAGTTTGCATTAACAAGGAATAGCAAGAGATGATGGCAAGGTGGGGGCACTTATCTGGAAACAGGTGAGGCTGAAACCACGCTTACAAACCTCCCTGAGCTTACAGGGAAAAGGATGCTGGAAACCCACCCCAGAGCACCAGCACTCCCTACCTTCCACTCGAAGTCCAGCTGCTTCATAGCCCGGTACACCTCGGCCATAATGTCATAGGGTTTGCTCTGGCTGCGGATCCCCAGGTGCCACTTGGCCTTTTTGACAGTCAGGGGCTTTGGCTTGGTGGTGTTGAGGGCGTCCAAGGGACAGCGGGCTTTGGGGCTGTCCGCGATGAGCGGCGGCATCCGCTCGGGGTGCGGCTTCACGCCCGGAGGGATGTGCAGGGTGCTGTCGTCCATGAAGGAGCCGGTGGGGGGGCTGGAGGCCAGGTAGAACTCGCTGGCCTGGTTCATGATGCGGCGGTTGTCGATGACCAGGTGATAGGCCACGGCCAGCTGGTCCTGCGGGTCGCCGCTGTACAGGCTGTTCATCACCTCCGACTCCGTGCACTCGAACTTCTCGCACACCTCCCGCACCGCGTCGTCGTCGATGACCGTGGCGTCGTAGGAAGGGTCCTCTGGGAACAGGTAACTGGGCAGCTCCTCCTTGAACCACTCGTGTTCCCTGGGCGAGGCAGAGGGGAGCACCGTGAGCTCTGTGCGGGGCAAGGTGGGGAAACCACGAGCGGCCAAGAATAAAGCCCGGCTGATGAACTGGGAGCAAAACCCAGCCCGGTACTGGGACAGTGATGACACTCTGCACACCGGGCTTGGAAGTAAGACCTCAGCACTTCCAAGATTTTCACACTTTGGGATTCCCGTGGGCCTGATGGAGATAAGAACATCCAAGCTACCCAGGTACCCAATTCCCACCGAATTACAATGAGGTGAATCGTAATTAAGTGTCTAAAACTCATACAGTGCCTTGTCTATAGGTTCTGTGTATTGACTGGAATCTCACCACATGTGCTGCTGCTCTAACATGTAATTAAATCCTCTAATCCTAAGGAATTAGGAAATTAAAAAAGAAGTTTGCATGGGTTTACTTGAAGGGTAAAGTTAAGGCTGTCCATTGAAAATGCATTAAAAACCTGAGAAGTCCTGAAAGTCCTAGTAATATTTATGTTTATGCACACACCAGCTAGATGGAATACATCCAATATTTACATATTAAATTAGAAATTCTTGGGTGTCTCCTCCTTTTCTATTGGATATACAGTAAGTACCATGATTACCCTCTTTATCTGGTACCCAGAGGGACGTGGTCTTGAAATAAAGTAATGAAAAAGGGCTGGTGGATATTAAATTCTTAGGATTATTGGATGATATAGCTGGTTTTGCTAAGTGCTGTTAAGAGATTTTTGAGGCTATTTTATAATGGAATAAAATAGATTTTTAAATAGGTATAAAATACATATAAAATCCTCATCCTGTTCATCATCACCATCATCATCCAGCCAGCACAGAAGGGTGCAGGGCTGCTCCTTGAATCACTTGGGACAAAAACCATCTGGATTAGCCGACTACTCCTGAAAACCACCCTGCCCACCTGCCAGCAGGTGACCCTCAGGACAGTCACCAGGACACCAGAGACCCCCACAGGCAGCCAGCCCACTCCAGCCCACCTGATGTCCTTGATGGTGGCTCGCTTGAGGGGGTCCACCTGCAGCATGTGCATGAGCAGCGTGGCCACGGAGCGGTTGAGGTATTCTGGGATGTAAAACACCCCGCCACGGATCTTCTTGAACAGGGTGGGGACGTGCTCGTCGTCAAAAGGCAGAGTGCCGCACAGGAGGGCGTAGAGGATGACACCACAGCTCCAGATGTCCACCTCTGGGCCAGCATAGAGCCTGCACGAGGGCAAGGACAGGAGAAATGTGTCACCATCATCCTCTCCTCTCTCAGGGTGCAGGTGGGGGGACCCCCCTGCCAGCTCCACCAGGGGCAGAGCTCCAGCCCACAACAGGGATGCTCATGTGGTTCCCCTCAAACCAAATCTGCCTCAGCCAAAACTGCTCAGGGAAATGAATGGCAGAGCCAGCACTGGCTGCCCACACTCCTGTGTACAGCCCTGCCTCCACCAAACTCTCCAACAGGCCAAACCCAACATTTCCAAGAGCCCTGTGAGGCTGTTTGCTCCTCTGCCCCGAGGGCTCAGCCAGAAATTTCTGTTCACTGAATGAGGCAGATCAAACAGCAGCAGATACTCTGTCTCTGAGTGTTTATTTTTGGTCTGCTGGTATCTAAGTGCTCCTGCTTCTGACAAGCTGCTAAATGTGCTCTCTGCCATCACCAACCCAGGACACCCCAAATATACAGTTCTGCTGCTCCTTGTTTGGTGTGCTTATCTCTTTTTGCTACAAGTGATGCTTCCCCAGAGATTTTGGGAGGCAACACCTCCCTTTGGGCTGTGAGGCCCTGCCACAATACAGAGGTTGAAATGCAAACACAAAAGTCTCTTGGTGGAACTTCAGCATCCTGCACATGCTCCCCCTGAAAAGCATCACTGCAGACACATCAGTGTAGAAACCATGCTGGTCATGCACGTGGCCATTGTCTGAACACCCCCAAAACACTTGGTCTGCTTGTCCAGGGGTGAGGCTCTCCCTGCTGAGGCCAGGGACAGCAGGAAAGTCATTTTGGAAAGGCAGAGGATCAGCTGGATGCCCCCTGAGCCCTGCCTCCATGCCCAGCTCCTACAGAGCAGAAGCCTGATTCTTTTGCTGATAACTGCACTGCCTGAGCAGTTTTTTGGACTTTTAAGTCCAAATGAGATGCACTTTCATGGCTCTGAAGCCTGAGCTGTCACACTCTACTGCTTTTGTGCTCTAGCAGGGAAGGCAGCAGGAGCCAGGAGTCAGCTCCCCCCTGCCCCACACACCCACCACCAAGGCAGGGAGGGTGGATTGTGCCTGCCCCCCTCAAATGCAGCTCTCACACACTGCTGCAGTTCTGAGAAGAGGCCAGCTTGGCACATGGAGCAGGGGCATGAAACACAGGCAGCCCTGAGACTGTAAGTGGGAGTGATGAGGGAGGGATGCAGCTGCAGCCAGTGAAAATGGGTAACATGGGGGCTCAGTTTTGGTTTTCCTGCTTACTTTTGTTGCTACTAAGCTGCACTGCCTGTACCCTTGGAACACTCAGGGACTAAATCCTTCTTGCTGGTCTGCAATGTGCCTTGTCTCCTACACAAACTGAAAAACATGTGTCTGGCCTTTACTGAAATGGAAATACTATGACTATTTTCTTGGAATCCCAGTAGTTTCTGGCTTTGTCCCCTTCTTGTCAATGAGGATTTACTTCATTTCACACGCAGAGCTGTAGTCACAACAGGGTTTTTGGATGTTAGTCTAATTCCTAGGATGCTCTGCCAACACTTGCTCTGGTGTAAACAAGGATAAAATAACCATAATCACAGCAAACACATTCTGAACAAAATGTTCTATTTAAAAGCTACACTTATAGGCAAAAAGACATTGGATTAGGAAAAATAAAGGGAGATTCAAAAAAAAGGGGGCAGATAATGAGATGGGAAGTTTGAAGGACCATACAGAGGACCGAAAATTTGAAAACCTATATTTGCAATCCTTGCTAAGCTATTACAGAGAGAATTAGGGAAAAATGTACTTTCTATGTAATTTCTGTTCCTGACAGTAAAATATAGGAGGCAACACTTCTGTATCAACACGTGGAAGTCCAATCCAACCTTGTGGAGTGTGTTCAACACTCCATGTGCTGTACAGATGTTTCATGCTGAGAGATGCAACCACACAGGAGGTTTGTCAATTCAACAAATCAGTTCAAAATAAAGCTCTGAATGTTGAACCTACTGCCACAGCCAAAACCCCAAGCCTAAGGAACCAGAAGACAAGTATTTTCAGTACAAGTGTTGTGAAGTGATTAAAGATCTTCCTGGTCCTTTTGTTAGTGAATGGTTTTCCTCATTAACACTGTGTTTTATATTACAGGTGGGCAGGAGAGGAGGGGGGGTGGCCTGGAAAAGCCTTTCCACCTGGAACCTCACTATTTGCATCCAAAGAGTCATTTTCACCCTCTTTAATTAGCAATATAAACAGTCAACATCTGGTATTAATAATTCCTCCAATGTAAACACCTGTAGCAAAACACGGTTTGCTATTACAGCTACTGAGAAGTAAAATAACCAAGAAAACCTTCAGCTCTTTGCCAACAGATTCACCCAAACATAAAATCCAGGTTGGAAGGATGCAGTTGCTTTTACTAGATGTGCAAAGCTGTTTCCAATAGTAAGAACAAATTTAAAGCCCATGTGCTCACATAGAGTCTGATTAGAAATGGAATGTGTTACCTTCCAGAGATGACTTCAGGGGCTGCATAATTTGGGGAACCACAGCTGGTGCGTAGAAATTCACCATCTGACATCATGTTGGACAGTCCTACAAAGAAAATGTTTATTACATACTGATTTTTGATTTGAAAGTCCAGCCATGGACTCTTCTGTGTCACAGAGAGGAGAGGCAGGCAAGTGGAGTGGGATATTTGGAAGAGAACTGTTTATATAATTTAGATAGACCCCTCTGAGCTGATTTGAAAATTATTATTGTTGTTGTTATTATTATTGTTGTTGGGTTTTTTGTTGTTGTTTTTATTATTATTTTTGTTGTTGGGTTTTTTGTTGTTTGGTTGGTTTTTTTTCATACCCAACCAAGAAATATTCACTCCTGGCTAATTTTGCTCCTCCGAGTTGCAAATCCCAGAGCATGGAAGAAAAGAAACTTAATTCATCCCAGAGCACTTACTTCACATGGGAATTGGGTGGGGCTGTGACATGAGTAAGTCTTCAGAAGGATTTACATTGCTAGAAAGGACTCACCAGGACAGAGTTGGTAGGCCGGGTATTTTAATGGATTTCAATCCATAATGCCACTTAAAGACTCCTGTTACTGCTTGTTGTAAAATGAACTGAGGCCAAGAGCACATGGCCAAACAGAGGGAGAACATGCACCAAAATAAACACACACAGCCAGCTCACCCCAAATTAGCTGCACCGAGTCTGCCTCAAAAATAAATGAGGTAAATTTTACGTCGGGTGATCACACTAAAACACAGCAGAGATTTACAAATTACTTGGCTGCTCCATTCTCAGTGCCAGCACAGAAGCAGCCTGCAACAAGTAATCCCTGCTGCTGCAGGAAGGGCAATGTCTGTAAGTGAGGGCTTTCCAGCTGGTGGTGGCTGGGGCAGCAGGCTCTGGGTTTCGTAGGGCAGCTCCACGGCCACGCTCCAGCGGCGCTGGCTGCGCCTCTGGAATGCTGCTGGGGTCACATACCAAAATCAGCTATCTTTGCATTCATGTGTGCATCCAGCAGCACGTTCTCTGGCTTCAGGTCCCTGTGCACAACCATGTGCCTGTGGCAGTAATCCACTGCAGAGAGGATCTGCTGGAAAAGGCGTCGAGCTTCTGCCTCCTCCACCTGTGGGAACAGCAAAGAGAACAGCCCTGCAGGGTGGTGTGCATGCAGAGCTGGAGAGGGAAGGTTTGACTTAGCAAGGAGCTAAAAGCTTGCAGGCTGCAGAGAGAAAATCCCAGTGTGCCTGCGACCAGAAGCAGCAAATAAAGCAGATTTCTCACCCTTGCATTTAAAATGTGCCAGTGTTTGCAAATGATGCAGCCCAGAGATGAAAGGTGAGACCTCAATTCAGCTGAGCTGTCGACAAGTATTTAAAGGTGGCACCTATCAGACAATGGCCTGCTGTCCCAATGGGACTGGTACAGATCCAGGATGGACAAAACACCACAGAGGATGCTGCTGGGAGCAATTCCTCATGGACTTCCTCTGGAAGCAACAGGTGAAGCTGGAATACTGTGGAGATTTTAATTACCTGTATAGCTGTAAGGTTGTATGAGCCATATTAGAGAAACTATATTTAAAATTACTATTTTTAGTGACGAATTCCAAAAGACTCTCTTCATGAAAAGCTGAGTTTATGAATGCAGAGGGTCAGAAAGGATCCAAATTAGTCTCTGAAAAGATCTAGATGGGTAAAATGTGTGAGAAATCAGAACTGTTCATAGAAAAGAAAATTGAGTCAGCTCCATCGACCATGGCACTACTCTAACCCAATTTACTGTAAATGTATTGATTTTGTAGCACAGAGAGGGAACATGTGATGGGCTGATCCTTCACCTGAACCCTTATTCTGGATGTCCACTTTGGCCCATTTTTACCTCCTTGCCCTGCAACTCATCCATGGGGCAGACATCAGTGATTTTCTTTGTAACCAAAATCTCCCATTTCACGGGCTCAACCCACACCTCAGGTGATTTATACCCAGAGGGACTGCTGGCATTTGACAATGTTGCTCAGATAAGCCACATCCTTGAAAAGTCTTCAAAAAACCTGGTGTGGAGCCAAGGGGGGATCTGGGAGAGGTGAATGACTGGGGCAGAGCCCACACTGAGTGGTCTTCCCCTCCCATGCCATAAATCTGCTGCTGAAACATGGGGCTTTTGACAGGCCACCCATCACTAAAAATCACAAAAATAAGCCAGTCTTCCAAATATTTGCCCTAAGCAACACATTACCTTGGATATTTTGGGTTGGGGATACGCCTGAGAACGTTGCGAAAAATCACACACAAGTTTCCTGCGAGCCAGGACCGGACACCCCAGATGGGGTTGCTGTGAAGCAACTTCTATTTTGGGCCTTAACCTTAACTGTGCTCCCTTGAGCAGTCATTTTGCTCCTGAACACCATCCTCTTCCCACACAAGTGTCTGGGCTGACTTGGGACTGGCACTTACACGTCCGTGCTTACAGATGTAATCAAACAGTTCCCCGCCGGACACGTACTCCATGACCATGAAGAAGTCTGTTGGTGTGCTGATGACCTGGTACCTTCAAAAAACACAAGCAGATTTAGAAAAAATACCTAATTAAGAACAGGGAAAGGCTTTTAAACAGATTGTTAATTCCACGTCAGTGCTACAAATAAGAATTTGTTTGGATCTTGCATTTGTAACTGCTTTCCACTTCTGAAAAGCTTTCTCTTGTTTCCAGTATAATCTTTCACTTGTCTGTGAAAGGACCTCTCTTCCAGACCTATGATCTTCCTTCAGCCTATAAAATAATCCTCTGAAATATCTGCCAGGCAATCTTATCACATTTAGGACTGCCCTGACTTTCAAATTTCCATTTTGGGTAAAATCTGCAACAACAGCTTTAGAAATGAGTGCTTGGTTAGCTGGGGGCAAGGAGAGGATCCATCTGGTTTCCCTCAGATCAAGAAAAAAGAAGATGAAGAACTCTAGGCACTAGAGAGAGCTTCTTCTGGATAGGTACAGAAACAAAAAGGATGCCACTCCCTCCAAAATTATTTTTCAAATATTAAATCCCTCTGTGTTCTAGAATGGGGGGGGAAAAAAACCAGAGTATCACCTTCAACTTGCAGATTTATTCTCCATTTTCTTTCAAAATGATCCCTGACTGCTGCAAAGGCATTTCAGTGTCCCAGCTGGAATAAACTGCCAGTGATCAGCTGAGGTCAATGCAGCCCCAGGAACTCACAGCAGCACCAGCTGGGACCTCCCTCTCTTTTATTACAGATTAATTGTTTTGTTGTTGTTTGCTTCTTCTTTTTTTTTTTTTTCCTTTCTTTTGCAGATGAATTTCTTGAATTTTTACAGCTGGGTTGTAATTTGAAACAAAGAGATTTCAGCAATTTTCAGAGGTTGGCAAGGGAACATGGGATAGTCCCATAAAGACCAATAGCATCAACCTCAATTTTCTGAAGAGCTTTGAACCCAGACATCTAAGTTACAGTTAATTGCCCCAATATTTCTTTTACATACATTTAAAAACTTATTGAAAGAGGTTTGTGTGCCCCAGTCTTCTCACATCTTTATCACAGTATTTCATGAGTGCAGCATGTACCATAGGACACAGGTATTGTCAAACTGGATTTAATTTTAATTGCTTTGACAAATGTGTGAACAGGATTTGACTTGCAGGATGCTGGGCACACAGCTGAGGAGCCTTGCTGGTGCTTTTTTCATGAAATAATACCAATCTGTTCTCCAATAAATCCATGGAACTGTGAAGTTACTCTAAAGTCAACAGCTGCTGCATGGTTAGTTATTTAACTGTAGAGAGAATTTGTTTTCCCTTGCCTCTAAGTCCCAGGTATTTGCTATATCTCATGCCAGCTTTAAGGCTGACCTAAATGTCAACTTACCCTTGCAGTTACCATTCAACAGCTTTCTTTTATAGGAATGCCAAAGATATTATCGAGTGCCTCATTAATGTGGGCTGGCTGCACAAACTGGGGATTGAGCAGGAATCCCAGAGGCTGCAGTGCAGGTGCTGATTTACGACCCAAACTCAGGTTCATCAAAGTGGCGACTTTGAAAACTTATGTCTGAATAATAAATTTCAAAAAAAAAGTGTTCTTTTAAGCTCTGGATAATCAGTGCATTAAAACATAAATCCTATTGACTGGAGGCCAAGGTTTTGCTCTCAGAGCCTGACCATGCTGCAATTCATGGAATCACAGAATGGTTTGGGTGGGATGGGACATTAAAGCCCATCCAGTTCCACCCCCTGCCACGAGCAGGGACACCTTCCACTATCCCAGGGTGCTCCAAGCCCCATCCACCCTGGCCTGGGACACTTCCAAGGATGGGGAAGCCACAGCTTCTCTGGGCACCCTGTGCCAGTGGATGTTCCAACACACAAAATCTTGGCCAAACTCATTTTTTACTGCTCTAATCCATCTCCTGCAACCCAGTTAAGTGTGTATGAGAGGTCTTTGTGCACAGAGGAGCAGCTGAACACGTGGCAGGGAGGGTACTCACAGTTTGATAATGTGAGGGTGCCGGAAGAGTTTCAGGTTTTGAATTTCTCGTTTGATCTTCCCCACCACATCCAGGCTGCGGATTTTCTGCCTGTTCAGTATTTTTACTGCTACTTTGTGCCCTGTCAGCTGGTGTTCACCAACTATTAGGGAGACAGAGGGAGAGAGAGAGAGAGAGCATTGCAAAGTCACTAAACAGTGCAGCAGGATTCACTCAAGCAGTTTAGGACACTATAAGCAAAAAGCCACTTCTGAAGGGAAAAAAGCAAAAGATGGGGGTGTGAAATATTTTTAAATATTTTTTCTCTTCACTGTTTTCCCAGAGGAGTCATAGAAAGCAGAAGAGAGGGGACTTATCTGCCAAAACCACTCCACTAAATAAAACAAAGTGAGTTGCTGGAGGAGGTCATAGCCCAAGCTAATTTGCAAGGATTTATAGCATGTAAAAACTAGATTAATCAGAAACAGATATATTTAAATGGCAGAGGAGAATCTCCACCATAACACACTGGTTGACAAAATTCCCCATAAATCCAGTCTCAAAACTGGACCATCACACTGCTTTTTTTAAAAAATGGTATAAGGATCTTCCCTGCCCAAAATAGGACTGCAGGATTTGCATTACTAAAATGAATGTCTATTTATACTCCCTCCAGTGTGCTTCTTGCTTTGACGACAAGCTGCAGGAACACTGCTGGACTGCAGGAGCAAATTCTGCTTTTAGGAAAGATACAAACTTCAATACGAGTTGTTTTTTTTTTTTTTTTTAAATGCATTGGTGCATTGAGATGCTGATGTTTGTCTCCTGTGTTCAGGGAAAAACCCATAACCACAAACTGGGAGCAGCCCCACTGCCACTGGGGGAATTGCACTTAATGATGTGAAACTAATCCAGCGTGGGGATCCATTTGTTATCAATAAACAGACCACGCAAAAAATAAAAAGCTCCCAGGAAGCAAGATTTGTATTGAAGTTGAGAGCAGAAACTGCTTGAAAATGGGGTGTTTATATCCAAAAATGGTTCTCAGACCATGAGCTGCCCCTTCTCAGTGTTTCCTAATGTGATATTCAACAGGGTGACACACAGATGGGTTCCTAAAGCCTGCACAGGAAAACCTGCTTGCATTAAATATTTGTGCTCTCTAATTAGGAACGTCACCCTTCCAGTACTAACACACGGTGCACGGAGTTAATTACTGCGAGCAAACCCTGTTATTACATTATTAGAGCCTGTAATTTGGGCAGCCCTAATGAGCTGATCAGAAGCACCCAGGGTAAGCAGGAGGCGTGAGAAGGGCAGGGCAGCAGCACTCAGGGCACGCCAGGTCACTATTATTAGCCACCAGATAAGACCTGCCAGAGATTCTTTCCTCAATAAGAGCATCCTAAAAATAAAACACTTTACTGCCCTTGAAAATTAAAGCACCACTTTGCATGTCCATTTTATTCCTCGTAATACTTAAAACTACTGGATGATGGAATGAAAATAAACTCAGCTTTGCAGCAGAGATGCAATTTAGGGATTAGCTGAGGGCAGGAGGAGGCAGATAATTCCCCTTGTGCAGTGCAAGGAGAGTGCTGTAAATCATCCAGGGAGGCATTTTCCCTGGTGAATCCTTGGGGAGAGGAGAGCAGGGCAGTGCTGCAGGGAGGTAAAGCGAAGTTTTTTCATTGAACCAGGAGTGATTTCTGCCACCCTTTGTTTCAGGACAACACTTTCTGGCCTTGCCTCAGCATATGCTTTGAAAAATTTTTATTATACACTTGGGGGGAAAAAAAAAAGGCCATGCCCAGAATGAATAATTATTGTTTTTAATACTGTTGCCAAAGAGTTCATCCCCTTTCCCATCCGTGACAAACAATGTGTAACTCTGCAAAGGTTTCCTAGCACAAACACATTAATAATTAAAAATAAACAGCCTATTTTGTAATCCATCTTCTGCTTACAGTAAGCATTAGATACAGAGATATTATTGTTTCTGTCCCCAGTGACTTGTTAAGCCTCCTTGAACTCGGTGAGAGAGAGACAAAGAGGGAACAAAATTTTATATGTGGTGGGAAACTTTTAAGCCTTTGAGGGCTCCCTGTAGCTGCAGGCATTTTGACATGGGCAGTAAGGACAACCCTCCCTCTGCTCACAGAGGCACCCTCTCTGACCCCCCAGGATCATCCCAGAAGTGAGGGGCAGGTCCCATGTCTCCCACAGGTATGGACGAGGATCCTCACCCCAAGGGTGGGCAGTGGTGGCCTTGCCTGGTGGTGAGGACACCTCCTCCTTCCTTCTCAGGTTAAAAAAGTAGAAAGGAGACACTTCTCATTTACTTACTTTTATAAAAGGAAAAAAAAAAAGGAGGAAGAATAATGATTATAGCACCCTGAGCACAGAAAACAATTAAAAGCCCTTGACAGCATGGGTTTTTTACCTCACTTTCTTTATCCTACCAGCTCAGGCAGCACAAGCAGTTAACACTTTTGCAAATGCTTCAGGGCAATGTGGAAGCTTACGGAGGGGTGAGGAAACTCCTTTCCTATCAGCTCTGCTGGCCCTTATCTCAGCCCAAAGTTAAAAATGAAATCCATCCAAAGCACATATTTAGCAATGCTGTAGTAATGCTGCCCCAGTGGCACTGGCCTGTGTGTTGTATCAGCCTTTCCCTCTCTTTCACCTGCTCAGTCTCCTTTGGTTCCTCCTCCCTCTGACACAAAGTTTGCCTTTCAGCAGCAATGCCACAGTGCCTGGGAAAAATGGGATCTGATCCCGACTGGAGCCCGTGGAGGTGCCACCACAACTGACATAAACACAACCCAAGCACTGAGGGACCACAGATGGGTCACTTTGGTGGGAAAGAAGCCACCAAGGCCCCCAGGGATGCCGTGGGTGGCATCACATGGAAAAAAAATATTGGGGTTACTCTGCTGGATTTTGACTGAAGCTCTCCAGGCTGCACCCACTGTGAACCTCGCTGTGTGAGGGCTGTGGTCACAGGAGAGCTTTTGGGGACCCCCAGGGTGGGATGTGCCCATGGCAAACACAATCTGTCTAATCTGTTCTTACCAACCCTCAGGGAAGAACATGCCACCTCCTTCCTCCAAGGCTCTGCTAAACTCCAAATCCAAGATCTTCTCCACAGTTCTATTTCTGCAAATTATTCTTACCTTTGGCCTGGGGGACAGGGAAAATAACTATATTTGGTAAAAATGCTGTGTGGTAACTTCAAGCCTTGACATGTCACCTTCTATCCATCCACCACATCAGCTCCTGCACCTTCCTCTCTTCCAACAGATGCTGTGTCCTCATCACCATTTCCAGATGGGATTTCAGCATTATCACCAAAATCCTGCCCTCATCTGCCAACCTATTTGCTCCCCTCTGTGCCTTGTGTGTACTTTCTGCAAATGAGATCAAGAAACTGAATGGGCTTAGAACAAAACAGTTTCTTGCAGTGTTCAGCCACTTTTTAGGAAGATCAGTTCTCTGATGACCCAGCGAGTCAGGGACTTTTTCTGTCATGTCCCTGGCTTCTGATGGCTCAAAATGACTACTCAGCTCCAGCCATGAGTTCAAGCTCTGCTTCGTACCCCATGTCACTAAATCCTCCCTTTCATTGCCATTTTCTCATTTCCTTAATAACAATAATCCTGAGCAACTGTAAATTACGACTTCTTAACTTTGAGGAGTAAGGCAGGAAAAAGTGCCAAAACCAAAGCCTTGTGCAAGGCAGAGTTTGAAGAAAACACATCAGCAACAAGAAATGTCACTGATGGCACCTGACTTCTCCCTGAAAAAGCAATTATTGTACCCAACACACCATGCTTGAATCAACTGACAAAAACCTCTTTACTTTTCTCATGTGAATACAAGTTTTTCTAAAGCTCAATTCGATTAAAATGCTGTAACTCTTTATAAATGGGAGATTCCATTTCTTCATTCCAGGTCCCAGTCTCAAGAACAAACTTCACCTGTCAGTTGTAGGCAAAATATTAAGGGAAAAAAAAAAAAACAACCAAACATATAAAGGGTACTAGTCATCTATAAAGGATTTTGAGCTAGGAAACCTCTTTTATGTTATTTGAAATATTTCTTTGGAAAATGTCCATTTTTACCAAAGTCAGGTCATAGGTGGGGCAGGGGGTATTTGTGCTAGTTAAGGAAAAAAACACTATTGTTGGAAGGTTTAAATTGGTCTGCAAGGAAAAAAGACCCTGCCTTTAGAGCAGTTTTTGAGGCCTGCTAGTATACATGAGTGATTTAAATGGTCCTTACTGTTAGAAGTATTTATTCTGATAATTCTTTAGACAGTAAATTTGTGGTTTGTGATTAAACACAGCAATATATTTTTAGGGGCGTGATTAATGGTCACAGGTGGACTTAGCTGCAGTGGTTGTGGTGGTTTCCTTCATCTGTCAATTTGGGTTTATTTTAAAACTCCAGGTGCTGAGGCCAGGCACAGCACCCCTTTGCCCGGCCACATCCCAGTGGGGTGGGGCAGCTGCTCCCCCAGCTCAAGCTAAACCTATTTCCTACTGGTAAACACAGCTAACACAATGAATTTTGTTGGGTTTTTTGGTTTTTTAGCATCTTGTTTAAAAAATGAAATTTCCACGTAATGGCAGAATTCACAGGGAAAAGAAATACAAATATTTGCAAACCTCACAGCCAGGTAAAGCAAAGCTGGTGCCTTCAGGATGTGAGTTGGCTGCTCTGGCATGACTGGCCAAGGAATCCCTTGTGTGGAGCCCCAACCTGACACAATCTCCCCCATGCTGCAACCCTGGAACAGTTTGGGTTGGAGGAGACCTTAAAGCTCATCCCATTCCACCCCCTGCCACGGACAGGGACACTTTCCACTATCCCAGCTTGCTCCAAGCTCCATCCAACCTGGCCACGGACACTTCCAGGGATGGGGCAGCCACAGCTTCTCTGGGCAACCTGTGCCAGGGCCTCCCCACCCTCCCAGGGAAGGATTTTCTTCCCAATATCCCATCTAACCCTGCCCTGTGTCAGTGTGAAGCCATTCCCCCCGTCCCACCACTCCACACCCTGCCAAAAGTCTCTCTCCAGCTCTCTTGCAGCCCCTTTAGGCACTGGAAGGTGCTCTAATGCCGCTTTGGAGCCCTCCCTTCCCCAGGTGAAGCCGCAGCTCGCTCCTCCCTGCCCGCCCCGGCCCCTCCATGCCCGCGGGAGCCGCTGCGGGGCTGCGGGGCGCGCTCGGCTCCGCGGGGCGATGCTCGGAGGGGCGGCAGCGCGACCCCCCTTCGCTCCCGGCTCCAGGAGCCGCCCGGAGCACCTGCCGCCCCTCGGGAAGGGAAGGAGCGAGGAGCGCAGCCCCGGACCGAGGGGCAGGATGCGGTGCGCGCCTCAGCCTCCCCATCGCCTCCCTGCGAGCGCGGGAGCAAAGTTTTGGTGGGTCCTGCTCGCGGCACGGACTCCGGGGACTGTGACAGCCCGGACCACCGAGGGGCAAGCGCCGCATCTCCCACCAGCCGCCCGCCACCGCCGCATCCCCGCAGCGGCCGCCTCCCCGCCCCGTGTGCCCCGGACACGGCTCCGCCAGCCGCTCTCATCCCCCGGGGATGCTGAGAGGAGCCGCCGAGGGAGCGGCAGCGGAGGGAAGGGAGGGGATGCCGGCGCGGAGGCCGCGGGAGCGGGAGGAGGGAGGCGGCGGCGAGGGGCGCACCCGGCCCGGCCCGGCCCCGCCCGCGGCCGCGGTACTCAGCTCTTGACTTTGCCGAAGGTGCCGACCCCCAGCGTGTCCCCCAGCACGTAGTGGCCGATCTTCACCCGCCCATCGTGCTTCTGCTTCTCGGCCATGTTCGCCCCCCGCCGCCGGACCACAATGCACAGGGCCGGGCCGGCGGGGCGGGGAGCGGAGGGAGCGGAGGGAGCGGAGGGAGCGGAGGGAGCGGAGGGAGCGGGCCCGGCCGCCGAGGGGCGGGGAGCGGGAGCGGCGCCCGCCGCCGCCAGGTGGGGACCGGCGGGCTGCGGACACCGCTCCGGCGCGGGTACACCTGCGGGGCACACCCCTGGGGGCGGCACCTGCCGGGGTGACATCCTCCCCCAGTGACACTGTTCGGGGTGTATTCTCTATTGCCATGCACCTGCCGGGGTGACATCCTCCCCCAGTGACACTGTTCGGGGTGTATTCTCTATTGCCATGCACCTGCCGGGGTGACATCCTCCCCCAGTGACACTGTTCGGGGTGTATTCTCTATTGCCATGCACCTGCCGGGGTGACATCCTCCCCCAGTGACACTGTTCGGGGTGTATTCTCTATTGCCATGCACCTGCCGGGGTGACATCCTCCCCCAGTGACACTGTTCGGGGTGTATTCTCTATTGCCATGCACCTGCCGGGGTGACATCCTCCCCCAGTGACACTGTTCGGGGCGTATTCTCTATTGCCATGCACCTGCCGGGGTGACGCCCTCCCCCAGTGACACTGTTCGGGGGTGTATTCTCTATTGCCATGCACCTGCCGGGGTGACGCCCTCCCCCAGTGACACTGTTCGGGGATGTATTCTCTATTGCCATGCACCTGCCGGGGTGACGCCCTCCCCCAGTGACACTGTTTGGAGCGTACATTCTCTGTTGCCATGCACCTGCCGGGGGGTGACACCCCTTCGGAGCAGCATCTGCCACAAGGGACATGGTCCTCCGGTGGCACTTTCCGCCGGGTTGCCCCTCGATTGCCATGCATCCTCCTCTGGTGGCACTGTCCTCGGGGTACACCCTCCCTACCTGCAGTGACATCCTTCTTGGGGTGTTGCCACCCTTAGGCTCCGCCCTCCTTCGGGGTACACCTGTCTGATGTGGGGACACGGTCCTTAGAGCACGTCCTCCTTTTGGGGCACCCTCCTTGTGGTGTGCCTGGCTTGGGGTGGCACAAGTCAGAGGGGTGCTGGTGGCACCCTCCTTGGAGTGACACCCACCCGAGGCTCACACTGTCCTTGAAGCGTACCCTGCTCTGCCTGTGAGGGATGTCACACCTGCCCGGGGATGCACCCGTCAGAGGGTGGCACTGTCCTTGGGGTATGCCCTGCTTTTGATGCTGCTTCCTTGGGTTGGTCCCTCCTTTGGGTGACACTGTTCACCAGCCAGGGGAGTTGCTTTTGGCACAAAGAGCACATCCCCACAGGAGGGATGCTGGGCATGAGAGGCAGGGCCCCAAATGTACCCCCTGAGGCCCAGCTGCGCCTCAGGCTGGGAGACAAGGTGCACTCAGTGAACAGTTTCAGCCAGAATTCCAAAAGATTTCATAGTAAAAGCAGGATGTTCTCCCTCATCTAAGTAGAACATAAACTTTGTCTGGACCTCATGAATTGTTCACATAAAAAAAAAAAAAAAGAATGGATGCTCATCCCAAAGAAGGAGCACAGCTGAGCACCAAAATTGGCATCTAGCACATCTGAAAAGTGGTCCTGCCACGTTTTAGTAGCATTAATTTGTAGCTCTTTGTTTCTCATTCAGCTGCACGAAGTAGCAGAAGGCGGTCACAAATGCAATCTGTGCTCCAAGGTAATAAAGAGCTGTTTGGGAAGCTGGAACAGTGTGCATAAACACAAGGTCCCTGATAAAATAATGACCAGCCTATGCAACTGTGCTATCATAAATAATAAAGTGGCAACTTAATTCAAGAAATCCAATAACATAAATAACTAGAATAACAAGCTGGGGGTAGAACAGGAACGTTGCTGCAACACAAAACCGTTTGTAGTGTAATGAAACCAACTCTGTTCAACCAGAACTACTGATGTACGTGAAGGAATAAGAGAAACAGCCCTTACAAACAGTAAACTTTGGATAAGACAGCAAAGCTACAATCTCCTGGAACGCCTGAGAAAGCTCTGCCTTCTTCAGGCAGCTGCAAAGTTGTCAGCCCATGCAAGCCTTTACCCTGCAAGCTCTGGGCAGCTCTGCTCTGTCTTTGGGGTTTGTTTGATCTCCACTTCCAGTCCTGGCAAGCCCCGGCTCTGCCTGAATGAAACACAAAGAGGTGTGAACTCGAGTGGTGTTTGTTTAATGGTTAAACTAATATGTTTAACAAGAGCTGCTGTATGGAGATGCACCCTTTTGCTGTCGTGCTCGTTTCCTGAAATCCGGTCACTAAATCTCTGAGCAAGCTGATGTCATGAGTGTTTCCACTGCCTGTTGACACAGAGGAGCTGTCTACTAGAAACATCAAATTAATATTGATCAGGTTTTTAACTTACAGGGTATATTTTGGGGGCCTAAGGCTTACAGGAGACTCACGGAAAGCCCTTTTCTTGGCGGCAGGGATGTCCCCGGGTGGGTGAGTGCCTTCCACCCTCCCCACTGTTGGTGAGAGCTGAGAGCAGAGTCTGGGATGCTCCTGGAAAGCAGTGCCAGGGCTCAGGCTTGAGAATGTTTACTTAATTTCCCTCTGGCTTTTAAGAATATGCATATATGTGTGTGTATCTCTATCATGGGTGCCTCATTTGCAGACACGGGGGAAGGGAGCTGTGCTGGCAGGCAGGAGCTGAAGGGTCTCGAGGAAAAGGCTGGGTGGGGCGTGTTGCTAGGAGATGGAGACTCCGGTGTCTGGCAAAGTGGCTTTTTTATTTTTGGTGCAGATCACACAAAATGGCATTTGATTGTGAAGCAGGGTAGAAATCTCTTCTCCCTGCTTACATTCATGTCTGAATGATCTGTTTTTGTAGTAGCATTGCAGCTTATTTAAAACACAAATCAAGTGTAGACTGTGTGTTGTTCAGTCCAGCTGGAGGCTGGGTGTTTGCAATCTCCAAGAATTTTTTCTCTTTCTATTTCTTTTTCCCTGCTCATTGAGAAATGCCCTGTCTGAGCAGCAGGATATATGTCTCTCTTTAGGGGAGGGCATCCTCACGTGCCTCAGGTTCCTCTGTGGCCATTTGTCCCTTGTTTTTTCAGACACTGCGAATTAGCAGTCAGTTTTTCTGGGTTTGAGCTTATTAAATACATCCTGCCAGGACTTGTTCTCTCTTGATTTGCTGCCTGTGCCTCTTTTACACCCCAGTGCCAGCCAGGACCCCGCCATCCGAGCTGGCTGCACGTCCACCCTCCTCATGGGCAGGGACTGTGCGATGGCACGGGGAAAGCTGTCATGGAATACCTTCACCCTCCCTGGTGTGCTTCCAGGGCTGGATTTACAGGAGAAATTCAGTCTGGGTGCTAAAATCGTGTGGAATATTTTTGCACCCTTTTGTGGGATGCAGGAGTCCTGGGCAGAAACACGGGTCCCTTGCAGCTCCCACAGAGGCTTTGCCACATGCTCACATTTTGCTGGTGCTCCTCTCAGGCACCAAGCTGCTTTCTCTGGATATTCAATGGGATTTTTTTTTTTTGGAAAAGCAGCAGGATGCTGAAGGGCTGGGAGGGCAGCAAAGAAAAGCTGGGTGCTGCCTGTTGCCACGCTGGCTTCAATCACCATCATGAACCTACAGAAGGGTTTGCAGCTGAACATCTCAAGTTGTGTCCAGCCTCCCACCTCAGCATCCTGCCCCTTTCACCACATTTGGGTGCTGTATTTTTCCAGGTCAAAGTGACCAAAAAAATGCCAGAGATGCTGTGCATCTGTTAACACAAAAGCTCAACTTCTGGGGCGTGCTATCCAGCCCTTGTAAGTGCCCTAAATCTGTGGATTTCCAGCAGGATTTGCATTCTGTTTGTTTTGGGAGGCGATAGTTAATGAGATAATGCAGCAGCGGGTAAACCATGACATGTGAAATGGGTTTTTTTGAATGCTGGAGAAACTGCATGCATCAGAGGCAGCTTTTGCACATTAGATTTGTAACCAAGCAATTCCCATTTATATTATGTAAGTGATGTCATTTATCAAACTCCATGTAGCGGCCAAGAGCAGATGTTGAACCATTTGTGCTACAGAGCTGGAAATTAACTTTTCTGGGGGTTATTAAAATTATTAGTTATTCAAATACAATCTTGTGAGTGTAATGTAATGGAACAACAAGAATTGTAATTGCAAAAATGTAATGGGTGTGGGTGCAGAGGCTGTTACGGCCTCTTGTTGGTATTGGGTGAAAACCTGTGTGGCAATATGTGATGCTTAGGTGGGGATGTGAGCTGAAAACTCTGAATGAGAGTGGGGAAGGAGTGTGGTATTTCTTGCACTACAAATAGAACATTTTAAGCATGCACATGATAAACATCCATTTCATGAGGAGGCTGCTGAGGAGAGACCGCCTGCCTGTGCCAGCACTGTGTGCACAGCCCTACCCAGCACCTAGAGAAGAACATTATTTCTGAGAGGATTACTCCTACACGAGAATGAGACTTCTGGATAAGATTTTATTAAGGGCACAAATGAGTAATTGGATTCCTCAAGCCATTAGAATGTAACAGTAATGAATTCCTGCTATCTTTTTATTTGCTCTGTGATTAGCGTGATGGTTTGGTTGGGGGGTTATTTTTAAAGCAGAGAGTTGTGGTTGGACTCTATGATCCTTGAGGTCTTTTCCAACCTTAACAATTCTATGATTCTCCACACACTAGTCCTTTTTGTGCAGTCACAGAATCAATCTTTTAGGCTTTGTCCATATATGAAGCCAAATATGGGTGTGAGGTGAGCTAAATGGAAAGGTCAGGGGGTGGTTTTTTATTTTCATGCAGTCTTACCCTCCTTTTCTTTACAAGTTGTGCTCACTGCAGTTCCTACAGAAACTTTGTAGCCTCAGCAGCAAATCCTGGAAGATAACTTGTAGCAGGGTGAAGGCAAAATCAGTGACTCTGTGAGCTGCTTGTAGCATTTTTTCCAGTGGCTTGCCGAGTATGTTTTCTTTTAGGGCATAATCTGTGAGATAATCCACTGGGAAAGCACTTGCTGCTGAGGAGGAGTTTGAAGTTTATCCTCACCCTTCGCGTTGCACCCATGAGCGTCTATTCCAGGGACAGACTGAGGAAGAGTTTAGGCTTTGGTCTGCTGCCTGTGCATAGATCCAGCCTTTTTTGCCCTTGATATGAAATGCTGTTTAAAGATCCGTGACCTTGCAGCCTCAGTCCTCTCTTCCCTTGCCTCGTCTGAAGCGTTTCCTGCACCAGAGCACTGCAGCAAACAGGGAGGAACGGCATGTTCTCCACATCCACGCTGGCCAGGGCAAGAATAGGGCTAAAATTAAACCACACACAGATGGCATGAGACGGAGAAATACTTGAAGTGAGGCTTACTGAAGTGTCAGAATCTGTTATTTGGATGAGGCTGTGGAGTGCAGATGTTCCTGCCTGGGGTGGAGGGATGCTGCAGCTCAGTCCCTGCACGTCCAGTGCCTGCTTCATGTCTCAGCCAGGACCTCAGGATTTCAGTTCAGCCCCTGTGGGATGCTGGGCAAGCTGTCAAGGGTTCCGTGGAGTTAAGGGTTGGAGTGCCCGAAGCAGGAGAGATGGAGCTGAGCTAGAGCTGAAAAATCCCCATCCAAACCACTTGGCTGCTGCCAAGCCCTAACGTTTAAGTGGCTTTTATTTTATTTTTGCTTTCAAGCTCCCCACCTGGGAATCTGCCAAAAGTTAGACCTCTCTCATTAACCCAAACTGCTCCGCTTTTAACAGGGCTGAGCTGTGAGGTCACTAAGTCCAGAACAACCTTTGGAGCTGATATTCCTCTGCATCTTAGGAGCATCTTTAGTGCCTTGTGGTAGCTGCGGTTCAGGACAAAGATTTACCTGGGGGAAATCAGGAGTTCTAGTTCCCATTTCCAGTTATGTCAACATATCACCTTCAATCACCATTTTTTAAGTAAACCTAGGTATTATATTATTTTTATTTAGCCCTCAATCTGTCTATGTTTCAGCTCCCCATCCTCGTAACTCATTCCTCCTCCCCGCCTCTGTCTGAGAGGGCATTTTAGGCTGGAAACTCTCAGACCTGTTCTGAAAAATGTCTGTATTTATGGCAGGGCATTACACTCGGTGGCAGGCTGTGAGTATGATGGGTTGGCTGTACCTTTGACAGATTTGTCCCCGCTGTTGTCCCTGGGCCGGGCCGCAGCACATAGTCCTGTTTGTGTGTGTGTTTTTAATAACCATGTTGTTTCAACTGAAATGCCTCTCTCTCCCTGGCCCTGGCACTCTCAGGGAATCGCTCTCGCCCTCTCTCATCACAGTGGCAAACTGAGAAAGGTTTCCTTTAGTCAGCTGGGGGAGAGGAGGAGGATTTATGAATCGGAGAAACACATTCCTGATGCGGAATAGGCGCATTCCCCCTCCCCCCCCCATTGCCCCCCGCTCAATAAAAGCACCATTTGTGTGGCAAATAGCCAAAGGTTTTATGAATACAGCACTTACTTTCTCCAGCTGCTAGAAACCTTTCTCAAATATGAATTAAAATTAAAAGCCTTGCTAGACACTTTTAGCACTCATAATTCTGCTATTTTTGGTCTGCGGTGGGGAGTTCTTGCATCAGAAATCTTGGTTGGAGAGGCTTGAGTGGCTTCTTTCAAATATTATTAAATTGAAAAAAAAAAAATCTGGAAGATGTATGACTTTAAATAATCTCCCACATTATAAGGCTCATCAGGAACTCGATGTGATTATGTCCCTAGAGTTGATGCTTCCCTCGCTGTTATGGCTGTGAAATTCTGTCTCTGATATTTTATGGAGGCTTCCCGTTCCTTCAGAAGCCATTGGGGTGAGTTCTTGAGGAACTTGAGTTCTTGGTCCAGTTGAGATTAAGTATTTTTAATAAATCAACTACTGGGGAAAAAAGATTGAGATGATTCCATGCATAGGAATATCTTACAGGTTTTGAGAAAAGCATTTTAGGTTCCATCATGGGAATGAGTTCTGGTAGGAGATATGGGAAACCACAGCAGCATTAGCAAGATGGTTGATTAAAAATCAAATTAAAAATCCATTTCTGACTGCTAGCAGAGTTTTTCCCCCTCCCCCTCACCCCCTGAATATACTTTTGAGAGAACAGCCTGAATAACTTTGGATATCCACAGTCAGTGACAGAGGGATCACCTTCCAGGAGGGAACGGGCTCACACTGTGGCCATGGGCTCATCAGGGCCTTCCCAAACATTTTGTGCAGCTGTATTCCAGCCATGGGACAGCCAGCAAGGCAAGGAAAAATGTCTGGACAAATGAAAAATCTCACTCACTCAGATTTTGAACATGAATCAAGAAAATGTGTCCGGGAGTGGAATCTAGCTGTGTGTAGGCTGCAGTGGCATGAAGATGGAGTGGGTGTAAGTTGCAGACATTCATTCAATGGTCTCTCATATATTTCTAGACCTGTGCACAGCACGGAGAGGTGGAACTGAGAGCAAATCTTGCCTTATGAATTAGGATGGCGTGGCAACAGGATGGCTCGATTTATTTGCAAGTTTATTTGCAGGAGAAGTAGAGATTTTCCACTTCTGCCGCATCAGCCTGAATCCCAACCAGATCAGAGATAAATTGCAGAGCCTCCTAGAGATGGAAAATTAGCCAAAAG
Organism: Aphelocoma coerulescens; assembly: GCF_041296385.1. Lineage (NCBI taxonomy): Eukaryota > Metazoa > Chordata > Aves > Passeriformes > Corvidae > Aphelocoma > Aphelocoma coerulescens. The sequence continues at coordinate 29,017,195 of NC_091022.1, read as the reverse complement.
GGCCATCAATGCCTTTGCATCGGGACATACACTCAGAAATTCCGATTTTTGTTGACTGCCAGGAAAAGTGTGTGTTTCCCTCATTGCACATCAATCCTGGTAGGATCATCTTTGAGGGTGAGAAGTTCCACGTCTGTAACGGCCGTGCAAAGGCTGCCACTAAACAGATTTTGATTCCATGACTGGCATTCCAGGGTGGCTGTGAGCTGGAGGCTCATCCAAGGCTGCAGCAGCGTTGTCTATGTGGGTCACCGAGCTCGGCACGGCCGCGGTGGGGAATGTGTGAGAGCTGCCGCGCTCATTTGGAGAGGAGCCTTAATTATCCAGAAGCTCTGATGAGAAATAATTGCTAAAGGCCTCAGCACAAGTTGCCATTGTCCAAGAAGTTGTTGTCCCTCGGCTGCTCCCCAGGAGTTTTGTGCACCCAGGCTTTCCCTGGCGTCGATGTAGCCTGGAATTCCTGTGTGTCCAGAGGGAGTTGAGACCTCTTCCATGGGCAGTGATGATCCATCAGCTGAAGTGGGGGAACACTTCACAGCACAGCAACCTGACATGTACAAAACCCTCTAAAATGTGTGTGCAGACACCAGCTTGCAGCATTCCTAAGGGAAATTCCCCTCCAACCCGTGTGTCCCACTGCCATGGAAAAATCATAAAGAGTTAGGGCCAAAGGGCCAAAGCCTCGTCACCAAAAGGACGTTACTCTTATTTTACCAATCAGAAGATAAACCACAAACCACGCATATCAAAGGGTCTTTTCCCTGTTTCCCAGGCTTCTGAGTTAACCTCTATCCCATGCTTTCTTTACTGACTCAGCAGTGTATTGGGAAAATAAACTTAAATTTAACCATCCATGTTAGAAACAGACAACCCAAAACCTCTTCCATGAGAAATAACAATCTTTTGTCTCTATTTTGTGTTCCTAAGCAGCAGCCTCATGACACCCTGACTAATGTGTGCAGCAGTAGTGCTAGGTAGTCAGGGATATCATATTTTGCTTATGCTGTATTGTGTGTTTGTGCATTAATTTAATTTTACAGTCTTGCTATGGCTGTTTTAATAAGCAGGGATATCATTTTACTTGTGTCCTGTTATGAGTTTGTGCATTAGGATAATTTTCCACCTTTTTTTTTTCCAATTCCTGCTGAATACAGTTGGCTTTTCCCATGGACTTCAGCGTATGTTGTGTCAGGAATTTACTGATTGATTTGAGAAATGCTAGATTGGAATAATCCTGCAAATATTTTCTAACCAGCTCATGTGATACCAGACATCATCCTACAGTAGCATTTTTGGCCCGTTCTCATGCCTTGTGTAAATGAAAGCGATTTTCATAGCTGGTCTTCCCATCAGTTGCTCCTGCTGCCTCGAGATTAGAACTCCTAATCTGGTTTTATCATTTCTGTCAGTCAGCCATCCTGGTTTAATCCCTCCTGCTCTGCTAAGGCCATGGAATGCTTCCAGCCTGAGGATGCCCTCTGGGATGGGAGCCTTGGGGCCGGTGTGGCCGTGGGAGCCGTGCTTGCATCCTCTGCAGAAGTCTTTGGAGACCTGCTCTCAGATGAGAATCTTCATTTTTCACAGCCCACTTGAGTAGAAATCAAAATGTTTTTGCCAAGTTTGCTGGTCCGGGAGGGAAAATCTGGAAGGCGCAGATGTAGGTGGAATCTCGTGGGCTTCCCCTGAGAGCCCTACACCAGCACGTATCACTGTGCAGGAATTACAGTGACAAAGCTTAATTAGTACAAAATGAGGTCTCGTTGGGTCCCTCAGTGACATATCTGGACCAGGCTGGGTGTGTAACAAGTAGGAGACAACAGATGACTTTGGGCCTTGTAAGTGTGCACATGGAAACGGAGCCCTGCTGTGTTCCCCGACCATGTGAGCCACACATGTTCAGCGAAGGTGCTTGGGATTTGGCTCTTATCTCTGCATGGGAGGAGTGGGAGATAAAGCTGAAGGGCTTTCCAGACAAAAGGAACTTATCCAGTAATACTGAGAGCACACGGCGCAGAGCCAAGCTCGGATTTGGCCCTTGTTTGAGAGGAGAGGAGAGGAAAGAAACTGTGGCCAAGGATCAGCTGGAAAACCATTTAACCCTCCCTGAGACTGAACAGCAGCTTTGCTGAGAAAGTCTGATTTGGAATACAAGCATGAGAAAAATAAAGAGAGCAATGACTGATATAGTGATTGACAGCATGTCTTGTAGGACAACCTGCAAACTCAACTGCTGAAGGTTATCCCACATGTGATCATGAGCTCTGATGAGGTAGAGCTGCAAAATATGAGGGGTTATAGTGGAAAAAATGCTGCTTCTGATCCTTTTCACCTCTTCTGATGTGCCTTTTCCTTGCCCTGCCTGCATCTCAAATTCTGGCTTAGGGATTAAATTTGTTAGGCCAAGTAAAATCAGAGGGATTAGCTGAACAAATTAATGCATCCTAACATCGAGGGGGTTTTATCTGTAGAATTCCTCATTGTTTGTTACATCTCAGTCATCTGGCCTCCAGCTCATGCTCTACATTCACTTGACCATATTTGCTGTGAGTCTTTATTCTCAGTTTATAAACTCAGTTTATAGTCTGACTCTTTTCTTCCATTATTATTTTTTTTGAGCTGTCCTGCTCCTCCTGAAGGTCCTTGAAGGCATCCAGAGGAGGGTAACAAAGCTGGAAGGCATATCCTGGGAGGAACAGCTGTGGATGCTGGGCTTGTCTCAGACTGCTGGGGCATGGAGAGGGAGGTGCTGAGCTCTTCTCCCTGGTATCCAGTGATAGAACATGTGGGAATGGCTCAGCCAGGGGAAGTTTAGACTGGACATTGAGAAGCATTTCTTTACCAGGAGTGTAATTGTGTTGAGGAATTGTGCTCATAATAATAAATGATAAATAAAAGATGTCTTCTACTTTTTCTCCTTTCTAAAGTGATTGCAGCTACTCTGGTGAGGCATGGTAGATGGGATTTTTGGCTAATGGCTGCTTATGCAGTTTAAGACAGGTTTGGGCTCTTCTACAGGGATTCCCCACCAGTGGTTTAAGTGAACTGATTTAGCTGTATCATGGCTAAAAGGAAGAAATGGAAACCAGACCCCTCTCATGCTTAGCTGTGCAGTGAAATGACTCTGGATGGCCAGACCCTCGCTCTGAACTGCACATGAAACCACTCACCTCCTCTGTCTTGCAGAAGAGCTGTGACATCTACACAGGCTTTGAATTCCATCTCTCTCTTCAGTCCACGGTAACCAACCTTTGATGCAGGGTCACGATGCAGGATGTTCTTGGGTCTCCATGTGCAGTAGGAGCAATTTTTACTCTTAAGGCAGCCCTGGTGCTTCTTGAGCCCTAATGAAGAAAGCCTGTGGGGTTTTTTTTGCAGAACTCATCGCTGGAAGTCTGGATTCCTTGCTGCTTATCTTTCATTTGCAGTCCAAGGCTTCCCTGATTTTATGAAGGATGAGGCTCTGTATAATCAACACAGTTTTCAGCACACTACAAAACACAGCTCCATACTAGCTCCTATGAAGAAAATTAACTCTACCTCAGCCAAAGCCAGCACAGAATCCTAAGAAAAATCCCACAAGAACTAATCTCATATCCCATCCTTCTCCAGCTGCAAAGCAGAGGTTTTAGGTTTGCCTTCTTTGACATAAACACTGAGCAGTGTCTATTAAGACAACTTTCCAAAACGAAACCCCCATGAAAACAGAAGGAATTGTGTTTGATATTTCCAAGGGCAAAAATGAGACTCATTGCTCAGTGAGAGTCATTTCAGTATTTAAGATATGCAAACCTGTGGGACATGTACTGATGATTACTTGATATTTCCCAGTTATTTTTAACCGATGTATCATCTCACGTAAATCTCTTTTTTAAGATTCACATTCATTTCATAAAATGCAGAGTAGCTCGAAGAATAGAGCGCCTCGAATCTTGATTCAGGCAGCTTTTTATCAACCTTTGGAATTCAGTAAAAAACTAAGGAGAAATTAAGGATCTGTGTCAGAGAAATTGGAGATGTAAACAGCTGCTGGGCTGCCTTTTGCATCCTGTAGGGAGTTTGTCTGCTTTTTATAGCAGCTCTTGTCACCTAACACAGAGGGATTTCGAGCCACAGCTTGGGATCCCTCAGCACTGTTGCACAGCAGTCAGCTAATAGAAGACATTGTTCCCTGTAATGTAATGCTATTATTGTTTCAACTATTTTGTTCAAGGTCTTTAATCTCTCCTCATGATCATCCCCTTCTGCATTTTTAATTATCGATGCTTTACATGAAGAAATGCTGAAGTGTGAAAGATTAGATAAGGAAACATCCAGCATCCAGCAGCCCTTTGCTCAGAGGCTGTGAACAGGGCTGTTGCACTGATTTGTTAAACCACAGCCTGTGTTTTATCAGCAACACACACACCAAATGCACTAAGCACAGCAAATAAATACAACTCCTAACAGGAAAGAGACCCCTTTCAGCATGGTGCTTGTGCTTGCTGGCTCATGTGAGAGAACAAAAGGAGTGAGATTTTTTTGTAAATGAGGAATGATGGAATTAATCTATGAGAACAAGATTAGGCTCGTTTTGATCTGGGGGTGGCTGGTTTGCTCCTGGTTCAGGGTGATTCCTGAGCTGTCACACAGATGGGCTCAGCCAGCACCCAAGGGAGAGGGCAGTGCTCAGAGGGTTGCCTTGGGACCCTGTTCTAAGGGGGAGCTGACTCTGGAGAGGAGATCCAGCTAGCACACCCTTCTAGGATCTTCTTAGGATCTTCTCCTGTGCCCTCAGGCTGGGGATTCCAACCATGCCCTGTAGAGACCACGTTTACATTCCAGTATAAGTGGTGAGACTGGCTCTGCCCATGCCCTGTTGTTTTCCTGCCCAGAGTTGCTGTGCATAAATGCACCTGTTTCTGACAGATTATGCTTCATTTTATCATAGAACAATTCCTAAACAATTTAAGCCAAGCTTTACTGTGGCAGGTCTAAGCCAAAATGAAATCTCACTACTCTTCTCTGCAGGTTCACCTGAGGTTAATCTTCAGAGTTTGCCCAGGTGCAGGTTCTGCTGTTCCTGATGTGTTGAATGATGTTGGGCAACATCTACCAGCATCTCCAGCTGCCTGGGAGGTCTGTTCTCCCTTAGATGGGGACTTAAAAATTAAAGAGAAAAGACATTTTATCAGGGCCTGTTGTGACAGGACAAGGGGTAGTGGTTTAAATTAAAAGGGCAATGATTCAGACTCAATACAAGGAAGAAATCTTTTTATGATGTGGGTGGTAAAACACTGGCAACAGGTTGCCCAGGGAGGTGGTGGCTGCCTCATCCCTGGAAGTGCTCAAGGCCAGGTTGGACAGGGCTCTGAGCAACCTGGGATAGTGGAAGGTGTCCCTGTTCATTGCAGGGGGTTGGAAGTAGATGGTCTTTAGGTTCAAACTAAACTGTTATATGGTTCTACGATAGCCACGGCCTCATTTAAAATCTTGCTGTCCTGCAGAAACAGGGGAGGAAAGGGCACACATGGGACTGTAGGTAATATGTTGAAGACATAAGATAGAGTGTGCACAGCATCTTTAAACAAATTGGAGCTGAGTGTTGCTCCAGAAGCCCAACACAAACATTCCTCCTGCTGGTGGGCGACGGAGCAGCCCTCTGCCTTGTGTCCTGCCCTCTGCTTGTCCATTCAGGACACTCTCCAGCTACTCCTCCTCTCCTCAGGCCAGGGGTAATTGCAGCTATTTTGCAGGCAGCACTACCCAGTGGGTTTTCTTAAATACACTGCAGGGCCTGGTCTGACCAAGATCAGTCAAGCAGGTATGTTCTTCCCACATTAAAGCCAATTAACTTTGGATGGGGATGAGTGAGAGCAACATTTAGTCCAGTTTTGCCTTGGATTGGTTCACGCTGGCTGAGGCTGAGGCTCACATCTTTCCTGGAGGCAGAGCCTCCCGTACGTGTGAAGGCCGGGCTTACATGGAGCCATTAGAGCAGGGCAGGGCTTTGATCTCAAAATTGCACCACTTGAAACTGCAGATGAAAACACTGAGTTAATAGAACAGCAGGCAAGCCTGCGAGTGAATCATCTCAGCTTCTCCCAGAGCAGGCTCAGTCCCTGTGCCTCTGAAGCAGGGGGCAGGAGCCATGCTCGACCCCAGGGGTACTGGAATGCTCCTGAGGGCCTCGCTGCAGCAGGAGCAGGGATGTGCCAGCTTTGGGAGGGCAAGATGCCAGCAGAAGCAGAGGAAAGCAGGACGAGGGGTGGGTGGGAGTGTGCCACAGCTCCTGGGGAGCCATGGGGAGCTGTGATGGAGCAGCTCTGTGCAGCCTCCTGCCCTGGCCCCGAGCCGTGCAGCCGCTGCAGCCGGCACAGTGCCCAGGCAAATCCGGCTGGCTCTGCAGCCCAACGCCATCCAGCAGCTCCCAAACCAGACCTGACTTGCTCCCTGCCAGCTCCTGAGCAGTCTGAGCGGGGTGGATAGACATGCCCTGAGGATATGTCTGCATTGCAGTGCAGAGGTGAGACCTGGGCTGGGTGAGACAGACCTGGGCTCGTCCTTGGGAGCCGTGGAGCACCCAGAACAGGTGAGGTGGGTGCTCCTGGGCTCTGGGGTGTGGAGGAGGAGGGAAGTATTTTGCCTCAGAGAGTCTCATGATGCTTTTGGGGATTGAGTCTGGGTGGTAGAAGGACTTTGTGCATTGGCATGTGCTGTGCTCACCAGTGGGGTGGCCATTCTGTAGAGATAACACAGGAAAATCACTAAATTATGGGATCATTTAGGTTGGAAAAGCCCTTTGAGGTCATCAAGTCCAGCCACTGGCCCAGGACCACCAAGGTCACCACAAAACCATGTTCCCCAAGTGCCACATCTACATGTCTTTTAAATCCCTCCAGGGAGGGTGACTCTGTCACTGCCCTGGACAGACAATTCCAACACCTGATAAAACTTTGGGTGAAGAAATTTTTCCTAATATCCAGTGTAAACCTCCAGACCAGCAGAAGTGGACAAAATGGTAGTGCTGGAAAAATAGACTGCCCTCTTCCTTAGGGTGCTTTGATACTGGGGTTTGACTGAGGATCCTCAGCCCCTGAAACCTGGCAATTGGACAAACCTTTCAGCTGGGTGGTTCATCTCCAGGAAACCAAAATCATCCAAACAGATTGTAGATGACTCCAGAAAATACTGTCTTCTGGAGGTGTCTCATCTCCTGAGCCTGTGCTGCTAATGTGGTTGCTTATTCCTGAAATTCTTCCGTATTAGAGACAAGGGGGGAAAAAAAAGGTTGATAAAGAAGTGGTCAGAAGAAATTTTATCAACCCAAATCACAGGTGATTTTCAGTGGAATCTTGGGAAATAAAGTCTGGCATGAGCCAGCAGCCCCTGGAAGAGAAGTGGAGATGATTTTCCTCCCGGCAGCTCCAGGCACCTGGGAAGCTCCTCTGCTCTCAGCACTCAGCACTAGATGGCATCCAAGGTGGGAATTTGGGCTCCCAAATGCAGTCCTGGGCTCTAAAATTATAATTGTAGCTGAATTAAAAAATGAGAATCCCATTTGGATGAGGGGAAAAAAAAATCAAAGGGCCAAGGAGGTGGAGTTTTCCCATCTCCTGCTGCCATCCCATTGTGCTGCAGCTCTCTCCGGGGCCTGTTCCACCACCTCAGCTGAGTGCTGGGCCACCAGGACAGGAAAATAATGTGACAGAGGGAAGAGCAAAGGCATCATCCACAAGTCAAGGTGCATTCAAGCCTGCAGAGATGCATTCATCCATCCTCTTTTTCCTCTGAATGCTGCCAGCCCCGTGGCTGCTTGGACACAGAGCACGCTGCTGTCTGTTCCTGTAGTGTTCCCTGGTGTCACCCAAGGTGTGCAGCCTGGGCTGACTGGAAATGCTGCTGCTCTGAGCTGGAAAACATTTCCCAATGAGGGAATTACCTTTGCATCACCCCCCTTGTTCACTAAATAAGCCAAATTGTCCCTGGGCCATTGATGGGATTTGGGAGAAAGCAGAAGCACCATGAGAGACAACTCTTGCCTGGGAGATTTTTTCCTCCTCTTTACCTTGCAGGTGTCTTCCTGCTGATGTGGGATGAGGAGGGGGAGTGCCCAGCATCTCCCCCGTCCCACATCTGAGTTCTGCCAGGAGGAAGGTGGGATTAGCCCCTCCAGCCCTCCAGCTTGGGTAGCAAATTATTTGCTTTTATCACCTCTCAGCTAAGCCATGGCCATGAGCAGGTTCCTCAGGAGAGGCAGCTGTGCTTGGCCCCTGGCTCAGGGCTGTGGCACTGTGGGCCAGCACCCAGGAAGGGGCTCAAATACACACAAAGGTGTGAGGAGCAGACAAGCAATGGTTCCACGGCCGTGGGGGGCTGCCTGGAGGTGCAGGAGCCACGGGAGGGACACGAGGCTCCATCCCTGCCCTGTTTGCAGGCTGCAGGTGACCTTGAGCGATGACTTAGTGAGCACTGTGTGATTGCCAGCCCCATTTCCTGTGCCCTGGCCCTGCTGAGGAGGGTGCCCAGGTCCAGGTCCTGGAGGTGACTTTACAGCCACCTCTCCTGAGCCTTTTCACTCTGTCTCCAGCTGAGCCAAGGGTTCTCAGGCCTGAGTATCTCACCACTGCCCAGAAACCATTCTCCCTCTGAAACACCTTTGTGCTCATGCCTTTTTTTTGTCCCTGTGTTTTCCTGGTGTGAACACAGCGCCAGGCAGGGATGCAGGAGAGCTTTATCGAGGTTCTGTTGGAGTTCGAAATACTTTTCTTCCAAGAAGTTTATGCACCTACAAGAAACAGCTTCAGCCCAAGCCCTGAGTAGGAAGAGGCACTACAGACTGCTGTTTGTGTGCCCATTCCCTTTGCCTGCAATTATGGGGAAATTGCCATCGTGTAAGCAGCAGCTGTATGAATAACTCTATTATTTGTTATTATTAGTCCTAGATGTGTGTTTTTCTTGAGATCATATCTGCACAAGAAGGCACATTAATAATAGCCTTTTGAACTGGCCAAGTTTAATTTCTATGGATCGTGAAACTTTTGAAGCAAGGTGCTGTTTATTGCTTTCTTTTGGAATCAAAGGTCTTAAGCTGCAGCAGAGAGAGCTCTGTGTTGTCCAGGTTGAGTTCTTGTAAGGGCAGGCGGTCATGTTGAGCTCACTCTCCTCATCTGGCATCAGCAGAAGGGTCTCATGTTACAGCCTGGTGCCAGCCTATTTTAGGAAGCAAGATTCCCCTTTAATGCAATTATTTTTCGTGTGAGTTTAAGTTCTGTGCTCCTTTGCTCTTTTTCTGTTTTGGTCTGTTCTCTCTCTTGCCTTCAGGTGGGGTGTGTGATACAGAGGACAACAGCTTCTCAGCGACCAAGGTGCTGTCTGAGTATGGAAAACATGAGCAAGGATGGGTCAAGAAATAGGAAAAACCATGTGGAGTGTCCAGAAAAGGACATGGAGCTGCTGGAGTGAGTCCAGCCACAAAGATCAGCTGAGGGCTGCAGAACCCTGGGAGAGCTGTGGGTGTTCAGCCTGGAGAAGGTTCCAAACAGACCTCAGAGCTCCTTCCACTGCCTGAAGGGCTTCCAAGAGAGCTGGAGAAGGACTTTGGACAAGGACATGGAGAGGACAAGGGGCAATGGAATGGCTTCACACTGACAAGAGGGTAGGGATAGCAGGAAGAAGTTGTTCCATGTGAGGGTGGGGGGGCCCTGGCACAGGTTGCCCAGAGAAGCTGTGGCTGCCCATCCCTGGAAGTGTCCAAAGCCAGGCTGGACGGGGCTTGGAGCAACCTGGGATAGTGGAAGGTGTCCCTGCCCATGGCAGGGGGTTTGGAATGAGATGATCTTTAAGGTCCCTTCCAACCCAAACCATTCTGTGATTCCTGTTTTCTCTTTGAGGACCATTATGAGGAGCTCTTCATCCAAGTCCAGTAGGAAGGAGTAAAATCGGGGCCAGGTTCCTCCATGCACATCACGACCTAGCAGTATTTTTTGGGCTGCTTGTCAGATGCTCTTGCCCACACAAGCACACGCAGTCCCAGAGCCACCCAGGCTGGCGGTCTCTGAAGAGCAGATGAAAACAAACCCAAATGGAAACAGTGCCTTGTCAGGCTTGTATGATTTGTGCTCTTGCAGTTGGGTTTGTCACCCCAAAAGGCACCTCTCAGGGAGCATTTTGCCCCACTTCCCCAGCAGCTGGTGGTGCAAGGCTTTGCTGAAGGCAGGAGTGTGTAAAGGTGGGAGCGTGCCTGGGAAAAGGTGGGCAGGCGAGCACAGGTAAAATGAGAACCCAAAATGCATCGCTTTGAGGGGGGGAGGTGTCTTTTCCTTTCATTTTTGAATCCCAGTGTTTCAAAATAGTCTCGTGGTTTGGAAACAGGAGGATTTTGACATTCAGTGTTTGATGTTGGCAATTCTGATAAAGGAGATAAAGGGTCCATGATGGAGCACACGAGTTTTTTGAGGGCTGTTGGGCAATGACTGTCAGTGAACCTGTGTCTTTGTGTGTTTGAAGTGTAGTCCCTGACATTTACTGCCAATTTTAAAGGGATTTACTCTTTGCTATTTCATAATCCCTGATTCAGAGCAAATTTGCAGATTTTGAAGATCAGAAGAGACCGTTAAAGCCATGGTCTGAGTCTCTGGATAGCTGAAGCCACCTAACTTCATCTGAGCCCAATATTTTGTGTTTAGCTGCGGTGTAAAGCAAGATATGAAGGCAGAAAGATCAACCACTAACCCAGTACTCAAAAATGTGTTCCAAAGTTCGATCATTGTCACTATTTAAAATAAAATGGGCAACGTAGTTCTCACTTTTCTTAGTCTACCTTTGGCTAGAAGAATATTTTATGCCCAAACATTCATACAAAAGCAAGTATTCATCCCATTCAAAATAAAGGAAAAGATAGGCTGGATATATATCCCAGGGAATCTGCTTGGTTTTACAGGGAAAATAGCCTCCTTCTAGTAGTTTGATGCTGTGGTCTGCAAGGCAACTTTGTGTGCACTTGTAAAGTCATTTGAGCTGCATTAAGGTCAATATCATAACTTGAACAGCATTTTTTTTTCTTCTTTACAGACATTTCCTCAGCCTTTGGAAATCCAGCGTCCCAAGCAAAACTAAACTGGCACAGAAAATGAAGCAGGAAGGGAAATTTGTGCACTTAAAGAGAAAATGAAGAAGTTTTTTAACTGGAAATGTGTATGACAAGGGTGACAAGGCTTGACTATTAAAAGGCTGTGTTGCAAGATAATTTTTGGGAAAAGAATTGCAGCTGGAAAGGGGGTGTGAAACAACTGGTTCATGCTGAGTCAGTAATTTGAGCGCTGTAGTTTTGTAATGCGCTGCTAACCCAAACCATGGATCCTACCACTCCTCAGTTTTTGGGCCTGGCTCTTATCACAGAAGCAAACAGCCTCTGTGAGAGGATTCAGAATACAAACAGGGGAGAAAATCCTTTTCAGAGCTATAAAACCCTCTTGTGTTGTAAGGAGCTCGATCGTTTCTGGCAAGACTTTCAAAGAAAACAGTGTCAAGATCCTCTCGGTGAATAGCAACATTAATATATTAGGTGTGTATTACGTAAATCCATGCTTCAGTGGAGCACTAGATAAGATAAATGGGAGCAAAGAGCAGGCTTTGAAGGCTGCTGGTGAGATTTTTTGTGTGTACTGTGCCCCTTGAAGGCTTGGTGCAGAACTCGGAGCCCACTGAGTGCCTGCCATCCCCTCCTGCTCAAGCGGCCGCTGCCGTGGAACCCTTAAATTTTGTCACCACGTGGCACAACCTTGCTCAGCCACAGCATTGCAGGGCTGTGCCTGAAAAACCTCTTTTGTCCCTGATTTGGTGCAGAGGCAGGGAAGTTCCTCCATGGCAGAACTGGGCGGTGCAGCTCCTTTACATGCCCCTGGCACCGCATGGCATGGAGGGATGATGAGGGTTACAGCAAACCCAGTCTGTGTGCTGGAGCAAATATTTGGGGACAGTCCAGCCTGGCCCTGGCAAACACATTGAAATACTTGAAGCTGGTGGACAATGACTTATCAAGATAGAGAGACTTGGGAGCAGATAAACCCAGGGACTTGTGCATTGTATACAAATACCTGGCCCGGCCCTCGCCGCTCACGTGAGGCAACCACAGGAGCGATGCTGGAGTTCTGCCCTGCTGAAACCCCGTTTTCTGTTGTATAATTGTTCAGGACAGGATGGACAGAGGGTCCCCACATGTGGGGCCACGTGCTACACTTTTTACTTGTGCTGTTTCATCTCTCGACAAGCCCCATTCTTCCTCCATTTGCTTTTTTGCTTGTGATATCTTTCAAAAACCTCTCCCTGCTTCCCCAGTTACACACCCAGATTCCCTCCAGTACCATCCCATCAAAGTAGAGTCTTGATTCACTTTGGGAAGGCACAACCCCACGTTCAGCATCCCTTTTCCTGCTGCCCCATGGTGGGCACCACACACCTGCCCCACCAGCACCCGTGTGCATCGTCAGGGGCTTCACGCTTTGAAGGTGATGCCAAAAGCTGTGGGGTGGCCCATAAAAATGGCTTGGTCTAGACGTGGAAAAAGATATTAATTTTTCTTTCACTTTTCACTTGGATGCAGAGCATTTTCAACCAGGTCATTGAGACAGTTTGAGACCAGAAATAAATCCAAGCCAAAAAATGTCGGCAGGCCTGTTTACTTTATAAACCACAAATGTTTGTATCCTGCAACAAATACCTGGGAAGTGCCTGGACCAGACATTACAAACGTGTTAACTACCCCGAGTTAACCAGTAATCAATTCGGGGAGAAAAACCCGAGCGTGGAGCTCTCCTCTGAGACTGCTCTTTATAACGGGGCTTTCATTTAGACCCCGGCCTCGGAGCATAATTAAACCATGGCACATTCCTGACTTTCAAACAAACTCCTGGGAGCTGGCCAGCCCTGAGCACAGACCCGGATTTTACCAGGTTGGAAATGAGGGTGATGTGCCACCTCTTTCATGAGCTGTTGTTGATGGTGAAAACGCCTGCCCGGTAGAAATCGGGAATTCTACAGACAGCCCTTCAAGGCTACGCTAATAAACACATGAAAGGATTTGGGGGAAATATATTAAAACATTGGTCTGTTGAAATCCTTTTTTCAATGCCACCAGTTTTGGGGGGAAGGTGTATTATTCAGGCCTGAAATTTTTAATAATTAGCACACATCAGTAGTAATTTAGACTGCTGATTTTTGATTTTTGCAGTCCAAGTTACTCGTTTCTCTGTCAATACTGGGCCATGACCTGCTGGGGTGCTTTGATGGAGCTGGAGTTTGTCATTCCCAAGCAAATGCTGAGGAAAGGCAGTAGATGGTGCTGTTATTCTCTTTTTAGAGGACAGGGATGGCCGAGGAAAGACGGGCACAGCTGTGACTGTACACAAGGTGTTACCACTCCCCAGTGTCCCCAAATTATAAATCACGCTCCTTCAAATCATGGCATTTCGTCTTTAGAAAATCTTAAATCAAACAACGTCCTTTTTTACAGCTTCTGTGTTGATCTTTTGGATGAGATTTCAAGGTCATGTTTTCAAGCTTTTTGTTGTAACCATGTAATTTGAAATGTATTTCTTTTTTTTAAATTTTTGTAATAACATGTATTGAAATCCTCCAATCATGTCAAGAGCCAGCAAGATTTAGGGGTACTGAATTAAATCAGGGAGAAACATCAGGGTTGTGCAACTTGGCAGGGATACAGATGCTGGTTTCAAAACAAGCTGGACTTCAAGTTGTTGGCAAATTGAATATTGCTGACCCTGAGTGATTTGGGATGCCAGGAACGGGTCCGTGACCACAGAATGTCCCATCCCACGGGTCACTGAGGCACGTGCCTGAGGGCTGACCCTCCTGGCCTGCATCAGCCTGGATCCCCAACTTCCTGGACAGCATCAAATGCTGCATCAGGATGACATTTATCAGCTAATTCTTTTTAATGGCCTGAAGGTTTATGAGGCTTGCTCCTTCCCAGCTGCATTGGGGAGGGCAGAACCAGGCCCCCTTTGGATTTCACTTTTATTTGCTTTTCTCTGCAGTGACAGGTCTAACTCCAGCCTTTGTAAAAATTTAACAGGGCAGTGTTGGCTGTGCAGGTTGGACAACCTGGCGCCGGGGACGGTGTCCAGCGTGGGGACACGGGCAGGGGACACAGCAGGTGTCCTGCCCTTAACCTCCTCTGGCCATGGGGTGGGCTGGGCAATGCCCCCACTCGCAGTCCCTCTGAGGGTGTTTCCTCCAGCAGCAGCAGCTGGTGATGCTAAAAATACCCTTGAACAGGGTAGTGGAGGTTCAGCTTTGGACTTTTCAGAAGTTTACTGGTATTTTGGCCTCGTGACTCCAGTTCAGGCCACCTGATGTGCAGCACGTAAGTGCGCTCCGATTTCCCCCTTCGGTGGGGAACAATCTCAGATAACGGATAACAATCAGCTCACTTGCTTATTTTAGGATTGCTGTAGCCATGGTCATTAGCAGCTCCAAGAAATACAATAGGCAGGGCCTGGTCCTCCCACGCTGCGTGTCCCCTCTCCAGAAGAGCTGCTGCCAAAATCCTCCCTGTGACAGAAAAGCAAAGTGGGTTCCCAAGGAAAACCTGGCTGTAGGTCTGAGGGGGAAAGGGTGGCTTGGCACTGGGCAGTGCATCGAAATGAGCATCCCACCAGGCACACTACGGTCATCAAACTGCTCTGCAACATCATCTGTGTTTGCAGCACTTCAGGAAGAGAAGAAGAGTTGCAACCTGTAGAAGAGAAGGCTCCAGGAAACCTTAGAACCCCTTCCAGTACCTGAAAGGGATCCAAGAGAGCTGGAGCGGGACTTTGGACAAGGATATGGAGTGAGAGTACAAGGGGCAATGGCTTTGAACTGACAGAAGGCAGGTTTAGATTAGGTATTAGGAAGAAATTCTTCCCTGTGAGGGTGGTGAGGCCCAGGCACAGATTGCCCACAGAACCTGTGGCTGCCCCATCCCTGGAAGTGTCCAAGGCCAGGATGGATGGGGCTTGGTCTAGTGGGGAATGAGATGATCTTTAAGGTCCCTTCCAACCCGAATCATTCCAGGATTCTGTGATCCTCTGCACAGAGCGCCAGCGCCACATCCTGCTGGGCTGAGGAGCAGCTCCAGAGGCCCAGGGACGGTGCTGGCCAAGGGCAGTGCTTCTGCCCAGCTGTCTCTGCACCCCAGAGCTAATGCTGGACTGATGGAACACGTTGTGGGGGTTCACTAAAGCTGTGCTGGGCCAAGTGGGGTGGGATGGGGCAAGCAGGAGTGTAAGGGCAGGCTACAGGTTCACTCCCTGCTCCAACAAATAGCTGGTTTATGTTAAATAATGTGTGGGATGAATGACTTCCATGAGCCTCAGAGCAGAAAGTGGAGCCTTCTCCCTTCCCTCCTCTCTCCCCAAACCCATCCTGTGCACCTGGTGGAAACACAAGTTCTCACTGGGCTCCTCGTGCCCCAAACCAGACCTTACTGTCCCACTTGAGCACACTCTTCTATGGAGAAGAAAGTAAAAAAGGAAATACAAGAACATTTTTACTGTTGTTTTTTGGTTTGGTTTGGTTTGGTTTGGTTTGGTTTGGTTTGGTTTGGTTTGGTTTGGTTTGGTTTGGTTTGGTTTGGTTTGGTTTGGTTTGGTTGGGTTGGGTTTGGTTGGGTTTGGTTGGGTTTGGTTGGGTTTGGTTGGGTTCAGGTTTTTTTGGCAGATACCCTTTGACCTGAATCATGTTGACTGGTCACGATGAGCGAGTAAGGTACGAGCAAAACTTTCTCTCAGTTTTTAAGTTATTGGCATGTCATGAACAGGTTTCCACATAGTCCTGTCCCACTGATACAAAGATAAAAGGGGCAGCAACAAGTTCCTGCCCCTTTGCCCTTTCTGTGAAGAGCCTTAAAGAGCTGATTCTCCTAAAATGACAAGACTGAATGAATAAAACTCAAATCCTCTTTTCAAATTGTTGGGTTGTGAAATAAATCTGGGAAAGAACAAGTGGTATAGCAATGTTTTATCTTCCCAGAAATTGTATCAGCGTATTCCTTGTTCTCCAGAGGTTTGGTCCAGCTGGGGTGGGAAGGTGGTGAAAATCAGTCCTCCAAAAATGCAGAGCAAAATCCACTAGTAATACAAACTCAGTGAGTCCAAATAATTTATACAAAGAAAAGCCTCAGTGAGAATTTCAAGTCTGACTGAAAGGAAAAGCTGAGGTCCTGAAGGACACTGCTGAATGGTGTATTTGATAATTCCATTTATGAATAAACAACTAATTATTACCAACGTATCTCTTGCATATTATTGACAAAGGCACAGAAGCTGCTTTTTGGCACTGCTGACTCACCCATTGTCAAATGTGAACTGGGCAATTGTGGTGGCTGCTGCTCCCTTAAGAAATTGTCCAAGACTCAGATTTGTGTGCCCTGGCTTGCATCAATTAACAGCACAATCTTTTTGTTATGAAAATGCAAACATAAGTAGCCTGAGGGGTCTTGTAAATGCAAATACAAAACCGTAATTTCAATTTCCCTGAAAGTACAAGAAAGCCTCTTTTTTTTGTTGTTTTTTTGTTTGCTGTTACAATGATAAGTCTCAATTTTTGTTTTTTGTTTATTTTTTTCTCCTTGCTTTGAATGCAAAATGGAATTTAACCCAGGGAATCGGCAGATTTGGGGATCTGGGGAGGCTGGAGCCAGCTGCTGGAATCTGTGGGCTCCCCTAGGCAGGGCCAGGCTCTGAAGGGTGAGGGGAAGGTGGATGCTTGGCCCCTCAGTGGACGTGAGCTGGGCTGGGCAGTGTGCCCACAGCTGGCCCCTCGGCTGGGGGAGAATTCCCACGTGAAGATTCTTTCCGCTCGCTCCAGGCATCCGAGGAGCCTAAATTAGGCACCCACACCTCTGGCACACTCAAGGGAAAGGCAGAGAGACCTTGAGATATGTCCTCCTGGGCAGCTTGGTCCCCCAGGTGGGTGATTGGCACCATTTTGGGCCAAAAGTGATGCTTTTGTACTCAGTGCCACAGGGTGATAAAGGGCAAAATAGCCTCCTGAAAACTACGTTGGGAGGTGGCACCTGATTTCACGTCACTGAGGCATAAACAAAGAATTGGGGGAACATCCAAGGTCTGTTTTCCCCTTTCTTTTTTACACCGCACATATTAAAGTAAAATATGGAAACACTTTCTTCCTCCCTGCCAGGCTGGGCTCAGTATGCCCAGGTATGTGTCTAAACAGATTCCTGGAAAACCTGCCCTTGCCGAGGCGCGCTCTCCAGCGCTCCGGTTATGGTCTGCGGCTCCGGGAGGAGCAGCAGGGAAGGGTGGCCTTGCTGAAGGGGTCTCCCTGCCCTCCCTGCCTGGGAAACACCAGGGGTGCAGCAGGATACGTGCCAGGTGAGAGGCCGACAAATACACGACCCAAAAATAAGAGAAGTGGTTAAACACTGTCCTGAGCAGTTCCCCGGGGTAGCAGCACCACCTGCACCCCTGCTCAGAGCAGAGCAATGCCCTCCCGCCAGCTGGGCTTCCTAGGAAACCTTTCCTTTACTTCCCTGCTGATTTTTAATTAGACCAAACGAGCGATTAACCAACACAACAATCCCTCACCCAGCTCTCTCCTCACACTCATTCGATGAAGGCGGTGTTGCTGCTGCGGGAGGGCAAAGCCGCCACGGTTCAGCGATGGCACCTGGCAGGGTGGCACAGCCAAACCTCCGGCCCTGAGCCCAGGGTCGCCCCGCTGGGGTCTGCCGGGGTCTGTGGGTACCACACACATCACGTCCCCTCCCCTGTCTCAGCACACGGAACAGAGCTGGAGGGCAGGAAGTAAAAACAGGAGAAGAAAACGTTTAAATTTATTTGTTGTTAGCTTTCTGCCCCTTGCACCGTTCCCAGCTTTCGGGAGTCCTCCAGCCTTCTATCGGCTGGTTGTTTTCCTTTCCCCCTGCACTTCTGCATGAACGCTAGAGGCTCTCTCCTCTCCTGGTCTGCGAGAGAAAACTTTAGTTCCTAACTCTTTTTTTTTTTTTTTTTTTTTTTTTCAAACTTCCCTCAGGAAAAAAATGTGGAGTTAATTATCTATGTAAAATGTCAGATGCAGGAAAGGGGGGGGCTGTGCTTACTTGGATATCCCATCCGAGGCGAAGTGACTGATTTTTTTTTTTTTCCCCCCCTCTTCTCTTTTTTTTTTTTTTTTTTCCTGAGGGTAGAAGGGCCTCGCGAAATAAAAGTGCAGAACCGAGCCGGTGGCTCCCAGAGCGGCCGGGGCGGGCGCGGCGGGAGCCCCCAGCGCAGCGCAGCGGAGCCCAGCGCGGAGCCCACCTGCCCCCGGGGCAGCATCGCCCCGCACCTTCTCCCGGACTGAGACCTTGATACATACATATACACACATATACACACATAAAAATATATATATACACACTTTTTTTTTTTTTTTAATCCTTCCCCCCGGCTTTTCCTCCAGGACTTTTCCACCGCCTTTGGGACAACCCGCAAACTTCTCCCTCGCTGCCCCTTCGCTGGTTTTATTTTTTGGGGCTTGTTTTGGTTTTTGTTCTGCTACTTTGATTTTTTTTTTTTTTTTTTTTTTTTTAATCCTCTCTTTTTCCTCCTCTCCTTGGGAAGACCCGCCTGCCTCTCTCGCCTCCCGTGCCCCACCGGAGAGGCCGGGAGCGGCTCCGGCGGCGCGGGCAGCACCTCCCCGGCGCACGGCGTGCGAGCCCGGCGGCGCGGCGCGGCTCGGCGCGGCACGGCTCGGCTCGGCTCGGCTCCGAGCGGCTCCCTGCGGCCCGGCACGGCCCGGCTCGGCTCGGCACGGCTCGTCCCGGGCGCTCGCCCCCGATAATGCAGAGCTACAAGTACGACAAGGCGATCCCGCCGGAGAGCAAGAATGGGGGCAGCCCGGCGCTCAACAACAACCCGGCCAAGAGCAGCAGCAAGAAAGCCCTGCTCATCTGCCTCGACTGCCTCTGCCTCGTCATGGGTGAGCAGCGCGGGCTCCGCGCCCCTTCTCCCCGCTCCCGCACCCCCACCGCTCCCCGGGAAAAACTTTTGGGAAAGTTTGGCGGCGGGCGGGCAGAGCTCGGCCGTGCCCCGGCCGCGCCGCTTCCCAAACAAAAGCGGAGCGGGGCCGCCGGGAGAGCCGGGCCGGGCAGCGAGCGGGGGAGCCGGGGAGCGGCCGGGCCGGGCCGGGCTGCGGAGCGCGGGGGCAGCCGGGGGTCCCCGCGGGGAGAGCCGGGCACGGCACCCCCGCACCCCGATCCGCTCATTGTCGGTGATACTCCTGGATTTGTGGCTCGCTGCCCCCGCGGCCCCGCTGCCGGAGGGTGGGGGAGCCGCCCGGGCGCTGCCGCGGTGCGCAGGGGGCACTGTGGGCTCGGGGATGCGCCCCGGGGGTGCCCCCGGCACGGGCCCCGCACCCGGCGCTGGCTCGGCGGCACCTCGGCGGCGCCGGGGCCAGCTCCAGGTGGAGGCAGCGCTCTACGGTCAGCCCGGCTCGTGTTTTGGTTAATAATGGAAAATAGCAGCTCTCGCCGCTCTGGGTACTGTGTGTCGCTCCGCTGGCGGCTTTACCAGCGCTCCTCTCTTTCTCTGGTCTCGCTAAACTCACTCCTTTCAAAGCTCGGAGCGCTCTCGCAGCCCCTGGCTGAGGTCTGGGTTTGCCTTGCCTGCTTGGCTTTTGGAGATGCGATGGCTTTTGGAGATGCTGTGGCATGGAAGGAAACTGTCAACAGCGCGTCTCAAAAAAACTTTTTGCATTCCAAAACATCAACCCTTCCATTGTGGCTGCGATGCTGAATATTTAATTGACAGACACAGGCAGGGGAAATCAACTGGCTTCCAACAAAGAGATTAATAACACAACAGCACGTGAGTTTAATACTCCAGACACCACAGTCTTTAAAACAATTGTTTCTGCTTAGAGCCTATTTTTTAAAGACTGTCAGTTTGATTTAATTTTTATGCAGTTTATTGATCATCTGGTGTGTATTACGGGGCACTAATACATTAAGAGGAGAGGCATGGTTTTCTCTTTATATTCCCACAAGAATAGGGGCCAGTGCAGAAAGCTTCATCTTTTCGGATCTGGAAAAAATAAAAATACTTGATATCCCATATATGAAACTAATATAAGTAGAAACATAACTAGCTGGACTTACTTATTTAAGCAGAAAGTAGAATTCCTAGTAAAACAGCTCCTAGGAGTCAGAACTTTTAAACTTTTATTTACGCAAGTTTTCTTAACTTGAGGCATTCCTGGCATGAGTAGGTGCTATTTGAATGGGAAAAGGGTTTTGCTTCCCATTCTCTGGGCTAAGGGTCCTAAATGAAAAAGCAGTTTGGTTGACATGTGTTATTCTACTTGTGCTAGTTTGGGTAAACAGGACTTACCAAGCATCACTGGAAAGTATTGTTAGCAGGGAATAATGTGATACAGCAAAACTGTGATTGTTGCTTTGTTTCAGGTTGCTACAGGTGGAAATCGGAAAGTAAACACCAGAGTTGGCTTGTTTAGGGGTTTTTGTTGGGGTTCTGTGTTGTTGTTTTGTTGCTTTTTTTTTTTTTAGGGTGAGCAGCATTTAAAAGTAAAAGCATGAATGCAACAACTGAAGGAAAGTTTAGATCTGGCTGATCACTGGCAGGTGAAGAGCATGGGTGGGACATGGTGCAGGAGGTGATTATGGGATGGAGAGCCCATGATGTGTGTTTGGGAGTGGATAGCTCATGATGTGTGTTCGGGGATGGGCTTTGCAAATACACCCAGACCAGGAGTATCGGACCTGCTGGTGGATGACTGGGCATGAGTTGCTGTGAAAGCTGCCCCACTCATGGGAGACTTGGCTTGCTCTTCCCTGTGCCTTTTGCTAGGGGAGACTATGAGCTTATAGTTTCCAAGCACTTGATTCCCATTTTCTTGTAAAAAAATCCCCAAAAAACCACTTGGAAAGTGGAAAAAAGGTGCTTTAGCTGAACCCTTCCTGTAAGAGAAAGGTGGACAGGTACAAGTTGATGGATATTTACACATGCAGTGAGGAAGGAAAAAAAGAAAGAGTCCTAGATAAGATAATGAGGAGCAGAATTGGGTGAAATGACTTCTTTTGAGGTGGAGGGACCAGCAGAAATCTGCTGGTGCATGTGGGCGCGTGGCCAGTGGCCTCCAGTGCCGTCAAACTGAGTTACGCCTCTTGAGCAGCTGCCCGAAGACATTCAGAGAAGCAGGGAAACAGAAGGCTTTTTCTCATTTGAGGACCACTTTAGGAGCTATTAAAACTGGCCATTTGATTTGCAGAGGCCTGTGACGCTGCTCTGGCTCCTGCTGCAGGTACTGCCATAATTCTGCCTTGAACTGGTTTTCTGTGAGGGGAAAATGAAAAGAGTGAACTATGGCTGAAATGTTTTTCAGAAGTGACACACTCTCTGGGAGGCTGTAGGTGTGTACAAACTCTTTGTTTACACACAAATTTAAACAAATTACCCCGAAGACAATTATCATAAACATCTAAGAAAGCCTGAATTAGTAAAGCTGAGCTATCAGGAGCTTCCTTCAGCTTTAATTTGGTGAGAGTTGTTAGAAAGATCCCCTTTTGTCTTTCATCCTTAAGTAGCACAATGGTTATCTTGATAGCAAATGCATGAGAGGAAGATTTGTATCTTTTCTTGGGGAGCAGAGTCACGGAGCCATGGGCAGAAGAGCGTGGCTGGTGGAGTGGGTTGGATGAAGATCCGCTGGACCAGACCCTCCGTTTCTCCTGCATTTCCAACTTGAGTGGAGTTGGCAAGGAGCTAGCTGGATGTTACTGAATGACCAGCCCACTCCTCTAATGAGTGCACTTGGCACTCCTAAATCCCTGGTTTCTTGCATGAACGAGAGGTTTGATCGCCGACACTGTGAACTTCCCAGAAACTCCATGCCCGTGCTTAACTCAGTAAAAAAGGCAGAAAAGAACTGAGTGTGCATTTATTAAAGCAGGTCATGCGAGGGGGGAAAATAACTTTCTCCATCTGCTTCCTCCTCTTGGGAGGGCTCTGTTTA
The DNA here is from genome assembly GCF_041296385.1 of Aphelocoma coerulescens. Lineage (NCBI taxonomy): Eukaryota > Metazoa > Chordata > Aves > Passeriformes > Corvidae > Aphelocoma > Aphelocoma coerulescens. Next base: position 28,995,181 of record NC_091022.1, on the reverse strand, counting down.
GAGCAGTGGAGGATGCTTCCTGAAATTGTTAGGGCCACAGGCGAGCTCGGTGGTGTGGAAGAGTCCCCACTGCCCTGTCCCTGTCTCCTGATCACTGCAAAACATCTGAAAATGTGGTTGAGGGGGTCTGGGCGGGTCTGAAGTTGCCCCTACTGAGTTGGTTGATGTCTTCACATTGTAGAGTGGTGGGGAACTCTCTGAGCAGCAAAACAAGAGGCGTGATGGGTGGACCTCACTCCACCTTCATCTGACCATCCACAGCCCATCCCTCTACCACGAGTTTCCTGCACCTCCTGCCTGGAGCATGGAGTTGTTATTGGGGGGAACTGGGGTGATCCTGGCTGGGGCAGATCTCAGGGGACAACTTTCCTGGTGCCATGGGGTTTTGCTGTCCTGATGCAGCACTGCAGGGAGCTGCTGCAACAGCCTCCAAACCTCCTCCTGATGCAGGAGATGTGGCCAGCTGGGGAAAAGCCTCCTGCCCTGACCCTTGAGGTGGGATATTTTGGAGCCTGGCCCCACAGACGTAGCATCTAGGGTTAAATTTACTCCTCTCAGACCTGCTTTCTTCCCTTGGCGGGGACTCCTGGTGTTCAGCAAGCCCTGAGCAGCCACCTGTGCTCTGCTGACGGGTGCTAAGTCAAGCGTTTAATCTCGGAAGAGGGGAAGGCTGTGTCAGCAAGGGTGATAGGGCAGATGAGGGTCTTCAGTAGCTTGTATTTGTGCAGCTTGTGCAGGTAAAACAGCTTCCAAAAAGTCCTGCTTGTGCCATAAAATAGAAGGATTTCATCTGGCATACCTGCTTCTGAGGCTCGTGGAAATTGGGTTTATGGGAGCATATGTTTCGGGCTGGTGGGATGTAAACTGCACATAATTTACTGCCCTTCTTCTTTTCTGCCTCTAATTTAATTTTCTCTCTTCTGTCAATCCCAGTTAATCCGTACAACACAAGTTTTACTGCCTTGGGGAGGTTTTTTGAAGCAACAGATGGATAGACCTCCTACAACCTTAATATCTCTGCAGCTTTCTCACAAATTTGGCATCTCCTGTAGCGAGCTTGATGCTAAAATGAACTTTTAAAGTAAATATTTGTGCTAGCTGGACCTTGACATGTTTATGTAAGTGGGGATATAATCTTGTAATTTGGCCTAACAGTTTAGATTACTCTTGACTTTCCTCTTCTGTGTAGAAAATTGTGTCGTCCTCCAGCTCTCAGAAGCAAAAAGGATTTGAGCTCTGCCAGGGGCCTTGTCGCTTCATCATGAAAATTGGTGCAAACAGGCCTGGGATTGTCATTTAGGTGTAAGGAGTGGGAGGAATTGGAGATGAGGGGTGAGGTTAGAGTTATGTGGATCGTGTAAAGCTGGATGTGATGAGCTAAGCAGCTTTGCTTTGTTTGGGTTGGGGCTGTTGTTTTTTATTTTTAGGACTACCCCGCTGCGCAGCACTCGCTTGTCGCGTGGGTGACATCTTTCTGTGCACCTGAAGAAGATGCTGAGCCAACCATTTCTTGTTTTCAGCAAGGGACAACAAGACCTGACTGTACCAAACCAGCTGGACAGTCCCAACCCCTCGGTGTTGCCTTCTCCACACTGTGTCTCCTCCGTGTCGGGGAGGACCGAGCCCACACCACACAAGAGAAGCTGTGTGGGTGGACAGTCGTCATTGTGTTTTGAGCATCCCTAGGTGGGGTTTGGTTGGTAATGTTTATGTATCACCTCATACCTGTAGGATCTCTCGGTGGCAGCGAGCTCCTGGCCAGGGATGGCTGCTCTGGAAGCGCTCGGGCAGAGGCAGGTTGGCAGAAGTGGCACCTTGGCATGGGGCTGTTGTGCAGTTGGACTCTGCCATAACTTGGGTGTAAAGGAGCTTTTTTTGAGTCTGGAAAAGCTTCTTATTGAACCAACAGTCAGTGCCTAAAGCATGATACCCATCTGTTGTGCCTCCCTTGAAAGACTGAAAGAGCCAAAGATGACTGGAAGTAAGCGCGAGAGAAATGTTTTGGGGGTGTTTGAAATCCACTTTTTTTTGCATCTGCTTTGTGAAAACAAACAAACAAACAAAAAAAAGACAAGCAAGCTATCAAAAAGAGATTATTAGTGACAATTATACTTGAGGTGTTAATTGCAGAACAAGGAAATGCTGTACCTATGGCAGACCGAGTCCTCAGGGGTATAAATCTGTTGGCTTTCCTGAGTTGGTGGAACTTGGCCAGCCTGAAGATGTGTCTCCAGGAAAAGCAGAATTATGTGCAACTGCTTCATGGCCAGGAGTGCTTTGAATCCTGTGTACCTGCTGCTGAGACAAGCAGGAGATGGGATCACAATTACAGCAGATGACATTTTTTTAATTGTCTGTTTGTAGTGAGCACAGAAAATAATATAAACATCACTCCCAGATCAAACGGATTATTTTTATACCCTTTAAATCTCAATTTAATATGCATGCCTTTCCTAGGCTGCTTTGGTCTGACTCTGTTTGTCTGGATACAGGCTGGTGCTGTCTCTCCAGATGCGTGTGCTCCGTGTACCACCCAAAAATGGTTTGCATACCACAGCTGGGGAACCTCTGGCAAACCAGGGCCCCTCTTCAGCATGTGAGATAGGCAGGGTGTTTGTATGGCTCCATCTCTGCCTGAAATGCCTTCAAAGAGGGGGAGGCAAAGGCCCAGCTCTGCTGCGTGGCTCGCTCTGGCGGAGCAGGCTCCATCCTCCCCGTTCCCTTCATACAATGCTCCCACTTCATCCATAGTAATCCAGAAGGGACCGTTGTGGTCTCCCGGCCTGCCTGGCCTGGAACAAGGGCCTGCCTGTTGAAGGCAGCGTGGGGAAAGGCAGCAGCCTTCAAACCCTCCTATCCCGGCGTCCACACAGCCAGCGCTGGGAACGGCAGCTTCCCTGGCATCCCAAGGGGCTGTGTCCCAGCAGGGGAAGGAAGCAGGGAAACCCCCTCCCAGGATGTGGCTTTCCACCCTGCCAGCTGGGGTTTTGATGAGGGCTGTCATATATATATATATTTTTTTTTTCTTTTACATTTCTTCCTTTTTGTTCTGTCCTAGGGCCTTGTTCAGCTCTTCTGATAGGTCAGGTTTCATATTTCAAACAAAGAAAAAAAAAAAGGCTCAGAAATGAGAATGATAAAACCTCAATGAAAGAGGTGAATTAAAGTAATCCAGCACTTATCCTGTAATTATAAAAGCCTGAAGTCAGTTTTCTGAATGCACTTCTGTGCTTCCTGCCTTGCCAATGTGTCAGGAGGCACGGCCCATGGCCAACCTTCCCTCTGCCTTTCCACATACCTCAGCTGGGTGGGTTTTGCCAAAAGCTGGGAAGAGGGTGCCCTGTGTGTCACATCTCTTCAAGGATCAGCACAGCCCCTTTCTCAGAAGGGCATTTGTATCCCTTTCAAAGCCACCCCGTCTCTGTTTCTCTCTCTCCCATGGCATCCACCTTGGAGGGGCACTATCTGCTCCACAATTTTAGAGCAGGTGGAAAGTTCCTTCGTGTGGATCAGGTGTCTGAGCCCAGGGATGTGTTGGAGCAGCTGTTGGGAAGTTATGCTGGAGAATCCCTTCTTGCCTCTTAGCTGCACACAAGGGCTCAGTTGCAACAGTGGGATCGTGATCAGCAGAAGCTGCTCCTCCAGTTAGACCTGAGGAGGCAGAATGCCACGAAAACCAGGGAATTTGAAGTGTCTCCGTTTGGGTTTTGATGCAAACAGTTTGAAAGCAAGCCTTAAGCATTAGTTTGTTACCGAGAGAATGCATGAATGAGTTTGAAAATTAGCTTTGTCCTGACAGGTTTGGAAGTATCAGAAATTCCTATGGAACTCCGTCCTTTGGAGTCGGTCACGTAAGTGGGCTTGTTTTTCACATGGGCTGGATGTTTTGGAGATAGAGGATTGAAAACAGACTCTTCATCAAGTCAAGTTATAAGCAGAACATGTAATTTAACTCCAAAGCTTGTGATGCTCTGAAAATGCCTGTGCTCTTTGTGTTCCTGTTCCAGCCCTGGGTGTCCCTTGCCTGGAGATTGCATCCATACACGACCTTGTCTTCTCTGAGCATGTGGTGCCCTCCAACAGGGCCAGGCTGCAGCTGCCAGCCCGAGCCCAAAGGGAGCTGCAGTTGGTCTGACAGTGACTCTGAGTCAATGGAGAGCGTTCACAATCCTCTGCTACTTTCCCATAGTTTTGCATCTCTTGTCCAGAAAGACATGAAAGTGTGATGATCATAGCACCAAGAAGCTTGGGAGGTGCCTCCAGGTTGTCTGATAAAACACCCCAGTGGGCATAGCCTATCATGCCCAGAAAACACAGCAAATTGAGGCTGGAGCAGCTGGCACTGCTGGGTTCACCCAGACCTCGCCCAGAGGCAGCTGTGGTGCAGAGGTGTCCTTCACTGCTTCGGGAGCTTGCAGATGTCAGACTGCACCTCTTGCAGCCTCATCACCTTTGCTGGCTGCTGGAGCTGAGAACAGTGTGTTTCTTCCCTCCATGGCTTTAAAGAGAAGAAGTGAAAGTTACTTGTTAGTGGTTTTGGGCAGCCATCCCTCCTGAAAGAAGTGAGGCTCCTTCAGAGAGCTCCCATCTCCCAGCAGTGTCAGTCTGGTGCTGCACAAAGGGAGCAATGAGCTGCGGGACATCCTGCAACTGGCTTTCACCTGCTTCTGCTGTAAATCACAGAAAATGACAGCCATTTCTGACCAGCCAGCAGTGCCCCTGTGTCCGAGCATGCAGGCACTGCACGCAGATACTAATTACATTGCTGTTAATTCAGCGTGTGCTCGTGCAAAGCTGAGACCTCATCACATCCTCCAAGCGCCCAGCCACTGAATTTGAAAGCCAGTGTGCCAAATGGTCTGGGCTTCCTGTCTCCTTGACACTCAGCAGGTTATTTATGACTTTTTTGGGGAGTGGTGTGATGGGCTTTCCTTTAAGCTTGGAGGAGCAGCCAGCCCAGCCCTGGTTGTTGTTCCCACCCAGCTGACAGCGAAGTCTGTGCTCTGGTCTTTGTAGCAGCACAGCAGCCGTGGCAACCAGTCCCACATCCCAAGCATTTTGAGGGCTTCCAAGGCTTTTCTGCAAGGCCCACCACCCTTTAAAGTGCTGGTTTCCAAAGGGAAAGACACAAACAGTGTGGTAAAATGCTGATAAGCAGGTCTGGTCAGTAACCACCGGGTGCATTTGTGTTCTGAGTGATGCTCAGGGAGTAATTTTGGATGGCTGGTGAGCTGATGGCAGGCAGCAAAACTCCTTTGAAGTCGATAGCTGTGAATCAGTTTGGTGTTAGCAGGTTTCTGGAGCCACTCTTTGATCACTGATCAGATGGCCCTGGCTTTTTGGGGAGCTGCTTCTTCCTGAATTCAAGTGCTGGGTCGAGGATCCCTGTGCCAGGCTGTGCTGCCCTTGGTCCTGCCCAGGCACGTCACGGGAGGTTTGTGCCTCTGGGAGTTTCTAATCCTGGGAGACAGGGAGCGTGAGGGAGCAGCATCACCTCCGTGCGTGGGCAGGCGCTGGAGCCCGGCGAGGGCACACTTTCAAGGCAGTGTTTCCAGTACAGAGGCACCCAGGTGCCCATTGGGGCTTTCAGAGCTGCTGAGGTACCTCTAATTCCTTCCTGAATTCCCCATTGGAGCTGCAAACTTCAGTGCTTCTGCCAGTCCTGCCAAGCCATCACCAGCCTCCCAAAGTATCTTGGAATCAGAGCCTCATTGACTGTGGAGGAGTCTGTGACTGCCAGGGCTTGGGCTGAAATGTGTCCCTAGGGCATATGGGCACCTGTCCTGGAGCTTCCCACCCTAATTCCTTGGAAAATTTCCCTGGGTGGCTCTGTCCTGGTGCTTCTACGTTCTGCAGAAAAAGGAAACAACCTTGGATTCACCCACTGCAGCAGGAGCTGGAGTGTCCTTTCCCAGAATAAGAGCTGGAGTTTTTCAGGTTAAGGATATAGAGGAGAAGCTGCACTAAGGCATCTGCCAGTTGATAATACATAACAAAAATGGATAATTCTCAAAGGGAAGGGCTTGGAGGGGCTTTTATCCTACTCATACTTGCCAGGCTGACAAAAAATTCCCTCTGCTGCCTGACCACAAGGGGCTGTGCTTTCAGTAGAGGACTCGGGGTTTTTTGTAGTTTTTATTTTTCTTATTAACTCTTATAAAAATTTGCAGCATCAGTTACTATCTCCTCAAATAATTCCATTTTTTTCCCCACGTAATCTGGGCCAGATATTTTTTCATCCAGCACTCCTGGTTTCTTGACCATCCCTGCAGCTTTAGCATGCAGCTGTCATTCTGCTGCAGCTCCCACAAAGCGGCTGAAAACCAAGGTAACAGCAACATTTTGAGTGAAGGGGATGAAATGTGGGATAGGTTCAGCGTATTTCTTTGTCATTGTTGGAGTCCTATTCAGTCTGGAACTGAATAGGAGGCTGATTAGCATGTGGAAGCATTTCTAAAGCATTGGGCTGTGAGGGTTGGGTGGTTTGGATTTTTTTTTTTTTTTCCTTAAAGGAGAAGTTCTGTGGCATTTATTTTTCTGACTGAGCTGGTGTGAATCTTTGTCAAATGCAAAATCCTTGAAAAAGCCAGACAGCATTTTGGAGAAAGCCTGTTTTGATAAATCACCATGGGCACAAAGAAGTTTTCCAGTATGAAAACTCTCAGATGCACTGGAGAATCTAGGCATGCAGCATGTTTGAAATTGCCAGACAAGTGGGATAGTGTTTGGGATACACCAGGATTGTGGATATAACAACAGGTACTTTGCTTTTGCTCTCACTGAAGTTTTCTGCCACAAATGGGTCCACAGTCTGAAAATCCACCTGCTTATAGCTCAGGGTTTTGCTTTCACAGGGAAAGATGTAACACTGAGTTCGATTAAAAAGCTACCTGCAAGTGAAAAACAGCTTCTTCCCCTGTGAAATTGCTTCAAGTCCTGGGCCTGAGGCTGCTTTTGGAGAAGAGGCTTTTCCCTTTAGTGTCGGCTGAGGTGTCGGGCTGATACTCTCATTAACACTCCCTTGCTGCCAGATCTGCTGTGTTTTCTCTGAGGGGTGAATTTATTGCCTTGGTGCTGTTTGTGGGTCTCAGCTGCATCATTCCTAGAGCAGAGGTCCTTCCCTGGGAGTACCATGTCTCTGCCTTTTGTGGGAACGCAGGATTTTGGGGCGTTTGCAAGTTCCAAGAGAGACAGGAGACCCCATTGCCTGTCAGGAGCTGTATGGAAGTACCACACTTGTGCCCTGAGCTTGCAGACAGAGTGGGCAGTGCAAGAAAACACATTTTATTTCTGTGTGCACTGAGTGGTGGACTTGAGGTCCACCTTGAGGGCCTCAGTGAGTGATGGCCTTGGGGCTGCATGGAAAGCTCATGGCAGTACTTGGAGTCAGACCCTCTTGGTGATGTGTGCATGGTCCAGACCTGGTGCCTGGGTTCCTCTGATGCCTTGTCTGGTTTCCTTTCAATTATTCCAGGTTAAGAAAGACAAAATGGTCTCACTGATGTGCCTTAATGTCACGCGATGGAATGGTTTGGGTGGGAAGAGACCTTAAAGCTTGTCTTGTTCCACCCCTTGCCATGGGCAAGGGACACTTTCCATCAGCATCCCAGGTTGCTCCAAGCCCTATCCAACCTGGCCTTGAACACTTCCAGGGATGAGGCAGCACAGCTTCTCTGGGCACCCTGTGCCAGGGCCTCCCCACCCTCTGTGTAATGCCAGCTATTGAAGGCTGATTAAAGCCATTGTTTAATTAAGGAGAACTCAGCTTCTCTGTTCACAATTCATGATTAAAGGATCTTTTGAAGTAATTCTGCAATACTTTCTTGTTCCCTGCCTCTCTCTCCTTTATCGTGGAGAAAGTTCCTCGCGCTGAGCGTGCCCCAGCTCCGCGGGCTGAGCGCTATTACGGGACCGCAAACCTGCTGGCAGATCTGGCTGCTGCCAAAGGCATCCCAACATTAAAAAGCCCTGCAGAGGGGTGGAAGGGAGTTCAATCTCAGGATACGCTGATTTGGAAAGGGAATCCAAACAAAGAGGCTTTTCAGCAGAGGCTGAGGCTTGGCTTCTCTCAAGGGCAGTTTGGGCTTGGGGAAGCATCCGGGAGGCGGCGAGCGGAGCAGGAGTACATGAGCTGGATGCTGCGTGGTGTAAGGTTTCCCAGCACAGCCCGGTTTTGTGTTACAGGCTGGGGAACTGGCTGTAAGCTCTCCTCTCCTCTCCTTTCTTTTACTTTTTTTTTTTTTCACCCCCCCCCCCCCCCCCCCCCCTTTTTTTTATTTCTGTTGGAAACAAAGGAGAGGTTTAGGCTTTTTTTTTTTTTTTTTTAATAAAGTCTCCCATCCCCTGCAGGTTTGGCGGTGCCTCTCCCTGTTGATGCTGGAGGGGGACCCGTTGACCTGGAGAAACCCTTTTCAGGGTCCCACGCCGGCCTCACAGGGATGTTTTATTTTGCTCAGAAAGCTCAGCCCTCTCAGGGGCTCACCGAGGGCACTCTGGCAGGAGCTGGCGTTCCTGAGGGGACAGGCACCTCGTAAAGAAGTTCTGGCTCAGATAAGAAGTGGAATGAGGTGGATGCTGGGGCACCTTCTTCACGGCAGGAGGGATGCACAGTGAGTGGGGTGTGTGTCTGCCAGGCCCCCTGTTCCCATGGCAGCCCTGTGCCTCGCTGTGACACCTCTGGTGCCACCACGTTCCCGTGAGGTGCCAGGAAGAGCCGAGCAGGGAGGAGGTGCTGCCAACCATCCCAACCAACCAGTTGGGGTTTTTTTATAGGCACCAGATGGTTTTAATAGAGGAAAGCTGAACTTCTTATGACCCTTCCCCACAGACGTTGTTTGTTGTTTTGTAATTGTGGCCAGGACAAAACCCTGTTCCAGAACCTGCAGTGAATCGAGAGCTTGGTGCCTTCTTCTCCCATCCCATCATAAACCCCCCACTGCCCCCATGCTCCTCTGCCTGCCCTGGCTGCAAATGATCTGCAGGAAGCTGCTGGGCATGGAAAACTTGAGGCTTTCCACTGATCCCTGGCTGAAGAGATTAGCAAGAGTACAAGCTGGAAGAAATCGAAACATCTAAAAGCAAAGCACAAGGAAGCAATAAAATGTCAGGCCATGTTTTCCCTGCTGGTTGATTAAAAATTCTCCTGATAAGCAGGAAAGCTTTCATGGCTGGATGAGACCTGTATCGTGTCAAATGCAGTGAAAGGTTTATTAGAGAGGGATAAAGCGGTGCGAGCGTTGGGCTGTACTTGCAGCCCTCCTGGAATTGTCACCCCCCAGGGCTGAGGAGCAGTGTTTTTTGGGAAAGAGAAAGTCAAGCAGAAGGAAATGAGGCCTGGGTCTCCATGCTCCCCACAGGGAAACCATCAGCAGTGGCAAACCAGTGAGCTTGGAGACCTGTGTGCAGTCGGTGCCAAGATGCTCCGCTGGGCCCATGGTTTCCCTCTAGCCTGAGAAATCTTCTTGGGATCAAACACAGGACAGGAATGACAAAACATGAAAACAAAAGGCTCACTTCCATGCTGTTGTGTTGACTTCCCAAGGTTTTAATTGCCAAGGGCTGCACTGGGAGCCAGCTGGCTGCAAAGGGATGCAGATCTCTCCAGTAGGAGAGGCAAAGGGATGCAGATTTCAAGCAAGAAGAGAAAGGCTCTTTTTTGTTGTGGGGTTTTTTTTTAATCTTTTGTCAGAGAAACTAACAACTGTTATGTTTTCCTACAGGAGATGCAGTCTTGTGTACATTTCCCCTCCAAAAAATAAATTATCACTTTTAGTTACCTGCTTCTTCAGCTCCCCCAGCTGCTGTTAAAGCTTCTGCTGTTATTGTTTTGCTACCTGTAGGAGTAAGAAGGTGCAAGAAACAGGAAAGGGGAGTTTGGAGCACAAATGGTACCTCAATTTTAGAATTTTTCTCCTTGGAGCAGAAAACCTCTGCTTTTTACAAAGGGAAAACACTGTAGGGGATTTAACTTGCAAGCCCTTGGCCCGTGCTGCAAGAGATGTGCATTTCCCTGCACATGTGGTACACAGTGTCAGCAGGATCAGGCACACCAGTGTGTGGCCCTGGGAACAGGCTGGACAATCCCAATTTTACTGCCAAAACCTTGTTTTTGTATGATATTTTGAAAAGAGGAAAAAAAGACCAGCTTAAAAAAAAAAATTATGATGACAATTACAATAATAATAATAAAAAAGCATGGGATACTTGGCACGCCGGGTGGATAAATCTCGACATTAGCTACCTGTGAATCATCCAGCAGCATGTTAATTGGTACCCCTCAGTAGATGAGGATTTGGCACCAGGTCTGCATGTAATTACAAGCCACACACAGAAGGACACAGGCAGCTAATGAACTCCTGCCAAACTCCAGCTCCGCTTCTGTGGCTTTTGAAGTCCGCTGGTCTTTCAGAGTTTTGTATGGTAAGCACTGAAAGGCATCAAATCACTCCTTTGACAGTGTTTAGAAAGGGTTGGTTTGTTGAATAACCCAGTCCCTCCAAAGTCCCAAATCTGAGAACTGGAGCATCTATAGGCTCCTTTCTCAACAGAGCAGTAAATAGGCTGGAAATAGAGGACACCCCTGAGGAGCTGCCGAGCTCCTGCCTCGCTGACAGGAGCCAGAGGGCTCCGGTTGCCACGATGGGCTGCAAGAAAAGAAACTATTTCCACTTAAAAAATACTTCAAAACAATCCCACCATTGGGATGCTTTTTTTTCCCAACCCTCAGTGTTTCAAAGTGAGGCTGTGCACAGCATCTCTCATGGGTTTGCAGTCGCACTGGTGTTCTGAGCAAGGTAAAAGGGCTTCTGGAGGGTTTCTGCCCTGTTGGGAGGGCAGGTCTTCATGGTGCTGGGTTTGGAAGGTTGTGGTGCTTTTACATGGATGCTTTGTTGCTGGGATGGGATTTGAGCCTGAGTCCTTCTTTTCTGAGGTGACAAAGGGCGTAGTTGTTGAGATGAAAACAATTGCCATGAAAACCTGTGATTTTCAGGCAAACATACCAGGAGGGTTTCATGGCACTACCATGGTGAACAGGAATAATGCAGCTTGGCACGAAGCCCTTCCAAAAAAAAAAAAAAAAAAAAAAAAAAGGGGGAGGAGAGGAAACAGAAGAGCCTTTGTCAAAATTAACTGCAATAAAGAAAAAGGGACTCCTATTCCCTTGGGCTTCTTTAACTTTTTTTCCTCAATTTATTCACACGTTCCTTGACAGCAGGGCACAGCATTGTTTTAGGAGGCTGGAAATGGAAATTGGGAGTTCTCCATCTTTGGTTTTAAAAGGCACGGTGTGTGTTGTGTCCCTCGAGTCAGTGTGAATAGAGCCTTGGCCCTTGCCATTCGGATGTGGCCCAATTCATCCTGTCCCTTAAAGAAACAGGGTTATGAGATGTCACCTGGCTGCAAAGCCATAATGGGGAGGTTTGGGCTGTGCATGGGAAAGGGGCTGGGGTGACAATGTGGCTGTGCCCACCCCGGATGGCCCTGGGCTTGCAGAACAGGGTGATGAAGTTTTCAGTGTTACTCTTACACCGGATTTGCAGAATTTTCAGTTTTTTAGAGGGATGAAAGCATCCAGAAGTCCGGGATAGTGTGCAGCATGGAACCATGCTGTCCCAAAAAAATCTGTTTGGCTTTCAGGGGCACAAATAATTCATAAGACCTCATCCAGGGGCAGATGGACCAGGGTAAGTCCTTGTGAGCAGCATGAGGTGGCCACTTCTGTTCACTGCAGGTGATGTCTTCCCTCCAAAACACCCCTTTCCCAACTGCTTTCCACCAAAGTACCTCAAACTTCTCTGGGCAACAAGGTGTCAGCATGGCCATGGCAGCAGTTGCCATACCTCCTCCTTCCCCTGCAAAGTCTTCTTTTCCTGTAATACAAAGCTGTTTTAATTAGGAGCATGATTTTAATTTTTTTTTTCAATATTACCCAGGTACCAGCACAATCTCAGTTATACCATGTATTGCATCATGTATACATTAGAATGCCACTCTGTGCAGTCAAAATACAGAGGAACAAGAAGAATGGTAGTAGTACACTTTTTTAACCCGTTGATAAATAGGCAAAGCCTTACTGAGCTCTGCTGTGGGGACCACCAAGATCAACCCCCATCACTTTAAGGGCCTTTGGATCACTTCCACCCACATCTCTCTGCCTTTCAGTGCTCTGGGCCGTGCTTTATGTCCTGGAAACTCTACCAAATCGCGACTACCGAGGGGGAAAAGCTTCATTTCCAGTTAATCAAGGGAGTTGTGTAATACCTTTTTCTCCTGGGGAACTTCCAGAGAAAAGAAAGGAGGAGAGGAAGGGGAGGGAGAAGGGGGGTATTACATAAAGCAAGTATATTAAGAGGAAATAAATTATGAATTAAAAGTGATTAGTGAACTTTTAAGGAAGAGGTCAGAAGTGCTTTTTGGAATACAAACTTTTTAAGCTTCCAGTGCTTGTATTGGGTTACAGAGTTATAACCCAGCCTTATTTGTGCAGGTGGCTGCTGCTTCAAATCCGAAGAAGGATTTTGCATTTACAATAGGTACATTGACAGAACTGGGTCAAAAAGCTACTGGTGGCAGGCTCAGGGCTATGGCCAGGGGCTCTGCTGCCTCCTGCACAGGGGCAGTTGCTCCCAAAAACGTGCTTTATTACAGTGGCACTGCCTGACCATGGTGCTGAGGAAGATGTTTGGGAAGTTCAGTGATGAAGTTTGATGAATTTTTATTTAAGAGACCTAATGTTGACCAGGTTAACTGGCTTCATTTTCCTTCATATTCGTTGTGTCTTTACTGATTTAAAAGTAATGTTATTTTGTTGGCTGCATTAGACTGGCTACAGTTTTATATTTCCACCTGTTCTTGTTATGGTTTGGGATGGCCATGCAAAGAGAAGAAACCAGGGCTTGTATATTGGGGTCATTGGGGGCACGAAGCTGAGATATAAGGAATTTTTGCTTGCTATTTTATGTATTAAAACAGCACCTACAGCTCACAAAATTTTCCTCTTGAACAGAGGTGATGAAGTCGTTGGATGGAGCCCTGAGCAACCTGATCTGGTGGGTGACATCCCTGCCCATGAGTTGCAGCTAGGTGATCTTTAAGATTCCTTCCAACCCAATCCTTTCTCTCATTCTGTGATTCTATATGAGTAGAACAGAGCTGTTATTACATGGGGAAATATTTGGGTTTACTCAGCCAGTGGAACAACAGGGAGGGAGGGGAGCAACTGCTTTGCTCACCCTTCCATCAGTTTGGCCGAAATCTCTCAGATTCCCCCCAAAAGAAACAGGGTGTTGAGTGTTGCTGGGGCTGGGCAGTGGTCTGGGCAGTGGCCTGAGCCTTTCCTCAAAGGCAGAGTGCAGAGGAGTGGTGGTGAGAGGCTCGTTCCAAACCCTGCTGATGGGCAGAGCAAACCCTGCTCGCTCCATTTGTAATTGGAAACATAATAGTCACCACAGCATGTTTTTCACACGAGCTGTTTGCCTTCACCATTGCAGAGTTCAGAGGCACGTCTTCTTTTTTTTTTTTTTAATTTTTCCCATCTCTTCAAGCTGGGTCATCCTAGGTCAGGTTTGTCCTATCTGTGAGACTTCCAAAGCACATGGATGTGCAGAGGTGCCTCAAAAGGTGTTGACACTTTGGGGTTTTCATGGGTGTTGCATTTTATCCCTTGCTGTTGTGACAGTGTGAAATGATGGCTTTGTTTCCACCAAGTGTGGCTGGAGCTGGCTCTGGATTCCTGTTGGTAATGTCTTTTATATTCACCCTCTCCAAATTTGCTGGTTGGCCAGTCTGGTTTAAATCTCTTCTACCCCACAAATGCAGAATTTTATATTGACCTGCATATTGTGGCTTGGATAAGACCTTTTGTTCTTATTAATGCATTCTTAGGTATTGAAAGTGTACATGCACTTTATATTAAAGGTTTTTCAGTGCATCAGCTCACGCCAAACTCCCATGAGGAAGAACTTAATGTTCTTTGTAAAATTCCCTTCTCTTTCTCCCTTTGTATGTGGTCCTTACCTTTGAAAATAGGTAACAGATATTCACTAAAAGCACTTTTTCTCCCAGAAAAAAACAGTGGCAGCATTCCTGTCCATCTGGAGCTCTTGGAGCGTGAGGCTGGCACGTTGTGCTCCAGCCACATGAGGAAGTGTTTCTACTCTTGGTTTCAAATCCAGAGGAATTTGCAGTGCAAGAGGATAATTTGGCATTTGGCTTAAAGTATCTGTGACCAAGAACCTTTTTATAATAATATTCTCCCAGGATGGCTGAGTCAGTCAATATGCTCCAGGTTGCACAGGGGAGTATTAACCACAAAGGATGAGTATCATGGAATCCTAGAATGATTTGGGTTGGAAGGGACCTTAAATCTTGTGGTGTTCCAACCCCCCTGGCGTGGACAGGGACACCTTCCACTAGACCAGGTTGCTCAAAAGCCCATCCAGCCTTGCCTTGGACACTTCCAGGGATGGGTTTGGGCAGCAGGCAGAGACACCTGTCATTTCCAGCACCACCTTTGGTTCCTTTTAAAGGCACTTCTCAAATACCTCTGCAGCCTGGGGTCACAAAGTTACGGGGTTGTCTGTATAGAAAATAAGTATTTTTGGCTTTCTTCTTGTTTGCTGTTGCACTCACAGGCATGAGAAGACATTTTACCCAGTGTTCCTGATTAACCAGTTCTTCTAAAAACAAACAAAACCCCAAAAAAGTAAGAACCCAGAGAGTATCATCATTTAGGTAAAAATGAACCTGTGTCTGCCCACTAGGAAGTCTTTTGGACTCTGTAGCATCTGGTGGGCCTAAAATGGTGAGGTTTGCTTTGAAGTTCCTATAGTTTGGCTGAAAAATAATAATAATAAAGTGGACAAAATTGTCACTCTCTTCATAGGAAGGACACAAGACAGATTAACATAGATAGGGCAAATGTTCATGGGAGTAACATGAATGAACCTACAGCAAGTAGAAAATTAACTAATTTTTTTTTTCTTTTTTTTTTTTTTTTGTGGAAATCAACCCATCATGTCCTAGAACTTTTCCAAACAGGTCAAATCAGAGAAATGCAATACATACTGATCCTTGTTTATCAGTTCTTTAGTGCTCTGAAGCAGGTAGCTGTTTTACCATAAAGTCTAGGGTTTGTTTGTGTGGAGAATTTTCTCTCCTCATGTGTCTGTATAGCTGAGAGTAGTGGAACTGTAATAGAGTTGAATGGGAATCTGTTTTGCAAACAAAGATATTAGATGTGTTTCCAAAATACAGGCAGATGCACAGATCAGTCTGCTGGACTGCTGGAATCAAGGTGAAGAACAATTAAGACTGTGCAGGTAATAAAATAGCAGAACTGATGGTTAGCCCAGTTGTCTCCTTGTCCTAGTAAATATATGGTCCTCAAGTATCCAGATTCAGTCAAAAAACATTGGGATGGAGGCACATCACTGTTGCTTTCAAGATCTTTAAAAATCTAAATTTAATAGCTTGATGGAGGCTGCAGTAGGATCCTTATTTTGGCTGACATTGGGCTGTGGATCTGGCCCCTTGAGATTATTTTTTTAGCTAACCAGACTCCCACCATTCCTTCAGATACACCCAGGGCTGGTGCAGAGCTGGGCTCTGTTTTTGATTGACAGCACATGCCTGATAGGGCAGAAATGTGGAAATACTATTCTTTGGGTTGTTAAATTTTATTTCTATATTTATATACATATATGTACACGTACAATGTAAGCTGGCTTCAGGAGTTGCTCGCTCTTGCAGCAGTTGCCAAGGTTGGCCTTGCAATGCTGCAATTCTTCTCTGAAAGTTGGAGAAGCCAACTTTTAAAACCCCAGTAAAAGCCTACCGTAGGCTAATCTAGTTTATATGCATTTTTAAATATGTACAAATGCTGTAACCCAAATAAGGTTTATATGTACCCAAGATCAGCCACTAAGTACTTCAAACAGAAAGCCTGTCTCTTGTAGGTTCCCAAATATTTACAGAGTGTGACTTGAGTGAGGAATTAGATACCCCACTCAGCCCTGCCAAATTAATTAATGGTCTTTTTCACTTATTTAGGTAGATGTCTGATCTAGTGAAACCCTAAGAACACCCAAGGCCTGGACAGTGGCAGGCAGAAGCATCATGGAATACTTGTTAGAAATTACCATGGCTTTGTTGAGATAGCCAGCAACATCCCACAAGGGACCTGCAGGGTTGAAAGAACAAAGATTTAATGGAAAAAAGCCCTGAACTCCATCAAAACCAGACGTTTAAAAAGAAAAAGGTGGTGATGGTGTTTAATTTGGTGCAAAGGTGAAGGCTGGGCTGGGAAGATGAGAGTGGCCTGGGTGGGTCACTGCACAAATGCCTCTTGCCTTCCTCTCCCTCTGCTTTTTGATGAGTGGCCAATGAAAGCTTATCCCCTTTTTAAATTTTTTCCCCCTTTAAATCTGCACAAGTGTTAACTTTTCAAAGACTCTGAGATTCAAAGTGCTGTACCCAACACAGAGCCCTTTTTTCTCCTGCCTTTGATTTTTATGCACATTTCAAGCTGGTCAGAGAGTACACGGGGGTTTTGTTTAGGCTTGGTGGTAGGGTTTTAGCTTTCAAGCTGCCAGCCTTCCCAGGATTATTGCCTATTAACTGCCTCTTAATAAAGGTGCTGAGCAAAGAAAGGAATATTTTTTCCTTGGTGCTAAATTTCCAAACTCAATTGGCTTTATTAAATGGAAAGACAAATAAATTTAAACCCTGCTCTGAAATACTTTAGCGTAGGACACCAGCAGTTAGAGGTCACCAAGTCACTTGGACTTCCTCCCAACAAAAGCAACATCATTTTTCAATGTCCAGCCCCACAGCATCCCGCAGTGCCTCACACAATTCCTTAGTGTCCACACCTGCTCCATGCTCGGAGTGGGGCTGAGCCATTTTGGATGGGGCAAGATCAGTCCTCGAGAGAATTCTATTATGCTCATGGTTTGGAGCCGTGTTTGATCTCCTGCAGCATAGCTGCATAAAAGCTTGTGGTTGGGATTTCCTTGTTCTGTTATTAAAGCAAAAAATCCCCGTTGTACAAGGAGAAGAAACTTTCCTTCACCTTGTGAAGGATGTTACAGTTGAGAAGGTAATTTCAGCTCCGTTTACCTTTATTACATTGGAAAAAGCAAATCCCTTTGTTCTATGCTTTAGTTTCCTGTGAGGTGAGGATAGCAGCCCTTCTCTGGTTGCACAGGTCCCTTTGGATGTGCCAGTGTTGTGTCCATCCTTTAGGACATGGTCCACATGCTGCTGTGTCATTTCTCAGTGTGGAGATACCAGTATTAAGAGGATGTGAGGCCCTTCTGCAGCGTTCCTAAAGATTTTGCAGTTGCATGTAGGCAAGTTGTACCCACAGGGAGAATGACCAGATGGGACCATTTCCGGAGAAAAGTGGCTATCCCCAAAATCAGTGTAAGTTTTTTGCCTGCCCCGTACATCTGTCATTCACTTCAGTGCAGGTCACTGTTTGCTGGAATGAACCTCTTGTGTCCTCAATAGTTAGGTACCGTGTGTAGGGATGGGAAGTGGTGGAGGTGGAAGACTTAACACCTTTGTGGGGTTCAGCTGTTGAATGTGTAGATCCAAATCGCTGCAGCCAGGGATGTACAATCTGAAGTCCCTCTTAAAATGCTGAGTCAGAGAGGCAGACTGGGGCAGGAGAGGTGATGAGGCCAGATGTTCCATCTTCACAGTACAATCCTATTCTGCTTGGCTCCTGTTTCCAAGGTGTGTGGGCTGTAAGCCCCACTTCTGGATCCTTTTGCCTCAGGCAGATCTCCTAGTGTGAATAATGTCTCTGTGGTGTTTTGTTGAGGGATCCCAAAGGCATCTCTCTCTGCATTTAATTTTCTGTCTTCTTCCAGACTTCCCTCTGTAGTGTTTTTGCTGCAAAGCCCATGCTCTGGCGGCCTTTTGGCACCACTACAGGTTTCTCCGTGCTGGAACCCCCTTGCCAAAAAAAATGTGGGTGGTGACCTAGTCCCTCAGACAACCCATCCTCAGAGAAATAACCTCGTGGGGAAGAAGAGCCATCTTGAGCACAATTTATTGTTTGCCATGGGCTGGGGTCTTCCATACCTTGGGTAAAAGAGCAGCCTCTCACCCAACCCTCAAAATCAAGGGCATGTTATGTCTTCTAGGTAATATTCATTCAGTTATAGGGAGTGTGTTTATGTTTCTCATGTTAAAAAAAAGAGGAAGGGAAAAAAAAAAAGGGAATCTGAGGTTAGTGTTTTGCTGGAAAAATATCAAGACTTGATTGGCAATATCCCACTAAACCACAAGTTTGTAGGAGAGAAAACAAACCCGTCGGATTTTCCAAACTATGCCTATGTGCTTTATGAAAATGTGTCCCATATAGGTCACTTATGCTCTTATTATAGCTGTGGCAAGTGTACATATAATTGAGACATGGAAATACTACCCCATGCAGCTCAACGAATGAAGGGAAAACAAATCTTTATTATTCCTGGGTTCACAGAATATATAGGAACACTATTGTCCTTTTTTTTTAATCTTTTTTTTTTTTAATTTATTTTTTTTTTAGGGCCGGTTTTAGCTTTCAGATGTATTTTATTGTCTGTGGGAACATGTGTTTTACAGACCTGTCATGTGAAAGCCATTAACAAGAGGAACTGGAGGAATAACAATGAGCCACGTAACCGTGGTGTGTCTACTCCCCGAGTTCAACCCTGCGCCGCCGCTCCGGGCGCGCGCGAAACCGGATCGCGCCCAGCGACCGTAGCGCTTCTCCCCCTGCCATTTCTCCTTGGGAAACCTAAGGATTTTTTAAGTGGCCTATTAAAATGGGGTTGCTGGCACCAGAGGCAGGCTTTTGGGGCCAAGCTGGCTGGGCATCAAAACGGTTAAATCGTGGAATGAGGATCAGCTGGATTCACACGAGATGTCCGATTTTATTTACCAAATCTGAGCAGTTCTGAAACTGTTCCTCGCTCGTTCACACGTGGTGGAAACTGTCCCGCCTTGCCAAGCAACTTGGGGCCCAGAACTTGCAATTAACCCATTTCCAGGGTTTTTAGAGAGGATCTGAAAGGGGTCCTGAGCAGTGGCCTACGCCACTACTGGGTACTTGAAAATTTTACTTCAGTACGTGTTGTCCCTGCTCACGGGTTATGGAGTTCTTTCTTAAGAGTAACAAAACCCTGTAGTAATCCTGGCTTAGGGAAACCCATTAACATATAGGAAAAGGAGCCAAAGTGGATTGCACAAAGTGAAATCTAGAGAGTGGTTCATGTGGAGAACATGGGGAACATTATTTTGATGACACTTCTGAACAACATGGATGGTGGCCTTGCTAATCACATCTAGCAGATGGTGCTCACTACAGATGTACTGTGGACAGCTTTGGGTCAGACCCAACAGCGCTTCATTTTTTATTTGTTATTTTTATTCATTTTAGAAGGAAAAACCCTCTGATGTCTTTGACTTCTAGCTATGTAAACAAACCCACAGATACTTAAGCAAGTTAGTGGTCGACAAGTATTCCCTAATGCCTTCTGTAGGATCTGGGTGTGAGACCTGTTGTCTTGGCTCAAGGACAGCTGGAACCACTGTGCATTTGTTTTTCCCCTTACCTGGGTTTCGCTCTGCAAGTGGGAGGAGGGTTTCCTGTACCTTGTGGCTTGTGATTTACTGTGAACATGGGTTTCAGGGAATTTGGGGCTTGTTTTTGTGGGGATGTAGTGCTCGTCTCGGTGATGGGCTTAACAGCAAAGATGGATGGGGAAACTGAGGCGAAGGGAAGGAGGGTGCCCTGTCCAAAGTGACATTGTGTCTGGGAAACACCCTTCTAGGTTTGAGGCAGTGCTGTGTTTCTCTGAAAAACTTACAAAAACATGGATTTACGGACACACTGCAATTTCCAGGTGTCTCCTCCATACTTTGGGTCCTGACCCACGTTCTTGAGCAGATCTGCTCCATGCCTGGTGCAAAGATCCAGCCAAGGTGTGCAGACACGGGAATCCCGAGCAGAGGGTTCACAGATAGTATTTAAACCCCAGATTTCACGTGGCTTTATTGTGATTGAAGGTGAACAGGCTCTGTTGGGAGTCCACCGGCTTTTGTGGATGGGCTGGTCCTTGCATGGATGGGTGTTCCACAGCTGCTCAAAGCACATGATTGTTGCATTAGTGGGTACAAACACTCTCAGCAAGCTGTCAATACACCCTGTAAATACAAAGAGGAGTGAGTCCAGGAAGGCTTCAAAGGCAGGGAAGTGACGGGGATGGAGAGTAGCTGGGCTGGCCAGGTAGGAGAGAAGCCCTGCAGATACTCGATCCTGCCATGTTTGTTTGCTCAGCTCTGGGCTGCTCTGCCTGGGGCACTCGGAAGAACATCGGGCCCTCCCCGGAGAAAAGTGCCAGATTGGTTTTCATGGCCTTTTGCAGAGGGATTGCTCCAGGGGTCTGTTCCTGTAAGTTAATATTTGCAGCGCACAGGGCTTAACTGGAACCAGGCTGCACAGACATCTGATAACCATAACAGAGGAGATGCTTTTTCCCTGCAAGACCAGCTTGGAAAAACAAATCCCAATGCTATTCCCTTTGGAAAGATAGCTATATGAAAAGAAAAGCACCAGGAGCAGTGATGAATGGTTTGCAAGGGGTTTTCTAGTTGAGTCTTGGGGTTTTTTTTCGAGCTGCTTGTGTTTGCCTGTATTGCTGATGGGTTTGGTTGTTGTCTCCCCTTCTTTGTAGCCGGGTTGCCCTTCCTCATCATCGAGACAAGCACGATCCAACCCTACCAGAGGGGCTTCTACTGCGACGACGACAGCATCAGGTACCCGCAGAAGAACGTGGAGACCATCAACGACGCGGTGCTGTGTGCTGCGGGCATCCTCATCGCCATCCTC
This sequence comes from Aphelocoma coerulescens, assembly GCF_041296385.1. Classification (NCBI taxonomy): domain Eukaryota; kingdom Metazoa; phylum Chordata; class Aves; order Passeriformes; family Corvidae; genus Aphelocoma; species Aphelocoma coerulescens. Next base: position 28,974,297 of record NC_091022.1, on the reverse strand, counting down.
GCGGTAAGTCCCGCCTCCAGAACCTCCTCCTCTGTCCCGGTAGAGGTTTTTGGCACCTCCTTGTCTTGCTAATGTGGCCATGGCCAGGCTATCTACCGGGTGCACATCTCCTCTGTGATTGTTTGACTTTTGTAAGCGTGGAGTTGCAAACATTTACAAATGAAAGCTTGTGATGAGAGCAACGAGATTACTCTTGAAGCCTGTAAACAGGCCCAAAGCTGTTTGGGCAAGTCTGTGAGCTTCCCGAGAACTTTTTCACCCTCCAGTAGGAGTTCAGAGTAGAGGCAAAAACACTTGAGTGTCAGTAAAGACTTGGCATGGTTTGTCCCTATTCAAATAACTCTTGGTATTTGCCTGTTTTATAAGGTTTAAAAAACAAAGGATACATCTTTCCAGCTAACCAGTGCCTGGAAAATTTAACAGGTTAGTATTAGGTTTTTAAGAGATTGCATATTACAGCCGTTTTTAAAAGACAATTAAAACCTTCCATGGGGAGCATATTCCCAGAGTCCTCGCTGTAAAAAGTAGCTAATGCCCCACCTTCCCAATGCCTCCTCATTTTCCTTCTCCTCCTTCTCTCCTTTTTCTAGAGCTGTGCTAGGAAATGATTGTACGATAAGAGCTTTATTTGTCAGCCAAAAAGCTGAACCCAGCCCATGAGCTGAGCCTCCTTATGCCAGCGTGTGCCTGGTGTGGGGCAGAGGACAAGAGCTGTCTCCTGGTTGTTGCTTAAACACTTCCAGCTAAGAGGAAATTCCCCTATGAAAAGTACCTACATTTTCCTTCTCACCTGCTGCCAGAACAGCTCAGGTGCTTTCCCAGAGATGCCACCTTCCTCTTGCTCCTTCAGCTGGGAGGGATGGAGATGGAGAGGTCAGGAGCACTTGTTCCCCTTTCATCTTCCCTCCTAGATGGAATGTCGTGGGCAGTAGATATTTTAGGATGGCACAGTGCCTGCTTTGCTAATACCCCATCCTCAGCCTTGCTGCTTTGTGATGTGAATATCTCCATCATTTCCTGACCACATACACTCACTCAGCAAAGTAGGTCCCCAAAACTTCCCTGTCCCTCTGCCCCCTCCCTCCCCACAACAATCCCAAAAGGTGCCAGGCCCCCAGTTCTATAAACATGGCAGAATTTCACCCCGCAGGTGAATGACCCCCGAGTGTGGAAAAGCCATAAAAATGAAATGAAAAAGCCTCTCATTTTCGCATTACTGCCGGAGCTATCGGCACGCCAGCTCCATGCAGAGTGAGCTTCTGATCCCTAATGAGGCGGTGGCAAATACAGGAGTTGGAACAGAAACTGGAAACATAATCAGCTGCCTATGTGATCCATCAACTCTCTACCACGAAATAGCAGGTCAATTAAAAGAGAAAGAAAATCCCCAAAGAATTGGATGTTTCTGCCCTGGTTTCACTGTGCCCACAACAAATGTAACTTAATAAGGTAAATTCAAAAGCTCAGTTATTTGCTGTTGAGTGACACAAATGGCTAACGAGGAACTGAAGCAACAGATTTCTTTGCTATGGCAGCCTGCATGGAAAATTCAAGTCAGCCCGACCTCCTTTTTCAGATGTAACCCAGATACCAGAATTACTGGAGCATAATAGGAATTCCTTCCAAATCCACAAGGCACTGACTCCGCTCCCTTCGCTCACATCGTTTGCCTTTGGAAGGCAGGGCAGTGGTTATGAGGACTTCCAGGGAGCTGGCTTTTGGGGTGAAGCAGCCAAAATTTCACACCCTAGCTTTACGTGGCGTCACAGGCAGCCTAGCCTGGGGTGAAAAGGTCCAGGCCATGTTTTAAGTGGCTTGAGGACACCCAGAGAGTTCGTTAAGTAAACGGCAGAGGCGAGACCTTTGCTTCCATCAGGATGGGAGAGGATATGCATTTGGTTTTAATATCTGTGTATTTACTGACTTCAGGCAAATTTCCATGCAGATGGCACTGGAGAGGCTCGTGCCCCTGGGCTGTGTGCTCTCACATCTCTCCTGACTGCTCTTCATGCTGGAAGGTGGTTGATTTGATGTTGGTGGTCCCTTGGATGGCCAGGCGAAGGTGGCACTCCTCTTCCTGAACCTTGTAGGGGTACCACTGCTGTAGTCCCGTGTCCCCACACCTGATAGGTCTTGAAAGGCTGTGAAAAATTCCTAATGAAATTAATTTTCTAGGTAATCCAAGTTACACAGCTGGATTAGCTGGTTGTTTTACAGTCGAAGGTGATACACTGCAATGTGATTAGCACAGAGAATGTTACACCAAAAGCAAGTGGCTAGAAGAGCTCTAAAAGTAATTATAGGCTAATTGGATTGCTGGTGATACCTTATAATAACAATGAAGTGGGCTTGACAACTGAAAGTCTGCAAAAAGCATTCACAGACAGAAAATTTTGATGTTGGCTTCTCTCTAGTGACCAGCTTTTTAAAATATGTGCACCAGTCCCTGGGAGTTGTGCCCATCCCCACAGAATGGCACGTGTCCCATGTGGATGGCTCGCCAGGAGTGCAAGGCATGAGAAGAGCTTGATATCTTTAAAACTTGTTTTCTTTTCAGGATGTCCTTCCAGTCTGTGCACATCTGTGCTGCATTAGTTTTTCACCGTCCTGCTTTATCTGGGACAGCACTGCCAAAAAATCAAGTTCACCCAATTTTTAGCTTCTCATTAAGTTGATCCATGGCTTTCACTAACTGGGGAGGGTTCCTGGGTACCCAGCAGCATTTTAGTGAGGGAATGAAGGCTCCAATTTACAATCTGCTACATGTGTGCAATTACCCAGACCACCAACGGTGAGAGAAAAATATTAATCCCCAGACTTTTGTTGGTCCCTGTTTAAAATGGTCACATGCCTTTCCCAGGCCAAGAGCCTCAGGTTTGTGTGGATCTGTTTGTGAGTTTGCAGTAATGGCACATCTCCCAGTATCAGATATCATCCTTAATTTGTCTGGCCTTCCCTCTGTGAAAGCCATGAGTTTTGAGCCTCTCAGAGCTCCCCTCCTTGTGAATTTAGGCTTTTGGGGGTGGACCTGCCCTCGTGCAGGAGTCTCTGTGTCCATCCAGGACAACCTCCCTCTGCAGGCCTCACGCCAGTAGATTTCCTGGCTGGCAGCTTGTGCTGGAAAGTGGTCCAAAATGGAGATAAACCATGGTCTTCAGAGACTGTGAGGATTAAAATGATGCTGAAGCCAGTTAGCTGCAGCTCCCTAAACAAGTCTTGATCACTACCAGATTTCCAGGAGGAAATCTCAGCTGTCACATGTAAACCCCAAATGGTGGTGCAGCCACCCAAAGCATTTCTGTGCCTGGTAGCAGAGCCTGCTCTAGCTTGGCATTTATTTTCTGTGATTACAGTTGTATCTCTCTTTGATAAAGCCTGCTTAGCTGCAGTTTCAGCTGCCGTAGGTCAGCCTTTGTTTTTTCAAGCCCTGGTACGAGTGAGTTCAAACAATGATACAGCTTCAACTCTTCTTAGTCTAATTGCCATACTTTTCCAGTTTATTAGTTTCCAAAGGTTGTGCCAAGCTTTTAAAAAAGGTAGGCAGGGGAACCTTGTCTCCTGCTTATGGCTGGCAGGCTGCCACACTGGGAGAAATATTGTTGGCTGCTCCAGAAAGGGATTAACATGAAGGCATTTTTCCTGACAGTTAATTTTACATATCACAATCCCCGTGACTTCAGAGAGACAGGGACAATGGGGCATCCAAAAAAAAAAAGAAAAAAAACCAACCCTGCCCCGATTTATTACTCAGGTATAAAAACACTTAGAGTAATGAATGAAATCCTAAAGCTGTAAATCTGGAGCTTAAAATTTAGGTGTGTAGCGTGACGGAGAACAATTTAAACCTTTGGCTCTTTGGGAGAGGTGAGACATTTGGACTTCATTTCACAGCCTGAGTTTCATTAACCTGCCTTTTCAGAGCCCTGAATGTGAGAAGTTGGGTCCTCTGCTCCCTGACAGTGATTTATGGCAGTATTGTCAAACCTCAGCACCCCTGACACAAGAAAAACATAATCTGCTGCCATGTGATGGCAAGACCCCTTGAAATGCCCCAAAATAGCTGGACTTCGTGGAGGCCTTGAGAGGTCTGAGTTGGGTCTGCTGGCAGCAAGTTTTGGGCCGCAATCTGAAAAGTTTGGGGCTTTCTGTTTCTTCCCCTGTTGTGTTAATGATTTTAAGAGAGGAAGATAAGCAGGCTGTGTGTTTATTTTCCTCCAAAATCAGTTTGATAAGAGGGTAGTGGGTCTGGCTTCTCCTTCCCAACACACACTAATTCTTTATCTGGTTTATGTCAATTTTCTTTTCCCACTCTGCCTGGGGTGTTATTTCACTTTTGTGAAGATATGCCAACATGCTAACCCAAAATCTACCCCTTTTTTGTTTTGTTTACTGGATTTTTCCATAAACCCCATTCCTAGCATTGGGAGGGAAGAGGGGGAGGATGGAGAGACGCTGGCCCATGGGTTCTCCTTCCTCAGTGGAGAAGCAGATTCCTGGTTTGAGATCTCAGAGCTGCCTCAGCCCTGCTTTGACACCCACCCCTGGTTTTGCACAGCGTTTTTCCCCCGTCTAACCTCCCTGTTGTGCTTCCCTCACAGATTATAACGGGAGAGCTCTACCGCATCCACTACCTGAAGGAGAAATCCCGCTCCTTTATCCAGAACCCCTACGTGGCAGCTCTCTACAAGCAAGTGGGCTGCTTTGTTTTCGGCTGTGCCATCAGCCAGTCCTTCACAGACATTGCCAAAGTGTCCGTCGGGCGCTTGCGGCCGCATTTCCTGGCGGTTTGTGACTTGGATTTCTCCACCATCAACTGCGCCAAGGGAGTTTACATCCAGAACTACACCTGCAGGGGAAATGACAGCAGGGTCCAGGAAGCCAGGTGAGAGCCCGTGGCACCAAAGCCGTGGGTTGCTGCCACTAAATGTGTCTGGGGTTTCTCTGTCGGCAATAGAGGACTCAAATCTGAGACTGAGAGTAGGGTTGGATTGGATATTAGGATGGAATTCTTCCCTGTGAGGGTGGTGAGGCACTGGAACAGATTGCCCAGAGAAGCTGTGGATGCCCCATCCCTGGAAGTGTTCAAGGCCAGCTTGGATGGGGGATCTAAACAACCTGGGATAGTGAAAGCTGTCCCTACCCATAGCAGGGGGTGGAGTGAGATTGTCTTTGATGTCCCTTCCAGCACAAACCATTCCAGGATTCTGTGAAATGATGCTTTTTCTGTGAAGGCCATAAATCCACTTTCCAGTGACCAGCAGTTTCCCTTGGGAAGTGTGGCACTCAGCTGAATAACATTTCTTTTCCTTTCTCTTTACTCCTACACTATTGTTTCCCTGAGCTGCTGCTCATTGTGGGAATTCACCCCCAGAGCTGAGCTCATGGTGAGCAGCCTGAGGTGTCCCGTGTGGCAGAGCAGAGCTTCTCCTCAGGAAAGGCTCCACCTCACAGGCAGGGCTGCCAGTGCCTCCCCTTGGAGCTCTAGCACATCTATCAGATGCCCAGTTTTGACTTTTCCAGGGGCACATTCCTCACGCTGCAAAGAAGAGCCCAGAGGAGTTGCTCTCTTCTCATTTCTTCAGGGTTTCCCAGTTATTTGAGGCGAGATGATGAGTTATTGGGCTAGCCTGGAAATAACTGCTGTCCCATGAGTAGGCCAGGAAGGGACAAACAATGTGAGCATCCTGTCCATCCGTTCGCTTTCTGCCTCAGCAGCAAGCAGGGCGGATAACAGGGCTTTCATAACCCAGAGCATTGGGGGTTGTGGGTCCCTCTGGTCTGGCATCCTCAGATACCACAGGCAAGTCACCATATTACAGGGAAAATAATAATATTCAGGATTATCCTGGCTGGTTCTGAGCACCTGCTTTGTTTTGCAGGAAATCCTTCTTCTCCGGGCACGCGTCCTTCTCCCTGTACACCATGCTGTATTTGGTGGTAAGTGACCTCACTGATTGATCCCTTGCCCCCCTGTCCCACATTCCATAGCAGTAATGGCAGGATGAGCATTGGACATGGAAAGTTGGTTGAAAAAAACAAAGAGTCTGAGCTGTTGGTGGGAAGATCCCCCCTCAGCTGCTGTGGTGTTATTTAGGGTGGGGACTCCTGGCGTGATAGCTGAGCTGTGCGTGCAGCTTTGGGATGTGGCCAAGGTGGCAATTAAATCCAAATCCTACTAAATTTGTGGACGACCTGTGCAATTTTGTTCCCCTCACGTTGTGGTTTCCACTGAGGAGAGTTTGGGGCGAGCCAGAACGTTTCATGGATGGAGGGGGAGGATGTGCTGCCACGGCCATGTCAGGAGGTGATGCCTGGCTCCGAAATGTGCCAGCGGAGCAGGTGGAGCAGCCTCTGCCCGCCTGGTTCCAGAGGGGAGGGCTAGGACTTGTTTTCCTTTGTCAGTGAGAAATGGCTCTGCCCTTCCTGTGCCGGGGCTGGGGCCAGGGTGGCTGCCAAGGTGCTTCCTGCCAGGACTGCGGGAGGCAGCACTGCCCACACGGGCTGGACACAGACACAGGGCCTTCTGTGGGGGGCTGCAGAGGATTTTGTGTCTGGTTTTCCTTCGAAAAAGTTACTTAGTTCATAAAAAATCAAGTTTTGTGCTGTTTGTAAGATTTGTGCTCCTCCTCCACCCCCGGTAATCTTGGACTAGCAAGCAGAGGAACAGCACTGATAAAAACATGAAACATGAGCTTTTATCTATGAGCAGTGCACCCCCCCATCCCTTACCCTCTGGGAAGATAAGTGACCACTGCTCCCTCCTGCCTTTTCAGCCTTGGATGCCCCCTCCCTGTGAGCAGCTTCTGTAATTGAATCACTTAGCTTTCCAGGCAGTTGTGGGCAGCATATTAAATTCTTTCTTTGTTTTCCCTTTTATTTTGTTCTTGGAAAACTTTTGGATTTCTGCAGTGAACGTTTTGGCTGTTTCCTCCCAGCTGTATTAGAATGAAGAGCTGCTTTGGTGATGCTTCACAGGAGGCTCAGCCCATCGTAAAACTCTCTGAGCTGAGTTTGGAAGCCATCACTCACATGGGCAGACATTTATTTCTGGGGAGCTCTGTGGGCAGTTGGATAAGTCAGCCCTGAGGTGCTTCTGAGCCCAGCATCTGGGAGCAGCAAGGACTGCCAGTCCCTATTAAGTTGGGGATGGTTTCTCTACCGGGGCTTAACCCATTTTCTGCAGGGTGCTGGACAAACTTTTTTTTTTTTCCCATGTGTTTTTCTAAAATTCCGGCTGTTGTGGAGCAGGTGGGAGACAAATGGGTCTACAGTGATTGGGGGGCTGGTGACAGAGACCCCAAAACTGCAGAGTGCATTCCAAGTTCCCACAGAATGCATGGGAAACCTGCATGCCTGATTTCCCAGTGCTGCTTTGCACCAATGCCTGCTGCCTGATGTTCTTTCTGACTTTGCAGCAGGCTTTAGAAGTGGTGTTCAGCTCCTGTGGGATGCTTTGGAGCACAGAGGTGCCTCTGGTCTCTCTTTGCTGCCCTTCCCTGTCCCCATATAGGAACAATTGAGCTGTCAGCACTCACCAGCCTCTCCCCATGACCCCTGACCCAGGACAACAGGCTGCTCCACTTATCCCTCTCTATGGAGGAGACAATCCCTTTATAAAAATTATTTTAATTTTCAACTTGTCCCAAAGCTGTGATAAGGCTGGTAGCAGGCTCTGTCTGACCAGCTGTCCAGGTGCCTTGTGCCTTGAGAAGTCAGGGAAAATTACATCAAGTGTTTGGTGATGAATTGAAGGGAGAAAAAGGCAACTTGAGACAAGACAGGTGAGGCAGTGATCTTAAGGCTCTCTTCCACCTAAATGATTCTGATTCCAGCTTGTCTAACAGCACCCTGCTCTCCATCACTCCAGCTCCCTGGTCACTGCCCGAGCCTGACAGAGAAATCTCACAGAAAAAGGGAGGCAGGAAATCTGACACACTGGAGAGGCCGATAATATCGAAAAATAATTACAAGAAAAAAGAGATTATAGCAAGCCAGAGGGATTTTATTTGGTGCAAGGTAAACCCCACTGTCTTGCCCACCTCAGTGAATGGTTGGGGTTTTGGAAGCCTGGTTAGAAATGTGGTGCAGGAGGTGTTTGATGGATTCAATCAGGAAATCATCTCAGTCAGGACAAAACGGATGCTCCCCTGTTCCTGGGAAGTGAGGGCTGTGCCACAGCAGGTTGCTGCCTACACTTTGGATACCAAGAGTGTGCCAGGGGCCTCTGCAGAGTGGGGGTATCTGTGGGGCTGAGCATGTCCTGCAGAGGTTTGGCAGATCACTCGTGTCCCAAGCGTGTTCCTGATTGAACAATACTTCATATTTCCAGGATAAGTCACTTCCCGTCTTTTCCTGGCGTTCCCTGGCTTCACTCTCAGAGCCCATTCTGAATTAAAATGTTTTCGAGTTCTCTTCACCTGGTAGAGACGGGTGCCAGAAAATTCCAGTCAGTCTATTCAAAAATCCATGGATTCCCACGCATCCAGCAGGGCTTCGCCTGCACCGTGGGGCTGGATTTGTCCAGGTATTTGGTTGGACAGTGCATGAGTGACCACAGCTTTTCCCAGCACAGCAGCAGAGCCCTGTGCTATCCATGGGCTCCTAGCAGGAAAACACCGATAGATGCCAAGCCCTGGAGGGCTTTGAGGGAAAAGTCCCAGGGAAAGGCACTTGCAAGACAGTAAAATCCCCTGGGATTTAGTTCTAAATGCTGAGACTTCAGGGCAAAGTTTCTCGCAGCCTTCTTGTCACCAGGAGTACTCAATTAACATCAGGCCTTTGTATAAAAAATTTAAAAGGGGAAATTACTCTTGGGTAATCCTCTTTGTCTTAATTTTCCTTGCTTTGTTACTCCTTGGCTGAGCTGTAATACATATTTATAGCAGGCTGAGGAAAGGGGAGGTATGGAAGGAACAGCTTATTCCACAGCTGACCCACACCTCTTGGTTTTGTTTCTGTGGATGTGGGGGAGTCTTTGCAGGGAGCAAAGGGGATTCTTTCTACTCCTCGAGCATGTGAGATCATAATGCTGATTTATTTGCAGCATGAAGTTGCCTGAAATCACATGAAGAGTGCAGAAGAGCTAAATTTAAATATCAGAAAAGCAGAATTAATATCCTTCAGCAATGTTGGCTGATTCTGGATAATATGCAAGCAAAGCTTGTGTATTTGTGTCAGTGGGTGATCCAGAAGACTTCAGAATGGGTTGTGGTGTGTTCCACTGATGTAAATGAAAAATGAGAGATGTTGCTGGGTTTGTGTGTCAGAAGGAGTGTGAGGTTTCTTCCTGGAGCTCCTTGCTGCGGGGTGGAGAAGGTGCCCTGGTGCAGCTAAGGAGTGATGTGCCCTTGTGAAGGAACCTCTGTGGTGGCTGTGGACTAGGAGTTGAGTTCAGTGGTGACCTAAGGAAATGAATAAATTGGAATTACATCAGAGGCCAAGGCTGAGGCGTGAACTGAGCTGCTGAGCTGCTGGGGATATTTCTGATGGGGTGAGAGGGTGCTGTGCACTCAGCAGAGGCAGGGAAGAGGCAAACAATGCATGCTGAGAGGTGCTGAGAGGTCTTTTCCCATCTCCTGTCCTTCCTTTCTGTCCAGCTTGGTGCTAAAAGCCAAGTTCTGCATTCCCCAGCCTCCAGCTGGCTTTGTCCAGCCAGGGCAGTCCGTTACACTGGAGTGAGTTTGGGCTGGGGAAGTTTTGGCCCTGTAGCACTTTGGGTACCACTCTGCTTGCAGATGGGGCTGGAGAAGGAGGTCACTTCAGGTCAGACAGCCAGGAACAAGCCCAGCTGTTTCCCAGAAGGAAACTTTAGGTGTGACTAAGGGCTGAGGTTGATGGAGTCCAGCCCTGCGGCGGGGAGAGTGTGAATGGGACAGGGTTTCTGGAGAGCAGAAAGCCCTGGGAGGCTGGAGGTGATGCTCTGAGCCTGTGTCCCCTGCCAGCTCCTCCTCGGTTTGCTCAGAGGCTGTGTGTGGCTGTGGGATGTCCCCAGCAGCACTGTGGAAGTCCCCTGGCACAGGAAGAGTGATGTGACGTCCCTCAAACCATCTGCTTTGTGGTAACTCAGCCTCTGCCAGGAGACAGCGGATGGGAGCTCCAAATAACTCCCACTCTGTGTGATCCCATTCCATCCACCCTTGCTCCTGTTGGTGCTCCTGGTTTTCACTGCCCTGCAATGATCTGTGGTGGAAATAACCCTGGTTGTGGTCTTGCTCTTCCACCCCCTCCCAGGAAGAGCTCCATTCCAGCTCCACATTCCCATCCAAATCTGTCAGCCTGTAGCAGGCAGCATTTCAGATTTGCTCCCAGGAGCAAAAAAACACCGAAACAAAACAACAAAAAACACCTTCATAAGCAGATTTTCAGATAAATTTCCAGGAACTTCCCATTTCTTGGTAATAGCACTAATTCCTGCTTTAGGGAAATTCTGATCCTTTCAGCCTCTGAATTCTACTTTCACTTTTTGACCTTCTCTTATTAACTGGGGTTTTCTTTCATACTGAGGGCAAAGTCTGGAGCACCTCAAGTCTTACCTTGAAAGTATTTAGGGGATCCTGGTGTTTGAGAGCAGCTTTTGTAATACTGCATGTTCATAAAATGCCTGTGGAATATGAGGAGTGCTGTTACCCTCTTTTTTTGTCCTTATGAATGGGGAGTAAGGAGCAACTTTTCCATGGCCTTTATTGTGGCAGTAAAAGGAACTCAGTTGAGATCCTCACACTGGTGTTGCAGTGTCTGAGGGGCACTGTTCAGGTGAGTTTTAGCCCTCCAAGATGTGCAGGTGTGGGTGTGAGTAGGGTGCTGGGGACCTGGGGGACACCTGGCACACCCCATATGGTGCCACACTGCTTTTTACTCCTTTTCCAGGGCTAAAGATTGCACATGAGGGTCACAGTCCAGCTCCAGAAGTGCCTGCTTTATTGTGTCTTCAAACTTGCTATTTGCTTTTTTTTGCTGATTTTTAATTGATACTTTGCACCCTCACCTCTAGATGACCTGTTCAGTCCAGGCTTGTGGGATGGAATGATTTGAGGAGATGCCCAGACTGTGCAAAAGTGACAAATGTCAGATTATCCAGCAGAAAATTTCCTTCTTAAGGGATTTGATGGGACAAAGACACAAGATTAAAATAAGGCATCAGGTTTCAAGACTTCCTGGTAGAACTGAGAGTGATGGTTTATAATACAGAATATTGGAGCTATTTTTGCTCTGCAGCAGCAGCAGCACTGGAACCTGAGTTTTGCACTGTCACTTGGGCTGAGCTGAGGCTCTCAAACATGAAAATAGAATTGTGGAATGGTTTGGGATGGAAGGGACCTTAAAGGTCACCTATTTCCAGTCCCCTGCCATGGGCAGGGACACCTTCCACTAGACCAGGCTGCTCAGAGCTCCATCCAGCCTGGCCTTGGACACTTCCAGGGATGGGGCATCCACAGCTGTATCCTGTCTGCACAGTTGTCCTCTGGGGCAGAAGTTGGGTGCCCAAAGACCACGGCAATGAAAATTATCATCCCAAACTATAGAGAACCAGCCCAGTGGTCCATGTGCTGGGCTGCATCAGCGTGGGCTTGCTGTGGGAGCTGAGACTCAGCCCAAAGCTCTGTGTGCACGAGTTCCTGCACACAGTGGTGTGGGGTGTGGGGTGTGCTCCGTGGGGCTGTGGCTCTGTTCCCAGGCTTGGGCTGGTTTGCAGATATATTCCCCAGAATCACCATGTGAATTAGCCAGCACTGAGCTGTTTTGGTGCTGCTCCCTTCCATGTTAATTGGCTAACAATCTGGATAATTTGGAGCATCTGCTCCATTCAGATGAAGCGATGTTTCGTTTCTTCAGAAGAGCCCAGTGTGTGTTCTTTCCAAAAAGGGGTAAATACAATGTTTGTGCAACAGCCAAACATACTAAATTGGCCAAAATGATGCTTCCCTCTTATCAGCTTCCCAATTAGTTCTGCTTTTATAGGTCATTTTATGCTTTTATGTTGTCATTAAGTTGTTTGTGGTTTCAGGGAACCCAGCGAAAGCTTCATTCCCTTTCACATCAAGGCAGTGCAAACTGCTCTGGATGTGTTAAAGGGCTCATAAATGGGGAGTAAACCCCTTTCCAGCCCTCTGATGTAGCAGAGCCCCTTGCAGGACACTGGGTCTGACTCCAGTGCTTCATTTAGGAGCAGGCAGAGCAGAGCTGGGGGGCTGAGCCCACGGGCAGTGGGGCTGAGCAGCATTTGCCACGCACTCTCACACCCTCTGCTCCCCAAGCCTGGAGGCTGCTGTGGCGTCCCTCCCTCCCCACAGCCTTCCTCCCTGCACTCATCCACGGGCAGGAGTTGCTGTTTTCCTGCCCTCTCTTCCCGCCCAGCTTCCCGGTTCCCACAGGAACCGGCCGTGCCCGGCAGCCAGAACGGAAACGGGCCTGAGATAGTCACGGCAGGGCTACAATGTCTGCTTGACATCACCTCAGCATCGTGTTTTTGGGCTGAGCCAGGGCCTTGCTTGTCATTCCCACCCAGTGAGGGAATTCCCAGGCCGTGGAGTGGGGCAGCTGCTCCCTGCTTTCCTGCAAACCCCGGGGTTCGGGCTGGGAGACGTGGTGGTAATGTTAGAGGGTGGCATTGTGCATGTTGTCAGTGGCTGTGGCCATGTCTGGGAGTTCTTGGGGTGGCTCAGAAGGTTAAGCATGCTGCATTGACTCTTCTTTTTCCTCTGAGAGATGCTGTGAGTCCTAAATACCCCAGATTTGGGACCTTGTTTTTGTTATGCGCTAAATAATGCTGCGGAGGAATTTCTTTACTCGGACGTGGTGCTGTGTGGAGGCTGAAGCAGAGCTGGGATGCAGGGGGTCCCAATCCCCTGGTGTGGGCTCACTGAGGGGGGGCTATGCCCATCCACCACTGTCCTCTTCCTCTCCATGGGTTAAAAACCCCTCCAGAGCCCACACATGTGCAAGGAGCATCCTTCATCCTTCCTCTTTGACAACTCCCCTTCCTTGAGCCACAGGGCCGTGGCTGCCCCACAGCTTCCCCCACAGAGCAGTTGCTGCTGCATTTTGGACAAATTAACCCAACCTTTTTTTTTTGTTTGTTTGTTTTGTTTGTTTCCCTCTCTTCCCACAGTTTTATCTGCAGGCCAGATTCACGTGGAAGGGAGCCCGCCTGCTCCGTCCCCTGCTGCAGTTCACCCTCATCATGATGGCGTTTTACACCGGCCTGTCCCGCGTGTCGGACCACAAGCACCACCCCACCGACGTGCTGGCAGGCTTTGCACAGGGAGCCCTGGTGGCTTACTGCGTGGTGAGTGTGGAAAACAGGGCAGGAACGGCACTGGGAGTGCTGGGAGGGTCCTGTGGGAATAGCAGTGCCTTTGCAATGCACCAGTTCAGCTCAGGCGATTCCGTGTTACAGCTGGGGGTGTGGTGGGAAGCGCTGTGCTGCGGAGGCTTGGTCCAGGCAGCTCGGGGCACTGGAAAGATGTTCAGTCAAGGGAGAGTATTTCCCTGTCCACCAGCAGCTTTGGCTTCTCCAGCTGTTCTCAGTTAGGCTCCTTAGCAAAGTTTTCCACCAGGAGATGAGCAGAGAGTCTGGGGTGGTTGGGATTATGGCTGTTCCCCACACAATCCATCCGAAAACTGGTGGCAGCCCGATGAGGGGAGGCAGATTTTCATGGAGGAAAAGGGCTTTTGAGAAAGTGCCCAACAAAAGCTGTGCCCACTTCTCTTCAGCTGCTGGGCTGGTTCTCGTGCCACTTGCTCTCCAAAGGGTGACCTGATTACAAACTCGAAGTGACACATGAAGATGTTTTAAGTTGCCAGGATGGGGGGCACCAGGTCAGGCAGCTGCCTCAGATAGACACAAAGGAACTGGGGGCTGTGGTGGTTTCTGTGCCTGTGTGAACTCCTGAAAGCAAGATTTTAACAACTCACCACTTTTTGTGGGTTTTTGTTGTTGTTGTTGTTGTTGTTTTGTTTGGTTTTTTTTAACTGTTTTAAAAGTAAATCAGCCTTGGGAACAAGGAGTTAAGTTCACCAATATTACATTTTGCAGGGAGAGAAAAGACGTTATTTATGTACTTCCCACTCGTTGATAATATTCCAAAGCCAAAACAGAAATGTCATTGTTGGGACGTTTTCATGGAGTGGTATTAACTCTGTGAGCAGTAGCTGTTGGGTTTTGCCATTGCCTGGTGCCGATGTCCCATGCAGGGCCAGCAGACCCAGAGGGGAAGGTGGGAGAAGTGTGCGTGTCCTTATGCTGAGAAGTGGGATAACAGCCCTAGGGAAGAGGAGTGGGGACCAGACAATCCATCCCTGGATCCCAGCAGTGATTCCAGAAGGACAACAGCTCTCCAGATGCTTGGGATGGGTGTCCGGATGCTTCCTGGCTGGGACGAGCAGCAGGCCTGGCTGTGCCCTCCCAGCCCTCTGGCAGCTGGAAGCTGTGCTGGGGAGGGGAGGCTGTGGCAGGGCTGGGATAGTTTTCCTGTGTCGTAGGAAGCAGCTGCCTGGAGTTTCCCAGGCAGGCTTGGGTTTGCCTGCGAGCCTGGGCAGCCTGAGCTGCTGTCCCAGCCCGCTGGTGGAAGGGGCATTTGTCTCCAAACGCTTTGCAGGAAGGGCTCCATGACCTGGAACATCTCGGGACATAGCTTAAGGCTCAGGGCAGGGTGTGAATCCAGCCCTTGTCCCATCCCCTCAGCCTGCAGAGAACCACCAGTGTGCTGTTCTCCAGAACCTGGCTTTGCTGGTGGAGCCTTTGCCTAGGAGGGCCTGACAGACTTTACTCCGTTTTGGGAGGTGGCAGCAAGGGACAAGAGGAAGAGTCATCCCAAAACACCCTGGAAGTTTGCACTGGAGGAGCAGTTCAGCAGCTTCTGGCTGCAATTCCTGGGATGTCCTGGGGGTTCTTGCCCAGCTCTCCCACACAGGCTGCTCTGAAACAGAGGGAAGGACCTGGAGACTCATCACCTCCAAGCCTGGGTGCTCCCAGCCACCCCTTCCCCCAGCAAAGCCTTCAGGGTCCACCCTGGTGATAGTCAAGAGCTGTAAAAACACCAGTTATCAGGCCGTAATTTTCAGTAGAAACCAGTTGTGGATTTCATCTCCGAAGGCTGCCCAAGCTTAAACCCAGGTCATGCTGCAGCAGACACGTTTGTCTTTCAGTGCCTGAAATAACAAGCAGAAGACATTAATGTCAAGCACTTCCAGCTGATGAAACATTCAGACTTGGACCCAGGCTGAAATACGATGAGGATTTCTCAAATAGAAATAGTTTTTATGCGCCTTGTAGGCAGCTTGCTGTGTGTTGTGTGGTTTATGTCTCATCTGAGGGAGAGGGAAGAGGGGAGATGTCAGAAGGACATGCTCCCAGTGTTGCTCTGGTTAGCTTAGATGAGTTGTTTTAACCTCTCTGTATAGGATTAAAAATTGCTTTAATATAATGAAAAGTAATAGGAATTGCTGAGTGGGAATGTAAGATATGGCTTAAAATAGGCACTCAGTCTTCTCCCATCAAGTTTTCTTTATGGGTGGAGAGCACCTTCTACAGGAAATGGAGCTAATCCAAGTGAAAAACTTAGCACGTTTATTAGTCCTTTTTTGTGTTAAACAGTTCAAGCATTAGGAGGATTTAACACACTTTTAACCCCCAAAGATCACATTTCATTATTCCTATAAATGTTTATATAACCTCCAGCCATGTTAAAGTGAAATACAGTTTAAAGAGAAATGAAACCTCTTAACCAGTCTCTGAATGAAACCCTGAAAAGCAGCACAGTAAAAGCTGAAATACCCAGGATGAAAAAGCTGAAATACCCAGGATGACACTCCATCATAACTCATTCCTGTCAAAAGACCAGGCTCAAAGCAATCCCCATATGCTTCTTGCACTCAGCAATCTCCTCCCCTAAATTGATTTGTCATGGCTATCTTGGTGCAGAAGCTGGACACCTTTTTGATTGAATCCAGCTCTCAGAGGTGGACACATGAGTGAGATGGCACCAGAAGTGCTCCAAACCAGACAAATGGGGGGTTTACAGTCATTAACAACCCAAAAGAAAACCAGTGCCAGAGCAGTTCAATGTGTTTTTACACTGTGATGCTCCAGCAAGGGGCCAGACTCCAACTTGTGATCCTCAGGAGCATCAGCTGGATCCTGTTATTTACCCAAAGGTACACATGCTGCCACTTGGATGCCCTGTAAACAACTTTATCAGCTCTGTTACACAACCAAACAGCCAGCCACCAGCACATTCACCAAGAAAAGACCTGTTTCATAAATCTGCTCCTTCTCTGCTTTTCCACAAAGTAATAAAAGCAGAGCTCAGCTTCCTGCATCCCTGGTTACAATTGCAGGAGTAAATTGCTGCTTACAGCAGCTTCGCTGTCTGCCCAGCTTGAGCCTCATCTGCTGTGCAGATAGGGGCTTGCAAAAGTTATTTCCAAGGACAACTTGACCTACTGCACACTGCTCTGGGTAGCTAGAAAATGTGGGGCTAGATGCAGGTGGGGCAAACCTTTGCTTCCTCCCTGTGTTGCCCAGCCTGGAAATAGTAATCTAATGTTATTCCTTGAGCACCTTGGAATTATTTTTTCCCCTGATTTATCTGGGTGCTTAAATGTTGCATTTGAGTACTGTGGGAGAAAACCCAAATATACTGCTGATTCCTACAGCCATGTGCTGCTCATCCTGGGATTTCAGCTCAGCAAACCCATGGCTTTAGTCCAGATTATTGGGGTTTAAGGATTTCTGGGGTGAGCTGTCACATTTGGGCAGTCGGTGGCAGGACGGAAGTTTGGGGCTGTGGTGCTAGGTGACAAAATGTTGAATCCTTGCCACTTCTTGCTTCCTCCAGAGGATCTGACTCTTTTCCCTTCTGGCACGGGGCTAAGGTTTGGCAAGGGTGAAAGTGCCCCAGTCCTGAAGGACTGATAAGCTTCGTGCGGCCAAAGGAGGATGTGGAAGTTTCCTCCCAGCACTTTGTTTCTTATTGTGTTGCTACCTTCCGAAATTGCCAGGCACTGGCTTTTTCACATCCGGGAGAGGGGTTACATCACGGGATATTTAGGAAGAAGGAGTCAGGAATAGCTCCTCCTCTCCTTAGCCTTTGGCTTCCACCAGACCCCAGCTCTGTCCTGGTGCCTTGGTGGGGCGTGAGGAGCATCGCTCACCCTTGACTCTCTGCTGAGAGCTTTTAACACAGCTTTGATTTGAAAGCTTTTAATTGCCTACCTGATGTCTGGCTCAATGAATTGTTTCACACCAGCTCCATCCCTGAAACCACTCAGGATGAGTCAGGCCAGCCCTTTGGAGACCTTTGTTATTTTATTGCAGTGCAGGCCATGGATCTGTTTCCTGGCTTTTCAACCCATTCAGCAGAGGTCTGGGTGTTGCACTCAGTGATTACGCAGTGAGAAATCAAGTTGTCCTCTCATGTTTTTACACTGTTTAGGGTGGGCTGAGCCTTTTTCTCTGCTGTACAGAAAGGTGGTAGCAGGCACTTGGGATTTCGCAGCTGTTACAGGCAGGCATTCAAAAAGTGCTATTTTCACAGCTTAAATATGTGTGTGTATTCTGTAAACCAGCTTTTCAAAGAAAGCATCACCCACTGTGGCTAAGTTTGCCTTTTCCACTTATTCCTACAGGTGTTTTACGTCTCAGATCTCTTCAAGCCCAAGACAAAGACTTGCCTGCCTCCACCTCCCATCCGGAAGGAGATCCTTTCACCTGTGGACATCATTGAGAGGAATAACCATCACAACATGGTGTAGAACTTCAAGGAATCGGATGGGTGTTGTATTTTAAACTCTTTTTTTTTTTTTTTTTTTTTGCAAAAAAAAAAGTGACTGCTGACAGCAACTACCTGCTGCTCTCAAATCTCATCAGACAGTAGAATGTAGGGAGAGACTTTCTTGCCCGACCAGTAAAGTCTTACTCTGTGGTCTTTTCAACTTGCGACATTTGGATGAAAGGGGTGGTGGTGGTGGTCAACTAAGGCAAAGGCGGCAATGAAAAAGGAAAGAAAACCCACACAACACAAAAAGCCGAACAAACAAAGAGAGGTGCCGGAGTTCTGGATGTGCAATTGGTTTGAGTGTTCATGTTGTAGTGAACGCCAAATTGTTCCTAGCCCAATGAACACTAAGGGATTTTTGGAAAGCTGGCCATCCTAGATTTTTTCTGACTATGAAGATTTCCAATGCCTGCGAGAAAAAAAACCAACTCAAGACTAAATTGTATAGCACTACATATGAGCAACAGCACTGAGTCAAGATCTGGGATTGGTTTGTAAGAGTTGCTTTTTTCTCTTTTTGATCCTAGTTTATTTTTGCCTCCTCTCTTCCATACTGTGACTTAATTTAGAAGAAGCTTGCCCAGTCCAAGATCTCCGAAGGGTCTCTGTTCTCTCTGCTCACACTACACGCCTTTAACGAGCGGCCCCGAGACGCGCAGTGAGGCCGGAGAGCTCCTTCCTCCATGCAGAGAAGCCACATTTCTTCCTCCCCGCTCACTCCCTGGCGAGGGCTCATCCCACCCAAGCCCCTCTAAGTGAAAAGAGCATCCTCCACTTCCCGGCCGTCCCCTTTTCCCCAAAAAAAAAATCCCAGCAGGTTTCCTGTGCGCCCGCCCGCGGGAGCCGGCGGTTTGCGCGAGGGGAGCGGCGGCTCTGCCGAAGACTCGTTCGCACTACGACCCCGGGGCTGAGTCCCGGGGAAACTTTTATTCTGCAGTTTTGGGACGGGCTGCTGGGCGGCACGTCCCGGCCTGGGTGTCAGTCGGTTTGTGCATCCCCTCCTCTCCTCCTCCTCCCCGGGGCACCCCGGGGTGCGCCATGGCAGTACCAGGTCCTGTGCTCCGCTGGGTCACTCCGGTGGGAAATCAGCTGTGCCTCTCTCGGGTGTGATGGTGAAGTTTTTTTTTTGCCCAGAAGCCACAGGTCCTTGGTTTGCAGCCCTTCCACGAAGCCCGTTTGCAAAGGGATCCCGCAGAACACGCAGAACGGCCATTTGCACATCCTTCTCACAGAATCCGTCCTATCATTTCAACTTATAGCAAGCTATGATTTTTTTTTTTATATTATAAATATTATATAAATAATGTATAAAACCTTAAAAATTAACTATGTAAAATATTATTTCTGAAACAATTTTAGATATATCCACTATGACTATAAACTGTGTCCTGACCTGTGTTATTTACATTTTGCTGCTTAAAAAAGCATTGAATTAATTTTTTTATAGTCGACTAAAATATTGTAGTTCTGTGGTAGTAATATTTTAATGAAAATAACTACAATTAGAGACATTTGTATAAAAAAAAACATATTAAATTGTCTGTATTTTTGTAATGTTCCATTTTGTAAAGAGAAGAATATTCAAAGACTTTTGTAGAATACAAAATTGAAGTTTGTATCTGCGAAATTATTGCTGTATAAATGTGCTTTTTAAATAAAAGCTCATAACACAACTAAACATCCCGGTGCAAGTAGTGTTCTGTCTTTGGGTAGCCCTTTCCTTGCCCAGGGGAACAGTTTGGGAGTATGATGGGGATGTTGGATGACATTTTGGGATGTGATGGTACCAGAGGGCAGCTGGATAAAAAGGACCAGATGCCACTTTCAATGGGAGTGATGAGAAAGTCCCACCAGCTCCTGGCTGGGGGCACTTACGGGTTGGCATTGATCTCCTCTTTGCTATGCCCAGTCTTTAAGCAAATCCCATTTTACCTAAGGCATCCATTTTTCTTTAGCAATTTTACAAGCTTTAAAGAAATATTATTGAAGTAAAATAAGGTCTGAAGAGCCACAGCCCAGCTGCTGGTTGTCCTGGACAGCCCCTGCCTAGGAGGGCTCCCAGCTACGCTCTGCTCAAATGCCTTTCCCATGAAAAGCAGACACCTTGCAGCTGAACCAAAACCTTGCAGCTTGCTGGGTTGCAAATGTGGGTGGAAGGGGAAAGAAGAAAAAAGAAAAAATCCCACAACAACATGTGCTCAGAGAGGCACATGTGCACAGCACACAGTTATGAGGCAGCCTGGATTTTTTTATTATTATTATTTTAGGGGGTTTTTTATTGTTATTTTCCTCCTCCTACAGAGGCAAATGAACTTGGTGGTGGTGACACACAGTCAGAGCTGCGTTTCGACCACTCCTTGTGTGAACCACATCAGCGAGATAACACGGCACAAATAATATGCAAGAATGCATGACAGGAAGCAAATACCACATCAAACTGCAAAGAAAGAGCAGGTGGAAATTAAGCCAGCAGAACTGAGCTAGCACTTGCTATTATTATCCTAATTAGAAGTAAAATTTTATTACGCGTGGAAAAATTTCGTAAACCTGCACCTGTCCTAACCCAAAGGGAGTTTTCGTGGTGCCACGTGTGATCTGAGCCTGAGTGTTTAGGGGCTGAGTGTGTTGCAGAGGTGAGACTTCAGCTTCGGGGCAATGGCTGTGAGGATTCTTAATCCCCAGTTTATCTCCAAAATGCATTGCCTGGGTGTAAGTAACCCCCACGGGAGAAGGAAACACTGCCCCGTCTGCCTGTGGAGCCCTTCATGTGCAGAGCCAGCCCCAGTGCAGCAACCACTGGGCTGGGAAAAGTGTTTGCTTGCATCTTAACCCCAGCTACTTGGAAAAGAAAGAGGAATACAGATGTCTGGGTGAAAGAGGAGGGCTTGGAGAAGGGTCAGAGGGGAAGCGGCACAGGAGGCGATAAGAGCCCAGGCAGGGCAGTGGGGCCAGCAAGTCACGGGATCTCACTCACTATGTGTGGGTCAGCCTGGGGAGAGGGAGAAAAGGCTGTGGATAAACCTATGGAAGGCAACAGGGTCGAACTTTATAGCGTGGGGCTGAGCATCAGCATTGCCAAGTCCTATTTGTGGCTGAGCGATGGTTGTTTCCTCCTCTGCTTCCTGCCTGCCTCTCCCCTGCTGTTCCATCCCATCCTGGGAAGGTAAGGGCAGCTTTGCATGGCAGCATGTGCTGGGTGGGTGGGTGCAGCTTTGCTGGGGCTCACCCCTCCTACTCACTGCCTGGGGATTAAGAGAAGTGATCATGTCTGGAAGCATGGGTGGGAAAAGGCAAGATCCACGGGGACCTTTCTGGGCTAGCCAAGCACAGAGGAACCTTTCAGTGTTACAGGAGGAATAAGGACTGGTTTTAAACAAGCATTTCAATGAAACCCCACAGAGAAGTGAAAGCCAAAGAAGCAGAGTTGTAGATACCACAAACCATGAGTACGGTGACAGGGTGTACCTACTGCCATTGCTTCCTGAGGGGCAGGAAGGAAGAGAAAATAAACAAGTGAAATGGGAAAAAACCCAAACCCATACTGTTACAAAAAGGATAGGATATTGGATTTTAGAAGTAGTAAGGCTAAGGCTCTGCTAGGCTGTAAGGCCTCAGGTGTAGAAATAGTTCTCTGGGGAAACAGGAATAGAATGTACTGGGTGGGAAGGTTAGGAATAGTGAATTAGCTGGGCATGGTGAACCTGTTAGTGAATTAGCTGGGCATGGTGAACCTGTCTAAAAGTAAATTGTTCTGGGTTGATATATGTTGTATGCAAAGGGGATTTCAGTGGTAGGAGCTCGTTGAGCATTATCTAAGACTAGACAACCATGGAGAGATATGGCGTAGGGTATGATTATCAATTGTTAATCCTTGTGATGTATGTATGTGTGCCAATGTTTGAAACTGTATAAAGAGCTGAGTGAAACGATAGGCCTTTGGGAAGCCTGATTTGGGACACTAGTCCCCAGGTCCCCGGGCCCTGAATAAAGCACCGCATAAACTGACTCTCTGTTGGTTTGTGTTTTTGGTCGGTGGGCAACAATACGAGCTCTGTGATCCTGAGGCCACCACTTTCTGCAGTGTCTGCAGTTGCAGCTGGAGCTTGCACCTCGCACTGCTGTGCTGCTTGGTCCCTCCTGCTGGGATGCTGAGCAGCCAGCAGACTTTGGGGTTCTCTGCAGCGTTCCTGAGGAGGCAGACGGGTGTACAAACCCAGATGCACTCATGCAAACAAGACGTGTTGCTGGAGCCCGGGGCTGGATGCTGGTTGTGGCCTTTAGTGCTGCAAACCCTGGGCTCTGCTCATGTTGATGCTAATCAGGGGCTGCGGAGCACCCAGCCGTCTGCCTTTGATGCTGGGGCCTGGCTGGCAGAGCCTCTCTGCACAAGGGGACATTCTGGTCAAACCTGTCTTTTTTGCACCGAGACCGGTTGAACACGTTTTCAAAGGGAGGGATTCGTGCGTGCACCTGACTGCCATGGGAGCAGGTCTTTTGTTCCAGGGGAAGGGAGGTTTACACAAGCCCCAGGTCCGGCCGTGTCTCAGTGCACCTAAACAGCTTCACTCAGCAAGAATGCCTTGGCAGCCTGCAGAGGCTGGAGCTGTTGTACTTCTGCTCAATGATTTTCGGATATGAAGCTCTCAATCGAGGGAGGGGGAGGGAGGAGGTTGGCCCCACAAGCAGAGACCTGTTTTTCTCCTGCTCCGAGCCTGCCCTTGTTTTGGGTGTCCGAAGGTTTCACCCAGCTCTTTGTAAAGCCGAAACCAACGTTCAGCCGTGGAGCCAGAGGACGTGTTGGGCTGAGGTCCTGCTGCACAGGAGGGCTGATGTCAAGCCCACATCCATGGCTGGGGTGCAGCACAGCTGTCCCTGGAGCCAGCACCCCACTTCAGCTGCATTTTTCCCCCCATCTTTGCCTTGACACACCCCCTGCCTTCATCCACCATTGTCCTCTCAAAAGGTGAGCGATTCCTCCCTTGTGTTTTACCTTTTCCTCTGGACACCAGATCAGAGGTTCAGATTTTTAGGAATGAAGTGAATCACTTGCCTCCTGGCTTCTGTAAACACAGTCTGCACCCCTGCCCACAGAGAGGAGCTACTGCCCATCTGCTCCAGACTGTCCTAACCTTGTTCCCTGGGTGCCAGGTGATGCTTTGGGCACAGCCCTGACTGCTTGGATTACCAAGCAAAACTGAAGCTGTCACCTCCACTGAATGAAGCAGAAAGTAGAAAACAACCTCCTGTTGACTCAGCGTGGGGGGGGAAGACACACAAACAAACCCCAAAACCCAACAACTTTCAATTATCCCCTCTGCACGCCACCCCCACTGGCACCAGCCGGCGCAGGAGTGCCTGCGTTAGCTCGTCTCGAGTTCCAATTTCCTCGGGGCACGGACTACACCTATGTGTGTGTTTGGGTAATAATGATCCGACTGGTTGTGATGAATCCCCGCCTCATCCTGTCTGTAGCTGGAAGGGAGCGAAGTCACCGGGAACATCTCCCAGTTTCCTTAGAAAGTCTCGTTCTGCGAGTTCCTGCCCTGCCAGAGCCGCTGAGTGCCACCGCGGCGGCACCTCGCAGGCAACGCTGCTTTTCATACATAGTGCTGCGGCCTCGTGCAGCGTTTAATTCTTGTCTTGAGCCCAGAAAAGAACCGTCTTGGCTGGTTTGTTTGTTTGTTTATTTATTTATTTTTCATTTCTCATCGGGTGGCTCTCAGCGCGAGGCTGCCGGGTCATTCAGCGCTGGTGGCAAAGGGCTGAGCACCTGCGGTGTCTGAAGGCATGAACTCTGCAGGGCTTGATCTCGCTTTGTGCAGAGGGTTCATAACCAGCTGGAACAATGGGCTATTACTTAAGAAAAACACCTTTTAGTGTTGCCACGTGTCAGCAGAAAGTTGAGGAACAGAACCACTGAAACACCAAACTGTGTGTACGCGCATGTCCACGGATGGGATAAATGGGAATTGTGGTGGATTCAGCTCGCTCCTGAAGTCTTTGAAATGATTCAAAATATAGCAATACTTGAAATAATGTGACTTCTCTTTCCCACCTCAAAAATTATTAAATTGAAACGAAGCCATCACTTTCTTTGTACAGGAACTGGTGTGAAAAGCTTGGCTTTCCCACCGCACTTTGACATCTCCGTTTCCAGGTGTGTGGTGTGAGTGCATGTGAGCCGATGTCAGCCTGAGATATAAATTAAATAAAGGAGCATTTAATTCTTGCTAGGCTGATCTTTCCCCCGGAGAAACATCAGGAATGGAGCAGAAAGAATGGTGCTGTTTCAGTAAGGAACTCAGAAAGAAAATGAAGTGTTAAAAAGAGAATAAAACCTGAAAAAGGAACACTCTTTTTATCCAAAGAAGAAAGGGAGCCAGATCTCCTGTGAGCACCATCTTTTCAAAGGGACCTGCCTTCTGCACAAGTGCATAATTTGCTGATTTTCAAAGAAATTTTAGTGATGTTGAAGGCAAATTAATAACACTGCTCCAGCCTCCCAGGGCTTGTCTGAACAAGAAAAGTTGTTAATGTTTAATATGAGGTAAAATTTTAATCCATTTCAATAAAGTGTGTAGATAATCTTAGTTCATTTTTAAGCAGGATTAGCCGTGTTTACCTCAAGTCAAGTAAGCACAAGTATAACGTCAACTGATATAAGCCTTGCTTAAATTAAGGGAAGAATAACTACCAAGGCTTAGGGGAGGGAGGGAAAAAGCCCATTGAAGCTTTTATTTTAAACAAAAAATGGGGAACTTTTTTTTCCTTTACAAGGTATTTCTTTCCATGGGAAAACAATAAAACTCAGAAAAAGTCTATGAAAGTTTTGCGTGTAAATGATGAGACGGTTGCAGCTGAAAAAACACTGCTTAATTCAGGAGAGGTAATTCTTTTCAGCAGGGCCAGTCTAAGCATCCCCTTGGATGGATCTGGGGGGGAGTCTGGGCCTGTTAAATGTGGCAGTTCAAACTCACCCTTCTAAGAGTCACCAACACCGACCATCAACAAATTAATGATGCTCCAGCTCTCTCCAGGGCATCATGCAGCAGCTCTTAGGTTTAGCCTTGTAGCCTATGGCCAAGGTACTGCAAGTCCTTTAGGAAGAAATCCAGGCTCAGTGTGAAGGTGCCAGATTAAATTGGATTTACCACATCCCTTGGCCAGCTGTCCCACCAGCTCATTGGCCTCACTGTTAAAAACATGTTAATACTTCCCTTGGTTTTCATTAATAACTGCTTCTGTGTTCCCATGCCCCATATCCCTTTCCTTCTATTTATCAAAAAAAAAAAAAAGAGGCTTTTTCTTATTAAATTGTGCCATTTTCCCAGAGGTGAACCCCCTGGTTAACTTCTCATGGGGTTTCCTCACAAATAATTCTTCTCGGTTTAAAACTTGCTCAGGTTTTTGCTTCCTCTACAAGAACATAAGAAATGCTGCAAGTTAACACAAAGTCAGTGGGGAAGGGACCAGCTGGGGACCAATTTTCCTTTGCACAAGCAATTAAGTAGGAGCACCTTCTGCTTGTAGGTCAGATTTAATCTGATGCTCTTCTAGAGGAGAGATTCCTTATCAGGTCTTAACCCCTCCACCTTCCAGGCCCTGGGAGAATAAAGGCTTGACAGCATTCGCCCTCCTTCAGCCTCCTTCAGTCAGGCACCTTATCTGCCACACTGGGGGGTACTTCTGAGCTCTGGGCACTCCTGAACAGCAGATAACCCTGCCCGTGGGGGTTTCTGTAGCTGCAGAAAAGGCCCCATCTAAAAGTGAACATTAATGACTTTCAACGTGTTAAAATGAGTTTCACCAAGCAGTGTTGAGGGTGGGCAGCGTTTCCAAGCTTGTGTGGGGTGGGATAAATCACTTTATACTTGGTATAAGCTAGGTAGGACACTGTTAGATGGGTGAACTGGGTCACCATGAGTTAGGGTTGGGTGCATTTAGCAAAAATCTTCGAGGTTCGAAGGTGAATCCTTGGGGTGATGTGAAGCTGCAGGGTCAAGTCATGGAAAGAAGGTTCTGTGTGGATTGACAGGCACCTTAAAACTCACACAGCACAGCTGTATCTAACCACCTCACCTTTCCAAAGGAGCTGCAGAGGAACTGGAAGTTACCTCTGTGCTAAATGCTTGCACTGCAGTGGATGTTCCAGCAGAGACAAATGCAGATGTGACCTTGCAGTGCAAGAACAGAGCAGCACCCTGGGCTGAGAGCGAACAACTGCACAGACACAGTGAATGTGAGCTGAACAAAAGGCTGCAGGACACTTTCCAACTGTGCTGCCAGGCTGGAGGGGGGAGGGGAGAGATGCTAAACATCTCCAGTTTTATTACTTATGGACAAAGTATTCAAATAACTGTGTGCCTGCTCCCTGCCTGAACTGGCATGAAAATAGGAAGACAATTGCCTGGCTGAGCTCTTGGAGGAAGATTTGAATAAAGAAGGCAAGTTCACTGGAGGCACTAAGCCATGCATGCCTCATCTTGCAATGAAGCTCTGCAGAAGCAGCCAGGCTAGGCACCGAGCAGGTGGATTAACTGTTCAGGAGAAAGACATGGAAAGCAGCTTTCTTGCAGAGCAGGTCTCCATACAAATAAGTCCAAGGCAGCGTGGATTAGTGCTTAAACGAATGAACCAGCCGCCAGACCTCACTGGGAGAAGATATTAGCACATAGCGGGACAGCCTTCGACAGGCTGGCACCTCTGCATGCAGCCAGAGGCTCTGGGAGAGAACAGCCTGCCTGTAGCCAACCTCCCAAAAATACACATTGTGCTTTAATGGGAGCCTAACACAAACATTGCCAGTGCAGGACCTGTAATGAGCTTCCAGTTTGCCTCCGGACGTTTTCTCCCAATTTGGTTATATTTATGAGCAGCTATTTTTGTTTAAGTAGAGAAAGGGGGAAAAAAATGGCATGGACAGAGCTCCACTTGCCCCTGCACCCACAGTGGTAGGGGGGTGACCTTTTCACATCCACTCATCAGCTGTTGTGCTTTATTTTTTTTTTAGGAGGGGAAATATATACATTTTCAAAGACAAAAGCCAGGCAATCAAGGGGTTTATTAAACAGAAAATGAGCATAAGAACAAAGAGAGGCAAACCTAAGGTGTCAAGGTGAACAGGAGTGGGCTGAGGTTGGGGCATGGAGATGAGTTTGGCTGTAAAGCAGTCATCCTGCTCCACCCATGGAAAACCTTTGGTGGGTGGGTTTGGGTTCTCCAGGAAACCAGGGCGGGTGGCAGGAGTCAGAAGGGAAGTGTATCCCCAAGGGACCCCCCTGTGGCATTTCCCCCAATCTGCACTATCAGCCAAGGTAGGTAACCCTGTGAGCAGGAAGCCAATCTGCTGGTATTTCTACTTGCCAAAAATGCTTGGGGTTCCTCCTCGCCATTCCTCACTTTGTTAAAGCAGCTTTGAGTTTGGGGTTTTCCCTTGAGAAATTCCAGTATTTCACTGTGTGCTATTAACCTTTTTTTCTTTTTTTTCCCCCCCCCATGGAATGGGAAATTCCAAACAATCCCCATTAGGAAACGTTAAACATTTTCTGTGCGAATCTCTTTGCCCGTCTAGCGCAGCCCCACACAGCTCCAGACACTTATCACAGAAGAAGTGCCCTTGACTCCAACATCACTTACAACCTCAAAGCAGTCAAGGAACACATTTTTCTTTCCTTTAGTGCTTCTAGACGTGGTACGAGCAGGAAAACAAGATTAATTATTTTAAAGTGTGGTGAGCTCGTGCTCACCGACAGCAGCTGTGCGAGTGCATTGGCTTACCACCACCCTGTGAGATACTGCCTGGAGTGTCCCTCCTGAGCTCAGGAAAACTTGTTTCCCCTGGCACTGCCGCTGGGTGCCTCAGCAGGGATTACCTGTCGCCTTCTCCCCTCGGGCTGTGCTAATCGATCCTCAGGGTTCAGAGGATGCTTAGCAAAGGTGAGGCCATCCCAGTGCTAAAGCCTCCAGGGGAAGGTGCTTTTGCTGTAACGACCCATTTCCTCCCCTTAGAGCAATGCAGGGAGCAAATATCCCAACAGCAATGAGGTGATGGGGTTAAAATGACTCCTCCAGTAACACAGGTCGCCCAGCTCTGATTTCACGTTTAGTTTGCTGTGTAGCATATGCCAAGCACCTACAGACCTCTGTGAATCCCGGGGGTGTTCTGTGAGGCTATTCAGGCCCTCTGCTCTTTCAGATTTTAACAGGAGCTGGCCCTACCCGAGCAAAAGGAGTCTAAATAACCTTTTATGTACAGACCCCAAGTCCTGAGCATGAGCCCTGCACCCATACTCTGCTGCCATAAATAACATGAATCATACGATGCTCAATCTGCACAAACCCATCATAACGTGACAAAAATCAAGCGAAACGCCCTTCACCTCCTGTAAATAACTCAGGTCAGAGTCAAAATAAGTGCCAGCAGAAAGAGTGTGTTCTTGCAGCAACGGGGTTTCCAGGAATTCTGCCTTCCTTACCCAAACCCCTCTGTTGTCCGAAGGCTCTCAGTGTTTGAGCAAAGCAGGGCTGAGCCGAAGTGAGAACTCGCTGCCGGGGCCCGGCAGCACATGTTTCACATTAAGGAGCTGTTTGAGGGGCCTATGTGGCTTAGTGGATAAATCATCAGGTTTGTCCCCTTGCAGCTCACATGTCCAGAATAGCCTGTGGTCCAAAAAGAGGAAAAACCTTGGCCTAAGCTCAATGGTTTCCATCACAGAGGTTCTGCTCTGGTGTGAAACAGCTGGTGGTGCAGAAGCTGGGTCTGTGGGATGGACCCGTGGGAAACCCCAGCCCCACCTAATGTGGAACCCTTGGAGCAGTTTTAGGATGTGAGAGTGCCAGTCCCGCCATCCACGGCTTCTCCTCCATCCACAACCTCAGCAGCAAACGGAAACGTGGGAAAAGCGATGAAAACTCATTGGAACACAAGCCCAAGGATCTACACATAAATAGCAAAGGAAGGAGAAATAAATACTATGATAGTCTTTAAATATCTGCAAAGGAAACCAGCCAGGAGCCAGTTTGGCTACGGGGGGATGGCTGGAAGCAAACGATGGATGATCCCGATCTCACCCAGTGGCTAAGTGGATTTGTAACCACCCTTTTCACAAAAAAAAAAAAAAAAAAGAAGCTGAATGATCCGGTTCATTTTCCTGGGTGGGGGAAAGAACTGCTAAAAGCCTTTAATAGCTCCTGTTCAGGCAATCGTGCTTATGAGAAGCTGGGAGGAAGCCGGGCCTGAAGTATGAGATGCCAGACTTGAACATGGTAAACAGGGGCAGGGGAATATTTGTTTTGACAGCACGCTCAGTACACAGGAAACACCAAGCAATGAGAGGGACAACTCTGCACAGGAGTTCCCAGTCCTATATTTAAGAGCAAATCAAACTAAGGGAGGACCCTGCAAATTACAGACATCTACAAATAACCCCAGACCTTTTGTCTCAGCTGTGGGAAGATCCTGAGGACACTGATAACAGACACTGCATTGCACAACCTTGGGAAAGAGGGGGCCTGGTGGTGTGTCCACTCTGCCCAGGATCTTGGCTCTGACTCTGGTTACAGGCTGCAGGGCAAGGTGGAGAAAGCCCAGGAGAGGATAATTATGGAACAACCTGTTGATGGAGGAAGTGGCTTCCCAACCTCTCTATACTTAGGGCTTGAGTTCCTGCTCCAAAGCAGGAAGATTTATAGCCCTCCCCATGGTTGTGTTGTTTTCTTCTTCTGGCCAGATTAATTTAATAAATGAGAGGTAGGGAAAAAAAACTGCTGAAAAGCCAATCCCCTACAGCAGTGCTGTAATAAGGACACTTTTTACTTAAGAGGAGTTGTTTGACCCATAATTACAGCTAAACTCCCATTTGGCTTTTGGTCTATGGGGGCCTCTCCTGTAA
This sequence comes from Aphelocoma coerulescens, assembly GCF_041296385.1. Classification (NCBI taxonomy): domain Eukaryota; kingdom Metazoa; phylum Chordata; class Aves; order Passeriformes; family Corvidae; genus Aphelocoma; species Aphelocoma coerulescens. The sequence goes on along the minus strand of NC_091022.1, from coordinate 28,944,629 downwards.
TTTTAACTGGATGCAACATTTGAATCCTCACCTTCCATTTTCCAGGGCAGCATAAAGTGATTATATAATGTTAAACAGCAGCTGTTTTTCAGGCTGGAAGGGGCTCTTCACTGCTATTATACGCAGCATCTCTCTGAAATCAAACACTCTCTGTAAATCAAATAGCGCTGGGTTCTCATTCCTGAGGTCTGCACACAATTCGTTGTGGCAAAACACAGGCTGAAAACTGACCTGACTTGTGTGACACAATGAGTATCGACTGGGAATTTCCAAATCCCATCATTGCTGGGGCACCTGGAGCTCAGAAGATGGTGAAGGTGTCACAGTGTCCTGAAATATGGGTTAACAGCAGTATTTACTGTCCCCCAAGACTGGATTGGGCATGGCAAGAATGCAATGGCATGTTTAGCCTTGTTGCCTCATCACCATTTTGATCTAAACCAATTATGAATCTATAAATCAGCTCCAAGGTCAGCAGGCAGCTTCTTTGGTGATAATAATAATTACATTCCTTGCATTTACACTGTATTTTTCACTTGTAGATCACAGGAGACTTCATCAAAGCAGGCAGCAGTCATTGCTTCCCTCTATTAGCAGAAGGGAAAATGAGGTGCAGGGAAGGTAAACACCACGTTTGTCCCAAACTTGGGGTCAGGTGAGGGGGGTGGCAGCAATTATGAGCTTTGTGGGACCTTATTCAAAGGAGAAGCCATAGCTGCTGACCCACTCTTTCAAGTGGATTAGCATGGATTTCTCAAAACCTAATGGTGAGGAGCCAAATGGGAAGTTCTGGATTAACTGCTTCAGCTTTGTCCTTTGCTTGTTCTTGTTTTCTTCCAAAAGAAACATTTCCTGACAACCAGCTCTTTCTAACTGGGCTCTCCTGAAGAAAGGTTTCTTGATATCACAAGCTGCTTTGTGGTCCAAAAATGTGTGTATTTGGCCATAAAGATCCTTGATGGAGATGTGGGAACCCCAGACCTGTGTCAGAATTCGTGGCCAAATCTCCCCATTCCTGACAAAACTTCTGGTCATGGTCTCACCAGATTGGTGCAGCTGGTCTGGGCTGCTCACAAAAGCCTGGTTCATCCAGCCAAAATAACTGCATTCCTGCTTTAGCTAGTTCTAAAAAAAAAAAAAAAAAGGTATTTAACATTATTTGATCCCCTGGTGTTTGGATTTTGACCAGTTGTGAGACAAGACATAAGCTGTCTTCCTCTCTGGAAGCTTTGAAAGGTGTTGGTCTCACATCCACTTCCCGGAGAACAGGGCTACGTTTTGATTCCTCAGCAAATTTTTCTGCCTGTCCTCATGTGGGAAATTTCCTGTCCATATTTAAGCCTTGCACAGCCTCTTTCTGCTGTCACTCCCTCTAACAATAGAGTTGCAAAAAAGGGAGTAAAACCCAAAAAGACAAGCCTGTAAAATGTCCCTTGCATTACACCCTTAAGAAAAACAATAATAGGGCATTATCCAATTGAACATTTTCCTTTCACATCACTTTCAATCAGAACTCCTGTTTCGTTTCAAATTTGAGGTCTGGGAAAAATAGCAATTTTTTAAAATAAGAAATGTGTTCTTGGGAAAAAAAAAGCCCACCCAACCACCAAAAAACCTCCTTTTGATTCTTTCTGAGCAATTCTTCAGTACTTGATCTGGAGTTGTTTATAATGCATGAAGTAATTTGTGATTTGCATGCAGCCATCTTTGGGCTTTTGCCTGTAGTTGTGCAAAGTTCTGATAAAAATATCCCCAGCAAGAGTTATTTCAGTTTTTGATTCACATTTTGGTGTCAGCAAGGAGCTGAGATCTCAAAGATGGAAAGCAGTAATTTCTCATAATTTTAGAAGTCTACATGTCATTTAATTGTCTGAATCAACTCTGCAAAAGTTTTATTGCTATTATTGTCCTGGCCTCCTTCACTGGAACAGGGTATTCCCTAAAAAATGAGGAGTTTGCAAATTAGGGATGAAAGAAAGCCTGGCATTCCAGCTTCTTTCATACACAAAGGTGCACTTTGCAACTTTAATTCTTCTCGGTTAGTTCCTATTCATTCAGTTTTGCATTTGAGGAGAGGCAGGTTCACAACAAATGCCAACTTAGGTCCGCAGAGCTCTGCGCTTTGCATTGGTTTGATTTTTATTTCCCCCCCAAAAAACCAGCTGGTCTACTGCAAAGCAAATGGTTGCAGACTCACAAACTCCAAACAAAACCCTGACCCGGAGGTGGAACCCCCTCGTGTCCTGCAGAAGCAGCAGAGCGTTTTATGGCGAGGCGGAGCGGTGATTTTTGGGGCGCCGGGGCTGTGCTTGCTGGCAGCTCCCAGGACAGATTTGTGTCTCCACCGAGTTTTGTGCAACCCTTGCCAAGTTTCGTGTCCCCAGCGGGCCTGAAATGTGCGTTGTCTTTTGCTTTCCACGGCTCCCAAGGGCAGGGAGAGGAACCAAACCCCATCCTGAGCGGGGCCGCTTGCCCGCCGTGGAGGAGGATCTGGCATGGAGGTGCTAATGTGCCGAATAAAGCCCATCTGAACACCAGTTCTCCATGTCAGCCCATGCTTAGGCTGTATAAACTAGCAAAGAGAAGGATCTTTGCATTGATTTCACTCCCCTAATTAATATTCCCCATATCCCACCTCAGGAGCATCAGCAGCTGCCCAGGGAACCAGTGCCGGAACTGGAGGAGAGCACAGTGCCATGCAAAGCAGCCACCAAGTCCTTTAGGGTCTGATATGGAGGCAGAAGGGAGAAGAGGAGCCAGATTTGCTTGGGAGATAGGACTGGCAGACCCGGGGGGGACAAATCTTCCAGGCCTGGCAGGTGATTGCCTCCCCCAGAGGAGGCTGCAAAGAGAAGCCCCCCGACAGCCAAGCACCTCAGACCCTCCTCTGCTTCCAAGGAGATAAAACCAGCCTGCAGACAGCGTAAGTTTAGGCGGATTTAGACACAGCTGGTGTGCTGGGAGCTGAAGGTAATTTATTTCTCTTGGCTGATGACCCGCTCCCTTCGAGGGCTGCGTTTTCCAAGCGCTCTCTGCTTGGCCACAACGTTTGTACCTCTGGCAGTTATTGTTATTTTAATATTAGGCTAAGAGCTAATGTATTAGGCTAATATATTAAGCTGGTAAACTCTTTAGCCAGCCTGTCCTGGTGACACATGCAGGAGATTTTATAGATAGGCTTTTCAAACCCAGCTCAGCCCTGGTCTGGCATTTAACCACAGCTTGCAGAATATAATGGCTGAATGCATTTCGCCCATGCCCACAATAACTCTCTTTGACGGCAGAAGAAGTTCCAATAAACATGTCATTCAAATGCGGATGTATTTCGGTAAAAATTAGTGAAACTGATGCTATGAATCACCTGCAGTGCAGTTTCAATTGCTCTCCCATCAGCCAGGACCGAGATGATTAACACCAGAGCAGCCACGATAGTTATATTGCTCGGATCATGGTGTGTCATAAGCAAATGCGAAATTGGGTACTCTATTGGAACAGCAGGGATGGGAAGAGCCACATAATGAGCCAGATTTACAGGGAGAAACAAATGGGATTGTAACACAACCCTGGGAACAAGGGAGTGCTTCCAGGAGGGGCGAGGGAGCAGGACAGCAGTGTGTGAGAGAAGCACTGAGGATGACTTTGAGGTTAAATCAAGTAATTTATATAAACAGAGGTGTTGGGTGTTTTCTTTTCTTGCCATGACATAGCACGCATTTGAATAAATGCTGTGAACAACATATCCCCAGAGCTGACCTGCTTGGGAGAGCATTTTATTAAGTCAATCATTTTTGTTTATTTCTGCTAAAACAATCCCCTGCTATTTTTTTTTTCTATTATCCTGTCTCCACCCCCTCTATTTTATGCATAACGGGGTTCCCTCCTGCGAGCAGCGAGTCCCTCCCCCACCTGTGGCCCCTTTCCACCAAGTGCTATTTTGTAAGATCTCTTGTCACCAGGACTCTGCGAAGACTTAGGCATGTAATGGGAAACATGTGTCTTTCCCTGGCGCTTGCAATCTTACCCCGAGGAGCTCCAGCGAGGGCTGAAATGGGAGTGCTCTCTGTGGAGTCAGGGAGCTGATGAGGGGGGGAAAAGTTTAGAGCCAGAGACAGCAACTTGGGTGTTTTTTGTTGTTTGCTCCCAGAAGTGCGGGATCTCACACAATAATGATAGTGGCAAACGGGGGTTTCTGCTGGGGAGGTGGGGGGATTGTTGGGCAACAGCGCTTGTGACAAGCAGCTCAGACAAAAGGAAGCAAGGGAGACATAAATGGCTTTTTGGAAGATGGTAAAAGCAAAATGATGGGAAAACAACCCCCAGGTTGGAGCCTCAGCCTGCCACAGTTTTGCACATTTTCCTGAGCAAGAGAAAAACAGAGGAAGGAGCCAAAGAAGATACAGAGAGGTTGGGAAATTGTCGGGGTTGTAAAATGATTTTTTCGTGAATCATCACCATTAAAAAGAAAAGTGGTCATCATGATACTGCATGAATGGTATATGACATATATCACACACATAATGTATGGGATAACCGGCCCCATTCCTCATTGTTATTCCTTCTGGGTGACTTCATCTGTACTCTTCTGGACAAAGTTGATCCTGCAGAGAAAGTGGTGCGTGCACAAGGATGTCAGGCTCAAAGTGGATGAGGTTTACTCCAGTGATTAAACTTACTCATCACCTCTGCCTCCTCCTTATATTTTTCTGGGGCATCAGCCAGAAATACAGTCCAGAGCAATCAGGACCCAGACCCAATTGTCATATCTGAAATCTGAGTGTGACTTGGCCTCATCTGGGATCAAACACCGGAATAACAAAGCACGCAGGATCTGGCTGGTGTCTGACAGCCAGTGCTTCTGGGTTTCCAACAGCCAAATTCATTCTGAGGAAAAAAAAATACAAAAAAAAAAAAAAATCAGGCTAAGGCTGAGGCACGTTGTTGTTTCCTTACGAGTTCACTTGCAAAGGTCACCGCTCCTCTCCCCCTCCCCAGTCTCTCTCTCTCTCTCTCTCTGCAACTCTTTTGTTTGTGCAAGACTTCAGGAATTAAAACCTCATTTCAAGGGTTATGAGCAGACCACAGCAGCGATACATTGCCCTGCTTATCAGCAGCAGGCGAGCTTTTCCCCGGCAGCCCTTTAGCTCTGGTGGTGTGCAAGTTCTCTATGGCTTACATTGATTTTTCCTGCCTGTAAATTTTTCTTCAGAGTTACCAGGGACTCCACTGCACAGACGTACCGTGATAAATTACACGGGATTATATTGTTACAGGGAATTGCCATCACCTCAGCAGCGATAGAAAGGAAAGATTAAAAAAAAAAGATTAGATAAAGAATAGCAAGATGGTTGGGAGTACAGGGAGAAGAGAAATGGCCCTGGTGGGGAAGCTGATAGATGTCTTCCTCAGGTGAAAAGATTCACTTATGGACAGAGCACTCTGGGAAATCTTCAGATGGAAGAGTCAAACTATCAGAAAATCATTGCCTTTATTAAAAAAAAGTGGAGATTTAAGGGTTCCTAAGGGCTTAAGTTTTCTAGATCTAGAGTTCATATTTTGATGCAACGATAGGAACACCATTTTTAGACATGAACAGTGATTTACAGCAGCATTACATCTGGGTAGGTAGAGGCAGAAACCTTGGAAGATGCGGGATTTCCCCAAAGAAACTGTTTCCTCCCCTGGGAAAGTCAGACTTCCTGCAACAGGACCCCTGAAAACTGAGGGAGCCCCAAATCATTCCGTGCTTTTGCAATGGGAACATCATTGATTAAAGGCCTGGCAGAAATGTTATCTTCCCTGGCCTCTTGCATAAGACAGGCTAGATAATTAAATTGTATAATCTTTACATCAAGCCTGTAATTCCCTGATTGCATTAGAGTATGTCTTTGAGAAAAAGCCCCAGCCTAAATGCCCCCAGAAGCATTTTTCCTCCCTGAGCAGTCTTCACATTAGAAGGGGTCAGACTTTAACATTTCCACCTCCCATTTTGCACTGATTTTATCTGAGTTGAGCTTCCAGCCCTGGCACCATTCCTGAGGGCTCAGAGAAAGGCTGATTTGCCACCAGCAGCCCTTTCCCCTCTGCGCTCACCATCCAGCTGTGATGGAGCTGCCTCTTGCCCTCCTCCGGGCACTCAGTGGGTCTGAGATGCTCACCCCAGCCAGGTTTTCAAACATCTTTTCCCAGGCATGTTTTCCTAAACCTAAATAACTCACTGATGTCGTCTCCAAAGTCCAGCTGAGCCAGGCACGTTCCCAGCAGTGCTCCACACAGGAGCAGCGACACTCACCCACTCGTAACACCATCCTCTGCCTCTCTTCTATTTCTCTCTATCATTATGGTGATGCAATAAATATGCAGAGGAGCTCCAGGCACTGGCTGTCTCCTTTGTTGGAAATGCTGCCCCACGTCCTCCCAACTGGATATTATCCTTTGATTATACACATGCCAGAGGAATGGCTCCCGATGTCCGTGCAGCTTTTACACCATGTCCCTGCCTCCCTGGCCTTCCTTTTGTGCTTCCCATCCCACATTCACACGCTCCCATTACATGCCAAGCCTATATTTTACTCCCTCTGTTCTTGCTGTAGCCCTTCTTGGTAAGGGAAGTCTTGATTATATGTTTGGCCAAGTGACTTAAATCATAGAAGAAAAAAAAAATATGAACATTCAGGAGCATTGCCTTGAGGTCAAAATCCATCAGGATTTAACCTCCATCCCAGGAAACTCCAACCCCCCCCAAGCCAGCCTGGAGTGAACTGGGTGGAGAGCAAAATCTTACACATGGGCTGCAAACTTCAGGCACTGGGAAGATTCCTGCCTATTTCCAGCAGTGGGAAAATGTACAAGCAGGGAAGTGGTATTTACATAAGTCAAGGAAAACACTGTTTCCTTCTTCGGCAGGAAACAGAAG